>NC_136796.1:5041324-5053824 GCF_951216825.1 Electrona antarctica
GACTGATCATCCCTGCTCAACTCCCACTCGTCACTGTCTTCAGAACAGTGTGAAGAGAGGAGCTGGTCATCACTAGTTGGTCGTGATTTTCCGCAGTCCTCTGAATCACCTTGTGCTTCCATGTGTTCAGTTGAGGTGCTGGCTAGTGGCTACAGTTGAGGTTTTCAACATCATCTTCAGATTTCACTGCCTAGTAGTATTAAACCCTCTTGTGTGATAATTAGCTTCTCATGCTCATGTGGAGGCTCTGGTTCTCCCTGAACCACAATGGAGTTCCTCCCCCACTGTTGCAGGATGTCTAGGCAAAAGATAAAATTAGATGAAAAACATTGATATACTTGAAATTCAGTTCTTAACTTGCAGAGATAAAAGTTAGTGTCATCAAACAAAACATGGCACTGTTAAATGCTCACAGAGTGTGTGTATAGTATTATTGTATTGTATAGTACAGTATGTATTGCAAGTTTTGCAACATTTATTGCATATGCCCAGGCCTAATAAAATTCTATTTAGATGACAGATCTGCTCCAGCCAGACTTTGGACACTAGATGGCGGTGTCTACTTTGCTTGATCTTTCTCAGCTCATCTTCTTGAGCAAGGATACCAGGTCAAATGTTGACCCTCACCCCATGCTGAGTGGTGGAAAGTAACTAAGTACATTGGGCTCAAGTCAAGTGCTGCATGTAGTACAATTTGAAATACTTTTACTGTACTGGAGTATTTTCAATTTTCTTCTTCTTTCGTGTGTCATCATCAGAGCTCAGTAGTGTGCAGCCATGCACACTACTGTGCATGGCTCCGAGGGTGATCTATACAGGGGACAGGTGGTGATTATGTGGTCAGCGGTCTGCTCCGGCTCTCCACTCGCACGCTGCTCCGTCCGTCAGGCCCCACTTCGTCACTTCGTCCCTTTTACTTCTACTCTACTACATTTCAGAGGCAAATATTGTACTTTTTACTCCGCTACGCATACAATTATTAAAACTTAGGTTACTAGTTACTTACATTTATATTACTAGGCATACATTAACCTCTTCCGATCTACAAGCTCACAACGCTTCGTGATGCAACAAGTTGCAGCAATTAGGGGTTCAGCATCTTGCTCAAAGACACTTCGACACTAACTCTGGTCGAGCCCGGGATCGAACCGGGAACCTCACGTCGGTTCCCATCCAACCACTCTACCGGCCACTACCCCTGATCCACTGCCACCCCAATGGTAAGTAATCTATGTAATTTTCAAAATACATGTAAAAAGTACAATCATTTGGATCCGAGACGTAGTGGAGTAGAAGTAAAAGTATATTGGGAGTACTTAAGTAAAGGTATAAAGTTATACTTTACACTGAAAGCGATCTCCCTCATGCTGACCCGAGAGGTCATCAGCGTCAGCTCACGATTACAGCGAAAGAGGCTTTATACTAAGACTGTGACCAAGTAACAGCCAAGAGGGTCTAATGAGCTATTTAAGTAGGATAATCGCAGTTGAACTGAAAGATCCTTTTCTTCTGAGATTTCCAGTGAAGATTATCAACACAGAGGCGTCGTGCTTCAGACTACAGATTCAGCTCCCAATGGGAGTACGTGAAAACAAACAATGGATTAACCACTAAAATAAACCTTCTTGGTTTTCGAGCAGTGGGAGTAAATGGTGCATGTATATAGTGCCTTTTATCCAAGGAGATGTGCACCCATTCACACACTAACACGCCATACACATGGCGGTAGAAACCATGCAAGGCACCAACCTGCACATCAGGAGCAATTATGGGTTCAGCGTCTTGCTCAAGGACACTTCGACACTAACTCAGAGTCCGGAATCGAACTGGTACCCGTCACGGTTCCCTTCCAGAGTTCCAGCTGCTCTACCGGCCACTCTACCCCTGAGCCACTGCCGCCCTTGTAGATCTTTACTCTTGAGAGTGTAAAATGAAACCAAATGGACCGTTAAGATCTCTCCTATGGTAACAGATCTATACAGCATTATGGACAAAATCTTAATCTAAGTATTGGGTCCAAGAGGCTAAATCTCATCAAATGGTGGCCCGGGGCTCATTGCGTCGCACTTCAACAACATTGAATCTATGTTTGTCTAAAGTGCTTTTTTACGTAATTTAAAGTCCATAGACTAATTTCCGAAAACCAGACAGCGCCCCTCAAACACAAATGCTCACATGGAATTTTAACTGTAGAAAGGCACACGTCACGTCAACCAAACAAGACAAGAGTTTGAATTGCGGAAAGGTCGAAACCTGAGACCTGTACAAGAAACTCTCCTTGTAATGACCCAACTTAAGCCCTAGATCTGTATCAGCATGCAAGGGAAACGAACCCCTTTTCAGTGAAAGATCGGGGGGGGGGGGGGGGGGGGGGGGTGGTAACCCTACAGATAATGGAGTGTCAATTGGTTTCGAACATGGGAGAAGAAAGGACAGAGGAAAGGAGAGCGAAAGCAAAGAAGCGGTGAAAAGGTTCTTGGCCCTCCTCCAAGAGGTGCAGGTGTCTAGGAGACAATGCAGGGCCGCTGCGCTGCACCGGTGGCATGGGTGGCCTGATGGCACACTGCTGTGTAGAGAGACCGGCTTCCGCTCTGAGCCGGACCTATAGGCTATGGGAAAACAAACCAAGCCTATGATGGCAAACACACACCGAGGGAGGGGCTTTGATGTGTGTGTGTGAGTGTGTGTGTGTGTGTGTGTGTGTGTGTACTGTTCTGTCTCAGCTATTATGGGCAGTCTGTCTGGAGATGGCGATGTTTCATCTATCCTTAGGTGGCTTAAAGAAAAAATCACACCCGTGTGAAGTGAGTGGTGCAACTCCGCGTGGGGGTCCCCGGAAGTTCCAGACCCACAGGACCACGGCCAAGTAGTAGTATGTCATCAATGTGCTATCTTTGTTCCTCTGTGTGTTAAGTAGTAGTATCATAGTATGTCATCAACGTGCTATCTTTGTTCCTCTGTGTGTTAAGTAGTAGTATCATAGTATGTCATCAACGTGCTATCTTTGTTCCTCTGTGTGTTAAGTAGTAGTATGTCATCAACGTGCTATCTTTGTTCCTCTGTGTGTTAAGCATGTGCAGCAGCAGACAGTTGTATTTGGTTGGACCATATAATGTAACCTTCTTCTGGTCAGTGTTTGGATCTATTGTATTGCACCTCTTGGGCAGATCCAAATAAAATAATTCAAATTCAAAACTGTGTGTGTGTGTGTGTGTGTGTGTGTGTGTGTGTGTGTGTGTGTGTGTGTGTGTGTGTGTGTGTGTGTGCGTGCGTGCGTGCGTGCGTGCGTGCGTGCGTGCGTGCGTGCGTGCGTGCGTGCGTGCGTGCGTGCGTGCGACCCGTGCGTGCGTGCGACCCGTGCGTGCGTGTTTCTAAGAGGACGTGTGTGTGTAAGAGAATTACAGAGAGAGAAAGTATATGTATTGGATGTGGGAGTGTAAAGCCTTGCATTGCTCAAGTGTTTCTTGATTTTCTCAACTCTTATCCGTATACTCTCTGGATGGATTGGTGATGTCTGTGCACTCTAGTGAAATTGGGTGAGAAAAAAAGAGTCAAAACACATTTATTTTGTGAATTCTGTCTGTCACTATCGACAGAAGTATAACCTAATATTCAGCCCATGCACACAGCAAATGCAAAAGCTCATGAGAAACTGAACCAGTAGGCCTCTCTTGAGATGTCATTTCCTAAAAAAGACGTCTGTTTTCTTATTTTTTTCTACCCTTTCTTAATGGGCTGTGTAATGAGTTACCACGCCATCTCGACACACAGAGGAGCAGGTTGAAATTCTGCAGTCCAGGGCAACAACATACTGCCTGATGATATTAACATTTATTCAACGGTAAAACTGATCTGGATCCCTTGGAATGTCCTATATAGAAATGTTCTCCTAGGTTTGGCACCTCTACTCTTTGTTCGCTGTATTGTGCCTATTGTATGAGGCTATTGTAAGAAATAAAGATGTCACCCAATTCAAATGGGCCTAGCTGGTTCTGAGATAATGAGATGTGTCTTGCTGATAGTATAGGCTGGCTGCATTGTTTTAAAGTAAAACAATACAAATAAATAAAAGACAGATTACATAGACAGATTAGACAGACAGACAGACAGACAGACAGACAGACAGACAGACAGACAGACAGACAGACAGACAGACAGACAGACAGACAGACAGACACAGATGATATGTTTTCAGTCCCCTGCTACCCCCCTCACGGGCAAAGCAAGACCGTTTACCGTAAATCGAGCACCATGTGATCTTTTTCTCCAAAGTTCCTGCCAGAGGCTATACAGTAGCTCAGCTGACAGAGCTGGTGGTGCTGCATGAGACGTCCTCATTTTTCTACAATCACACTTTCAAACCAAGACAGCGACGTTTGTGTCCGATACTACATTCTATTTCACTATAGGCCTATCTATAATAACAGAGTTTACATTGTCTCTGTCGGGTGGAAACCACATCATGTCCAAAACTGTTACCTTTCAGGATTCAAATTCAAAAGCAGCAAAAGTAGTAAGTAGTAGATCCACAAGGTCGAAACACATCACTTTGTGCCTCGTTTCGAGCTTGTGGATCTGCTCCTTTTGATGCTTTTGTGTGACGCTGTAGTACGATCAAGTAGGGCGTTTAATTAAGAAAGAAAAAAACGAGATAAGAGGTTTCTCAACCACTCCCTTACGGAGCTATGTGTGTGGCTGGCTGCGTCTGAGCACGGAAATAGCATGGTTGTTTTTCACCCCCTGTGCGCAACCTAACACACACACAAACACACACGCACATATTAACTGCATATATGATGCTTTCGGGTGTGCCAGTAGAGTACAGTACCAGTACAGTACAGTCGAGGGTACAGTAGAGGGACCCCCATACCGTAACTCTGTCATTTCTCAACCGTTTCGGACGTGGGGCGGCTGTGGTCCTGTGGGTCTGGAACTTCCGGAGACCCCACGGGGAGTTGCACCACTCACTTCACACGGGTGTGATTTTATATCGTTGGATAAGATTTTGTCCACAATTCCATGCTGTATTGATGTTGGTACCATTTAGGAGAGATAACAGGCAAATGATCCAAATAACAATTCTTCTACAGAAGCCTATATACATATTCTCTAATATTGTGTAGACTTCTTGAAAATGAGTTACCATTCCATATCATTTAGCTACTACTTTTTTGCCAGACTGCTTGAAAACTACTGTCTGTCTGTTTGTCTGTCTGTCTGTCTGTCTGTCTGTCTGTCTGTCTGTCTGTAGGAGGATGTGGTGTGGTGGTGGCGGTGTACTATGTAGCGGCAGCCAGAGCCTTGGCTCTGGCGGCAGCCTACCTATGCTGGTGATGCTGACCAATGGACATTGCTGACATCTGCATGTAGCATCAACAGCGTCAACAACCCCATGGCCTGGGGGGACAGGCGCACTGTGATTGGCTAGCCAGCGGGTCGTCAGGCCAACCGCAGCACGGCTGTCACTCTGTGAACCCAGAGCCATAGGTGAACCGTCGCGATTTTCACAATAAAATAATAAAGTCATAATTAGAAAATGATGTAAAACAAACAAACAAACAAACAAACAAACAAAAACTCAACCAGCAGCTACAAACTTTTCTAAGAAATGTGTAAAACAACAGTCTGTTCTTGTTTGAACTTTGAAGAGGCTATCAAATAGTATGTAGGGCCAGGCCTATATTACTCTTAATTAATAGTTTGTTAATAATTAACTAACAAATATGTTAGGGTGGGGGGGGGGGGGGGGGAGGGAGAAAGAAAGAAAGAAAGAAAGAAAGAAAGAAAGAGAGTATTGCCTTGACAACCAGTCTAAGCCAATCAGAGCGAAGCCGACCATCCCCCCGGGCTATGGGAGGTGTTGATTCGTACCAATGTCCAGACTGAGAGTGAGAGAGCGAGAGAGAGCTTTGAGCTTTAACAAAGTGACATTATAAGAACTCAGAAGAAGAACCAGAACAACTCAAACATGGAGCCACAAGAATGTAGCTTGTGATCAATAAAGGTACGGTAATGGCACGTTTTTTTTTTATTGATCATCATATCATCAATGTACCTATAACTATAACTTCGACTGCAGCTTTTCAGAGGAAGCTTGTGTGGTGTAATCAATGTTTAGGCGTCGCTGTTGGTTGAATACACGAGTGTAGTATTGCCACGCATCACATGTGTTGATGTCTGCAACAGTTTTCAACGTGACTTTTTTGTTAATGTAACCACACAGACTTCCCGAGTAACTTGTTTCTGTGCGGCGTTGGTGTTGTATCGAAATTCGTGACCCCACCGAAAGCAGTTGTTTCTGCCCATGTCATTTCAGATAAAGAAGAAGGGATTTATTATTATGGTCTCCGTCAAGTTGGCACCCCATATGATGAAAACATGAATATAATTGGTGTCATGAACGTTTATGAAAAAATAATAATATTTTTGATATTTTTTCTAATTAATCTTCTATTCTGCCTTCTGGGGTCTCCCTGGCACATAGCATAGGCTATAACCTTTTCAGGAAGGGGTATAATTTCAATTTCGCTGTCCTTGAAGTTGACATGAAAGAGTTTGAGAGCCACTTCACTTTATTTGCATAGTGGGGATGGTTTCATTTGAGTTCCTTCTCATCCTGTTCAGTTGTGAGCTGTGTTGCCATGTCTGCTTATTATAAGCGGCTTTGGGGGAATATTAGTGCAATGCGCCGGTTCATTTTAATCTGCTGGAGCAGCTGTTCCGTTTGCTCAATGGCTCAGGCGCGCCTGGTATGTATGTATGTATGTATGTATGTATGTATGTATGTATGTGTCCCTTTATTCCTATATATGGAGTTCTGTGTCAGGCATGCTCAAATATGAAGTGTGTTGCCTAATCTCAATGTGACGTCATGGCATCTACAGGTGAGGTGCACTGACACAACCTGACCAGAGCCTTTAGAACAGGCCAGCTCCATATATGGAGATCTAGGGGTGATCGGTGACGAAATTGGCTAATAAAGGGCGAGGTCGTGCATCAGTGTGATGTCAGAACATCAGTGTGATGTCAGAACATCATTGTGATGTCAGAACATCATTGTGATGTCATAACAGCCCAGCTCCATATATGGCGATCTAGGAGTGATCTGGATTTAGGCCCTGTCCGGAGCCTGGGCAGAGACTTTTGTGCTGGTTCTGGACAACCGGCGATCTGACAGACTTGACACCGGGATTATAGACGTACACAACTACACACAGGCAGACATACACACAGAGACGTGGTGCATTGATAGATAATGAATTGCATTTTTATTGCGCTTTTCCAAGTGCTCAAAGCGCTTAAAATGGTTCATTCATTCATACATTGGGAGGTGAACAGTCGACGCCAGCGTCCTCACTTTCCACATTCACACACCAATGGTGGCAAGCACACACCGACCAACTCATTGGAGGCAGTGTAGGGTTCAGTGTCTTGCCCAAGGACACTTCGACATGTGGACAGGAGGAGGAGCCGGGATTCGAACCACCGACCCAGGGATCATTGGATGACCTGCTCTACCTCCTGAGCCACAGCTGCCCTGAACAACTGAAGATAGAGAGATAGATAGATTGTTTGTTAAAATGTTTCTTATTTGGCCTTGTTTCTATCTAAAGTGATTATTTGGGCCTGTTTCTAAAGTGATAGTTGCTTATTGGCCTTGATTCTATCTAAAGTGCTTCTTTGGGCCTCTCTAAAGTGATAGTTTTGTTATTGGCCTTGTTTCTAAAGTGTAGTTGTTTATAGAGCACCGAAGTCTGACGTAATTTACACATCCCACCTGGGTCACGTCCCCCCCCCCCCCCCCTCTGAATTCCCATAGACTTTTAGACTTCACGTCAAATAAAATAAAAATATCCCAGCTGTTTCACTCATTATGGATATGCAGAATCAACTGACGGCGAGAAAACGCTAGGGTACTGCCACTGAATTAGTTACATTTTCAGCAGAAAGGGCACTCCCAGACTGTCTCTTCAAGAAGATGCAAGATGCAGCTTACAGCACGAAGCTCGTGCGCGTCTGCAACTTCCAGCGTCGGCAAAGCATTTCCGTTTTTTTGCCGACGCGTCAAAGTTGCAGCCACGAGCGAGCTTCATTTCTATCCACCAGCTGTTTAAAAACCCGGAAGAGACGCGTGCTGTAAGCTGCATCTTGCATCTTCTTGAAGCGACTGTCTGGGAGTAGCCAAAGATACTGTGTCAAATAAGAGTGGATGACTATCGTAAACGATACAGAGCCACCTCTCCGACAACATCGGAGAGGTGCACAATTTGGTCCACAATTCTTATATGCGACGATTTTGAGATGACCCAATGTTCTTCTCCATCGAGATATTACTTCCACAACCCAGGGGATGAGCAAGTGACGTCAGGACTTCCGGTATTCTATTTGGGTTTGTTTCTGAAGTGCACAGTTGCTTATTTGGGCTTGTTTCCTAATGTCATTTAACCCATTTTGACCTGAGATCAGATTCTAAAAATGTCTTCTACATCCTGACAGTTTTCTGAAAAAGCTATGTTTCTATGTCAGTGATTCTTCGATTTTTCTCAAAATAGCGGACCTACAAGCGCGTAGCGCGCCACTCGGTGGTGCGCTATGAGCTTGTAGATCTGCTATTTTTCAATAGCTAAAGCATGACATAATGCTAACACCAAAAGGGGTTCCCGCCCAAAATGGTAAACCAGTGGCTCTTACAGTGTGTTTTAACAGCGGGCAACAGCCAGATGAATTTTTTGGAAGTGCATTATTTGTCAATGGTACCCGGCAACTACTGACGATAGCAGGCAAGCAGGCGATGGTCGAAAAGTGAAAAAAATATGAAAATAATGTATCTTTTGGGCGGCATCGTCCGGCGATTAGGCGATAGCCAATGAAATTCATGTGTTGCTCGGCGTTGTTCTCCCGCTGTTAAAGCGCACTGTCAAACATTTTCATGTCAAAGACCTCCACATTTATAATATGAATTTGTCCGTCCCGTAGACTTAAAACTATTTGTGCCAGTTTTTACCTTCCAATACAGATTTGTGTAAGCTGGTGTTAACGTTTAAAAAAAAAAAAAGATTATTTAGAAAATAGACGACCTACACTGTGAGCTTGTAGATCTGCCATTTTCAATGAGATGCTGTATAATGGGTTTTTAAAGTGCCCACGTGGCCCATAGTAATAGTTGCTTCTTTTAGGCTTGTTTCCCCAGACCTGGTTGCTTGTTTCTCTCGCAAAATCTGGCGACACTGTTGTGTGTCACAGTCTGCTGCCTGCTGCTCAGCTGTGTCTGTTCTGCTGTGCAGTGGTGTAAACTGTAAAGTATCATGTAAGTACATGTACCCAAGGTACTGTACTCATGTACAATTCTGAGGTATATTTGCTTTCTTCAGCATTTACAACTCTCAGTACTTGGGTTTTTTCAGTGCAACTCAATCTCAGAGGAAATATGTTTACTAGTTACTTAAAGAAACACACTAAGCACTTCAGTCGTATATATACTTTATATATATATATATATATATATATATATATATATATATATATATATTTCGGCCATTTGAAAATAGCCAATCTACAAGCTCACAATGCGTCGCAATGCAATCCATTGTGAGCTTGTATGATCGTCTATTTTCTAAAGATTTGTATACAATGAATGTATACTTTTGAAAACTTGTGAGTACTTTCTACTCTACTGGTACTTTTAAGTCTATTTTGATACCTATACCTTTGTACTTTTACTCAAGTATATTTTGAATTCTGGACTCAGTCTGGAGTATTTTCTACATTGCAGTATTGATACTTTTTTGCTTAAGTAAACAATGTGAATGCTTTTTCCATCACTGCTGTTGTGTCACACACACAGTGGGTACACCCAAACATAGGCGACAAGAAAGCACCTAGAGCGAAATGATGCTCGCACGCGGCTGCAACTTGACGCGTCGGCAAACCGTTTATGTTCTTTCGCCGACGCGTCAAGTTGCAGCCACGGCGTGTGAGCGTGTTTAACAACCAGGAAGAGAAGCATGCTCTAGGGCAGCGCTTGCTTGCCGCCTCTTGACGCGCATGTTTGGGTGTACCCAGTCAGGAGTGGCCGTCTGCTGCTCAGCTGTGTGTGGATGGTTGGATGACAGGGGTTTAATGACAGATTCTGGAACTTTTCCCTCTTCTCTCTCCGTCCCAAATGTAAGTCTGTCTCTTCTCTAGTACTTAATGACAGACAGATGATAACACGTCCACTAGAGATTCTCTTTTTCTCCCCCATCCAACTTTAGCTTCTACAACACTTGCTAAGTGACATCTGCAACCTGTGTTTTTGTTGAACCTAGAGACTAGTCAGTCTAACTTTTGCTGGTCTTTAATTTGACTATAATAAGTGCACTAGGTGAGACTAGTAGTCAATCTAACTTGAATTCTCTTCTTCTACCACACTTTTTTAGTAACATCTGCAACCCATGTTTTTAAACTTCGAGGCTATAGTCAGTCTAATTTGACTTGTCTTTAATTAGATTATTATAATTATGTCATATCAGCCAGGCTGTCAGATGTGTTCCATTGGAATAGACCTAACCTTAAGAAACCTTAAACTAATTCTTGTCCTGAGGTATAATATCTAGGTAACCCAAACAGTAGCTAATGCAAGTAGTTGACATAGCTAAATGTTATCGCCCTGTGGGCTAGTGGGGCCAGGATACTTTTGCTTCGGCTTGTCAGTGAATTTTGATTGTGCATGTGTGTGAGTGTCCAACATCCCTTACACTTGCCAAGACTGACTCATCTCTCTCCGTCTCTCTCTCTTGTATACACCAAATGTAATCATCACCCACCCCACCAAGAGCTGTCTGTCTGTCTGTCTGTCTGCGCTGCTGTTGTAACTTCTGGTGGTCGTTTACAGTGAGTGAGTAAACTCTCTCCATCGGTATGTGGCCGTTCTCAAAAATTGGCTCAGTTTCTTGGGATGGGGATGGGGGTTGGATAGTTGGGTACTCCAGATGTGGGGGTGTTCAGTGGCAAACCAGTCGTCCCGCGGGCCGCGACAGACCAACTACCCTGCCGTGAGAGTGACAGCGGGTTGAAACTAAAGCCGAAGGGGTACACAAATCCAAAATGGTCTCCTAAAGCGGGGTGGCAGTCTGATCTCGCAAATGTTGTCCGATGTTTTACTGGTGCTAGATCCCGCAACGCAAGAGTGTGTTTCTGGGACAGAGAAAGGTTGATAATATAATTAATAAAGTTGTTTATCTCCTGATTTGTGTTCAGGTTCACTGACTTCACTTCACACACACACACACACACACACACACACACACACACACACACACACACACACACACACACACACACACACACACACACACACACTGTGTGTGTGAGAGAGCTGGTCGAACCAGCTCTCGTTGACTTCAAAGTTGTACGATTTGTCACACGTGTTACCGCAGTGAAATTTGTTCTCCGCATTTGACCCATGAAGTTCCAGCTCCAGTTGCATCTATGATGCATGCCATGGTGTAGATTAGAAGTCAAGAGTGGTTCCCAATACTGGAGGTCGGGACCCCCATGTGGGCTCCCCAAATTATTTTGAGGGGGGGTCCCCAGATAATTAGCTTAATGTGCAACATTGTTTGGTTTGGTTGCAAGGCGACGGCCCTAGTTAGTTAGTTGAATCGTCAAAACTCCTGCATTTGATCATCCATTTATTCCATTAGATTAGACCATAGACCATGTTATGGTTTTATCCAGAATGAAAACATTCTCTGAGGTAAACAAGTTAGTGTACATTTCCCATAATAGCCTATAGCCACTATAATGTGCTACTGGCTGTATACAAATATAAATGATACTCCTATGTAAAGGCTATATTATTTTACTTTTATTGACCAATTAGTATAATTTAGTATAGCCGTTACATAGCCATACATTTTATTTGTATGCTACTGTCGTGAATGTTTATAATAGTTAGAGAAATACAAATTCGAAGTTTCAACATCAAAGTATTGGTAGAAGTTGTGAATTAGCAAACTGGACATTTTGACTGAACTGAATGTTTCCTTTATCCTCGTGTTGGGCTTTCTGTTTTGGCCGAAGTTTTTATTTGTGTTGTTTGTTTCGGTCATAAGCACAGGTCCGTTGTGCTTCACGTTCCACAGCCGTCTGCCTTGACTTATGTGTGCGCTGACTGCGGCGGGCCCGGTGTGGGCTAGCCCCTCCCTCCCCTCACGGGTGCGAAACCGGGTAGGAAAAACGGGGAAGCATCCCAGACTGACCAGGGCTAATCATGTGGCTCTGTCCCGCTTGTCCAACATAACAACGTAACAACAAGTGTTGAAAAATGCATCTCTCTTGGCTCACATAATTTCACATAATTGACATAATTAAGGCTATGCAAGTATGTAGTGGTGTGAAGTAACGAAGTACATTTTACTCAAGTACAGTAAATATTTTGAGGTGATTTTGCTTCACTAAAGTATTCCATTTATCAGTACTTTTACTTCTACTCCACTACATCTCAGAGGCAAATATTG
>NC_136796.1:5058824-5293824 GCF_951216825.1 Electrona antarctica
ATAATAATATTGGTCTGTCACATTTTTACATTAGAAAATGTAGTTAGATTCTCCAGAGAAAAAAACGTGTAAATGCTAATGTTAAAGACACCACTATTTACCGGAAGTGGGCGTGAAAAACGGGCTGTGAGATAGGCCTATTATCAGTGGAGTAGAAGAAGTAAAAGTATTGGAAATTGGAAATACTCCAGTAAAGTAAGAGTACCTCAAAATCCTACTATAAATGCGCCACGTATCTGCGTGCGTCTCTGTGTGTGTGTGTGTACGGTTGTAATGCACGTAACTCGAAAACCGTTTGCCCCACCGACTTCAAATTTGACACACACATTCCACACCCCCACAAGGAGTGCAGTGCCCGGTATCGAGTCGGTCGGACCCACGGTTCTCCAGAACCACCACAAAAGGCTCTGGTCAGGCTCTACCAGTGGGCCTAATCAGCCTAAATCCCCTCACCTGTGCAATTTCCAGCCTCTGCCTCAGCCAATTGATTGCCATGGCAACCACACACCTGCCAATTGATTACTTAATCAGTCCACTTTTCACAGTCAGTTTGCACTCTTCACACACAGGCAGACTGGCAGATACAGAGATCTCCATGTGGGACACAGACAGACAGTAAAAATGGGTGCTATGACAACAGGTATTGCATAGTACAGATATCATAATACAGTATGGGCACAAAAGGGACACAGACAGATAGTTAAAACGGGTGCTATAACAAGTTGACAACGGGTATTATTAGGTTCCCAAGTTGCATCGTTCCCAAATAGGCCGTTGGCCGACGGGCACGTGCAAGTCTAGTGTTACTTAAATACACTACTTCAATAAATGCACTTAGTTAACACCATGGAGGCCCATAGACGGGATGATTTAGAGTTATGAGCGTTTTAAGATTTTCGTTTTCGTCCGCTAAACAGGCAGGGAACATTTTCGATGACGTGTCACTGTTGTGCAACACCGAGGATTGGGCAACAAGCGCTCCTAGGCTGTGGAGCGATGCGATCGGTTTTGATATCATTAATCTCCGTCCCGATTATCAATCTCCGTCTGGGGCACTTGACCATGAACTTGAACTTGACGGTGATCTCCGCCCTGGGCCTCCAAGGTGTTAATTACACCAGGGGTTCTCAACGTTTTTGGCTGGGGACCCCCGGAAATGCTTTGGCCATGTCTCACGACCCCCGCCCCCCTCCACACCCCCAATACAAATTGACCGCTACAATAGCGAAAATACATCATAAATAAATACTGAAACCAGAAAATCGCGACCCACGGGTTGAGAACCCCTGAATTACACAACTGGTAATAAATGACGTTTCTGTTTCCTTTCCCCCGGCCGGGCCAAGCAGATCGAGGGCTGCAGTGTCCCGGCAGGACAGCGGACACCCTGACACCAGCGGCAGCGGCGGAGCGAGCGCCGAGCGACCCCCGGCCAGCCGCGCCATGAGGGGGCGCTGCTCGCGCAAACTGGGCACGCTGGCCAAGGCCGCCTTCTTCCTGTGGCTGCTGTGGCTGGGCTACCTGGTGGTGGGACGACGCACCGTGGGACTGTCGCACGAAGGCCGCGCCGCCAAGGGAGGTAGGTCCCCGTAATAATGGAATGTATGCGAATAATCTTTTTTAGGATAAAAGTCGACATTGCATCTGTTCATACTCCAAACAGACATACACTTGCGGCCAGTCATTGGAGCGGTTTGGCACCGCTCAAATACATTACATCATCTTTCCTTTCCTTTCCTTTCCTCTCTGTACGTATGATGATGAGAGCGCCGCTCACTTCACACGAGTGTGATTGTTTTCTTGGAAAAAAGACATCCGGACCGTCCAGTGACTCCAGTCACTGTCAGTTGCCGCGAGTGGCAGGAGTCTCTTCCTGGTTTTTAGACAGCTGGTGGATGGAAATGAAGCTCCACCCCTCGCTGCAACTTGCAGCGTCGGCCAGAAAACCAGAAACGCTTTGCCCGCACTGCAGCGTGGGGGGAGCTTCATTTCCATCCACCAGCTGTCTAAAAACCAGGAAGAGACTCCTGCCGCTCGCGGCAACTGGCATCTTCGTGACTCGTCTGTCTGTCTGTCTGTCTGTCTGTCTGTCTGTCTGTCTGTCTGTCTGTCTGTCTGTCTGGAGTACGAACAGCTGCAATGCAATGCAGCGGTGTTGTTGAGCAGCTCAGTTTACACGGGTGTGATTTTTTTTTTAACTTGATGTGACAATAAAGGTCCTTGCACACTACACTGCTGCGTTTTTTCGGATTTTTAGCAGCGTTTTTTCGCTGGTTGTCCGAAAAATGCGTCCAGTCCAGTCTGCAAGGACCCTCAAGCTGATTTTGGTTGTCATTCCAGCGGAAGGAGGCGGGGAGGAAGAGGAGGACGGGGGCGGCCGCAGCCTCCTGGTGCGTCAGTTCACGCTGGAGGAGAAGAGCGGTGGCGTGGGCGCGGCGGACGGTCTGCTGGCGCGGCCCGTGTACGTGAAGCCGGCGCCCGACGACAAAGCGCCGGGCGAGTGGGGCCACGCCACGCGCCTCAACCACCTCGGCCCCGACGACAAGAAGCTGGAGCAGGCATGGATTCAAGTTCTCAGTCTCACCAACGACTGATTTCAGTCATTTGGACTCCATAGGAGCCAGTGTTGTCTAATATAGCTTGTAGATCAAACTAGCAATTGAATACAAAGTTTAGAAGCATCTTCCAGGAACATGAAGCTTGTAGATCAAACTAGCTTGTAGATCACAAACTAGCAATAAGCCTATCTCACAGAATTTCCCCGCCCCCTTAATACGCCCCCTTTCGGGGTTAGTGGTGATAGCGTGACGTCACTCCATAGACGCTACATGTTAACAGAGGTAATTTAAGAAGTCTACAACTTTTGTTTTCTCAAGGTAAGGTTTGTTCTATCTGTTCGAGCTGATTTACCATCTTGTTTGCTTCATAATAATATTGGTCTGTCACATTTTTACATTAGAAAATGTACTTAGATTCTCCAGAGAAAAAAACGTGTAAATGCTAATGTTAAATGACACCACTATTTACCGGAAGTGGGCGTGGAAAGCGGGCTGTGAGATAGGCCTATTGAATACAAAGTTTAGAAGCATCTTCCAGGAACATGAATGGTCCCAGAAATGTCATGATTTCTTCATTTTCGAGATTTTTAATTCTTGCTTTCTTTATTCCACGTGGAGCAGGACAGCGTGGAGCGCTACGCCATCAACATCTACGCCAGCGACAGGATCTCCCTCCACCGGCACATCCAGGACCACCGCATGCCCGAGTGAGTGGTCTCCAAAGGCTCAAAATAGCAGTGTTGTTTTTGGCAGCAGATTTCTATTTTATTTTAGTCATAGTCTTTGGACTGAAACTTCATTTAGTTTTTTATCATATTAGTCACCTGGAATGTCTTAGTGTTAGTCTAGTTTTAGTCGACTAAATGTCATAAGATTTTAGTCGACTAAATCTGCAGTTGATTTAGTCGACTAAAATGTATTTTGGCGGGCCTTGATGCCGTCCTAATGAGTGTTTTTACACTTGCTGAAAATATCTACAAGATCTACAAGCTCACAACGCGTCGCGCTGCGACGCGTTGTGAGCTTGTAGATCGGCTATTTTCAGCATGCAAACAAGTGTAAAATGACTTATACTGGATGTCTTGTCCACTAGTCCCTTCCTAACATTTTAGTCTAGTTTGTATTTGTCGACGAAATTGTCCGTATATTTAGTTTTAGTCATCATAGCTTAGTTTTCATTTAGTTTCCATTCGTTTTTGTCAGTGAAAAAAGGTAGTCGACGAGCATTTTTCGTCTTAGTTTTAGTCGACGAAAACAACACTGCAAAATAGTCCACTTGCCAGAATATGAACCCTGGCATTTTGAGTACCCTAACGTTTTGTGTCTAGAAACTGCCGGATGCTGCATAACTTGCATATGTTGAGCAATTTTCATTATTGGCATAATATGTGACCATACCATTAACGACCTATATAAGGAAAATGTCAACATGCTTTAAGTAGCATACATGTGATGTGCCAAACTAGGGGGTTTTCATGATTCTGAATCCATTCCAAGCATTATTTTTCTACAAAAAACATTTGTTGGGCTCAAAACGGCCATAGTGATGTCAGTGATGTTGGCAGTGTGTCTTTTATTAAGACAGTTCTTCCTCCTCTTGCCTCCTCGTCCCGTCCCCTAACGAGACGATCCAGATGAGCTGTCCCCAGAGAGAGAGAGAGAGAGAGAGAGAGAGCGCTAAGAAAGCTGTAGAATGCTAATTATCCATTTGTGTGTGTGTGTGTGTGCGGGGGTGTGGGGGGGTGTGTGGGTGGGTGCGCACACGCAGGCGTGTTTGTTTTTTGCTGTTTAAAAGTACAAGCTGTTTCTTTGGTAGCACACAGACAGACACTGCAAAGTGTCCCGACACAACGTCCTCTCTTTGTTCTTTCTCGTATAGCATTTTTCGTGACCTAGCACGCCTTATCATTTACTCTCTCTCTCTCTCTCTCTCTCTCTCTCTCTCTCTCTCTCTCTCTCTCTCTCTCTCTCTCAATTCAATTCAATTCAATTCAACAGGCTTTATTGGCATGACATTTTACAAGTGTTGCCAAAGCACAATCACAGATATGACAAACAACAACATAACATAATATCAATGACATGAAAAAATAAATACAAATAAAATAAAGCAGGTGGTGCAGAAAATAAAACATGGCATACTGTATGTGTGTCCTACTGGTTGTCCCTATTTTGTGACAGGAATTTTGCAGCCAAAACTGCACATTCTTTCTGTTCCCCCAGAAGGAGTGGTAATTTTTCCCTTTCTGTCATACTTCGGAATTCTGGGAAATTTGTTTAAAATTTTGGGAAGAACTAATATTTGTGTAGTTTTTACATTGTGTTAAGAAGTGTAACTCTGTCTCTATAGCTCCGTCATCACAGTGACACACAGTGACTCTCTCTCTCTCTCTCTCTCTCTCTCTCTCTCTCTCTCTCTCTCTCTCTCTCTCCCTGCTCTGTGGTATGTTGATCATTGGTGTGATTCCTTCTATTCAAAGTTCAAAGTGAGCCTTTTTTTGCTGTGACGTTGGAGACTAACTTCCAGTTCCAGACTAATATCTACGCAGTGATATTAGTCTTGTGCGTGTGTGTGTGTGCTTGTGCGCACACGTGCGTGTTGCACAAATAGATGGGTATATACTATCAATGGTTCTCAAACTTCTTTGTGCCAAGGATTTGTGCCTTGACCCTCCATCTGACTGGGGAAAAAAATCAATGACCTTCCCCTAGTGATAAAAGAAAAAAGATGAATAGACTCTCTCTCGCTCTCTCTCTCTCTCTCTCTCTCTCTCTCTCTCTCTCGCCAAGCTACAAGCTTGTAGATCTGCTATTTTTGAAAAAAAGATTCAACTCAAATCTTTGCTTCTTGGGTGTCCCTGGAACAACATATTTTCCACTGGGAGTCCGCGGCCCAATACAGATAATTGTTTGTGAACCACTGACATAGAAACATAGGTTTTTCAGAAAACTGTCATGATTTAGAAGACATTTGTAATTGGCTTAATGGGCTAATTGGTTCCACTCACTCTCAACAGATGCCGAGCCAAGCAGTTTGACTACCGCAAGCTGCTCACCACATCTGTGGTCATCGCCTTCTACAATGAGGCCTGGTCCACGCTGCTCAGGACGGTCCACAGCGTGCTGGAGACCACCCCCGCCGTCCTGCTCAAGGAGGTCATCCTCATCGACGACTTCAGCGACCGAGGTCAGACTCCCGACCACCCGTGTTGGGTTTTGGGACAGTGGTGGAAAAAATTACTCAAGTTAGGGTTGTCCCGATCCGATCACGTGATCGGAAATCGGGGGCCGATCACGCCATTTTCGAAAGATCGGAATTGGATCGGGAGCAGAAAAAACATGATCGCTAGTATCGATATTATATCCACATCATGATATTAGACTTGATATTGTCTGTGATTGTGGATATTGTACTAGTATGATATGGCATAAGTGTTCTATAAAAATGTAAATATCGGATCGGGAAAAAAACGGTATTGGCAGATACTCGAGATCAAAACAACGTAATCGGGACATCCCTAACTCAAGTGAATTCGTACTCAAGAAACGCCAACAATGAATTTCAACGGAGAACCATCTTATTTTGGAAGCAGTTCACTCAGAAAACGGAAGACCGGAAGTTATAAAATCGTCTCTGTAACGTGTCCCGTGGATGTTATTGAATTCACCCAAAACATACATTTTGTAACCGTGATCATGAACACTTTAGTTATGAGTCACAGATCAATATAAATGGATTCTAAAAACAATCCGTTTCCATAGACATCATAAGCACGCTGACTTTTCACTTTCAGTTTTTGTTCCTGTTTACTTCCGTCGCACGGCAACCAGAGCGATACAGACGGGTGCAGAACAGCGTTATGAAACTTAACCATTAAATAAATAATAAAGACGATCTTGGCGCCGAGGGCCAAAGGATCAAAAGACGTCAAAAGACGATCTAGCCGGCAAATGAGTTTGCCGGCTAGATCAGTTTTCTGAAAAAGCTATGTTTCTGTCAGTCGTTCTTCGATTCTTCAAAAATAACAGACCTACAAGTTCATAGCGCGCCACTCGGTGGCACGCTATGAGCTTGTAGATCTGCTATTTTTCAATAGCTAAAGCATAACAGAATGCTTGAAACACCAAAAGGGGTTCCCGCCCAAAATGGGTTAACCAGTAAATAAATAAAAAAGGCGATCTTGGCGCCGAGGGCCAAAGGATCAAAATACGTCAAAACACGTTCTAGCCGAAATGAGTTAAGTAAAACTATCAATACTGCAATGTAGAAATGCTGTGTTACAAGTAAAAAGTCCGGCATTCTAAAATTACTTGAGTAAAAGTGCAAAAGTATTGGCATCGAAAGGTAATTAAAGTAGCAAAAGTACTGGTTATATGCAAATTGTCCCATTTCACATGTGTTCACAATGTATCGAAATCTTTTGAAAGATAGCCGCTCTACAAGCTCACAACGCGTCGCAAAGCTTGTTTGTTGACGTGACACTTCTGACGAACTAGCCAAAGTGTAAATCGTTGCTGTCAGGCAGGAACCACTTATCTCAAAATGTGGATCTGCTACTTTGAATTTGACATTTTGGACGTGTGAGGTTTCCACCCGACAAAGCTGTCATTCTCCACGTAAACAATAGCAGTCGGCGAACGAGACGGGACGCATTCTGCACACACTCGATGGAATGCGGCCCGGGCGTTGCCTTCTCTGATCCTCCCGAGAATACGGTGAACGAAGGAATGAACAACGGTGCTCAACCTTTCTTGGACAAGCTTAAGTCTAAAGGTGATGCAATGAATGAATGAAAGGCCCCCGGGGCCCTCGTTCCACCAACAGGCAGGTTGCTTTGTTTCCATGCCATCATCACTGCCCTGACGAGAAGCAAACAATGGCGTGCATTCCCGTATAACTACTGATATCTTACGGGAATCCACCTGTCTTGCTTGCTCTCCTGCTCGTCGTGTGTGTGTGTGTGTGTGTGTGTGTGTGTGTGTGTGTGTGTGTGTGTGTGTGTGTGTGTGTGTGTGTGTGTGTGTGTGTGTGTGTGTGTGTGTGTGTGTGTGTGTGTGTGTGTGTGTGTGTGTGTGTGTGTGTGTGTGTGTGTGTGTGTGTGTGTGTGTGTGTGTGTGTGTGTGTGTGTGTGTGTGTGTGTGTGTGTGAGAGATGCCTGGGGTGCAAGTGGTTCATTGTTAACCAATTGAACTAGGGAAACCAGTAATAGTCCCCCTGGCTTGAGGACCCCGGTCAGTGAGGGGTTAAGTGGGTTTAAGCCCTATATGCTTAGGATTTATAATTTAGACATCTGGCAGACGCTCTTAATCCTTAGTAAGCAAGGACAACACGCGGTAATACATCAGATGCATAGATACAAGGACAACACGAGGTCTAGGACTACTGCAGCAAGGCTGACCTTGCTGGCGCTGAGATGTCTCTCGTAGCCTATCCATAAAGTAGGCTACAGTACAGGCAGTACACAATACATATCAAGTACACTGTATCTCAAGTTCAAGTACACAGCCTAAGATGTACTGTGCATGGACTAATTATAACAGTGACTATAACTATAATATATCTGATCTTGAGGCCTACAAAAACGATGGAAAAAAAAAAAAACATTCTTATCAACTAGTCAACTAGTACCAACAAGGTCGACTAGTGGATTTACTAGTCGACTAGTTGAATAGTCGACTAGTTGCTTAAAGCCCTATGACAAGGCCCACTATTCATTTGGCATTTGAACCACGGACCACCATTCAATGAGCTTTAGCCGCCCTCGCAGACCCCAAAACGAAAGAATATTTTGTCGCTGGATAAGACTTACAAAATACAAAATATTTTACACTCTCTAATTGTGTAGACTTCTTGTAAATTAAGCAATGCAGATGTTTTAACAATAAGTTAACTCTTGAGAGCGTAACATGAAACCAAATGGACCCGTACGGGTACATTTGGTTTAATTTTACGCTCTCAAGAGTTAAATATCTATAAGGGTCCATTTGGTTAGTGGTTACCAACTCTCCGTCATTTAGCTGGGGACCACCTGGAACCTCCGTCATTTAGCTGGCGACCACCTGGAACCTCCTCAAGGACCACTGGTTGAAAACCACTGGTCTAGAATCAAGAACCTACTGCCCGTCTGACAGTAGATTATCCAAAGAAAATAAATAATCCGTACATTGAAACTATAAACACTATACGATGCCAGGTCATTGGAACTATAAACACTATAGGATGCCAGGTCATTGAAACTATAAACACTATAGGATGCCAGGTCATTGAAACTATAAACACTATAGGATGCCAGGTCATTGAAACTATAAACACTATAGGATGCCAGGTCATTGAAACTATAAACACTATAGGATGCCAGGTCATTGAAACTATAAACACTATAGGATGCCAGGTCATTGGAACTATAAACACTATAGGATGCCAGGTCATTGAAACTATAAACACTATAGGATGCCAGGTCATTGAAACTATAAACACTATAGGATGCCAGGTCATTGAAACTATAAACACTATAGGATGCCAGGTCATTGAAACTATAAACACTATAGGATGCCAGGTCATTGAAACTATAAACACTATAGGATGCCAGGTCATTGAAACTATAAACACTATAGGATGCCAGGTCATTGAAACTATAAACACTATAGGATGCCAGGTCATTGGAACTCTAAACACTATAGGATGCCAGGTCATTGAAACTATAAACACTATAGGATGCCAGGTCATTGGAACTATAAACACTATAGGATGCCAGGTCATTGAAACTATAAACACTATAGGATGCCAGCCCAGGTCATTGAAACTATAAACACTATAGGATGCCAGGTCATTGAAACTATAAACACTATAGGATGCCAGGTCATTGAAACTATAAACACTATAGGATGCCAGGTCATTGGAACTATAAACACTATAGGATGCCAGGTCATTGAAACTATAAACACTATAGGATGCCAGGTCATTGAAACTATAAACACTATAGGATGCCAGGTCATTGAAACTATAAACACTATAGGATGCCAGGTCATTGGAACTATAAACACTATAGGATGCCAGGTCATTGAAACTATAAACACTATAGGATGCCAGGTCATTGAAACTATAAACACTATAGGATGCCAGGTCATTGGAACTATAAACACTATAGGATGCCAGGTCATTGGAACTATAAACACTATAGGATGCCAGGTCATTGAAACTATAAACACTATAGGATGCCAGGTCATTGAAACTATAAACACTATAGGATGCCAGGTCATTGGAACTATAAACACTATAGGATGCCAGGTCATTGGAACTATAAACACTATAGGATGCCAGGTCATTGAAACTATAAACACTATAGGATGCCAGGTCATTGGAACTATAAACACTATAGGATGCCAGGTCATTGAAACTATAAACACTATAGGATGCCAGGTCATTGGAACTATAAACACTATAGGATGCCAGGTCATTGAAACTATAAACACTATAGGATGCCAGCCAGGTCATTACTGATCTGGCCTCTGTCTACATACAGTGACATCCTATCTAAATTAAATGTTTAGCCTCTGCATAAGCCTGTAAGGTCGTCGAGGCTACTTCGTCGTATGACAGTGAAAATAGCTGATCTGCAGGCTCACAACATGGTTTTAGATTGCAAATGTAAGCTTAATGATCAGCTGTAAAATAATAATAATGTGAAAGTCAGGAATTTAAAATGCACTTGAGTAAAAGTATTGGCAATAAAAGTATTTATTCTGCATTATGCAGAATGTCTCATGTCAAGTTTTCAAATGTACAGTATAAAAGAAAAAAAACTAAACAAATAGCAGATGCGACACACTGTGAGCTTGTAGATCGCCTATGTTCAATGTGTAACTACTAATAAAAGTTTTCAAATAAATGTAGTGGAGTAAAAGTACAATATTTGAATCCGAGATGTAGTGGAGTAGAAGTAAAAGTACTGGAAATTGGAACTACTCAAAATTGTACTTGAGTACAGTACCTTGTTACTTTCCACCTGTGTGTGTGTGTCCGTGCGTCCGTGCGTGCGTGCGTGCGTGTGTGTGTCCGTGCGTGGGTGCGATGATCCTCGAGACGTTACACCATAATGGTGACTTCATTGGGCGCTGACCTCCCAGTGACATCATTTCCTGGCCTTTAACGGCCCTGGTCAGATGGAATCTTGGACAGGTCACTTGCCAGGCAGTGACAGAGGTGTGTGTGTGCGTGTGTGTGTGTGTGTGTGTTAAAAGTGGTCAAAAACGGACGGTGAAACAAATAAAACAAAAGTCGGCAATGTTGTATTCAGCAGGGAATGTGGACCTGGAATGCATCTGTGTCACCTTAGCTTATTTTATACTTTAGCTGTTGGAAAATATAATATTTAAAAAAATGTATCGTGAAAATGTGGCGCAAATCTTTGAAGGGGGGGGGGTCACTGGAACAACATATTTTCAGATGGGGGTCGGCGGCCAATTGCATATAATTTTTTAGGGTCCTTGACATGAAATACTTCATGAGAACCACTGACATAGAAACCTAGGTTTTTCATGATGTCATGATTTAGATTTTGTAGAATGTGGTCCCAGGTCTAAATGTTTGTTAACCCATGAAAAATCGTAAAAAAGGGGCGCAAATCTTTGAATATATATTCTTTCAGAGCGAACGTTTTCAACTCAAAGCTTTGCTTCTGGCGGGTTCCTGGAATAACATATTTTCAGATGGGGGTCGGTGGCCAATTACATATTATTTTTGGGGTCCTTGGTAGGAAATATTGAGCATCACTGATACAGAAACACATTTGATTTAGAAGACATTTTTTAAATTTCGACGTCAGATCTAAATGTTTGTTAATTCTTCCCATTTAAGGCTACCTAAAGTCCCAGCTGGAGGAGTACATCAGGCCTAAATGTTTGTTAATTCTTCCCATTTAAGGCTACCTAAAGTCCCAGCTGGAGGAGTACATCAGATCTAAATGTTTGTTAATTCTTCCCATTTAAGGCTACCTAAAGTCCCAGCTGGAGGAGTACATCAGATCTAAATGTTTGTTAATTCTTCCCATTTAAGGCTACCTAAAGTCCCAGCTGGAGGAGTACATCAGATCTAAATGTTTGTTAATTCTTCCCATTTAAGGCTACCTAAAGTCCCAGCTGGAGGAGTACATCAGATCTAAATGTTTGTTAATTCTTCCCATTTAAGGCTACCTAAAGTCCCAGCTGGAAGAGTACATCAGATCTAAATGTTTGTTAATTCTTCCCATTTAAGGCTACCTAAAGTCCCAGCTGGAGGACTACATCAGATCTATATGTTTGTTAATTCTTCCCATTTAAGGCTACCTAAAGTCCCAGCTGGAGGAGTACATCAGCCTAAATGTTTGTTAATTCTTCCCATTTAAGGCTACCTAAAGTCCCAGCTGGAGGAGTACATCAGATCTAAATGTTTGTTAATTCTTCCCATTTAAGGCTACCTAAAGTCCCAGCTGGAGGAGTACATCAGTTAAATGTTTGTTAATTCTTCCCATTTAAGGCTACCTAAAGTCCCAGCTGGAGGAGTACATCAGATCTAAATGTTTGTTAATTCTTCCCATTTAAGGCTACCTGAAGTCCCAGCTGGAGGAGTACATCAGATCTAAATGTTTGTTAATTCTTCCCATTTAAGGCTACCTGAAGTCCCAGCTGGAGGAGTACATCAGATCTAAATGTTTGTTAATTCTTCCCATTTAAGGCTACCTAAAGTCCCAGCTGGAGGAGTACATCAGCCGGCTGGAGCGCGTGCGTCTCATACGCACCAACAAGAGGGAGGGCCTGGTGCGGGCGCGCCTCATCGGCGCCACCTACGCCACGGGGGACGTACTGACGTTCCTGGACTGCCACTGCGAGTGTGTCCCCGGCTGGATGGAGCCCCTCCTGGAGAGGTGTGTTAAGGCCTATTCATATTCTGGTGAGGTGGTGAGGTGACCACCGCTCCGGTGGTGAGGTGACCACTGCTCCGGTGGTGAGGTGACCACCGCTCCGGTGGTGAGGTGACCACCGCTCCGGTGGTGAGGTGACCACCGCTCCGGTGCTGTAATAACGTGGAGCGGTGGTGAGTAAAAACAGAGAGAAGGGCTGGAGAGAGAGCGGTGGTTTGCTCTTCACCGCGGCTCAGTGACGTCATGAATAACGCTTTAGTAGTACAGTACCCCCGTTATGGTTGGGCGGAGCGCCACAGGGCTCCACACTAGTGTATGTTCAGTTTTCTGCAGTGGTGTGTAACATAAATAAAAATATAAATACTAATATAAAAATGTCAACTTTTTTGGGGGGGGGGGGGGGAATGTTATAGATCTTTTTTTTAATAATAATTAAAAACCAAATGTAGAAAAGAGAAAAAAAAGAAAAAAGAAAAACGAAACACTGTTTGGAAAACTCTCAAGAACAGTATGCGCTACAAATTCAAAGTTTTTCCTTGTTTTACCGATGGGTTCCCATATTGGAAAAACAGTGACCTCTGTACAGTATGGAAAAGCAATAACAATAATAATAATAACCAGCGCTTGTATCCCGCTGTGGCGTTCCCCCCATCTCTCTCCCCTGTGAGCAGGATCGGCGAGAACGAGAGCACCATCGTGTGCCCGGTCATCGACACCATCGACTGGAACACCTTCGAGTTCTACATGCAGACGGACGAGCCCATGATCGGCGGCTTCGACTGGCGCCTCACCTTCCAGTGGCACGCCGTGCCCGAGGTGGAGCGCAAGAGACGCACGTCCCGCATCCAGCCCATCAGGTGAGATGGAGACACCAGTACAAGTACACAGTACCAGTACCAGTACACACTACACAGTACACAGTACATGTCCCGCATCCAGCCCATCAGGTGAGATGGAGACACCAGTACACAGTATACAATACACAGTATACAGTACCAGTACACAGTACCAGTACACAGTACACAGTACACAGTACACAGTACCAGTACCAGTACACACTACACAGTACACAGTACATGTCCCGCATCCAGCCCATCAGGTGAGATGGAGACACCAGTACACAGTATACAGTACACAGTATACAGTACCAGTACACAGTACACCGTACCAGTACACAGTACCAGTACACAGTATACAGTACAAGTACACAGTACACAGTACCAGTACACAGTATACAGTACAAGTACACACTACACAGTACACAGTACCAGTACACAGTACCAGTACACAGTATACAGTACAAGTACACAGTACACAGTACCAGTACACAGTATACAGTACAAGTACACAGTACCAGTACACAGTACACAGTACATGTCCCGCATCGAGCCCATCAGGTGAGATGGAGACACCAGTACCAGTACACAGTACCAGTACCAGTACACAGTATACAGTACAAGTATACACACTACACAGTACACAGTACATGTCCCGCATCCAGCCCATCAGGTGAGATGGAGACACCAGTACACAGTATACAGTACACAGTATACAGTACCAGTACAAGTATACACTACACAGTACACAGTACATGTCCCGCATCGAGCCCATCAGGTAAGAGACACCACTTTTTTTTTCTTTTTTTTAGGCCTGTCAGTCGATTAAAATATTTAATCGCGATTAATCGCATGATTGCCCATAGTTAATCGCCGATTAATCGCAAATTAATCGCATATTTTTTATCCGTTCTAAATATACCTTAAATCAGTGTTTTTTAAGATTTTTCATATCAAGGTCCATTATTTATTCTGCATTTGAGCCACGGACCACCATTTGATGACATTTAGCCTTCCAGACCCAAACTAAAGAACTGTATTTATGTTGGTACCATTAGGAGAGATAACAGGCTGTATGTTGATCAAAATAAAAAAAAATCTAAGTTCTCTAATTGTGTAGACTTCTTGTAAATTAACTTTAAGTAATGCATTTGTTTAACAATTATTCAACTCTTGAGAGTTAAAGATCTATAAGGGTTCATTTGGTTACCAACCCTCCATCATTTAGCTGTGGGCCACCTGGAATCCCCTCAGGGACCACTGGTGGTCTTTTCAAGTTTTAAATACTCAACATGGGAGAATGCTTGCTTTATTGCAAATGCCATGGAAGGGGGAAACAAAATCATAAACTCAACACACACACACACACACACACACACACACACACACACACACACACACGAGAGCCCCTGCCCCTCTCTCCTGCAAGTCAACATTAGCTTTAGCACTCATTAGCATGGTCTGTGTAGCATGATTAGCATCAAGCTTCCAGCTAGGGCATTAACATAAAAATCGATTAGTCGATTAGTCGACTAGCAAAACGGTAGTCGACACTGTAAATCAAAAATCGAGTAATCGTTAATATTATTTTTAATATTTTTTATGATTTTTTTTTTTTTTTTACAGCAGACATGCAGCTGTGAGCTCTGTTGTTTTGTTGGTAGTTCTCCAACTTAAGTACTAATCCCTTTCTGGCTGATTGTTTTCATATCATATACAAGCCGACTGTACGTGGGTTTTGCCGTCACCGTCACTCGTGTAGGTGCGGTGGGCGGCGGTGGCTGGCTGCACTGGCAACATTTAAGACAGATTTTCAAAACGCATATGCCTTATAGGCTCATACGCTCAATGGGGACAACTACAGTGTGTAAATACTTTTACTATTGGTGAGTTTATTACAATATTACTGTAGTTTGTTCAACAAGTTAGATTGGAGACGTGTCGTCGTTTCGTCCGGTACAGTAGTATAGCAGCCTGTCCCTCCTCACTCTGCCCAATAATATCCAGTTTGGTGACAGTCAAACTACAGTAGCTCTTGCCGTGATTTCATGTTTCTTTTTCTTATTCATCTTTCTTCATGCTTATCCAACAAAAGTGCAGGCGTGCGGCATTATTAAAAACAAACAGCTATGCCGCGCGATCATAGTTATAATAGTCGCGATTGAGTGAAGTAGTTGATCATCTGATTCATAGCCTGGTAAGCCTGCTAGCTACGGTAGCAAGCCTAGTATGTAATCATACAATCCTCCTAGCTTGTAGCTCCTTCTAAAAACCAAAGGAACTGTGGTTGTAACTTGTTGTTGAACATTTAGGGTTGTATGAAAAACATCGCATCATTTATTCCTCCTCCTCCGTCTCAACAAACATTTTCAACAACGTAACATGCTAGCCCAAACATTTAGACTCTCGTAGAGGTTTTTTTCGATTCTGACGAATCTCTCAACGAGAGTCTAAACGACGAGGTCCCCTTTAAGAGGGCACGGGTTTACGTGTCTGCCTCAAAATCACTCTTACCTTGTACAAATGCAAAATCTAAAAATAGAAAAAGATTGCCCCACATGTCCGGTGGGTGTGCGGGAAACAATTACTTCCGTAGCGACCGTAGTTTTCAATAAAAAAAATATTGTAATCCACTCCGTCCATACTCCTCCATTGTAAATGCGCAACAGAACATTGGCCGCGCCCCTAGTGGCCAGGGTTCTGTTGCGCATTTACAATGGAGAGAAAACCAAGATGGCCGCCAGATTCCGAGACAGAGTATGGACTTTAGTATGGACGGAGTGGATTACAATATTTCTTTTATTGAAAACTACGGTCGCTACGGAAGTAATTGTTTCCCGCACACCCACCGGACATGTGGGGCAATCTTTTTCTATTTTTAGATTTTGCATTTGTACAAGGTAAGAGTGATTTTGAGGCAGACACGTAAACCCGTGCCCTCTTAAAGGGGACCTCGTCGTTTAGACTCTCGTTGAGAGATTCGTCAGAATCGAAAAAAACCTCTACGAGAGTCTAAATGTTTGGGCTAGTAACATGCTATGCTGCGCCGTAGAAAGGTCTTGCGCATCAAAAATAGCAGATCTACAAGCTCACAGCGCGTCCATCCGTGAGTCATTGTGGACTTGCAACTTTGACTTGACTTTAACAGCTGATGTGAATAAGCCTATCTCACAGAATTTCCCCGCCCCCCTAAATACGCCCCCTTTCGGGGTTAGTGGTGATAGCGTGACGTCACTCCATAGACGCTACATGTTAAAAGAGGTTATTTAAGAAGTCTACAACTTTTGTTTTCTCAAGGTAAGGTTTGTTCTATCTGCTCGACCTGATTTACCATCTTGTTTGCTTCATAATAATATTGGTCTGTCACATTTTTACATTAGAAAATGTACTTAGATTCTCCAGAGAAAAAAACGTGTAAATGCCCATGTTAAAGTCACCACTATTTACCGGAAGTGGGCGTGAAAAACGGGCTGTGAGATAGGCCTATTTCGGCCAATCAGAGCGGCATTCAGCGTAATCTAGTAAGAGAGTGGCGACACTAGCGTTGACTCCCATTGTAACAATGGAATGCGGAAGTGCTCATTCTATCTCAATGGGATAGTTCCAATGTTTGGAACTATAGCCCATAGCACCCCACTTTGTGGTGAGATCAAAGCGTGTCGCCACTCTCTTACTATTCCACTCGGCCTGCATTCACCGGCTCTGTTTTGCAAGTTAATCCTTCACTCGCGCTGGCCGTTTCAGAACACGATGTTTTAATGCTTGATTGGATGGAAAAAAATATCATATTTTACCGCCGACTAATCGATTATAAACCGATTTTGATGGTATTCGTGTCGACTATCAAAAATCACGTTTGGTTAATGCCCTAGCTTCCACAACTAACTAACTATGTTTGTCAACCAAAACTGCCAGAGTTTTGCTTTTGCCCAATGCCCACTTCAAAGAGCTTCTGATCTAACACATTGTGAAGCAAATTAATTAATAACGAGCCGAACGGAGGCATTCAGCCTCTGCTCACAGCTCAACTGTGCGCAGCCCTATAGTACTGACGGTCCGGAGTCCGGACTGAGTGTGGTAGAGAGAGAGTGGGGGGGGGGATGAGAGAGAGGCGGGGCTATTGGAATCTGCCTGCCTGCATTCAGATGTATGCGTCTCTCAACCGTTCTGTCAAACTTCACCGTGCGTTAATCGCGCGTTAATTAAATTAACGCCGTTAAAAGGACGTTGAGTTAACGCACGATTAACGCGTTAACTTTGACAGCCTTACTTTTTTTAATACATTTTTATTTCATTTTTGGATGAAAGTCACAGGTACAGGCATACAAAGAAAATGCACACAAAACATAATTCAAATTCTAAGCCAACTGCAATCAGTGGCTTGCCCCTTGCCTCATTTTTAAAAATCCTACCCCCAAACCCCAACACCACTTTTTAGGGGTGAAATCATGCCTGATATCCGATCTCCGATTATTTGCAGGGTCATATCTGCCGATACCGATTCTGACCGATTCCGATATTATACGGATTATGCTGCCTTCAAACATTAGAAATACACAAAACAAAAGCGACTGCAGAGTCATTGACGGTCACATTATTATTGCGTCATCAATATCTGTGAAAATAATCTGCATTATTGTGAGACCGATCCGATGCCGATATGGCATTTTTATGGCCGATATGGCCGAATCCGATATGCTACCGATTATATCGTGCACCACTATTTTTGTTTATATTAACCCACACGTCCTGTCTATTCCTCCCAGATCTCCCACCATGGCGGGCGGCCTGTTTGCTGTGAGCAAGGCCTACTTTGAGTACCTGGGCACGTACGACATGGGCATGGAGGTGTGGGGAGGGGAGAACCTGGAGCTCTCCTTCAGGGTGAGTACGTCAGTACGACATTGGCATAGAGGTGTGGGGAGGGGAGAACCTGGAGCTCTCCTTCAGAGTGAGTACGACATGGGTGTGGGGAGGGGAGAACCCTTCAGGGTGCGGAGGACAGGACACCGCTTCTTCTTTTGTCGTGCCTTTTTTTACCTCCGTTTTATCCCCAATGTAGTTGTTATTACGTATGCCAATTTATTTCTCAAACTATTTCATGTCAAGGACTCCCAGAATGATCTGTATTTGGCCGTATTTGACCCCCATCTGAAAATATGTTGTTCCATATACGTCAAGCGCAGACAACTGATGGCTATTAAAACACGTACATATACGCCAATAGCAGTCAGTGTGGTAAAGAATATATATTCAAAGATATATTCAAAAAAATCTAAAATGGCAGATCTACAAGCTTGTAGCGCTTGTAGATCTTACTCAACAGCTAAAGAAGAGTGGTTAAAAAGTTAAGGTGACACAGATGCGTTCCCCCCCCCTCCCCTCTCCCCAGGTGTGGCAGTGCGGAGGCAGCCTGGAGATCCACCCCTGCTCGCACGTGGGTCACGTGTTCCCCAAGAAGGCTCCGTACGCACGGCCCAACTTCCTCCAGAACACGGTCCGCGCCGCCGAGGTCTGGATGGACGGATACAAGCAGCACTTCTACAACAGGAACCCCCCGGCCAAGAAGGTAGGAACACTGAAGGCCTGACAATGGAGGACCCTGATCAAGGTCAAGTTTGTTGTTTTTTTAAGATTTGGTTTTGGCTTTTTGCCTTTATTTGATTTTGATCTTTATTTATCTTGAACATAAAAAGTACAAATAACACAATAACAATCACACTATTATTTTGTTCAAGAAGGGACAGAGTAAAGCAATGCTTATATTGTCCGGCCCCCTTCTTACCTTTACATATATTGTAAAACAATATATTATAATACAAAAAAATTATATAATAATGATAATAAAAAATAATAAAACAATTTTATTACATACAGTTATTGATAGTTATTAGTGAAGACAGACAGGAAAGTGGGAGAGAGAGAAGGGGAGAGACATGCAGCAAAGGTCGTCATGAACGGGACTCGAACACGCGACACGCTGTCAGGCCAGAGCCTATATGTGGCATGCGCCTGGACCGCTAGGCCAGCGGGCGCCCTGATCAAGGTCAAGTTGATTTGCATGTCCCAAATTGGGCTATTCAGTTTACAACAGGTAGAAAAGCTCTAAAAACACAGTAAACAGAGCAGCAATATTGCTGGAGACAGTGTGGGTGTTCGAGTGCCAATCACTCCCATATATATTTGGCTGTGTGAGAAGGTTCAGGCTTTTTGGGACTGTGTTCACCAGAATCTGGAGAAAATTATGGGATATAACATAATTCGTGACCCCCGTAGTTTATACCTTGGACTGACATCAGAGGGCATAATAGGACATGAGGACTTATACCTGTTCAGAATATTGCTAATAGCAGCTAAGAAAGCCATCACGAGGAGATGGTTGAAAGCAGACCCTCCTAGAGAGGAGCACTGGATGGAGATTATTGAAGAAATATATCTCATGGAGAAAATTACTCATAATCTGAGGACCAAGGTGGAGCTATTTGAAAAACGTTGGGGATAAATTGCATTTATACAAGAGTGAATAGTGTGTATCTCCCCCCCCCCCCCCCCGTAACAAACAACTGTAGATTTAGTCGACTAAAATCTTATGATATTTAGTTGACTAAAACTGGACTAACACTAAAACATTTCAGATGACTAACATATGACTAAAACTAAATTCAAAAGACTGGCTAAAACTGTTTCAACACAATCAACACTAGGTATAATGTGGAATCATCACAACGTAGTCGTAGGGGCATTCATTTATGGGGAGAAAAAAAAAAGTTTGAATATGGAGTTAAAATATTTCTGCCCGTCAGTGACGATATTAAAGGTCATTGTTTCCCCCAAACGCCTCAAACACTATGAATGTTCCTGTTATTTCTGACCAAAAAAAAAGTCTTATTATGCTTGAGTAAACAAAATCACAATTAACAAAAGGCAAACCGAGGCAAAATAACAAGTCGGCGTGCGTTGGGCACAAATGATTCAATTCCGTCAAAACTGGAATTATACATGCAGAACTATGGTATTACATGTAGTTTGAAGACAAACAGGAGAAGGGTGCACACCAGTATTGGTGAGGTGCTAAAGGCCTAAGGCGGTAAAGATAGAAAAAGAAGAAAAAGGCTGCACACTCATAGCTACGATGCTGGAAATGTATTAAAAAGAAGCCGACGTTTCAAACTGTTAACCCATGTTGGGCGGGAACCACTTTTGTTTTTTTAAACATTGTTATAATTTAGCTATTGAAAAATTGCAGATCTACAAGCTCATAGCGCGCCACCGAGTGGCGCGCTACGAGCTTGTAGGTCTGCAATTTTTGAAAAATCGTGAAAATATTTATTTCAGAAAACTGGAGGATTTAGAAGATTTCTTTTTTAAATTTCGAGGTCAGGCCTAAATGGGTTAAAGGTCTTCTTCAGGGAATGATTACACGTACTTTGTAAATGCAGTCATCCGTGGCTGTGAGCTCTCATCTGTGCCCCAGGTGTGTCAACCTATTCTCCTTGAGGTTTTGGAGGTCTGCCCGCCTCGTCCATGCAGTCGACCTGATCCTCCTGAGATGAGCTGAATCACTGCCAGGCTGCCATGTAACACCAAAGCACAGCCCTGGTTCATGTCACAGTGAGAGCAGGGTTACCTCGGGGGACCTGGAAATCAGAGATGGCGCATGATTCACTCCTCCCATCCAGGTGTCTGCGCTTGATTGATGTCCCATCAGTCAGTCTAACATCAGGTCGAGTGAGAACGCGCCACGATCGAGTTGTTTTTACAGGTCCTTCTCCTCCCTACCAGGCGACGCAAAGCCAGCGTAGCCTCTCTTCTCGCCATCAAACTTTTATGGTATCTCAGTTTCACCTGCATGAGAGAGTCAGAGAGAGAGACAGAGATAGAGAGAAAGATAGTGCATTATTAACACCATGGAGGCCCGGGGCGGAGATCTCCGTCAAGTTCAAGGTCATGGTCAAGTGCCCAAGCCGGAGATTGATAAATAGGACGGAGATTAATGATATCAAAACCGATCGCATCGCTCTAGAGAGCCTAGGAGCGCTTGTTGCCCATTCCGATGACGTGTCAAACAGTGACACGTCATCGAAAATGTTCCCTGCCTGTTTAGCTGATGAAAACGAAAATCTTAAAACGATCATAACTCCCGATCTAAATCATCCCGTCTAATTCTGAAAAAAGATCCTGTTAGACGGCGCTCGGCGGTCCAGTCGCTAGTCGCGATAGATTTATTATTACCTCCCGTTGTTGTCGATCGACTCTAGAGTGGTGTGGCTATTGTTAGCTGCTACACAGACATGCACACCAACTTCCGGTGCGCCGGTAAAAGTGGTCCGGGCGCTATAAATGATGGGCACATGGATTAAATGGATTAAATAGGTCCGGGCAAGCAAGGTGTTAATGTGGAGGAACTTTGATCAAACAATAAATTAGCCACCCACGGACATATTGAACACAGGGCAGCCAGAGCAGAGCCAAAGTCGTCCAAAACTGTCACCTGTACTGGCACCTCAACAATGAAATGTCTGGGTGTCATCCCTACTACTGGCATCCCAACAAAGACGGAAGCTGCACTGCCGAAAGACAATCGTCAGTGTCCGTCCAGAGCTATAAACAATGGTAGCGGCTTGGAGAGTCGGAGATGTTTTTCCACCAGCTGTTTTGAGATGCAGGACACAAAGACACTGGCGATAATTACAAACGTATACACCCTATACGGGGCGGCTGTGGCTCAGGAGGTAGAGCAGGTCGTCCAATGATCCATGGGTCGGCGGTTCGAATCCCGGCTCCTCCTGTCCACATGTCGAAGTGTCCTTGGGCAAGACACTGAACCCCACATTGCCTCCAATGAGTTGGTCGGTGTGAGCTCGCCACCATTGGTGTGTGAATGTGGGAAGTGAGGACGCTGGCGTCGACTGTTCGCCGCTTCACCTCCCAATGTATGAATGAACCATTGTAAAGCACCTTGAGCACTTGGAAACGCGCTATAAAAATGCAATTCATTATACAATCTGCACAGTTCTCCGCCACGGCAGCTAGCTTATTGTGGGCCAGCAATGTTTCATGGCAATCGGACTGCGTTCATGATATGAGGCATGCTGTTCAAAACGGGCCACACCCACTCCTGCAAATAGTAATATCAAAAAATGTGTTTTGCCTAAATTGTTTGTTCACAACGGGCCAATCCTGCAAACTTTAGATGGTAATCTTGGCCAATTAGGATGGAATGTGAAAAATCGGACGGATCCGTCTTGATCACATGACTATAGAGCGTCGCAGTCCCGCCTCCTACCCTGGACCAGGAAATGAAACCCAATGCATTATTCTCATAGACATTTCTTAAAGTATTTTTGACGGTTACGCCGCGGACAAAGCCAACTCGAGTCGTGACAACTCATGACAACACAAACAATATTTTGGACCAAACAAATAATTAGAAAGAAGAAAAAAACGGCAGGTTACAACACTTTTTTTGTTGTTTTTCTTCTTTGTAATTATTTGTTTGGTCCAAAATATTGTTTGTGTTGTCATGAGTTGTCACGACTCGAGTTGGCTTTGTCCGCGGCGTAACCGTCTTTAAATAAATACTTTAAGAAATGTCTATGAGAATAATGCATTGGGTTTCATTTCCTGGTCCAGGGTAGGAGGCGGGACTGCGACGCTCTATAGAGATGATGTGTACCGATTTGCGTGATGTTTGGACAAAATCTGTAGGACGCGTGTGTGCGCGCCTCGTTTCACGTAGACACACGCGAGGGGCAGAAACATCGTTTTGGCCTGGCGGAGACCCCCAATTTTTTTTTCAAAAGTACAAATTACAAAGTACATTTTCCTTTTTAATATCAATGCTGTGTTCAAACTTTCCAAGATTTTCCAGAATGTAAGCCCCCATTTCACTATCTGAAATGGGGGCTTGTACTGTACGTAGTGGGAGTCAAAAGTACAATATTTGTCTTTCAAATGTTGCATGTCTCTGCCCGTATCCTCTTATCATACCGCTGTTCAGCGGGCCTTGATTTGCAGAATTACGTTAAGTGTTTTGTATTGAGGATGTGACTTTGCGACTGGCTAGACGTCGACACACCCGCGCTTTGATGTTTGCACGTTAACCAAAAGCCTCGGGCCTGAAGAGCGCTATACGCTTCAAAGTGTCTTCTCTCCAGTCATACGGGGGCTGCTGATTCTCAACAGACTCAGGCGGTCTGCTCTACGTTTCTTTATAGAATCATGGGACTGAAAGGTTAAAACAAAGAGACGATTTAACACGCTTAGCATTTCAACCAACCACATTTTACGACGATAGGCGAGGCGACTATTTGTATAGCACACGCCCGCTTGCAATGATTGCACAATTCAATTTGCCCAGTGGGCAAAAAACAGCAAGGAAAAGTCAAACTAGATGCTTGGGCATTCCAGTGGCAGCCCTCATGGGCAGAAGAAAATGGGCAGAGTTTTGTTTAATGTCTTGTAAATGATCTTCGCCGAACGGCCAGCATTGTTGAGCACCACTTTGAGGCTAAACAGGAACTGGTCTTTTCAATGTGTTGTGTCCAGGTATGCAAACCCTGAACTTTGAGTGAATTAGACGGGGTGGGAGTCATTGCTCCGAGTCGAATGATCAATACGCAGTTGAGACGAAGAACCATCTATGTCCATCAATTATTCTGACCCCTCCCCGAAAAGGCCTATCTGCCCCGACCCCTTATCCACGATATATACAGTATGGATAATTAGTATGGACTTGTATGGTTATTCATCTCAACTGCTCTGTGAAAAAAATGCTGTTATGTTGTGTAAAATGCTGTTACGGCATATTGTACAGTATGGAAAATATCTAAATCAGTTGGAAAAATATGTTTTGATATCTATCAAGAAAGTAAAAACATGGCACTAAATGTCAAAAAGGTATAGGAAGATGGCTCTCTGCCATTTTAGTCCTCGATAAACTGTGTGCGCGTACACATGAGTGCGCGTGTGTGTGTGTGCACATGCGTGCATGTATTTCAGGGTCTCTCAAAGTGGGTGACGTGACACAAGTCCAGGGGTTTTGCAGAATACTTTGATCATATTTGGAATTTATGTCTCTTCAGTTTAACCACTAACAACTTGTCACTCGCGAGTGACAATTACAAGTCCACGGAACGCAGCGAATCAGGCTAACTTAAACCCTCTATACTTTAGTACTTGGTAAGACAGACCACCAAACCTCCGTGGCAAAAAATCAAGCTCACAACGTGTCGCGTTGTGGCGTGTTGTGAGCTTGTAGATCGGCTATTTTTGGTGAATGTTCCAACCGGGAATAGGGCCAACATCCCTTCAAGTGGTTAAATGGTTTCAAAGTTATTTTAAGTCATAATAACTGATATAGTCTCACGTTTTGCCAGTGACATACTGCATCTTAGGGGTAAAGATTTAAATTTACATATTTATGTACCGTACTATGACATAAATGCAGTGGTGGAAAAAGTACTCAATTGTTTTACTTAAGTAAAAGTATCAATACTGCAATATAGAAATATGTAGTACAAGTCCGGAATTCAAAATGTAGTTGAGTAAATGTACAAAGGTATTGGCTTCAAAATGCACTTAACTTTTTCTCTGCTTTCTACGATTATAATACATGTCCGTACCCCCCCTACAGTATAATCCATATATGAAAGCGGCGACCGTCAATGTACCTGTTAGTATTGCTCCGGTTGCTATGGAGAGCCTCCGTCCTCACCAGCTATGGGATTTTTAAATCCAGCTCCATTGAGCCTCTTATTACAACAGGATTTTCAAAGACTTGTATCTCTAAAGCTTGGAGCGCTAGTCCATGGTGAGCTGTCGCACATCCCGACGATCGTAAATCATTTGTGACTTTGTCTCGCATCGCTGAGGACATGTAACGGTTTATGACGAGAGCTAAGGGGTATGAGCTTACGGCTAACGATCAATGTCCTCACAACAACAGCCCCCACCTCACTGAATAACCCGGAAATGAAAGGATCGTAGAGTGAGAGCGGACAGGTGGCACAGGTTAGGTGTGTTTATGCTGCCACCTAGCGGGCAACAATGGAGTTAATGTACCAAAAGTAGAAAGTACTCACTATGCAGAATGTTCCAATTCAAATTTTCAAATGTATAAAAATCTTTTGAAAGTTGCCGATCTACAAGCTCACAATGCGTCACATCGCGACTCATTGTGAGCTCTTTTTTGACAACTTTGACGGCTGAGTGCACTCAGCAAACACCACTTCCAGCAAACCTTTATCCATTCCATTCTCAGCTTATCGGAGCTCAGAAGGTGTATGGCCTCTTGTGTACTTTACACATCATGCCCAGCCCAGGGGTGTGTGTGTGTGTGTGTGTGTGTGTGTGTGTGTGTGTGTGTGTGTGTGTGTGTGTGTGTGTGTGTGTGTGTGTGCGTGTGCGTGTGCGCGTGTGCGTGTGCGTGTGCGCGTGCGCGCGCGCGTGCACGAGAGAGACACACAGGTTAAATATTAGCATTTATTACCGTCTCTGTCGGGAAACCCATATCTTCAAAACTGTCCTTTGTCAGAAAATGTAATAAAGAACCATGTCGATCCACAATGTATTATTATTTATTCTGCATTTGAGCCACGGACCACCATTTAATGAGATTTAGCCTCATTTAATGAGATTTAGCCTTCCATGCTGTATTGATGTTGGTGCCATTAGGAGAGATAACAGGCAAACTTTGGTCAAGATAACAGTTCTACATTCTCTAATTGTGTATAGTTCTTGTAAATTAAATAATGCGGATGTTTAACAATAATGTAACTTATGGACATTTGGTTTCATTTTACACACTCAAGAGTCAAATATCTAATGAGGGTCCATTTGGTTACGAACTCCATCATTTAGCTGGGGACCACCTGAAACACCCTCTTCAAGGACCACTGGTGGTCCCTGGACCACTGGTGGAGAACCACTGGACTATTGTGACACGGTAGTGTAGTATGACGAAGTAGGGCACATATTTTATTAATCCATTTAGGACTGAGACCAGATTTTACACAATGTACTCTAAATCCTGACAGTTTTCTGAAAAATCTATGTTTTTATATCAGTGGTTCTCAAACAATTTCATATCAAGGACCCCCAGAATTATATGTAATTGGCCGTGGACCCCCATCTCAAAATATGTTGTTCCAGGGACCCCCCAGAAGCAAAGATTTGAGTTGCAAATGTTCGCTGTGAAAGAATATATATTCAAAGATGTGCACACGTTTTCACGATTTTTCAAAAATAGCTAAAGTTTAATATAATGGTCAAAAGTGGTTCAAAGCTAAAGCGACAGAAAAACGTTAAAAGTTGAAATATGGAGATACAATGTTTCTGCCCCGACAATATTGTGCAAGCATTTTGTTAATATTTCCCAATCGCAGCAGGAAACACTGCAAGCTCAATAAAAGCCAACGGCGTGTCCAAGTGTTGGGGGAACAAAATAAAAGGCGAGCTGGTGAACGAGACAACCCTTTTAATCTCATTCACGCCGATGGAAGAAAACACAACCAAACCAATTCTTGTGTGACGTGCCCTTGAATAGTGTAGCACATATTGTAATTATTCACGGCAATGGAACACAAACGACAACAAAACAGGTTTTCCGTGTTTGATTGCGCTGTAGTGCATTGTGAGCTTGTAGATTATTGGCTATTTTCAGCATGCAGTCAAGTGTAAAATCAGGCATTACGGCGCCATCAAGGCCCGCCAACATTTCTTCAATCAACTGTAGATTTTGTGGACTAAAATGCCTCGCCCTCAGCCTCGTGCACGCATCCGCCTTGTTGACGGCAGACTGCTGGGCGAGCGCTGGCGCTTTGGCATGGGGGGTCAGATCAACATGGAATGAATTCTGTACTGGCCATATAAGGAGCATGTCTCGAGTGTACAGGGTTTGATGAGGTCAGATCAACATATGGAATGTCAGAACAGGTGAGCTCCATACAGTATATGGAGATCTAAGGGTGGCAGCAGGGACATTCTCTTGAGTGTACAGGGTTTGATGAGTGCCCAGGTAGGGCCGGGCCATAATTGTCAGGCCTGTTGAGAACTTTTCGCCGGCTGCCGGCGCAGCTGCACTAATAACTTTGGGGCAGGCCCGTCTAGAGTTTGAAATTTGAATGGACAGGTATAAGTCAAAAGGGAGACATCGAAGAGGAAGGATGGACTAGACCTGGATTGTGGTGGTTCTTTTTTTCACGTCCCTCATGAGCTCCAGAAAACGGCAATATAACAATCTCAAATCAGAAATGACTTCAGGACATCGGCGATTTGATTAACAGTACCACGGACATTGCCGTAGAAAAGAGCGTGGAAAGGCCGTGGCAGGCTAATGGAGTTGGTCGCGCAGACGCAGTGCAGACGAGGCCCTAGCAACCGTGCCTAGCAACCGGAGCGATTACAAAAATGGAAATGGAATTTAATAGGACGAGTATACTCGATTAAAGCATCAAATGTGTTGCTTTTTTTGCTTCCCAGGAGACGTATGGGGACATCTCGCACCGGGTGCTGCTGAGGGACAGGCTGAAGTGTAACAGCTTTGACTGGTACCTGAAGAACATCTACCCGGACCTGCACGTCCCCGAGGACCGCCAGGGCTGGCACGGAGCGGTGAGTCTGTCTCCCTCACCCCCTTAAACACTTCAAAGCCTGGATATATTTCTACTTGCAAAAAAGAGATTTCAACATTACTGCTACTTTATACTACTACTACTAGTACTTTGCAGAGGAAAATATGTATTAAAAAAAAAAGTATTATGCAAATTGTATTGACATTTATATGAATTATTAAAATAATAATAAATTAATAGTTTACATTTGGGGGATATATTTTATTATTTTTATCTCAATATTAAATAAAACATGTTCTAGACATTCTAATGATCATAAAATATATATATATATTACAGGCATTTTTTCAGGGTTAAAGGTCAAAGGTTAAAAATTGTTAAGTCCAGAGATTTTGAAATTGTGTGAATTTCTGCATCTGTGGGGTGTATTTATATGCAAATATCATGACCAATGGCATTGTAAGACTAAACTATGAACATCAATGATGATGTTTAGGTGAAAAAAAACCCCTGAAGGGTTAAAGGGTTGATGTGGTTATAAGCAGTGCTGGACCTTTCCCCCTCTCCAGTCATCACACACACCCCTGCATAAGTTTATTGGTAGATGTATCTTCAGAAGGATTCATCCCTGGTATGGTGGTGTGTTTATAAAGTCGTACGATTAGTCACACACGTTACCGCTATGAAATTTGTTCTCCACATTTGACCCATCACTTGGAGCGGTGAGCCACAGCGTGCGCCGCGCTCGGGAATCATTAGTTGATTTGACCCCCAATCCAACCCATTGATGCTGAGTGCCAAGCAGGGAGGCATTGGGTCCCATTTTTACAGTCTGGTATGACCCGGCCAGGGATCGAACCCCCAACCTCCCAGTTTCAGGGCGGGCCCTCTAACCACAAGGCCACTGTCTCCTCTCCCAACAGGTGCGTAGCTCTGGGATCCATTCAGAGTGTCTGGACTACAACGCTCCGGAGCACAGCCCCACAGGCGCCCACATCTCTCTGTTCGGCTGCCACGGACAGGGAGGCAACCAGGTCTGTGTGTGTGGGTGGGGGGGGGAAATAAACACATTGCACCTCTTTTTACGCTGTCCATCTCTCTCTCTCTCCATCTCTCTCTCCCCGCAACCCTTGCTAGCTGTTTTTTAAATGTATTTATTGTTTTTATATATATTATATAATATATTATATTCATCAGGATTCCAAATTTAAAAAAACGTACGCAAAAGTAGCAGATCTACAGGCTGGAAACGTGGCAGGATGCGGATCTGCTACCGTTGACGCTTTTGTGTGACTCGAGTCCGGGCGTCATGGGCCAGCCAAGTCTATGGACTTTACTGTCTGTTTAGGGCAGTAAATGACAACATAAGATGTCATTGGGGTGATATAAATACCGCCCCCGCTGCGGCCCTCACTTCACACGAGTGTGATTTATTTTCCTTTTTTTTTTAATAATAAAGATAAATAAAAAACATAGGAGATACAAGCCACTCAGCAGCTACAGTCCAAAACTGTTACTTTTCAGGATCCAAATTCAAAAGCATCAAAAGCAGCAGATCGACAAGCTCGAAAACGCGTCGCTTCGAGCTTGCAGATCCGCTACTTTTTACGTTTCCGCGTGACGCGAGCGGTGCGATGGAGGTATGGGGGTGTTCATTTCAGGCCAGTTGTAATATATTACACAAGCGCACTCAGCAGCTAGATTTAACCCATTTTGGGCGGGAACCCCTTTTGGTGTTAGCATTATGTTGTGCTTTAGCTATTGAAAAATAGCAGATCTACAAGCTCATAGCGCGCCACCGAGTGGCGCGCTACGAGCTTGTAAGTCTGCTATTTTTGAAAAATCAAAGAACCACTGACACAGAAACATAGCTTTTTCAGAAAACTGTCAGGATGTAGAAGACATTTTTAGAATCTGATCTCAGGTCAAAATGGGTTAAAACGGAATCCTTTTGGTCTTCCATATTTGATAGAGGGTACAGCCAGGCAGCGGGGTTATCTGTCTGCGACAATGTATTTTTAATGCGGGCCCAGGACAATAGCCCATAGCCCAGAAGCAGGGCTCTTCTCTCTCTCTCTCTCTCTGTGTGTGTGAATCTTCTCCCTGCCCTATATCTCTTATTACCCATTTGATGCAGCGCATCAGGTGTCCCGTCGGGGCCACCAAAAGCAGCATGTGTGATCGAAAATCAATGTTTCCATGGCCGGTCGTTGAAACGGGAACCTGAGGCGCCCCCTCCTCCCCCCGTCCCTCCCCCCCACTCCCCCCAAGAACCCAGGTTCCATTTAACCTATTTGGACCTGAGGTCGATTCTACAAACACGGGTTTTCTGGAAAACCCATGTTTCTATGTCAGTCATTCTCAAAACATTTCCATGTCAAGCACCCCAAAAATAAGTATAATTGGCCGCCGACCCCCCCATCTGAAAATGATGTTCTCCCATGGTCCAGAAGCAAAGATTTAAGTTCAAAATGTTACTCTGAAAGAATAAAGATTCAAAGATTTGCACTACATTTTCACGATTATTCAAAAATGGCAGACCTACAAGCTCGTAGCGCGGCACTCGGTGCCGCGCTATGAGCTTGTAGATCTGCTATTTTTCAATAGCTAAAGTACAACATAATTCTTAAAACACCAAAAGGGGTTCCCGCCCTGAACGGGTTAAAAGATACATGAGCCTTCATAGGCAGACTGAATGGCACTGCTGGGTAAATAAGTTTGAAAGCACAGACAGACACACGGGGGGGCCTGGAGCGGGTTAGATGTGAAGAGAAAGGGACTGTTGAAAGTATGAAGATTGATTACCTGGCCCTTGGGTTTATTCTTTTTTAAAGGGCAACAAGCCCCAGCGAGCCAGGCTGCCTTTTGTCCCCGACGGCCTGCGATGTTGAAACCACAGCAGACAGGAGGAGAGTGGAGTTTAATGCGTTATAGGCATCTGTGTGATTGAGAGGGCGACTGTGGGCAAGACACTGAACCCCAAATTGCTCCCGATGTGCTGGTTGGTGCCTTGCATGGCTTCTGCTGCAATCGGTGTATGAATGTGTGTGTGAATGGGTGAATGTAATGTAAAGCGCCTTGGATAAAGGTGCTATATACATGCACCATTTAGAGGAGGGCAAAGCCCAGTAGCCCCAGTGCTGTCGCTGGCGAGCGGAGGGGGAAGCCACCTTAGAGTATATATTAAGCCATTTTGACCTGAGATCAGATTCTAAAAATGTCTTCTACATCCTGACAGTTTTCTGAAAAAGCTATGTTTCTATGTCAGTGGTTCTTCGATTTTTCAAAAATAGCAGACCTACAAGCTCGTAGCGCGCCACTCGGTGGCACGCTATGAGCTTGTAGATCTGCTATTTTTCAATAGCTAAAGCATAACATAATGCTAACACCAAAAGGGGTTCCCGCCCAGAAGACGGCACCCGAGTTCTCCTCCCATCCACTTGCGTTAAGTTGCTCAAAAGCGCATGAGGCGATTTCACTCCTCCTTCCGGGTAGGAACAGAGTGCATTCTGGGATGGATTGGGCCCAAACACATGAACGCCCTGCTTTTGACTATCATTGCACGCGTTCACGTATGAAACAGCGTTCACGTATGAAACAGCGTTCACGTATGAAACAGCATTCACGTATGAAACAGCGTTCACGTATGAAACAGCGTTCACGTATGAAACAGCGTTCACGTATGAAACAGCATTCACGTATGAAACAGCGCTCACGTATGAAACAGCATTCACGTATGAAACAGCGTTCACGTATGAAACAGCGTTCACGTATGAAACAGCGTTCACGTGTCATCATGAACGTGCACAATGATAGTCAACGGACCAGCGGGTTCATGTGTTTGGGCCAGCGCTGCAATACCAAATTTGGCCACTATGTCCATTTCGCCTCAGGGTTTCCTCCGGGTGGCGTCTCTATTCATATATACTCTAAGGAAGCCACAGACACGGCTAGTGTGAGAGCAGAAGTGGGGGAAGAAAACAAATCACAACGTTTGATGAATAAATCCGGGGGGAAAAAACGGAAGTGAAATGTCCGCTGGCTAGGACTAAAACAAAAAACAAAACAAGATTGCTGTCCAAATCAACACTGCATGCTTCCCTCCCTCCCTCCCTCTGCAGTACTTTGAATACACGTCCCAGAAGGAGATCCGCTTCAACTCTGTGACGGAGCTGTGTGCCACGGTGACAGAGGGACAGGCGGGCATCGGGATGAGCCACTGTCCGCACGACAAGGACCCCACGCCACCACACATCACATGGCACTTCAAAGAGGTACACACACAAGACCCCACACCACCGTAAATCACATGGCACTTCAGAGAGGTACAATTAATTTACAATTGAGGTGTTCAGCAGACATTCTTAATCCAGAGTGATTTACCATAAGAAAGGTAAACGTGAGGCAATCAAATGCATGGAGATGGTAATCTAGGATCATAAGTATAGGGATGGAGCTCGTACATTGTTATTGATAACAAGCACCTTATTGATCAGGCTTATCAAGCCGGGTTCTTATCGAGCTCACTATCGAGCATTTTCTATTATTTGTGGAAAGACGGGAGAAATTAAATTTTGAACAAAACCAGTATCTTTTACTAGGGCCTTCAAATACAGAACTGTTCTAATAGACGGAGGCAATTTACCTTTTTACCAATAAAATAATATTAAAGAAACCACTTTAGAAGCGTAATGTTGTTTGCCCGGACAGCGCTGGTTGGCAGGTATCGATACACTTTTAGGCCGACGTGTTTGTAACAGCATGGATGATTAGATTTATTTCTTTATCGCCTCTTGTCTTGATTGTTTAAACATGACGTCATGGGCCGCTATGCTCCTTAACAGGCTTGATAAGCCCAAAGCTTATTGATAACGGGTACTCAATTAGCTTGTTATCGGATTTATTCCGGGTATCGGTTATCGAGCTCCATCCCTAATCATAAGTAAACCAAGAACCCTATCATCAGTCTAAAGTTAACAGTGTAATATCAAAACATAAGTAAATGCTGTACATTGCAACTACACACTGTATAGTGTGTATAGTGATTCTGGCATCTGTCTACATAACCTTTGCATAAGACTGCAAGGTGTGCTGCTTGCACAATCATGCAAGCACACATGAGGATTGTGTTGACATTTTGATATTAAGAATGACATGGATTTGATGACTGAACTTTGTCTAGCAAGCACACACACCCACCCACACACACACACACACACACACACACACACACACTCACACTCACACTCACACTCACACATGCACTCACACTCACACTCACACTCACACACAGACACACATGTTTGTATTACTACTAGAAGCTTGCGCGCCTGTTAGACGTGCTGGGCAGGTTGTGGTCGCTCTGTAATCGAGCAAGGATAGAGAGAGGTAGCTAAACTACAGGAAGAGCGAGCGTTCCGTGCTCAATTGGGAAAACACTATTTTGCCAAAACGAGAAATCTCGTGTTTGGTTAATGTAATTTAATCGTATTTTATTTACGTTGTTTTTAGCATCCGTGGCTAGCCTCCGGTGGCACCCATGTATGTTGTGACGTCATCGAATATCCAAAATCGTCCTCGCACACACACGCAATCCAAAGCATTTTTAGGGCTCAGATTGAGATAAAGGACCATGTTTACAGCTCAAAACAACTCCAATCCGACCTTGCGAGTGGGAAACCATTGTCGACATTGTTGAGATGACACTCTCTGAAGCCCGGTGCATCACACAATTACTTAAAGGACCACTTCACCACTTTTCAACTTCTCTTCCTATAATTGGTCCTAACTAATGTTCATGATAAAATACCACCATTTTTTCCTACTCAGTCTGTGTCTCATAGGAAGGCTGTGGGCAGTTCAGAAAACCGTCCACCAGTGACATCATCGATGATGAATCCAAGCTAATAGAAACGGCAGGCTTTCTTTTCCTGAAAAGTTGCAATGCATCGTATTTTAAAACAAATCTTGTTAAAAAAAAATCTGCCTAATGATGATGTCACTGGTGGACGTGTGTCCGAACTGCCCAAAGCCCTCCTATGAGACACAGACTGAGTAGGAAAAAATGGTGGTGTTTTATCATGAACATTAGTGAGGACCAATTATATGAAGAGATGTTGAAAAGTGGTGAAGTGGTCCTTTAACCCCTCAACTAGGCTCAGAGAGCATACCCTAAAGCCTGCCTGTCTGCCTATCTACTCTGGCACCAGTACCGAGGCATGTCAATGGGTTAACCGTAACTCTAACTCTAGAGTTATTGCCCACGGTGTCTCGCACAGAAAATTGCTGTTGTTCAACAAGCAGAGCTTGTCGATTGGTTATTTTCAAGCATAGCTCCAACCCCTAAACCCAGTGGTGGAAAAAGTACTCAATTGTTGGTACTTATAACTAAAAGTATCAATACTGCAATGTATACTCCGTAACAAGTAAAAGTCCGGTATTCAATATTTACCTGAGTAAAAGTACAAAGGTATAGGCATCAATGCCATAAAATTATACTTAAAGTACCAAAGGTAAAAGTATTCATTATGCATGAAATTTCACAAGGTTTCAAGTGTATAAAAATACAAATCTTTTTAAAATAGCCGATATACAAGCTAGATCGGCTATTTTCAAATGGCCAGAATGAATATGCCGTAGGGCTGAAGTGGGTAATGTATGCTTTGTAGGCTAATAATACTCAAAATCTACAAAGTAACTAGTAACTAAAGTTTTCAAATAAATGTAGTGGAGTTAAAGTACAATATTTAGATCCGAGATGTACAGCAGTGGAGCAGAAGTAAAAGTACTGGAAATTGGAAATACTTACAGTAAAGTAAGAAATAACTCAACATTGTACTTAACCCATTCAGGACGGGAACCCCTTTTGGTGTTTTTTAAGTATTATGTTATACTTTAGCTATTGAAAAATAGCAGATCTACAAGCTCGTAGCGCGGCACCAAGTGCCGCGCTACGAGCTTGTAGATCTGCTATTTCTGAAAAATCTTGAGAATGTGGCGAAAAAACGTTTTTTTAACTCAAACCTTAGCTTCTGGGGGGTCCCTGGAACAGCATATTTTCAGATGGGTGTCCGCAGCCAAATACAGATAAATCTGGGGGTCCTTGAGGGGGGGTGGGGGGGTTGAGCACCACTGACATAGAAACATATTTCTTTCAGAAAACTGTTTTGGTTTCGGGTCTAAATGGGTTAAGTACAGTACTTAGTTACTACTTCCCACCACCGCCTAAAGCTAACCTCCGAATGCCTCTGAAGACCAACCTGAATGTTTCCCCATAATTGGAAGACTACAGTTACAGTAACTCTGAAACTCTTTTAACCGTAAAACCGGCCATTTATCTTGTGAGGAGGACAAGGATAATTGTCCCCACAAGGACTATTTCTCACATTTCCAGGACTTGTGGCTTGGGGGGGGCCCACACACGCTCTCACGTGCACGCACGCACACACGCACGCACCCACCCACACACACACACACACATTGCACTGCACTCCCTGTGGGGGTGTGGAACGCGTGTGTCGAATTTGAAGTTGTGGGACGAACGGTTCTCTAGTTATGTGCATTACAGACGTACACACATACGTACAGAGACTTGGTGCATTTATAGATAGATAAAGGTCTGGGCACATAACTTTTGTTTAGGTTTTCTGACCTCAACTGCACCCAAAAAACCTGAAGTTTGATCATTAGGTAGATTTTCTGTGGTCTTGAGGTTTTCTGAATAATTAGCCTCAAAAAGTGGTCCACAGGCAAACTGATTTGCCTGTGGACGGTGATGTCATCAGAATCCAGATCGGGATCTCTCCATTTAACACTAGAAAACGTAAACCTAGTCCAGTACATAGTCCAGTTTTCGGTGAAGAGGTTGACCACCGGAAACTACAACGTGACGTCACGGCGCGGTGGTCAACGCTCACACAACACATATCTCTGTTTTGACTGATCGCCGTTTTCGGTGGTCACCTCTTCACCGAAAAGTGGACTTAATCCTCCTCTCTCTCTCTCTCTCTCTCTCTCCTCGCTCACCCCCCTGCAGGACGGCAGCATCTATAACCCCCACTCGGACACGTGCGTCACGGCCTTCCGCACGGCGGAGGGACGCGCCGACGTCCAGATGAGACGCTGCACACCGGGAGACAAACACCAGCAGTGGACATTCGAATGGTAGAGACACAGACACCAGCGGTGGACATTCGAATGGTAGAGACAGAGACCAGCGGTGGACATTCGAATGGTAGAGACAGACACCAGCAGTGCACATTTGAATGGTAGATGAATGACAATGGAGACACAGACACCAGCAGTTGACGTTCGATTGCTTAGACGACAAACGTACGAAGGAGGGAAGGGAGGAAACTCTTTTAACCCAAAGTGCAATTAATCTTCCACGGTCGGCGGCTGCCGTCGCCGCCGTCTTCTCTGCCGCCGAGCGCGGCGCTCTGCCCCAGAACGCGTGATTTAAGACGACGGGCCGGTTGCGTACCGCCCCCGCCTGCCTCTGATCACGCCCCCCAGAACCTCTGAACCGGCACTCCATTTTAACTGGGAATTGACAGTGGACAGGCGGGTGGTCGGACGGATGATAATTGTGCTGGAAATGTCATTTTGGTGGCCAGCGCTTTTGGCCTAGTTTTTCCCCAATGCCTTCTTTTTATTTGTTTTCATACCAATTGGGGGATGGAATGAATGAGTGTTTGTATTGTGTTAGTGTGGTGGTACTGAAAGTGGAGAGACCAAATGGGACCAAAAGGGAACCAAACGGACCCCTAACAGTTCTTCAAATGGAACCATAATGGTTCACTTGCTTCTATTTGATTCCTGAATTTAAGTGCCTGTGCAAAGCAGTCCAGCCCATGTTTTCTGTATCATTCCACAATTCAATGTCGTTCTTGTTTTAATTTTAGTTTTTAAATTGTTTTTCTCTCACTGACAGGACTTGAATGCGGGATGCGAGGGATGATTTAAAACAGTCCAGCACATACAAGGAAGACAAAAAAAATTAAGTGCCTTCCCTCAAAGAGTTAGTTTGAAAAACATTTGGGTTTTATTTTTCTAAGATGTTAAATTTAAGTGTCATGTTGCACTGCATAAAGTGCAAAATCTGTTTAATAACTTTGGGTGATTACGAATTAGATGAACAGTCCTAATGTTTACTCAATTTGATCAAGGGGGAGTCTTAAGGTTTACCGATTGTTTAATATGATTACATTTGGGGGGTGAGTGGCTCAAAGATGACGCAACCTGTGCCAGCGATGTAAGCAGTTGACTTTGTTTTTTGTGTCCTGGATGGCTTGATTCTAGTCTTAAAATAATTGATATAAATATTTTTGTAAATCTCTATGGGGAAGATGAATGGGTTCTGGAACGATGGAACCAGAAAATGGCTGCCACTTCTATGCCCTATTCTAGCAGTGGTTTTCAACCAGTGGTCTGTGGACCACCAGTGGTCCTTGAGGGAGTTCCAGGTGGTCCTCAGATAAATAATGGAAAGTTGGTAACCAAATGGACCTTTTATAGATCTGCCCTATACTATAGTGCAGTGGTTCCCAAAGTGGGGTCCAGGGACCCCCAGGGGGTCCCCAGTTAAATGATAGTTAGGAACCAAAATGGACCCTTATGGACCCATTTTGTACACTCTCAGAGTTAAATTAACATTGATTTTACTATATAAATTGAGGTCTCAGAGATAGGAATGCCATTAAATGGGAGTCCGTAGACTAATGCATGTCAAACTGGGGGGTCCTTGAAATTTCACGGGTTGAGAATCACTGCTAGAGCCGTAAAAGTCTTCTCTTATGGGGGGTCCCTGGCATATCTCTTCAAATGGGGCTCCGCAATTTGGGGGTCCTTAACATGAAAAAGTTTGGGAACCACTGCTATAGTGTGTTTATTCAGTAACGTGGGGGTGTCCCCGCTCTTCTTAAGTGCCTTCAGCACCTCAGCTCTGTGCATGCTCAGAGTCATTATTGTTTAGTATCATCACTCCCAATTTCACTTGTTCACGCCGTGTCCTGTATGCGTTCTCCACCATGATTGGACACATTCATTCTGTTATCCCGACAACGAAAATTCATTTTCTGTTTTTCTTTTGCTAAAGAGCTGGAGAGACTGGGAGGACACGCATGTTACCGTACAAACCACTCTATATATTAACGGGGTTCCTACGCAAGTATGGAACAGTATGGAATTTCATTTCATACTTTACCAGGTCTGGAAAAGTATGCAAAATGTCAAATAATGTGTGGAAAGATATTTATGTTTCCAGACTATTACTGCTGTTCTGTTTTTCCCGGACAGGGGACTCTCTGTGGGTGGGGAGGCCCCTGGTCCCTGCCCGGTCGGTGATACCAGCTCGTGCTGTGGCCTTACTGTAGGTGCCTGGGCCCTGGGGTACGTGTCCGTACTCCCAGAGGGGGGGGGGGGGGGGCACCATACATTCTGACACTGAACCGTCCAGTTTTGTTCTCTCCGACACCTCGGTGTTCCGGCCGCCGCTTGCCCGGGGAGCGAGCGCCTGGGGAAAAGTATGGAATTTTGACATTTCAAATGTGTATAGGAACCCCGCCTATAGCGCCGATTACTTATAGGAATATAGAGCTATTGTTTAACACTTACTTTAACAAAAGAAAATAACTTACTGCACCTTGAAGATTCCAAATCCATCGCTGTGCCTTCTGCTTTTTATTCGTTTTAGTCGGGTATAGTCTTGTTTGTGCCGAAAATGACAGCTGTGCCTCTCGTTTTGTACCTGTATAGCCTGTCCTATTCACAGGTCCAATGCTTCACGTACACTTGGCAAATAGCCGATCTTCAAGCTCACAACGTGTCTCATTGTGACTCGTTGTGAGCTTGTTGATCGGCTATTTTCGGGTCATTCCGGGGGTGTGCACCTTTTTCTCTAAGAAGCACCTCAGTCTCAGTACTTGAAACAATAGAGCTACAGAAGTCCTGACGTCACTCGTTCATCCCCTGGTTCGCAGACGTTTTTCTCTATGGAGAATTATATGTGTTTTTTTGTTTGTTTTTCTTAATCGTCTCAAGGATTGTGGTCCACGAATAAACATGGGATTTGAAGAGCGATGGAACTGTAGCCTAGTAGGAACTAGAGCGGCTTTTAGAAAACCAGGATTTCTCGCTATATCGCTGAATAGCTGCTGCATCGTTGTTGAAGACGGCTGCTCGGTGTCCTCCTTGCGGTCCTTTTGCACCTTATGAATATCAAATATTCATACTAGTCAGTGTGGGTGGGTGGGTGGGGTATGGTGGGGTGACTGACCATTCAAAATGACTCCAGGCACCGTGAAGGGTTGCTCAATTTAGTTTGTGCTGTTTTGTACCGACTTTTTCTTTTAACTATTGCTGTTTTTATGGTTTAAAAGGGACCTGAGTGTGACAGTGTATCTCTGGAACTACTGAGCTAAGCACAAGGGATGTTTGGTTGTGTGTGGGTAACCAGAACGCTCTCCCCCCCAAAAAAACAAACCAAAATGCCCCCATTTTGTTCGCGGACCTGCGTCATTTGACTCATTTTAGATTTGTAACCATTATTTCATACTTTTGCTGTTCAAAAAATGGCATATAAAAGCTCACAAAGTGGCGCGCCATGAGCTTGCCATCTTTGAAAAATCGTGAACATTTTGCAAATCTTTGAAAATATATATATATAATATATATATATATTATTTTTATTTCAAATCTTTGCTCCTGGTGGTCCCTAAACAAACTAAATATTTTGAGATGGGGCCAAAATACATATCATTTTGGAGTTCCTTGACATGAACATTTTTAGAACCACTGATATAGCTCCATACATAACGTTTTTCAGAAAACTGTTTGTTCAAGGATTTAGAAATATTTTAATAAGGTTATGTTTGGGCATAGTTTTACTTAGGTTAATACGTTTAGGAATACGGTTAGGTTTAGGTATAGCTTAGTGAGGTTAATGTTTAGCAATACCTGGAATACCCCGGGCCCGTGTCAAACCTGGATTTGACTTGGGGGCGGGGTGAGCGTTCTTGTTCATTCATTGTATGGTATGATTGGATAATTGGGATGGGGGTCTTGTGTATGATTGGATAATTGGGATGGGGGTCTTGTGTGTGATTTGTTTCAGGTGGGGATCAAAATGATGGGAAGGATTAAAAAAAAAGAAACTTTATTTGTGAAAATCACTTGTGCTGTATATTTGTCCTTTGCTCCATATATTCAAACTAGGCTACTTTGGTGGGAGAGTTAACTTTTTCTACAATTATAACAACATACATAATTGGTTAGCTCTTTTATCTGGCCAATGGGAACGGCAATCCAATCTGTGAACGTGAGTTAACTTTATTTTTGGCATTTACTGAAACTGAATACTGCGTAGCATCCCATCTCCATTCTGAAACACTAGTCTGTTGGTCTGTACTGTAGGCCTCTGCTCGGTCCTTTAGCACCACCTACTGACAGGAAAGCGAAACTACACCTCTGTCCAAGTAGTTGGATTGATTGATTGATTGATTGATTGAAATATGTATTAACAGTTTGCAGAATTACAGTACATTTCAAGTACAAACTCAACTTAAGTTAACTGTGAGTGGACGACCCAATTAAGCATTACACTTGTTTACAAGAGGGTCCACCATATTCAATTCATCAAAACATTTAGAGACATACAGATAGATACTACTATATAGTCAAAGAACAGAACAGGAATTCATCATAAAGGAGGTAAAAAGGGAAAAGAAACAAAGTTCAGATCATCTTTTATAGTAGATTTAAATAGATATGGGATGAACCATAAAGATATGACATTGACCTGAAAGTGTTATTCTCAGGGGTCATCAACATGTCCGTCCGTACACAGACAAATGTGTCAAAGACTTGTCCTTGTCCGTGGCAACTTTTAGCTTTTCCTTTTTACATATAATGTTTTTATTTTGATCATAAGACCCAATTACTGAATGTCAGTGTCCAGGTTTTCATCACAATATTTAGGACACTTTACGACACATTAGGAGTACGGCTACTAGTGGTGCTCAAATGTTTCATTTGCAAGGACCCCCTTGAGAGTGTACAAATGTACACTCTTTTTGAGGATATTAATTTACCCAATTCTCTTTCGCCTTTATTTTCTACAGTAGGCTGACAGGAAATGGGGGGGTGTCATGCAGTGAAGGCCGTCGGGATCGGGAGTCGAACCCGCGGCACACTGCCAGACTGGATTGCCAGCCAAGGTGCCTGGACCGCTGAGCCATGGCCCAGGCCTATTAATCCAATTATAGGGTTCCCAAACCTTTCAGGCCATGACCAAATGAATCATTAGAACTGGGACCCGTTCCACAGATATACATAACGTGAAAATAGCCAAAATACAATTATGTTATGTAATATTTGACATACATATTACTCCCACCCCAACCGCAAAAAAGTTAAAAAAAAATAAAAAATAAAGATGTACAACACAATCTTTTTAGCCAGCTCCTTTTAGAACTTTGATTTTTTTTTTAAATAATAATAATAATAATAGTCACCAATCAGCCAAAAAGGGTATAAAATAAAGCAGAAATCTAATCTTATCTCCAAAACCTCTGACATGAGCTGTCCCTCTGTACTCGTTCCTTCTGGTCCTATCCATCCTTGTTACTCCCAGAGAGAACCTCAACATTTTAGTCTCTGCTACCTCCAGCTCTGCTTCCTGTCTTTTCATTAGTGATGCTGTCGGGAGGACACCACCTAACTCCAAAATGTTCATTTTTCAGGAATTTAAGAATATATTATATTTTGAAAACAAAGCAATACTACCTCATCAAAGTTGGTGTTGTGACTTTATATATTGCCAATGACTTCCATGAGAGGGGGAGAGCTGGAATTAGTTACTTTAGCAGACAGTTTGAGGGTCCAATGGAGTTAAGAGGTTTTGTCCAAAGCACTTTTTACTACTTTCCATGGTTCAATATTTTCGAAAGGACACACAGACGTGAAGGGTGTTCAATAGCACTGATGTATGGAACAAAATCAAAAACCTCAAAAATGGAGTTGGAGGTTTCCTCCCGACAGCAATAAGTTAATATATAAATGCACCATTTACTGGTAACAACTCCCAGTTTGCCAACCACTGTATTAATAATTACTTAATTAACACCCTATTATTACATGGTCAGACCACATATCAGCCTTCATATCAACACAGTAGGCCTGGTACTGTAGTGTGTGGTTCGTTGGCGGTACAATAAAGCCAGTGTAGCATTGCCACATTACAACACAGCGGCTTTTGTGCTTCAGATCATCTTTTATAGTAGATTTAAATAGATATGGCATGAACCATAAAGATATGACATTGACCTGAAAGTGTTATTCTCAGGGGTCATCAACATGTCCGTCCGTACACAGACAAATGTGTCAAAGACTTGTCCTTGTCCGTGGCAACTTTTAGCTTTTCCTTTTTACATATAATGTTTTTATTTTGATCATAAGACCCAATTACTGAATGTCAGTGTCCAGGTTTTCATCACAATATTTAGGACACTTTACGACACATTAGGAGTGCACTAGTACGGCTACTAGTGGTGCTCAAATGTTTCATTTGCAAGGACCCCCTTGAGAGTGTACAAATGTACACTCTTTTTGAGGATATTAATTTACCCAATTCTCTGCACTCCATCACAATGGCCTCAATTTTTTGCGGCTTTCGCCTTTATTTTATACAGTAGGCTGACAGGAAATGGGGGGGTGTCATGCAGTGAAGGCCGTCGGGATCGGGAGTCGAACCCGCGGCACACTGCCAGACTGGATTGCTAGCCAAGGTGCCTGGACCGCTGAGCCACGGCCCAGGCCTATTAATCCAATTATAGGGTTCCCAAACCTTTCAGGCCATGACCAAATGAATCATTAGAACTGGGACCCGTTCCACAGATATACATAACGTGAAAATAGCCAAAATACAATTATGTTATGTAATATTTGACATACATTATTACTCCCACCCCAACCGCAAAAAAGTTAAAAAAAAAATAAAATAAAAAAAAAGATGTACAACACAATCTTTTTAGCCAGCTCCTTTTAGAACTTTGATTTTTTTTTTTTATAATAATAATAATAATAATAGTCACCAATCAGCCAAAAAGGGTATAAAATAAAGCAGAAATCTAATCTTATCTCCAAAACATCTGACATGAGCTGTCCCTCTGTACTCGTTCCTTCTGATCCTATCCATCCTTGTTACTCCCAGAGAGAACCTCAACATTTTAGTCTCTGCTACCTCCAGCTCTGCTTCCTGTCTTTTCATTAGTGATGCTGTCGGGAGGACACCACCTAACTCCAAAATGTTCATTTTTCAGGAATTTAAGAAAACCTTATATTTTGAAAACAAAGCAATACTACCTCATCAAAGTTGGTGTTGTGACTTTATATATTGCCAATGACTTCCATGAGAGGGGGAGAGCTGGAATTAGTTACTTTAGAAGACAGTTTGAGGGTCCAATGGAGTTAAGAGGTTTTGTCCAAAGCACTTTTTACTACTTTCCATGGTTCAATATTTTCGAAACGACACACAGACGTGAAGGGTGTTCAATAGCACTGATGTATTATGAAAAACACCCACCCTCAAAAATGGAGTTGGAGGTTTCCTCCCGACAGCAATAAGTTAATATATAAATGCACCATTTACTGGTAACAACTCCCAGTTTGCCAACCACTGTATTAATAATTACTTAATTAACACCCTATTATTACATGGTCAGACCACATATCAGCCTTCATATCAACACAGTAGGCCTGGTACTGTAGTGTGTGGTTCGTTGGCGGTACAATAAAGCCAGTGTAGCGTTGCCACATTACAACACAGCGGCTTTTGTGCTTCAAACACAATAACATGTCATCAATCAAACTCAAACCACTATAATGCCACTCAAATTACCCCTTGGCCCCTGAATGGAGAGGGCATTGCATTATTCATCATTTTAATTTAATCCTCAAACATACACACTTTGTGTCAGATGGATTTCAACGTGGATAATTAAACTTTTTATTATTTTTGTATTATCGGCCTCATTTGGATGAGGCTCATTTGGAAGAGGCTTGTAGCCGATCTGCAAGCTCACAACGCGTTGCGAGCTTGTAGATCTGTTATTTTCAGCATGCAACCAAGCATAAAATGACTTGTCTTTTAGTTCTACTGCATCTCTTCTTCTCCACTAGTCCCTCCATAACATTTTTGTCTAGTTTTTTTATTTTGTTGACAAAATCGTCAAATTAGTCTTAGTTTTAGTCATCATAGCTTAGTTTTTAATTGATTTTTTGTCAGTGAAAAAAGGTAGTCGACGAACATTTTTTTGTCATAGTTTTAATTGACGAAATGAACAGTGGTTCACTTCACACTCCGTGAAGTATTTATTCTTTTAATGTTTACAAGACTTCTTAGCCCTGGAGCCTAATAATACTTCACACAGCAAGGCAACCCGCACAATTTTCAAAAGTATAGCTAAAATAGCCTGCTTTTTTGCATGGCTGCCAGTTCCCACCTGATGTTGTGTGGGAGTCCTGACTGCTTCAAACCGTATTGTATAACTGCTAGCTTGCATACCGTCTTGAGACTAGGACTTAAGTCTAAGATGTACTGGCCATCAGAGGGTAGGTACGATGTATTGTATCCACCAAAGAGGAAGATGAGATCTCCCACCCTGCAACAGCTCAAGTGGGTTTCTGAAAGTGGAACATTGCCCTTGGCCTCAACCTTCTTCCAGGAGAGGGTCTCTGGGTTGAATTTCCACAGGTCACTGAAGTTCTGGTTCCAGTCCTGACCACCAAATATGTACAGCTCTCCATTGTAGGTAAAGGATGAATGATCTGAACTGCCTTTTGGAAGAAGCTGTGCAGCAGTCTGCCAGCAGTCTGTCTCTGTGTCAAACACACTGATAGTATCGGGGTAGAACACACAGTTCATCATACCCCCAAATACAAACATCTTTGTCCCGATGATGGTGGCACTGTGAAGTATCGAAACAGGCGGTGGAGTGCCTCCGGTGTTAATTATACACCAGACCATCGTGGTGGTGTCCAACTTGTACATGTCATGATAAGCGTAATTCGTGAAGTGTAATATCTCCGGATTAGTGTATCCTCCATAGATATACATGCTCTTCCCCAAGACACAGGCTGAGTGGCCCATCCTCTCCTCTGGAACTCTCCCAGATGTTTGGGGCTCGGACCATCTGTGGGTGTCGACGTCGAATGTGTAAATGGGCAGTGAGCCATGGCGGAGTCCTCCACCCCAGATGTAGACGACGTTATCTCCTATCAGCACAGCTGTGTGGCCGAAGCGCATGGAGGGAACCTTGTGGGGACAGTGTCCGCTGCCGGTTGTCTCTGCAGGGGACAACTTGACCCAGCGTAAAGACACTGTGTTGAAGACGTGGACAGCCATCCGAGAGCTGAAAATGGACCCTCCATAGCCAAAGGTGTACACCTTATGTTCCACTGTGACTGCAGCGTGATCCTTTTCAAGGGGGGGACTCCGCCATGGGAAAATATATCTCTTTGGTCTATATCTTTTTGGTCTTTTCCCATGCAGTTTCCAGAACAACATATTTTTCCACCACCAGCACACCACTGGAATCAAATTGGATTGGTGAGACAAAGGCGAGAATGAGTTTGGTGGCCTGGCGATGGGAATTGGAGTTGGAGTGTGCTTGAGCGTGGTCGTTTACTGAAGGTCAACGGTATTGAAAGTAGATTCTAGAAGAGTGGAGATAGTTGGACATTCTCGATTGCGTCGGTTGAATATGCTCAATTATGAGAGATCCCTTTTATACCGTTCCATTAAGCTGGTGATGTTCCTGGTGATGTCAGAATGTGTGTCATATGTGATGTCAGACTTATAATGGAGCACATGATGTCAGAGGTAGAGTGTCATCAGCTCCATATATGGAGATCCAGGTGATTTAGGAGATAACCGTATATGGAGTCCATGACAAGTTTGCGTCAATATTCCGACGTCCCATTGTCCCAACGGTGCGCTGTTCACCGGCACATTGTCCCGACGGGTTCGCTGTTCCGAAGGACCGGTCTGGTCAGATCAATGGACCGTCGGCATATCGACGTCCGTGACACGAACTCGTATAGCCCATTGTTCTGAAAGGAAATGGGCCCCCGAGTGCCACGATACAAGCTTGTATATCTGTTATTTATTTTTCAAAAGTTTTAAATAATGGTTAAAGTGGCTAAAAGCTAAGGTGGGGTTTAGGGGCATTAACACAGCATGTAGCCCGCATGTATATGGTTAATACTGCAGGTGTAATGGAAGATAAGCCTTGTTTGTCTTCAGATTATAAACGTGACGTCTCGTGACAGTGTGAAACAAAACAAAAGATTACATCTGCCACATTGTCCATTAACTTCTCGTCAAGTCAACAGTAGATAACACTCATTATAGTTCCTGTACAGCAGGGGTGCCCACACATTTATGACGTGAGATCTACTTTCAAAATGACCAGCTCAACAAGATCTACCCACTGAAAAAATAAGTGTACCATTGCTGAAAATAGTTTAAATATATAATGTACCTGGGGGGGCTTTGGAATAGGGAGAGAATTTATGACAGGCGGTTTCTGCTGTCAAAATATGTCCCCCCCCCGTATTTAACTTAAACGCACAATGCATTCTCAATGGCAATAGCACAAACTTTGCCATGCTACTAGTCCTACATACTTACACCTAGAAACCCCATTCAAACCTATTCAGGTTCATCTTACGGTGGACATGTTTGCCTGAAAAGAAATCTTTGAAATGTTTCATAGTTTTAGAAATATAGTGCTTTCAAATTTGAGAAATTCACAATGGGGCTCAATGGCAGATATTGGCACGTCAAAAAAGCACTTTCACCTAGAAACTCCATTCACACTTTTTATAATTCAGCTTACTGTGGAGACACATGCTTATTTAACTTAAACGCCCAATGCATTCTCAATGGAAATAGCACAAACTTTGGCATGCTAGTCCTACATACTTATAGGCTACACCTATAGAAACCCCATTCAAACCTATTTAGGTTCATCTTACAGTGGACATGTTTGCCTGAAATGCAATCTTTTAAATGTTTCATAGTTTTAGAAATATATAGTGCTTTCAAATTTGAGAAAATGTATAATGGGGCTCAATGGCAGATATTGGCACGTCAAAAAATCACTTTCACCTAGAAACTCCATTCACACATTTTATAATTCAGCTTACTGTGGAAACACATGCTGGAACTTTTTACTTTGAAATGATTTGTAGTTTCGGAGTTATTTAACTTAAACGCCCAATGCATTCTCAATGGCAATTACACAAACTTTGGCATGCTACTTGTCCTACATACTTACACCTAGAAACCCCATTCAAACCTATAGGTTCATCTTACGGTGGACATGTTTGCCTGAAAATAAATCTTTGAAATGTTTCATAGTAGAAATATATAGTGCAAGGACACTTCGACACCAACGACACCAACTCTTTCATTTTCAAATCATACACACATGCCAATTTGAAAATGAAAATGCAATGTGATTTGCTTTTGCTTCATCTCAAGTGTGCTCATTCTATGACCTCCTGGAGATGAAATGTAAATGCTATTGCATTATATTTTCACTTAAATGCGTTCAATATCTGAAGGTTAAAAAGCATTTATATTATTTCATTTGAATTTTATTTTCATTGTACTATTGCCCACCAATTTGCGGGGCATTTTTTGAAAATTGAAAATCAAATGAACTTTTATTTATAATTGTAATTGTGTCATAGAATGAGCACATCTGTATTAAATGTAAATGCTATTGCATTTTAGATTTATTTTTGTCTCATGAAAAGCGTTAATGACCTGAAAATGAAAAAGCATTTATCTTATTTCAATTGACTTTTCGTATTTGCCATTTCATTTGAATTTTGGCAGCTTTATGCTTCCATACCTCTGCGCATGGGTAAGAGCCTAGCAAACTGTTAATAAATACTTCAATCAATATATTGTCATTAAATGTTCAGATTAATTGAATATAAAGGACCCCGATGGAAATAAGCCACGTGTTTTCTTGGGTTTATTTAAATCCTCTTTAATAACACATGATGTAGCAGACCTTAATTGTATTGGAACTGTACTTATAAAGTACAGTCCGTATTATTAGTATTCAATCAATCATTCGTAGGCAGTGGGTGACGATTTATTTTGAAAACAAACCGGGAAACAGTTCCGACACACGTCTCCTGTCTCGACGCTCCCTCCCAGCCCGGGTTGAACTTTCTCTCCAACTTCAAGACAAGTAGCTGCAACGAGCCGCCGCTACATGTAGCCAGCCAACCACCGGCTACTAGATTCCCGTTAGCCGTTACAAGTAACACAGACAGTTGAACTTGTCTTGGAATGGATACAATGATGCCACGATGAAAAACAAACCTCAATAAGGGCAGCCGCCGCAGCGCGAAGATTAAAACACATCCGAAAACAAGTTTAAAGGGACATGATCGGGAGGATGTAAAACTTTTCTGAACAGATTGCCGAAGAAGCAGGAAGGACGGATCCGTGATGCTGCAGCCAACAGGAGAGAAGACGCCGCGGCTATTTAAAACCCCCCTCTCGTACGATGATTTGACCTGGATTTCACACTGATAATCCCTGCTGGAGCCTTGAGGTGTCTACACACATCACCTACCCTACAATACTACTGCTAATCCTACAATCCTTGTCCATTATCATACCACACCACACCACGGGCTCAGACAGCGAGGCGAGAGAGGCGTGTTCCGTTCAATCATCAATATAACTGACTCCTTATCAAGATGAAGTGAGCGTCTGTTTAGTGTTTAGCTGCATTAACCCAACTTCGCCTCCGAGACGAGTCCGACACAAAGTTGACCAGCCCCGCAGCGCTATAGCTACTCCCCCTCCCTTCCCCAAGACTTATTTTCTATAACTGTCGCTGCGTAAAAATGCCGGATTATTTAATACGCGTTTCTGTTAGTGCCAGTCGGGTTGAGTTGTTGTGTGTGTGACTCTGTGTGTGTGGACGGTATAGGGTGGTAGAATGAGCGTGTGGTTACTGGCGGGTGTTGTTGGCAGTGCCAGGAAGAAGAAGACATGATGGAAAGTTGGAAACGGAACGACCGTTGACTCTCCAACGACATAAAGGAAGGAAGAAGGTTTTTTTTAGACACACAGAAGTAGATGATCATGGCAACGCTGTGCGGCCGCAGGACCAACCGAGCCAGGCTGCTGCTCCTCCTGGTCGGGGCGAGTCTGGTGGGATACCTCCTGCTGCTCAGGAACCACTCCACCACCGGGGCCAGTGGTAGGGGCAGTGTGGGTGCTACTGCTATAGGCTACTCACTCACTTTTTTAATTTTATTCAATGTTTGAGGGGCGCTAGCCTTTCCTATGTCCAGCTTTATTGAGGGTTCGTGTAAACACACACATTGTCCTAATAACAACACGAACATTGAGTGCCATTGACAACGAATGGCCAGTTTTGAGTACGTGTTTAGTGCCATTGACAACGAATGGCCAGTTTTGAGTGTTTGTGCAAACACGAACATTGAGTGCCATTGACAACGAATGCACAGTTTTGAGTACATGTTTGTGCAAACACAAACATTGAGTGCCATTGACAATGAATGGCCAGTATTGAGTGTTTGTGTAAACAAACATTGTTTTAACACAAACATTGAAGACAAAAGTGAGGACGCAAATTGTGATTGGCCGAAATGAGATGATGTATGATCGATGACGATACACTTAAAGGAGAATTCCATACTAAAAGGCTTTCTTACCTTTATTTGTAGTTGTTACGTCCCCACCAAAGAGGTCCAGGTGTTGTTTTGTGCAAAAGCTTCTTATTGGCTATTTCCCCTACCATAAGCCCTCAACGAATTGCATTGAATTGAATGGGGCTATGGGGTGTTGTGCTAATTCGCTTATTTCCATCGCTCAAAATTATTATTGTTTTGTATATATCCTCTCTTCATAATGTAAATAATATCCCAAGTGGCACACTTTACTACTTATTTCAATGGAAATAAGCGAATTAGCACAACACCCCATAGTCCCATTCAATTCCCATTCAATTCATTGAGGGCTTATGGTAGGGGAAATAGCCAATAAGGAGTTTTTTGCACAAAACAACACCTGGACCTCTTTGGTGGGGACGTAACAACTACAAAGAAAGGTAAGAAAGCCTTCTAGCATGGAATTCTCAAGTTCTCAAGTTCACACGGGGTGATTTTTAAGTGGTGCAACCACTTCCTTAAGTGAGTATGTGTGTGGGTGGGTGCCTGCCTGGGTGGCTGGGTGCGTCTGAGCACGAAAACAGCATGGTTGTTTTTCACCACCTGTGCGCAACCTAACACACACGCACATATTAACTGTATATATGGTGATTTTGGGTGTGCCAGTATAGTACAGTGACAGTACAGTACAGTACAGTAGAGGGTACAGTAGAGGGACCCCCACACGGTAACTCTGTCATTTCTCAACCGTTTCGGACGTGGGGCGGCTTGCCGGAATCGGGCCGGCACCCTGGGTGCGTTCCTGTGGGTCTGGAACCCCCCCCGCCCCCGGGGACCCCCACATGGAGTTGCACCACTTACTTCACACGGGTGTGGTTTTTTTTTTACCACCACCAGTGGTGGAAAAAGTAGGCCTACTCAAATGTAGTTAAAGTACCATTGCCAAAATACTGCAATGCAGAAATATAGGCCTACTCTGTTATGAGTGAAAGACTGGAATTCAAAATGTAGGCTACTTGACTAAATAAAAGTACAAAAGTATTGGCTTCAAAATGTACTTGATTGTAGTACTAAAAGTATGCTGTTATGCAGAATGTGTCCCATTTAAAGTTTTCAAATGTATAAGATTCGTTTGAAAATGGATCTACATACAAGCATGGTGAGCTTGTAGATCGGCTATTTTCAAATGGCTGAAATGTAAACTTATAGTTTTTGTATTGACTTGTGCTTTTGTTTGAAATGTATACCCATTCTGCATACCGTGAAATAAAAACTTCAATCAATCACACGGTGTCTGAAGTGGGTAATGCATGTTTTACAAGTGCTACAATGTAAAAAGAAAAAGCTCTGTTGCAAGTAAAAGTCATGGTATTCAAAACGTATACACTTAAAGTAAAAAATGCAAAGCTATTCAAAGTATGGAAAGTATGCAAAGGTCAAAGTATAGGCTACTTTAAAGTAGGCATTTTGAGCTGTGTTAGCTAAGCTGTTGTGCCACAGAGTGTCTTAATTCGTTTCCCAGGCTAATTACCAAAAAGCGGCACAAATCAGCTGACATCACCCTACGATACCTTAATGTATACTTCTGTAGAATGGTGGTTTAGTTTGCCAAAAACAAGTATTTTGGTCTAAATGGTCTCGTACTCCTTTTTCGTTTTTGTGTAGGACGTGGTTGTACTGTTAAAGGGGCATTCCACTCATTTTCAACATTTTACTATGTCATTAATATACCTTAGAATTGTTGTGTGGAAATAATAACAAAGTCCCCCCCCATTCTGTGTTTCCTAGAACTAGAGGTCTGAAAAAAATCATTAACATGGTGATTTCTTTCATAATTACAGTTCTAGGAAACACAGAATGGGGGGGCTTTTTTATTATTTCCACACAACAGCTCTAAGGTATATTAATGACATAGTAAAATGTTGAAAATGAGTGGAATGCCCCTTTAAGTAACTTGAAAAATAACCATACAAACGGCATGAAGAAGTGTGATAATATTGTGTATTGTGATACTGCTTGGAAAAAAACGATTGTGATATTATACTTTTCCATATCGCCCACCCGTAGCACACGGACAGCCCGAGGCCGCCGCACAGCGAAGAGGGCGAGAGGTGGAGGGGGAGGTGGCGAGGGAGGAGCGACTCAAGAGGCCGGTGTACGAGAAGCCCCCGTTGGACCTGAGCGCCCTCGGGGAGCTGGGGGCGGCCGTCAAGCTCAGCCTCAACGCGGAGGAGAGGAGGAAGGAGGAGGATGGCATCAAGAGGCACCAGATCAACACCTACGTGTCCGAGAGGATCTCACTGCACCGCACGCTGCCCGAGAGATGGAACCCGCTGTGAGTGGAATTGGAACTCATTCCCTGCCAGGGTCGTTTTTCCACATCTTTATTTTTTATTATGGTTTGCCTAGAGGGGCCAGGGACATCTTTCACATCTTTGGGGGCGGGGGGTTATTGATTCAAAATGGTCACTCTCTCTAATATCTACAGAGTAGTATGCTTCCCTGTCGTTAAGCAACGCTCGCTTCCTCTGCGGTCCGTCAATGAAATGATTCCCCGCCGTCCGCCATCACGACGTGCCGCGAGCTTGTAGATCGCCCATATTCACTACTACTTAAAGATTTGTTTTCTAATTTATGGAATTTCTTTGAACTTTCTTTTATTTCTTCATGAAATGTCGGGGGAAAAAATAATTGAATTTATTTTTAATTACCTTTTTGGGACTGTTTTTTGAAAATGTTTTGAAATAATAATGATAATAATTAAAAACAATGTGAGAAAGGAAAAATAAAGTGTCTGCGAATCCCGACCCACTGTTTGGGAAACAGTGGTCTATGGCACTGCATGGCGGGAAATGATGCGTGGTGCTGATGCCCATACTGACACCCATATGACACATAGTGACGGGCCCTTGGCACAAAAACCCCGGAATCTCACATGAGTTGGGGGGTGAGATCATAGTTGGGTGTGTCTTACTTTTAGGTTAGGCCTGCAGTGGCAAGCTTAACCACTTGATCCCCGAAGTATCCCTGAGTGTTCTGGGGGGAAATATCAGCCAAAAAGTTACCGATCTACAAGCTCACAGTCACAACTGCACATCACGTTGCAATTGGGTCCTTTTAAGATTGTTAATGATTCCCTCTTAATGGTCCGATTCCTTGACCAGTTCTCTTTAACGATTTGTATAGTGGGATTACAAAATACAAATGGACCTTTTTACAGGTCTGTAACTCTGAGTGTGTACGAAATGGAATCCGTTTGGTTCCATCTCTACACTCTTAAGAGTTATGGTTGTCCTTGCAATTAAAAGATCTTTGAGAACCTCTGCTATTGTAATTATATAGCAGAGGCAAAGTCCACATAGCAACTCTGACAGTGTGATCAAACCGCCTCCCCAAACTGTTTCAAGTGATGTAACCGATATCTGTTTCCTCAATTCCTTTCTTGGCCGCTTCAGGACTTCCTTGTACTCACGCCCCAAAACAAACCTGTTCATGCTATTGGCATTACTTGTACTACTGCTTATTTCTGACCTTTACACAAGGTATTGTACTGTATTTTCCATGTATTTGTCTAAAATGAGTTGAGGGCTAGGGATGAGGGTGGGAGAGGATGAGCACGCTATCTGTATCTGGTTCCATGTACAGTTTCAACTCTGACCCATTTCACTAAGACTAGACAAGTAGAGGGTTTCATTGGTTAATAGATCTAGGACAGGTCTACATTTGCTTGATACCCTTGATAAAGATCCAGTAGGGCAGGGGTCCTCAACTAGAAATGCTGAATAAGGTCCGGTCCCATGAGCGCGACCCGGGCCACGCAGCGGCCAGCGGAGAGCGGGGCTCTATATTTTTTTAGTACAGTCACACCAAGGCAAGCTTATGCAAATCGGTTCCCCTCCCAAACAACCAATACCGGGGTGCAGAGTATGGAAATAAAATGTTTCACAAATATTCCCCTCCAAAAATTCACAGCAAATGAGAGGTATTGTGTTGAGGCACAAAGAACACTTTTATTTTGTCAAGTTTTTTTTTTTTTTTTTTTTTTGCCCAGGGTCCACAGAGAGGTGGTCCGCGGTCCGGTCGTGGACCGTGGTCCGCCTATTGAGGACCCCTGCAGTAGGGAATAGATGTTATTACATCTTATTTCTCCCTAGACGGGTGACAAAGGAAACACCTGAATAACTGAAGTGGACACACAATGAATTTGACCTAGATTTCTGATCAACATTTGGGCGCGGCCGGCCGGGCCATAGCTGAACGGGTTTTATTGAGCCCACATGAGAAGCATGTCCACTGTTCGATTCTCGGCCCTTTGTCACCCGTCTAGGGAAATATAAAATAAATAATACAATCTATTCCCTACTGGATCTTTATGAAGGGTAGCATTCTGGGAGAGACTGAAGCAAATGTAGACCTAGATTTATTTATTTTAGACGGACTGTATAAACAGCAACAGAGTACAGTCAAACACTCCAAAAGGGATAGCACCAACAAAAAAACGTCCTTGCGGTCTTGTTTCCATTTAGGCCCTTGCAATCAATTCATAGACATGACATGAACAATAACGACAACAAAATTAAACCCTCTACTAGTCTAGTACGAGTTGAAACTGTACTTTGAACTGTTTCTTCCATCTACCAGTACATCAAATATCTTTGCCAAAAGGTTGCCACTCTACAAGCTCAAGCGATGCTCACAACACATTGCAACTAGGTTGGGGAGCAGGTGCTCAAGTGAAAAAAAGGGCACCTTGTGCAGCACGTGGAACCGGCCGGTTGAGTGAGATTTATAGAATTTGGGGCATATATAATATATTAGAAGCTTTTTTTTTTTTTTTTTTTTAAGATTTTTTTTTTGCGGCTTACGCCTTTTATTGGTTTTTGAAGGGACAGACAGTAGGCTGACAGGAAACGGGAGAGAGATGGGGGAAGACATGCAGTAAAGGCCGTGTCGGGCTCGGGAGTCGAACCCGCGGCACACTGCGACTGGATTACCAGTCGGGTGCCCAGACGGTTACGCCACCGCCTGGGCCAGAAGCTTTTTTTTTAATCAAGAATTCATCAATGTCACCATGGTCCACATACTGTACACGTACGTGTATTTTATTTTTTCAAAAGGGCACATTGCTGTCCAGAGGGCCAAGGGCAGGTGCTCTAGCACCATCTAGTGTCTATCTGTGCACGCCACTGTTGGGGAGGAACCGGACATCAAGGAACCCCTGAGGGTCCCTGAGTGACATTTTTAACCCATTTAGACCTGAGGACGATTCTACAAATGCCTTCTAAATACTGCCTGTTTTCTGAAAAATGTTTCTGTCAGTGGTTCTCAAACTAGAATTAGTCCCAGAATTATCTGTATTTGGCCACCGACCCCCATCTCAAAATATGTTGTTCCAGGGACCCCCCCAGAAGCAAAGATTTGAGTTAAAAACATTCACTCAGAAATAATATATATTCAAAGATTTACGCCACATTTGCAAGATTTTTCAAAAATAGCAGACCTACAAGCACTACGAGCTTGTAGATCTGCTATTTTTCAATAGCTAAATTATAACAATGTTTAAAACACCAAAAGGGGTTCCCGCCCAAAATGGGTTAACACACTGGTATCGGATCGGTACTCGAGTTCTGGGTATCGGTAAGGAACAAAATGGCACCGGTGGTACATTCTCTACTGTGTCCATTGCTAACACTCGCCCCATCCTTATGCCTGGTCCAGATGCAGGGAGCTGCAGTACGACTACAGTTCGCTGCCCACCACCTCGGTGGTCATCGCCTTCTACAACGAGGCCTGGTCCACCCTGCTCAGGACGGTCCACAGCGTGCTGGAGACGTCGCCCGATGTCCTGCTCAAAGAGGTGGTGCTGGTGGACGACTACAGTGACAGAGGTATGGGATGGACAGAACCATAGAAGCAGAGGCGTATCTACAATAAGGCGAGGGCAGGCGTCCGCCTGTGCCTGGCCAAAATCCATACAATGAGACAAAAACCAGACCTGAGAACTATTAATGGACAGCTGATTGGCCGTTGTGGTAGAGCGCGACCCTCAATCACCCATTAGAATGTAAATGCATGCCTTTCAGCCTTTGTATCCTACTCGTCTGGCAGGTTTATCTCTTTGAAAACCTTTAGTGCTATGATTGTGCGCGGGGAGACGACAATTAACACATATCTTGCCTGCCCAAAACGTAATTCCTGGATACGCCACTGCATAGAAGTCGGTCGTTTTCAACGCTTTTCACATCAAGGTCCATACTTTATTTGGCTTTTATTCACTATTTTAAAGGGACATTTCACCGCTGGCAGTCACTCAATGTTAATTGCAGAGCCGATTGGTCCTATACGCAGACTACGCAGGCTGTGTAGCGCCCCCGATTCCCAAAAAGGCCCCCGCCCGCCCTGCGCAAAGTCGGCAAAGAGCGTGATACGTGCACAAAGAACGGTGCGCACAGGGTGGGCGGGTTACGCGGGGGCCTTTTACGTTCTTTGCGCAGTGAGTGTACGATGCTCAGAAGGGTGAAATCTTCCGTCAACAGCGTACCTAGTGATCAGACATGTCTACGCCGTAGTAGATATTTCCACCACGCGGAAACGTGTGTGTATATATATATATATGTGAGTGCAGATGTGAGTGTAGAGGCAGATGTGAGTGTAGAGGCATCCACGGCCACTGCATCAGATCCAAGCAGACCAGTTGTCGCTCCACCAACTGACCCAGCAGATTGGCCCCCAGTCTTAACAGATCTGGTCCATTCAATCCAGGACCAGATCTTTCTTACCCCAGAGACCAAAAAGAGCTTTCCATACATGCTTATTACAGAGACGGCTGGCAAATGGGGAACAGGTGACCAGGAGTTGGCTTTCATACTCCACTAAAAAAAATGCTGTGTATTGTTTTTGCTGTAAGCTCTTTTCTACAAAAGACTACAACATAATAAAGCAGGGCGTGAATGACTGGTCAAATATCAATGCTGTTCTGCAAAGCCATGACGGTAGTTCTGAACACACAAGTAATATGATTAAGTGGAGAGAACTTGATCTACGCCTACGTCGCGGACAGACACTTGACCATATTTTCCGATGACACTTTTGGCGGCTGAAAGAACGAGATGGTGAGATGTCCTTACGTCTTACACGGTTCATAAGTATCACCCAGTCTCTGGCTGAAAGAAACCTAGCATTCAGGGGTTCATCAGAACAACTCTTCCAACCAGATCATGGAAACTTCCTGAAAGAGGTTGAGTTACTGTCCCGTGGGCGTGAGGGCCCCCCCTGCCTGGCTACAATCCTGCTTAGGGCCTCTTGGAGGCCAGAATCGGCACTGGTTAATTGTATTTGTAGTAGATAACACTAGCACAATTTGAAATTTGCACACTATGGCCAGACAAATAATGAAGTCTGTGTTTTTGACTGGGGGTTGACTGGATTACTACAATGGCCATAATGCTTTGGTGTACTGCCCCAGAGGGGGGGGAGGGCTGTCTTACTGAGACAACATGTAGTCCAGGAAGGAAGGGAGATCAATGCCTGTGACCTCACAGGCATTTTGAAATACTAAAATATCTAAAACCACATATTACACAAACAAAAAAACTCAGGAAATTGTTCTAAATCTTCTAAACGTCATAAGTGTTTTTGCAAAGGGGTGAAGTTGCCCATTTTAACCTATTGTTCGTGAGTGTATATATTTTTTTTATTTTTGAGTTGATCTTCACATACAGTCTACCGATTTAGTTTATTAACTACACCCATTTGGTTCTGACCTATTGAAGGGTTCCAAAGCCATGCCCATGTAACTTGAGATAACGTATTTGCCTTTTATTACTATTTGAAAAACATAGATGTGTGTACTCTGTCAACAGGTTTTAAGCAATTTGTCATCAGCTCTCTATCAGACTGCAAAGTAATTAAAAAGTACTTAAGGTAGTTGCCAGTCACAGGAAGGAATGTGCTCACTGCCTCTACGCCGGTAGCATTTAAGTTGGGGCATCACTCTCTCCTTTTTTTTCCTATTTGTGTGTGTGTGTGTGTGTGTGTGTGTGTGTGTGTGTGTGTGTGTGTGTGTGTGTGTGTGTGTGTGTGTGTGTGTGTGTGTGTGTGTGTGTGTGTGTGTGTGTGTGTGTGTGTGTGTGTGTGTGTGTGTGTGTGTGTGTGTGTGTGTGTGTGTGTGTGTGTGTGTGTGTGTGTGTGTCATAAAAACAGACGAGCTGCGTCTGCTGCATTTTTCAGAGACAGTTTCAATGGGCATGGCAGCCATATTGACAGGGTAAACACAGGTGTTGCTAACGATACCACCTGTAATTAAGGCTCCATTCCATTCGGAGTATAGCGGCAGTCTTTTTCTCTCCACTGTGAGCGCACGTGCAGAACAATATAAACACTCACACGCTGGTTGACCTGAATGGAATGCAGACGTAATTACTTCCAAAGTAAGCATGCAACATTGATGCACCAGCACCGGTTACTGCATTCCCATAGTTTACTTTGCTATAGATCAGGGCAACTGTTTGACATGCCCATGTTTTTATGTTTTAGTCAGTGTTTAATTATGACACCATATCAAATCAAAATAAAATGTTTTTTATTGACTGTTTTTCAATATTTTTCACACTTACTAGGGGACAGTGTTGCGTGTGTTGCATGGCACGCGTGCCTAAGGTTGCCTACTCCTACTTTTTCAGTAACGGGGATCTCCTCCATCTCTCTCTTTAGTTAACAGACAAATACACTTTCAGGTCAGACATTTTTGTGCAAATTTCAAATTGTGCTAGTGTTATCTACTACAAATACAATTAACCAGTGCCGATTCTGGCCTCCAAGAGGCCCTAAGCAGGATTGTAGCCAGGGGGCCCCCTCACGCCCGCGGGACAGTAACTTAACCTCTTTCAGGAAGTTTCCATGATCTGGTTGGAAGAGTTGTTCTGATGAACCCCTGAATGCTAGGTTCCTTTCAGCCAGAGACTGGGTGATACTTATGAACCGTGTAAGGACATCTCACCATCTCGTTCTTTCAGCCGCCAAAAGTGTCATCGGAATATGGTCAAGTGTCTGTCCACGACGTAGTCTGCTGAGATGTAGTGGAGTAAAAGTACAATGAACACAGGCTGCTGAGATGTAGTGGAGTAAAAGTACAATGAACACAGGCTGCTGAGATGTAGTGGAGTAAAAGTACAATGAACACAGGCTGCTGAGATGTAGAGTAAAAGTACAATGAACACAGGCTGCTGAGATGTAGAGTAAAAGTACAATGAACACAGGCTGCTGAGATGTAGAGTAAAAGTACAATGAACACAGGCTGCTGAGATGTAGTGGAGTAAAAGTACAATGAACACAGGCTGCTGAGATGTAGAGTAAAATTACAATGAACATAGGCTGCTGAGATGTAGAGTAAAAGTACAATGAACACAGGCTGCTGAGATGTGGAGTAAAAGTACAATGAACACAGGCTGCTGAGATGTAGAGTAAAAGTACAATGAACACAGGCTGCTGAGATGTAGAGTAAAAGTACAATGAACACAGGCTGCTGAGATGTAGAGTAAAAGTACAATGAACACAGGCTGCTGAGATGTAGAGTAAAAGTACAATGAACATAGGCTGCTGAGGTGTAGAGTAAAAGTACAATGAACACAGGCTGCTGAGATGTAGAGTAAAAGTACAATGAACATAGGCTGCTGAGGTGTAGAGTAAAAGTACAATGAACACAGGCTGCTGAGGTGTAGAGTAAAAGTACAATGAACATAGGCTGCTGAGATGTGGAGTAAAAGTACAATGAACACAGGCTGCTGAGATGTAGAGTAAAAAGTACAATGAACACAGGCTGCTGAGATGTAGAGTAAAAGTACAATGAACACAGGCTGCTGAGATGTAGAGTAAAAGTACAATGAACATAGGCTGCTGAGATGTAGTGGAGTAAAAGTACAATGAACACAGGCTGCTGAGATGTGGAGTAAAAGTACAATGAACACAGGCTGCTGAGATGTGGAGTAAAAGTACAATGAACACAGGCTGCTGAGATGTAGAGTAAAAGTACAATGAACACAGGCTGCTGAGATGTAGAGTAAAAGTACAATGAACATAGGCTGCTGAGATGTAGTGGAGTAAAAGTACAATGAACACAGGCTGCTGAGATGTAGAGTAAAAGTACAATGAACACAGGCTGCTGAGATGTAGAGTAAAAGTACAATGAACATAGGCTGCTGAGATGTAGAGTAAAAGTACAATGAACACAGGCTGCTGAGATGTAGTGGAGTAAAAGTACAATGAACACAGGCTGCTGAGATGTAGAGTAAAAGTACAATGAACACAGGCTGCTGAGATGTAGTGGAGTAAAAGTACAATGAACACAGGCTGCTGAGATGTAGAGTAAAAGTACAATGAACACAGGCTGCTGAGATGTAGAGTAAAAGTACAATGAACATAGGCTGCTGAGATGTAGAGTAAAAGTACAATGAACACAGGCTGCTGAGATGTAGAGTAAAAGTACAATGAACACAGGCTGCTGAGATGTAGAGTAAAAGTACAATGAACACAGGCTGCTGAGATGTAGAGTAAAAGTACAATGAACACAGGCTGCTGAGATGTAGTAGAGTAAAAGTACAATGAACACAGGCTGCTGAGATGTAGAGTAAAAGTACAATGAACACAGGCTGCTGAGATGTAGAGTAAAAGTACAATGAACACAGGCTGCTGAGATGTAGAGTAAAAGTACAATGAACACAGGCTGCTGAGATGTAGAGTAAAAGTACAAAGTATTGGTAAATGGAGAACCTGAGAACATGCACTTACTTACTTACTTGCTTCACTCTAAACCACTGGCTAAAAAAATAAATACTTTAATGAAGGTTTCTCTACTAAAATAAAATGAGGAACCATCTAACGAGGCCTTAACCTTAAATCCCTTTTTAATATAGGCAAAATTGTCACATTTGTAATTATATTAGAGAAATAGCAACGATGTGATTTAAGATTCCGTGAGGATGTGTGCAGACTCTCTCTCTCTCATTCATGACAAAGTTAAACTCATTATGTAATTGCATTTTCCTAACTAGTCTAGGACCTAGCTAAGATATGTATGCGCTTCATTTAGGAGAGAATATCGCAACTGTTCTTGACTAATATGACCGCCGCGAACAACGTGGGAACTGTGAACAATTCTCTATCCGGGTCGAAATACCCGAAAATGACCACGCCCTTTTTAAAATGACCGCTAGTTCAAACATGGCTCTATCTTCTAAACCGTTGGCGCTACAGATTTTCTGAGGTGCTCAAAATGTTCAGAATACTCATGTTTGTTGAATCCGTGCCCGAGCCAGCAATCCTCCGGGTCATCATAGTGGCCAAATCCAATATGGCCGCCAGTCCGCCACCTGAAAAAGGTTTTGTCTAGAACTTTTGAACCAGATGAGCTATGAATGCAAACTTTGTGTCTAAATCATGTTTTTTGACAATTAGAAACATTTTGGAATGGTTATCTTTATGACTGGGTGTGTCTGAACCTCTATTTAGCTTATTACGAATACTGTATGGCCTATGTAAAAATGTTATGTAACCAGATTTGAGTGTAGAGTTGTTGGAATAAGTTAAGATCAAACTGGAGGAAAGAAACAACCTCTATACAGATGCAATGTTATTGAAACAATAGAATAATGGCATAATAAGAGAATAATAATAATAATTTATGCTGGGCAGGTCTATCAAATTTGAACAGTGTGTTTAAATTAGAAACGCACACGCGCGCGCACACACACACACACACACACACACACACACACACACACACACACACACACACACACACACACACACACACACAATGTGCTCTGCCCTTTTGATTTCACAGGGAGAAGACTATTTTTTTTGTCCTGATCATCAACTTCTATCCAGCTTTGCAGAACTTTCTTTGTGTTCAATAGGCCTACATGACTGTTGCAGCCTCAAGGAGGATGGTGCTAGCTTTACTGGCATCTATAAGACTGGTCCAGTAAGGTTCCCAAATCTTACTCATGGAGTTAGTGACCAGCCCAATGTACTGAAATTTGGGATGTGGTGGCCTTTTGACAAGTTCAATCAATGTAGCCTGGGTAGGTGGAAGGTTCTAAAGGGACTTGCTTTGCTACCATTTGTTTGACAAACATCAGCCTTCCCTGACTATGTAAAAACCCACTGAGCCATAGACGTGCGTCTAAAAATGCGATAAACGGCTAAAAATGAAAGTTTTTTTAGACGTCTATTCTTAGATTAGACGTTGATTAGCGGTTGATTAGACGTCTATATATAGGTCTATTCTTAGATTAGACGTTGATTAGTGGTTGTTTAAACATCTATATATAGACGTCTATATATAGACGTCTATTCAACCGCTAATCAACGTCTAATCTAAGAATAGACGTCTAAAAAAATGTTAGACGTTTTTTATCACATTTTTAGACGGCCCTTTAGACGAATATTAGATGTCTATTAGACCAAAAAATGCTCAGTGGGAAGGAGCCTGAAAAGATCAACTCCGATTTCCATGTCCAAAGATTGGCGTATGGTCTTCGTCATATATATACAGCAAGAGCTGTAGCCATAACAGAGTAGATGAAGCCATACATTGTTTTTTTCTCAAATGGTACCAAGTCAATGGTACCAAGTCCTTCTAGGACAGAGGTGCCCACACTTTTTGTACCTGAGGCGGCTTTAGAATAGCGCCACTGGTATTACATAATAAGACAAACACACTTTCCTACATAGTCTGGCCAATCTTTGGACATGGAAATCAGAGTTGATCTTTTCAGGCTCCAAGGTGAGAGTGACCAGGGTTTCTGTGAGATTCCTGCACTCCTTTTCCCATAGTCAGGGAAGGCAAATGTTGGTCAAACAATGGCAGCAAGAACCTTCCTCCTACCCAGGCTACATTGATTGAGCTTGTCTAAAGGCCACTTGCCGCCACTACATCCCAAATTTACATTGGGCTGGTCACTGACTCCAAGACTTGGATACCTTACTGGACTCATCTTGTAGATGCCACATCATGCCAGTAAAGCTTGCACCATCCTCCTCCACTGAGGATGCAACAGTCATGTAGGCCTATTGGACACAAAGACAGTTCTGCAAAGCTGGAATCCGTTACATCTCGATATATAGAATTGTATGATCAGGACCAAAAAAAGTCTTCTCACTGAGGAATCAAAAGGACGGATCACAAGTTCACAACGTGTGTGTGTGTGTGTGTGTGTGTGTGTGTGTGTGTGTGTGTGTGTGTGTGTGTGTGTGTGTGTGTGTGTGTGTGTGTGTGTGTGTGTGTGTGTGTGTGTGTGTGTGTGTGTGTGTGTGTGTGTGTGTGTGTGTGTGTGTGTGTGTGTGTGTGTGTGTGTTGCTCAACATAATTTATTATGCTATTATTATTATTATTCTCTTATTATGCCATTATTCTATTGTTTCAATAACATTGCATCTGTATAGAGGTTGTTTCTTTCCTCCAGTTTGATCTTAAAGATGGAGTGCCACTATTTTTGTATTTTTCCAGTTTTTCATGTGTCTATGAGGTGACAGTACTTCATTAGACACCCTGGAGTCGTTTTTATGTGCAATGAAGTATTAACTTTGTATTTAGGGTTTATTCCTGGAGGCTGAACCGGTGAACCCTTGACAGTCATGAAATAAACAGTAATATAGTGACATCACACTATCAGCCCCTCCCCTAACCCCTCCCCTTTATCATACAACTACAGCTGTGGGTGCAGCTTCAGTTCAGGTGGATCACCACCCATCACCACCCACCAGGCAAACCAGGCATACTTAATGAACTGGTGGGCGTGTCCACAAAAAAACATGATTTGTTTTGGGGTGAAAAAAATCGTGGCACTCCATCTTTAGCTTATTCCAACAACTCTACACTCATCAGAGTGCTCTAGATGGATTTTATGATAAATATGAGAATTCCAATGTGTTTCTATGCTCAAAAAGCACAAAATAGACGTTAAGTAACGGTAAGTAAAACTAATTGTCAGATAGTCGCCATCTTTGAAATATGCAAAATAGATGTTCAGCAACACCCAGTTATAAAGATAACCATTCCAACATGTTTCTAATTGTCAAAAAACATGATTTGAACACAATGTTTGCATTCATAGCTCATCAGGTTCAAAAGTTCTAGACAAAACCTTTTCAGGTGGCGGACTGGCGGCCATATTGGATTTGGCCACTATGATGACCCGGAGGGTTGCTGGCTCGGGCACAGATTCAACAAACATGAGTATTTTGAACATTTTGAGCACCTCAGAATATCTGTAGCTCCAACAGTTTAGAAGATAGAGCCATGTTTGAACTAGCGGTCATTTTAAAAAGGGCGTGGTCATTTTCGGGTATTTCGACCCGGATAGAGAATTGTTCACAGTTCCCACGTTGTTCGCGGCGGTCATATTAGTCAAGAACAGTTGCGATATTCTCTCCTAAATGAAGTGCATACATATCTTAGCTAGGTCCTCTACTAAACCCATTCAATCCGGGAAAGCATCTAGTGTCAATTTCGGTTTGTGGGTCCGGGGACCCCCAGCAAGACGTAGTTAATAGCGTCACAATCATTTTAACCACTTTAACCATTATTTTATACTTTGGCTATTCAAAAAAATGGCAGATCACTTCATGCCACGCTATATGACCTTGTAGAAAGAAAATAATCTTAAATGTGTTGCATATTTTTAAACTGAAAAGGAAAGGGAAAACGGCGCCCTTTTTTCCTTTGAATGTATTGACGGAGTCAACCGTCTGTCTCCAGAGACTAGGATTTAGTAAACATCTGGAGAAGCAACATCAGGTCTTTGTGGTTTAAACGCTGTAAAGTACTGTCGTCCCAAGAATGTAATGAACTAACTACAGCAGGGAGACAATGGTGGCAAAACGAATGAGTCTCCTACTCCTACTTTTTTTAATTAAAACGCACCAAGTATAGCTAAATAATTATAGATAAGACCTCGACGAATTATGTGTTTTAAAATCCCTTCACCTCGTCGGCAACAATTTCCATGCATATTTTGTTCCTCTCTCTCATTTAGTGAACGTCACCATGACACTTGAGTCTAATGAGTAGACCTTCATCACTGACTGTCCTGCTGTTACCTTTGTCCCCAAAATGTTCCCGGGCTAAAATTATAATGGGCCATATTCGCACGGCGGCCATGTTGGCATTTGGCACCCTACTGACCATGTACAAGCAAACAGTGAAATACATGCACAAGCAACCATAGATATTATAAGAAATAGATGCCACACTGGCCGTTGCAGTTCATTGGAGCGACGTGTATCCCAATGAAGGCGGAAGTGCAGTGCTGAAGGCTTTTTTTTTTTTTTTTAACAAATCTTTGTCATGACAATATACATTACAAAACAAGACAAACAAACAAACACAAACAACAAAGTTATTAACAATACAACATCAGACCCAGGGGGGATTAGATTACTAACAGAAAACATTAAAGAGTGAACACAAAGCAACAGTTCTCCGCAACTTTCTTATTTAGAAGTGCTGAAGGCATTTGCTGAAGGCGACTGCGTCGCTGCCCAAGTGACGTCACTCATGCGACTCCTCCATGTCTCTCGCTGTCACTCAAGTGACTACTGGCCAATCACAGCGCGTCTTTTCCGGGACTTATGTTACGCACGCGGAAGCTTGACAAGCTTCCGCTAATGCTTTGCAAGGAATGTCGGGAAAATTGTGCCTTCAATGGTGACACGCGCCTCAGAGCCGGAAAGGGCATCTACGTATATACGTCTATGCAAGCAACGGAGTGCATGGCGCTCCAAGGTTTCACGCCCAAATCAAGAAAAATGCGGAAGTAGAGCGTTCTTCCGGGTGCTTCAAACGACCACTGAGCAACTTCCATTGAAATGAATAGCAGGGTGCGGGTAACCTGACTCCTCCCCCCTCCTGGGGGAACCCAGTGTACTCTCTGCTGCCCCATCTGGCGGAGTCAGGTTAGGGCGCGGGTAACCTGACTCCTCCCCCCTCCTGGGGGAACCCAGTGTACTCTCTGCTGCCCCATCTGGCGGAGTCAGGTTAGGGCGCGGGGCACTCTGCCCTCAAGTTTATATATTACTCTATGGTGGCATTTCATCAGTGGTGGAAAGTAACAAAGTACATTTACTCAAGTGAGCACCTGTTTTTTTTCCCTCACATTTACTCAAGTACTGTACTTGAGGTACTTTACTGGGAGTATTTCCAATTTTCAATACTTTTACTTTGATTCCTTTAACGATTCCAATAGGGAGGTCTGTACAAAATGGTCGTTCCATTTGTACACTCTCAAACTTTTAAAATTTCAACAACCACCATACATGTGGTGAAGTCCACATTTATGTACATACCAGCTCTGACGGTGTGTAAAAATTACGGTTCAAGAAACGCACAATGGCTACCTGGCTCCTCAATGGTTGGATCCGATTCATCCGGTTCCGGGATCCTGACCCAACCCTGGTCACACCATGACGTGACTCTCCCTCCATCTGCACCGGGTCTTGTTTGTGTATTTAAGATAACGCGGGGGAGAAAAGCAAACTCTGGGCCGGAATTACACACAACTGCCTTGAGCTACGCCCGTGTAAGCACACACTCACTCGGCCGGGTACACACACACACACCTCGGTACACGGATGCACACACACACACACACACACACACACACACACACACACACTCTTATCTACCTGAATGTAATTACTGTTCCTTCTGTACGTTTTACAAACTGTTATAGTATTTAATCAAACAAATCACCCGTGCTGCGGGTTAAAAATCACCCGTGGTTCCAGACATGCGTGGCGGGTTAAAACTAACCCGTGCTGCGGGTAAAAAAATCACCCGTGGCTTCCTGTGAGCTTAGGGTTTGGGGGGAGGGTGTATGACTCACGGTGTGTCTGACTGTTGTTGGTATCACGTCTAACTCCGCAGCTCACCTGAAGGAGCCGTTGGAGAACTACATCGCGGGCCTCAGGAAGGTGCGTCTGGTCCGCGCCACCAAGAGGGAGGGGCTGGTTCGAGCCCGCCTGCTCGGCGCGTCCATCACCACCGGGGACGTGCTGACCTTCCTCGACTGCCACTGCGAGTGCCACGAGGGCTGGCTGGAGCCCCTGCTGCACAGGTGGGGAGACCCCGTTGGTGGGAGACCCCGTCGGTGGGGAGACCCCGTCGGTGTGAGACCCCGTCGGTGGGGAGACCCCGTCGGTGGGGAGACCCCGTCGGTGGGAGACCCCGTCGGTGGGGAGACCCCGTCGGTGGGGAGACCCCGTCGGTGGGAGACCCCGTCGGTGGGGAGACCCCGTCGGTGGGAGACCCCGTCGGTGGGGAGACCCCGTCGGTGGGGAGACCCCGTCGGTGGGCGACCCTGTCGGTGGGCGACCCCGTCGGTGGGCGACCCCGTCGGTGGGAGACCCCGTCGGTGGGGAGACCCCGTCGGTGGGAGACCCCGTCGGTGGGAGACCCTGTCGGTGGGAGACCCCGTCGGTGGGGAGACCCCGTCGGTGGGGAGACCCCGTCGGTGGGAGACCCCGTCGGTGGGAGACCCCGTCGGTGGGGAGACCCCGTCGGTGGGCGACCGCGCCTCTTTTTGAGGTTTAGGACGGTGGTGCCCAAACCTTTTCATGTCAAGGACCCCCAAATTGACACTAATTAGCCCGCGGACCCCCTTTTGAAAAGATATGCCAGGGACGCCCATAAGAGAATATTTTTATGGCTCTAAGCAATGATTCTCAAGCCGTTTAATTTCAAGGACCCACAGTTTGACATGCATATTAGTCTACAGACCCCCGTTTAATGGCATTTCTATCTCTGAGACCCCAATTTATATTGTAAAATCAATATGAATTTAACGGGTCTATTTGGTTCCATTTGTACACTCTCAGAGTTCCAGACCCATAAGGGTCCATTTGGTTCCAAACTATCATTTAGCTGGGGACCCCCTGGAACTTCCTCAAGGACCCCTGGGGGTCCCCAGACCCTTAATCTTAACTTTTCAGAAATTAGAATGGAACTGCAACCATTTTTCAAGATAATTTTATGAATAAAAAAAAAAGAAATTCAATAGTTTTTTTTTAAATTATTATTTTTTACAAACTATAAAAATATACAAACTAGCAGATCTACAAGCTGTTTTATTTTGTTCATGTATTGTTTTGGTTTCATGAAAGGCGCTATAAAGTTTGGAAACTTAACTTTAGTTTATCATTTCTCCTCAACCAGTCCATTGTAACCAGATAGACTGATATAGATTGAATGGGAGAAATAATCGACCAAAGTTATGTTTCTGAACTTTTTATTCTGTCCTTTTCCTGTCACAGGATAAAAGAGGAGCCGTCGGCCGTGGTGACTCCAGTGATCGACGTCATCGACTGGAACACCTTCCAGTACCTGGGCAACTCCGGGGAGCCGCAGATCGGCGGCTTCGACTGGCGCCTGGTGTTCACGTGGCACACCGTGCCCGATTACGAACAGAAGCGCCGCCACTCGCCCACCGACGTCATCAGGTGTGTCTGCGCGTTGTAAAAGGAACGTGTTGTAAAAGCGTGGTTGCGCTCAGGCCTGAAAATAGTCTATCTACAAGCCAAAAATCTAAATCAACTGCAGATTTAGCCGACTAAAAATCTTATGATAATTAGTCGACTAAAACTAGACTTGAACTAAAACATTGCGGATGACTAAAATGTGACTAAAACCAAGTGTAGTTTTATTCAGAAGACTAAAACTAAATCAACAGTGCCACACAGCCCAGGCCAGACTGCTGCTGACCTAATTGGACCCCCGGGCGGCGGCAGGGATCAATGGCATTCATTCTTATTCTCATTGGATGGCTGTTGATCACAGGCCTTTATGGCATGGCTGAGGTTCAATGGCTGTTCATCACAGGCCTTTATGGCATGGCTGAGAGGAGTTCTGAAAGAAACACGTGGGTCGTCAACATTTACTCATTAACCCATTTTGATCTGAGATCAGATTCTAAAAATGTCTTCTACATCCTGACAGTTTTCTGAAAATTATGTTTCTCTTCGATTTAAAAAAAATAGCAGATCTACAAGCTCATAGCGCGCCACGAGTGGCACGCTACGAGCTTGTAGATCTGCTATTTTTCAATAGCTAAAGCATAACATAATGCTAACACCAAAAGGGGTTCCCGCTCAAAATGGGTTAACTCGGGTAAATACAGCCGCTGAGCAGTCGGTGAAAGCCAAAGTAGCTGCATCTCAGTATTGTTATAGGGAGGGTGCAGTTCGAGTTACATAATTCCACCGTAGCAACAATAACATAGTTTCTGTGGATGGTTTGGTCACATTCACGTCGGGTGATGAGACGTTGGGAGGTAACCTTGTACGTTTTTTAAAGAATTGTAGTGGACTTCAAAGTGCAATATCTCTGAGCTGGTAGTGGAGTATGAAGTAAAAAGTATTGACAATACCTACCTACAGTATATAGGATCTATATCCTAGGTGGGGTCGGCGAAGGGTCCTTTCTGTGTGGAGTTTGCATGTTCTGTTTGTGTCCCCTAGGGTAGGTACCCTCACAAAAAACATCCTGGTCGCTATACTGCCTCCCCCTGGCCAGCCAGAATTACTGGTCAGAATAACGTGTTCCTTCGACACGTTATGTCCTACCGGGGAAACTCCCCCATGTCCGGTGATAAGAAGCAAGTATGAGCTCAGTTCGGGGCTCTCCCCATGTTGGCAGAGTGAGAGTAGCGGCCAGGATTGCAACTTAGGCAATTGGCACAGGGTGAAAAGAAATTTCAATAAATAAAATGGAAATACTCATATCTAAATACTTTACTTATACTTACTTTCCACCACTGCTGGGTACCAACCAAGGCGAGGCACGCCAGCAGCAGCAGCTCTCTGTGGGACTAAACCCTATACACTTGAAGCTGGGTACCAACCAGGGAGGCATTGGGTATCATTATAGGCGAGGCGAGGGAAGGCCGTTTTATTTGTATTGCACATTTCAGCAACAAGGCAATTCAATGTGCTTTCCACAGAACATCAAGCAAAAGGAGACACAAATATACAATGACATTCAGGATGCATAAAACAAAAGAAGTAACAAAATGCAGCGGCAACCGGAAAGGTCTTAACTTCCCGGTCTCTGTGCGGACACTCTGACCACAAGGCCACACTGGGCTGGTATCGAGTCGTATTTATTATTGCCATTTTTGAGCGGTGCCAAACGTGCCTTTAAGTGACGGAGTGTGTCGGTCTGTGCGTATGTCTCTATGTTCGAGTACAACCTATTGACCCCTGCAGCTGATGCTGATTGGGGTCAGGTCACACACACACACACACACACACACACACACACTGTGACACACACACACACACACACACACACACACACACACACACACACACACACACACACACACACACAGGCCAGGAAGGAGGGGTCATTACAACCCTCGTGCTTAGGTCAACAACTGTCCAAAGGCACCGCTCACTTCACATTATGGTGTGATATATTATAACATGGAGACTTGAACACTTAATGCAATTTTCTTGCCGTCTTCGTGAATAAATGCGGCTACGGGTAGTAGTAGGGTATGTGATAAACAAATGACCACCTGGGATTCTCGGTCATCGTGAGAATCCTGCGCTTGGAGCTTGTAGATCTGCGACTTTTGATGCTTTTGGCTGGCGCTGTGGTACGACCACGAAAAGTTCAAATATGGAGATAAGCGGTTTCTGCCCGACAGCAACCATATACAGTATCATGACTGAATACTGTGTGCGTGCGTGCGTGCGTGCGTGCGTGCGTGCGTGCGTGCGCGCGTGCGTGTGTAATTCACAGATCTCCCACTATGGCGGGCGGTCTTTTTGCCGTGGGCAAAAACTACTTCCATTACCTGGGCACATACGATACTGGCATGGAGGTCTGGGGCGGAGAGAACCTGGAGTTCTCCTTCAGGGTGAGAAACTGTGTGTGTGTGTGTGTGTGTGTGTGTGTGTGTGTGTGTGTGTGTGTGTGTGTGTGTGTGTGTGTGTGTGTGTGTGTGTGTGTGTGTGTGTGTGTGTGTGTGTGTGTGTGTGTGTGTGTGTGTGTGTGTGTGTGTGTGTGTGTGTGTGTGTGTGTGTGTGTGTGTGACTGCATGGATGTACAGTACTAGCTTTGATTAGATAGATTAGATACATACTGTGCTTGCTTTATAATGCTTATCTCTGTGTGGTGTGAAATTACACAATGGTGTTTGTCTAAACCCCACCCTGACGCTGTAAAAGCTCCACGCACGCACGCGCGCGCGCACACACACACACACACACACACACTGCTGTGACACATTTATGTCTGCGTGAACGATGGCCCCCTCGGCAATGTGAAGTATTCCCAGCCCATTTGCACCGAGCCACAAGACGCAGACGACAGAGCAGAGAGTTCAGTCCAATCTGCTTCGCATTTGAGACCCGAGACCAGATTCTACAAAATGTCTTCTAAATCATGACAGTTTTCTGAAGAAAAAAAAACCTGTTTCTGCATCAGTGGTTCCTCAAACTGTTTCACGTCAAGGACCCCAAAAAGATCTGTATTTGGCTCATCTGAAAATATGTAGTTTCAGGGACTCCCCCCTGAAATATTTGAGTTAAGAACGTTCGCTGTGATAGAATAGATATTCAAAGATTTGCACACATTTTCACGATTAAAAAATAAGTAGCAGATCTACAAGACTGCAGCGCTACGAGCTTGTATGTAGTTAAAGTTTAAAATAATGACCAAAAGGACCGAATTAATGATACAAGGTTGCCTTTATTGTCCCTTGCGATAAATTGGTTTGCAGCCAGATAATAGTAAAAAATCACACCCGTGTGAACTGAGTGGTGTAAGGTCTTATATAGCCTGTCTGACGTAATGAAATCATGTCTGACGTAATGAAATCGCACCCGGGTGAACTGGGTGAACATAGCAACCATGCTCATTTTTTGAGCACAGACTAACAAAGCCAGTTGTAGGAGTGGTTTACACCACTCAAAAATACACACAACAAACAACATTCAAAACACTAATTATAGAAGACTAAAAGCTTTTCTATTAGCTTTGATGACCTGCTGGCCAGCGAAAGTAGTCTGAGAGATCTTAACCCGGTTAAAGGACCACTTCACCATCAGAACGATGGCTTCCATTATCACATTGCAACTTTTCAGGACTAGAAAGCCTACAGTTTCTATTAGCTTGGATTCCCCATCGATGATGTGTGGACGGGTTTCTGAACTGCCCACAGCCGGCCCTCCTATGAGACACAGACCGAGTAGAACAAAATGGTGGTATTTTATCATGAACATTAGTGAAGACCAATTATATGAAAATAGGTTCTCAGTGGTTGTTTCCATGCCAAGGACTCCCAAAATGATGGAAAGGTTTTGTCCCATACAGGGACCCCCCAGGAGAGAAGTTAAGGTTTTGTCCCATACAGGGACCCCCAGGAGAGAAGTTAAGGTTTTGTCCCATGCAGGGACCCCCAGGAGAGAAGTTAAGGTTTTGTCCCATACAGGGACCCCCAGGAGAGAAGTTAAGGTAGGGACCCCCCAGGAGAGAAGTTAGGGTAGGGACCCCCCAGGAGAGAAGTTAAGGTTTTGTCCCAGGGACCCCCAGGAGAGAAGTTAAGGTTTTGTACCAGGGACCCCCCAGGAGAGAAGTTAAGGTTTTGTCCCATACAGGGACCCCCAGGAGAGAAGTTAAGGTTTTGTCCCAGGGACCCCCAGGAGAGAAGTTAAGGTTTTGTCCCAGGGACCCCCAGGAGAGAAGTTAAGGTTTTGTCCCATACAGGGACTCCCAGGAGAGAAGTTAAGGTTTTGTCCCAGGGACCCCCAGGAGAGAAGTTAAGGTTTTGTACCAGGGACCCCCAGGAGAGAAGTTAAGGTTTTGTCCCATGCAGGGACCCCCAGGAGAGAAGTTAAGGTTTTGTCCCAGGGACCCCCAGGAGAGAAGTTAAGGTTTTGTCCCAGGGACCCCCAGGAGAGAAGTTAAGGTTTTGTCCCATACAGGGACCCCCAGGAGAGAAGTTAAGGTTTTGTCCCAGGGACCCCCAGGAGAGAAGTTAAGGTTTTGTACCAGGGACCCCCAGGAGAGAAGTTAAGGTTTTGTACCAGGGACCCCCAGGAGAGAAGTTAAGGTTTTGTCCCAGGGACCCCCAGGAGAGAAGTTAAGGTTTTGTACCAGGGACCCCCAGGAGAGAAGTTAAGGTTTTGTACCAGGGACCCCCAGGAGAGAAGTTAAGGTTTTGTACCAGGGACCCCCAGGAGAGAAGTTAAGGCTTTGTCCCATGCAGGGACCCCCCAGGAGAGAAGTTAAGGTTTTGTCCCAGGGACCCCCCAGGAGAGAAGTTAAGGTGTTGTCCCAGGGACCCCCCAGGAGAGAAGTTAAGGTTTTGTCCCATACAGGGACCCCCAGGAGAGAAGTTAAGGTTTTGTCCCATGCAGGGACCCCCCAGGAGAGAAGTTAAGGTTTTGTCCCAGGGACCCCCAGGAGAGAAGTTAAGGTTTTGTCCCATGCAGGGACCCCCAGGAGAGAAGTTAAGGTTTTGTCCCAGGGACCCCCCAGGAGAGAAGTTAAGGTTTTGTCCCAGGGACCCCCAGGAGAGAAGTTAAGGTTTTGTCCCATGCAGGGACCCCCCAGGAGAGAAGTTAAGGTTTTGTCCCAGGGACCCCCAGGAGAGAAGTTAAGGTGTTGTCCCAGTGACCCCCAGGAGAGAAGTTAAGGTTTTGTCCCAGGGACCCCCAGGAGAGAAGTTAAGGTTTTGTCCCAGGGACCCCCCAGGAGAGAAGTTAAGGTTTTGTCCCATGCAGGGACCCCCAGGAGAGAAGTTAAGGTTTTGTCCCAGGGACCCCCCAGGAGAGAAGTTAAGGTTTTGTCCCATGCAGGGACCCCCCAGGAGAGAAGTTAAGGTTTTGTCCCATACAGGGACCCCCCAGGAGAGAAGTTAAGGTTTTGTCCCAGGGACCCCCCAGGAGAGAAGTTAAGGTTTTGTCCCAGGGACCCCCAGGAGAGAAGTTAAGGTTTTGTCCCATGCAGGGACCCCCCAGGAGAGAAGTTAAGGTTTTGTCCCATGCAGGGACCCCCCAGGAGAGAAGTTAAGGTTTTGTCCCATACAGGGACCCCCCAGGAGAGAAGTTAAGGTTTTGTCCCATACAGGGACCCCCCAGGAGAGAAGTTAAGGTTTTGTCCCAGGGACCCCCCAGGAGAGAAGTTAAGGTTTTGTCCCATACAGGGACCCCCAGGAGAGAAGTTAAGGTTTTGTCCCAGGGACCCCCAGGAGAGAAGTTAAGGTTTTGTCCCATGCAGGGACCCCCCAGGAGAGAAGTTAAGGTTTTGTCCCATACAGGGACCCCCAGGAGAGAAGTTAAGGTTTTGTCCCATACAGGGACCCCCAGGAGAGAAGTTAAGGTTTTGTCCCATGCAGGGACCCCCCAGGAGAGAACTTAAGGTTTTGTCCCATACAGGGACCCCCCAGGAGAGAAGTTAAGGTTTTGTCCCAGGGACCCCCCAGGAGAGAAGTTAAGGTTTTGTCCCATACAGGGACCCCCAGGAGAGAAGTTAAGGTTTTGTCCCATACAGGGACCCCCAGGAGAGAAGTTAAGGTTTTGTCCCAGGGACCCCCAGGAGAGAAGTTAAGGTTTTGTCCCATGCAGGGACCCCCCAGGAGAGAAGTTAAGGTTTTGTCCCATACAGGGACCCCCAGGAGAGAAGTTAAGGTTTTGTCCCATACAGGGACCCCCAGGAGAGAAGTTAAGGTTTTGTCCCATGCAGGGACCCCCAGGAGAGAAGTTAAGGTTTTGTCCCATACAGGGACCCCCAGGAGAGAAGTTAAGGTTTTGTCCCATGCAGCTCACAGACACTTTCCCGGTTTTAATGGGTCAATAATTACTTAAACTACGTTGAAGAATGCAGCCAGGCACCCAACTTTCTCTCCAATAGCCTCTGATTTCCTCAAGGCAGTAAACCAATATCTCTCCTCTCTCTCTCTCTCTCTCTCTCTCTCTCTCTCTCTCTCTCTCTCTCTCTCTCTCTCTCTCTCTCTCTCTCTCTCTCTCTCTCTCTCTCTCTCTCCTCTCTCTCTCTCTCTCTCTCTCTCCCTCTCTCTCTCTTTTCTTTCTCTTCACAACAGCAAAATAGCTTTTGTCCTCACTCGCAACAAAGGCTGTCCATTGTACTTGTTTGATTAAATCATGGCTGAGGGACTGACCAGATCCTTGTGGTGTGTGTGTGTGTGTGTGTGTGTGTGTGTGTGTGTGTGTGTGTGTGTGTGTGTGTGTGTGTGTGTGTGTGTGTGTGTGTGTGTGTGTGTGTGTGTGTGTGTGTGTGTGTGTGTGTGTGTGTGTGTGTGTGTGTGTGTGTGTGTGTGTGTGTGTGTGTGTGTGTGTGTGTGTGTGTGTGTGTGTGTGTGTGTGTGTGTGTGTGTGTGTGTGTGTCAGTTACAGTGTGGCTCCCAAAATGTAGGACCATATTTCACTCATCCTTGCAGGCTCGCAGTCTCGTTTAGAATAGATTTTTCAAATGTTATTAATTACATGTTAACACAGCCGACGCGAATCGCGTATCAATACGTTATCAATTAATCAAACGTCGGGTGCGGATCACGTATCAATACGTTTCAATCACTTTTTTATAGCATACTTTCATTCATCTTTTTACCCACCCGGACAATGAAGAACCATCGCCCTATCATTGCTGCTTAGTCCAGCTCACGTGATCAGAAAAAAAAAAAAAAAAAAAAAAAAACCCCTCCCCTCCTGAAAACAGGAGGGCGGGCCGCTTTACGTGTAGAAGCCAGTGTAATGGCTGCGCCCATGCCGATCTAGTCTGTGTTTGAAAAGAATCAAATTTCACCTAACCTCGCCTCACCAGGCTTTCCACCTCGGACATTTGATTCCCCCCTCCCCTCCTGTTTCTCCAGGAGGAGGATCTTGCGAGGGGGTACATGCTCTCCTCTGTCTCTCGGAAAAAAACATGACGAACGCTGAACGGAACGCTGCCTGAACACATATGCACCAGATCGGCATTGCAATGCAACGTCTGCAACACACATGGACAGATGCATGTTTCCTTCTTCATACTGTAGCGACCAAACGATCCCCGAGCCTACAATACTACGAACTAACCACAGTATCGAGGGGCCGCCACGACAAGACAGTGTTCCGTTGGTGGATCACGTATCGCCATGCAGAGCCGTCATAATCGGAGATCGCTCAGACGTGTGATTGTAACGCTTTTTTATTCATTATAATTGTAGTGATAAGACCGCAATGAATGCGTCGGGGACGTAATCGACCCGGGTGTAATGTATAACGAACTTTTCCGCGACCTAAACCGTGGTGTTGTCATCTGTGGAAGTCATTTTTTCCTTCTCGTCGACATCACAGCCGGGTGACGCTTTTTTTTCCCTCCATCGCCCCCAAGCTGCATGCCCATAGCCTGGCTTGGCCAGCCTCATAGCGGGGATTCACTGAAGATTCTTCCCCGGAGGAAACATCAGTGAACCCTCGCTATGAGTCTGGCCGTGCCAGGCTAGCATGCCCAGGCATGTTCCCCTACACTAGCTTGAAAAACAAAATCAGCTGATGACAACGCGTCTCACCGTTATACTATAGTTCTGAACCGAACGGTGGAATGGGACTTTTTATAGCCGTACGGATCAAGACTTTTGCTGCCCAATGTGCCCATGACCCCCCCCCCCCCCCCCCCCAATGTTACTGCGATCAAAACAATGAAAGCAGTGAGATAGATTAGGCGAGGCGGCAATCATCATCATCATCAAAAAGAAAGCATAGTTATGAAGGTTTATAGTCAGACATTGACAGGCAGATATAACAATAAACACAATAAATATGCTATACATCCTATACATCGAATGAAAGCCCTGAATGTGTACTTTTACGAGGAAAAGAGTAAACATTGATCCCATGTACAGTTTGTCATAAATTGGATACTGGGTGGATGCACATTGCACCCACCAGATATAACTGCAGAGAAGACATGGACCCGAACTCAATATTCACAAAATAAGGCCTATAGCGACATATAAATACTATATACCGTATGAAACAGAAGACTCTCTGCTTTCATAAGAAAAAAACTTCTACTGTAGTAATAATAAAAATCACACCCATGTGAAGTGAGTGGTGCAACTCTGTCCCATATTCTGTTCTCTGCTTATTCAATACAGCTCGCTATATACGGACTGAGGCAGAAAGTCATGTAAACCTTTTATTTACAGTTTGGTCTGTAAACTTCTACTGTAATAATAAAAATCACACCCCTGTGAAGTGAGCGTTGCAACTGTTCTGTACTTATTCACTACAGCTCGCTATATACGGACTGAGACAGAAAGTCATGTAAACCTTTTATTTACAGTTTGGTCTGTAAACTTCTACTGTAATAATAAAAATCACACCCCTGTGAAGTGAGCGGTGCAACTGTTCTCTACAGTTGCGCGGTGCAATGGTAGAGAACAGTTGCACCGCTCACTTCACAGGGGTGTGATTTTTATTATTACAGTAGAAGTTTACAGACCAAACTGTAAATAAAAGGTTTACATGACTTTCTGTCTCAGTCCGTATATAGCGAGCTGTAGTGAATAAGTACAGAACAGTTGCAACGCTCACTTCACAGGGGTGTGATTTTTATTATTACAGTAGAAGTTTACAGACCAAACTGTAAATAAAAGGTTTACATGACTTTCTGCCTCAGTCCGTATATAGCGAGCTGTAGAGAACAGAGTTTGACCGCTCACTTCACAGGGGTGTGATTTTTATTATTACAGTAGAAGTTTACAGACCAAACTGTAAATAAAAGCTTTACATGACTTTCTGTCTCAGTCCGTATATAGCGAGCTGTAGTGAATAAGTAGAGAAGTAGAGTTGCACTGCTCACTTCACAGGGGTGTGATTTTTTTATTATTACAGTACAATTTTTTCCCTTATGAAAGCAGAGAGTCTTCTGTTTCATACGGTATATAGTATTTATATGTCGCTATAGGCCTTATTTTGTGAATATTGAGGAGTTCACGTCCATGTCTTCTCTGAAGTTATCTGGTGGGCACAAGCTGCATTCAATAACCAATTACTGTCTAACTGTAGATGGGATCAATGTTTACTGTTTTCCTCGTAAAAGTACACATTCAGGGCTTTCATTCGGTGTATAGGATGTATAGGATATTTATTGGGTTCAATTTTATATCTGCCTGTCAATGTCTCTGACTTTAAACCATCCATAACTCTGCTCGCTGTTCAAGATAACCACTTCCAGGCAAATGCAGGTGTTGCAAAAAGGTCAATATCTCCAGAATGGAACATGGTAAAATCAAAATGTATTTTTTTAATTGAAGTGGACAAGTTCAGCTTTCTTTTGATGTAGGCGTGTGATTCTCGCTATAAGAGAACATTTTACTGTGGGCCCCCGAACAAGGCCTTTGTGCAATGTTAAATGGCAGCAACATCCAAATAGGCCTGTTGAGATCTTCCAGCAATCAAAGTGTTAAGGCCATCTCTGGGTCTGGCCCCGTCCTAGTATATCTCCAACCTACTCGTACTAAAACATAGTCATCACAAATTCCCAGACTAAACAAAACAAAAGGAGATCAGGGCGTTTGCATTCAGAGCTCTGTCCCCCGCTTTAAATCCCTCCTGAAAAACTAAACTTCCTTTATTCCCTGAAATGTTTCAACCCATTGTGTCCTCCTGCATTCGCTGGAAGTCACTATAATCTTACTCTGGAGAGGGAAGTCTGGAGCGCTGTGGTGGAGCCGTTGCCCCCGCAACCCGACTACGGATGTTTTCTTTTGTCATGTGACGTGTTTTTGATTCACTTTTGCAACTCCGTTTTGAAAGGAGCTGCTATATAAATAAAGCTTTATTATTATTGGATGTTTTCTTTTGTCACGTGACGTGTTTTTGATTCACTTTTGCAACTGTTTTGAAAGGAGATACTGTATAAATAAAGCTTTATTATTATTATTATTCTTATCATTCCAGATCTGGCAGTGCGGCGGCACCCTGGAGGTGCACCCGTGCTCCCACGTGGGCCACGTGTTCCCCAAGAAGGCTCCGTACTCTCGGAACAAGGCGCTGGCCAACAGCGTGCGGGCCGCCGAGGTCTGGATGGACCAGTACAAGGAGCTGTACTACCACCGCAACCCACACGCCCGCCTGGTGAGTCTCATTACTGCCACCGTAACCCACACGCCCGCCTGGTGAGTCTCATTACTTCCACCGCAACTCACGCCCGCCTGGTGAGTCTCATTACTGCCACCGCAACCCTCACGCCCGCCTGGTGAGTCTCATTACTGCCACCCCAACCCACACGCCCGCCTGGTGAGTCTCATTACTGCCACCGCAACCCTCACGCCCGCCTGGTGAGTCTCATTACTGCCACCGCAACCCTCACGCCCGCCTGGTGAGTCTCATTACTGCCACCGCAACCCACACGCCCGCCTGGTGAGTCTTATTACTGCCACCGCAACCCACACGCCCGCCTGGTGAGTCTCATTACTGCCACCGCAACCCTCACGCCCGCCTGGTGAGTCTCATTACTGCCACCGCAACCCACACGCCCGCCTGGTGAGTCTCATTACTGCCACCGCAACCCACACGCCCGCCTGGTGAGTCTCATTACTGCCACCCCAACCCACACGCCCGCCTGGTGAGTCTCATTACTGCCACCGCAACCCTCACGCCCGCCTGGTGAGTCTCATTACTGCCACCGCAACCCTCACGCCCGCCTGGTGAGTCTCATTACTGCCACCGCAACCCTCACGCCCGCCTGGTGAGTCTCATTACTGCCACCGCAACCCACACGCCCGCCTGGTGAGTCTCATTACTGCCACCGCAACCCACACGCCCGCCTGGTGAGTCTCATTACTGCCACCGCAACCCTCACGCCCGCCTGGTGAGTCTCATTACTGCCACCGCAACCCACACGCCCGCCTGGTGAGTCTCATTACTACCACCGCAACCCACACGCCCGCCTGGTGAGTCTCATTACTGCCACCGCAACCCACACGCCCGCCTGGTGAGTCTTATTACTGCCACCGCAACCCACACGCCCGCCTGGTGAGTCTTATTACTGCCACCGCAACCCACACGCCCGCCTAGTGAGTCTCATTACTGCCACCGCAACCCACACGCCCGCCTGGTGAGTCTCATTACTGCCACCACAACCCACACGCCCGCCTGGTGAGTCTTATTACTGCCACCGCAACCCACACGCCCGCCTGGTGAGTCTCATTACTGCCACCACAACCCACACGCCCGCCTGGTGAGTCTTATTACTGCCACCACAACCCTCACGCCCGCCTGGTGAGTCTCATTACTGCCACCGCAACCCACACGCCCGTCTGGTGAGTCTCTATCCCATTAAGGACAGGGGAGCCCGGGTCGACATGGGAACCTTGCGGCTCCCATCCGGCCGCTGTACCCCTGAGCCACTGCCACCCCTGTGTGCAGCTGTAGTTATGATCATCACGTAAGGTGTTCATTTATGGAAGAACACACAAAAACGTAGGCGGCGCCGAAATGCTGCCCTCACAGTATTCATTCACACAACGCACACGGCATGTCGAGCATGCATTCTCTAGGATACTGACTACAGCTCTAGGGAAGCTCAACACTTTATAGGAAACATGACGGAAGGCATTCTCTAGGATACTGACTACAGCTCTAGGGAAGCTCAACACTATAGGAAACATGACGGGAGGCATTCTCTAGGATACTGACTACAGCTCTAGGCAAGCTCAACACTATAGGAAACATGACGGGAGGCATTCTCTAGGATACTGACTACAGCTCTAGGGAAGCTCAACACTTTCACAACTACTGTATAGGAAACATATATTTTTAAGCTCTCTCTCTGGTTTATCATTGCATCTGAAGAACACCAAGTGGTGGTGTGCGGGACGCGTGTTTCCCTTTTTGGGATTAACGCGCGTCTTTTCGAACCCGCAAGGCCATCATCATTAATTCAAAGTCTGGTGAGTTGAGCGCACCAGTCCTTTTGCACTACAATAGGTATGGCGAGTGTTCCAACCACTGCGCTGCTATGCCGAATTACCTCTTTACTCAACCATATCATGTCTCCAGTGGCTGGATTACACTCTTTCACCACAAACCCCCACACACACACACACACACACACACACACACACACGTTGTCTTTCTTAACCCATTCTGGACGGTAACCCCTTTTGGTGTTAGCATTATGTTATGTTTTAGCTATTGAAAAATAGCAGATCTACAAGCTCGTAGCGCGCCACCGAGTGGCGCGCTACGAGCTTGTAGGTCTTGCTATTTTTTTAAAATCGAAGAAAGACTGACATAGAAACATAGCTTTTTCAGAAAACTGTCATTTTCAAACAGACATTTTTAGAATCTGATCTCAGGTCAAAATGGGTTAAAGCAACAATGCACACACACACACACACACACACACACACACACACACACACACACACACACACACACTGTGCCAGAGGACGTGTGGGCCACCAGACACCTGAGCGGCGGACGGACGGGTGCCCGGGCTGACGGGGAGTGTCAAAAGGTTGCAGTGTGTGATTACCTACCGCCTCACCTTAAGACCCCGTGCCAACGTGTGTGTGTGTGTGTGTGTGTGTGTGTGTGTGTGTGTGTGTGTGTGTGTGTGTGTGTGTGTGTGTGTGTGTGTGTGTGTGTGTGTGTGTGTGTGTGTGTGTGTGTGTGTGTGTGTGTGTGTGTGTGTGTGTGTGTGTGTGTGTGTGTGTGTGTGTGTGTGGTTACATCTATTATACATTTGAAAAGGTGTGCCCAAAACGTGTGCCCACACCAGGAAAATAAAGTCACCAGCTACTACGTCACTGACACGCTGCAACACGCTGCAACACACACTGCAACAACACACTAACACGACACAGCCTTACCCTCCGCGTCGATCCACGGCTATCTCCTCATGTCGCGCCGCACGGCCACATTTAACAACACCCGCGTAAAAACTGTCATTGCACTGCCACTAGAGCCGCCTCCCGTCCACACTCACAAACAACATCAATATCAATAATAAACACAAACACGCCACAAGCACCGACACCCCCGCCTAATTTGTTGCCACGTCTATGAAAACAAGCCCAGAAAATATGCCATTCAACACGCTACTTACAACTCGCTTACAATTCGCGGACCTGGCAACACTGCATCCTGTTTTCCCATTGGCTACGGTTGCTTACAACACGCATTTGCACTGCATCTTGGGAGCAACACAGCTTAATGTAGGGGTCACCGATTGCTGTGCTACATCCCCCTCATGTTCTCACCACCCCGTTCGGCTGCACCACACACACTAACCTACACAATTCTCCACATGCAACACAGGGCCCTTATTGGCTAGCCCCCTCACATGGCGATCCCCACGCAGCCAACCACAGGGCAGCCAGCCACACACACACACACACACACACACACACACACTCATTCTAACTTGCATGGACAGCGCCGCGATTACATACACAGTTTACCATACGTCCTCTTTTGGGGGCCTGTCCGGCCAGTCCGGGTGGTTTTATAAATACCTTCAAATGTCCGGGGTTTTACACGTATCGCCTGTAGTGTATCGCTACGCTCACAGACCATTCACACCAATGTGTATTACAATGCACGTTCAATGGTTCGTCGTGGAAAAACACTGAGAGGTGGACTTTCAGCCCCAACCCCGGAATGTGTATTCTTCATAACTCTGCATGCGCTGCACGCTCACACCACTACCACTGGTCCCGACCGCAGATCAGAGAAAGGCTCGCTGGCTGCTCCGCTGTCTGCAGATAGACAGACAGCGGAGAACTATCTCATCATTGACATGCAGAAAAAGTAGCCTGCTGTTTTCTCAGCTTTCTGACTGACCAATGAGAAGCACATTGTATTGTCTGCAAAGGAACTATGTGTCTGTCACAAATACAAGTTCTGTCCTGCAAGCCCATGTCATGTCAACACAGACAAGGCAGCTGTGCGCGCGGTGAGTCCTGCAAATTATAATGACCCAATATTATTTTGTACAACCTAGCAAAGCATAAGATATGATGGTTTGGAGAATAGGCTGGTCTCTCTTTTTACAACAGATAAGCCATTGCATACAGGTTCTCAAACTTTTTAATTTCAAGGACCCCCATAACTCTGAGAGTCAAACCAAATGGACCCATAACAGTCCCATTTCATTCCATTTCCACAGTATCAGAGTTAACAGTTATAAAAGACTCCATTTGGTTACATTTTTACACTCTCAGAGTTACAGACCTGTAAGGGTCCATTTGGGTCCATGTGTTACACTCTCAGAGTTACAGACCTATAATGGGTCCATTTGGAACCCCCTCAAGGAACCATGAGGGTCCCTGGATCACACCTTTCAGAGCCACTGCTTTAAATAAATACATAACTAATATAGAGCATATTTGATGCATTTATTGTTAGGCTCTAGATTCTTTTGACATCTCCATTTAACACAACCGCCCACGCACGGCACATGCACGACGTGCACGACGTGCACGCGCATGTGCACATCCACATCCACATGCACGCGCGCATGTGTCCTCTTTTTGGTAATTCAGAATATGGTATGCCTACACAGTTAAAATAATGCAAACACGCAAATCGCACGAACGACTGCGTCGACACCTGGCGTGGAACAAACGGGACGAACCGAGGCGCATATATGGATAAGAACAACAACACTACACGCGCGCGCGCGCACGCGCTGCAACACAAAACAGCTGCATAAAACGCGTGTCACTGTGGACTTCTGTATCTGTGGACTTCTGTATCGCAACGCGGGGCAACGCAACTCTGGGATGAGCGGGCCGAAGGCCCGCGAAATTCTAGTACAGTACATACCTTTTTTGAGAATGAGGACAATCTTTCTAGGATGCACGAGGCCTTTTATTTAGAAACCCCCGAAATTCATCCCAAAGTAAGAAAATCTGATCTGCCGCGATCATTACTTTCACGTTCATCAGAAGCGTTAATATTGTAACTGCGAGGTCGTTCCAGGATATCCAAATGAGCAGATCACATGTCGCGGTCACGTTGCGGTTCGTGGCACGCCGTGAGCTCGTATTGAGCGCCTATTTTTGCACAGACCCGTCGTACAGTACAATAGTGCTCAACCCATTATCGTCTACTTGCCAACCCATAGAGCCCCATCGTGAACCCGGACATGTTGAGTACACCAAGGTTTTATGTTAGAAATGTTTAGTATGGGTCCCCCAGCATGTAGAAACTGCCGGATGCTAACTTGCATATGTTGAGCAATTTGTATATTTGGCATAATATGTGACCATATAAAAAAAACACATGTTGGGCTAAAAACGGCCATAGCCACTTACCCAAATGTGCTGACATCATTTTTAGCCCAAGGAGTGTTTTTTGTGGAATGGATTCAGCATCATGAAAACCCCCTAGTTTGACACGTCACCTGCTACTTTAATAAAGCATGATGAAATTTAGATTTTTTTGTTAATGGTATGGTCACATTATGCTAAGTTTGCACCCGGCAGTTTCTACATGCTGGGGACACATACTCAACATTTATAACATCAGTTTCTACATGCTGGGGACCCATACTCAACATTTATAACATCAGTTTCTACATGCTGGGGACCCATACTCAACATTTATAACATCAGTTTCTACATGCTGGGGACCCATACTCAACATTTATAACATCAGTTTCTACATGCTGGGGACCCATACTCAACATTTATAACATCAGTTTCTACATGCTAGGGACCCATACTCAACATCTATAACATCAGTTTCTACATGCTGGGGACCCATACTCAACATTTATAACATCAGTTTCTACATGCTGGGGACCCATACTCAACATTTATAACATCAGTTTCTACATGCTGGGGACCCATACTCAACATTTATAACATCAGTTTCTACATGCTGGGGACCCATACTCAACATTTATAACATCAGTTTCTACATGCTGGGGACCCATACTCAACATTTATAACATCAGTTTCTACATGCTGGGGACCCATACTCAACATTTATAACATCAGTTTCTACATGCTGGGGACCCATACTCAACATTTATAACATCAGTTTCTACATGCTGGGTACCCATACTCAACATTTATAACATCAGTTTCTACATGCTGGGGACCCATACTCAACATTTATAACATCAGTTTCTACATGCTGGGGACCCATACTCAACATTTATAACATCAGTTTCTACATGCTGGGGACCCATACTCAACATTTATAACATCAGTTTCTACATGCTGGGGACCCATACTCAACATTTATAACATCGGTTTCTACATGCTGGGGACCCATACTCGACATTTATAACATCGGTTTCTACATGCTGGGGACCCATACTCGACATTTATAACATCAGTTTCTACATGCTGGGGACCCATACTCGACATTTATAACATCAGTTTCTACATGCTGGGGACCCATACTCGACATTTATAACATCAGTTTCTACATGCTGGGGACCCATACTCGACATTTATAACATCAGTTTCTACATGCTGGGGACCCATACTCGACATTTATAACATCAGTTTCTACATGCTGGGGACCCATACTCAACATTTATAACATCAGTTTCTACATGCTGGGGACCCATACTCAACATTTATAACATCAGTTTCTACATGCTGGGGACCCATACTCAACATTTATAACATCAGTTTCTACATGCTGGGGACCCATACTCAACATTTATAACATCAGTTTCTACATGCTGGGGACCCATACTCAACATCATACTCAACATTTCTAACATAAAACTTTGGTGTACTGAACATGCCTGGGTTCACATTCTGGCAAGTGGACTATTAACTAATAAATACGTCATCCCCTGCCTGCGATTTTCTGTTTTCCTTACATTTGAAGGAGTCACCGAATATTTATCTCCACTATCCTCCAGTCCGACCGATGATAATCACGGTGCCTTTCTCTGTGCTTTAGTGTTCATTTGTCAAAGCAACGATCCGCTCAATAGTTAGGATTTGTGCTGGAAGAGGGACGACACAGACGCTGAGATAAAGGCCAACATTATTCATTCAAATATTTGCTTCTGTGGGTCCCTGGAACACAATATTTTGAGATGAGGGTCGGTGACCAAATACATAGTTTTGGGCGTCCTTGACATGAAAAGGTTTGAGCACCACTGATAGCAATATACAGTACGTTATTCATAAAACTCTTTTAGAAGAATCCGAAGACGTTATTTATTTATTTTATGTTTTGGTCTTTGCCTCGGGTCTGAATGGGTTAAGAAATGAAGGTGAGATTCAAGCTATGTTCTGATTAACTCATTCAGGCGGGAACCCCTTTTGGTGTTTTAAGGATTATGTTATACTTTAGCTATTGAAAAATAGCAGATCTACAAGCTCATAGCACAGCACTCGGTGCTATTTTTGAAAAATCATGAAAATGTGGCGCAAATCTTTTAATGCATATTCTTTCGGAGCAAACTTTTTAACTCAAATCTTTGCTTCTGGGAGGGGTCCCTGGAACAACATATTTTCAGATACGGGTCGGCAGCCAATTACATATATTTTTGGGCGTCCTTGACATGAAAATCTTTGAGAACCACTGACATCGAAACATGGGTTGTTCAGAAAACTGTCAGGATTTAGAAGACATTTTGTAGAATCGTCCTCAGGTCTAAATGTGTTAAAGGTTGGGAAAGAAATGTAGACGATGGAAGGTCAATGGCAGGTACTCAACAAACTGTGCGTGCGTGTGTGCGTGCGTGCATGCGTGCGTGCGTTGGGTTTAGTTTGTGTTTGCCGTGGCAGATTGGGTTTGCCCTGGCACGAACACCTTGGCACAGAGTCACAGACACCTCCTCTCAGGGAGACGAGTTGAGAGAGTGAGCGAGTGACACCTGATCCGTGTTTGGATGGCCTCTCTCTCTTAACTACACCACACTGAGACGCACACATGTGCACGCACGCACACACACACTGCGTCGCGATGCGACACATTGCGAGCTTGTATATCTGCTATTTTCAAAACATTTTCTACATTTGAAAACTCGAAACGGGACATTCTGCATCATGAGTACTTCAACTTTTCGTAATTTAAGTACATTTTGATACTTTTTGTACTTTTACTCAAGTGCATTTTGAATTCCTGACTTTTACTTGTAACATATTATTTGCAGCATTGGTACTTTTACCTAAGTAAAAAATGTGAGTACTTTATCCAGCACTGATGGACGCTCGGTGCCTCCCGGACGTTTTGGGAAATGGCAGAACATTACACGGACGCAGCAGGCTCCCTTTTTCTCAGTGTGCAAAACAGTCAAACCACAGGCTGTGAAAACACACAATCACACCTGCATAATAGATCGGCGTCCAATGAGAGGGTTTCTCTGTCCGTCCGGATGCCCTGCTGTCCTCCGGGGAGGTTTACTTTCTGATCACAAAGCCACTTCTTTCAGTATCCATGTCCCCAGTGTTAATTTCGTCGACAGAAACCGATGAAAACTAAACAAAATTGACCAAATAAAAACTATGCTGTGGTGACTATAACTGAGACTATATATTTTGACAATGTCGGCAACGGATAAAAACTTTACTAAAATGTTAGTAATTTTGCTCTGAAAGTGTGTGTGTGTGTGTGTGCGTGTGCGTGTGCGTGTGCACGTGCGTGTGCGCGCGCGCGCATTACACACACAATATAGTTTGTCCATTCATAGTCCTGCAGATGACGCACACACACACACAGCTGAGCAAATGCTCATACAAGCCTGGCTTTGCACGCTTAGTTACGCTTGTATGCTTAGGGGCGGCGGTGGCTTAGTGGCCGGATGGTAACCGCAAGGTTGCCAGTTCAAACCCGGGCTCCCCCAGAGTTAGTGTCGAAGTGTCCTTGAGCAAGACTCTGAACCCCTAATTGCTCCTGATGTGCTGGTTGGTGCCTTGCATGGTTTCCGCCGCCATCAGTGTATGAATGTGTGTGTGAATGGGTGAATGTAATGCACAATCTAAGTAAAGCGCCTTGGATAAAGGGAAGGCGCTATATAAATGCACCATTTAGTTCTTCAAAATGTTGTGATTGCTTGCTGTAGTGTTGCGGACAGAGCTGTAGATGGTGCTGTTGCACACAGATGGTGCAGGCATGCTGCTGTGTCAAAATGAAACGGTGAACAGCAGAGGCCCCCAAATGTGTCTCAAAAATAGCTGATCTACAAGTGCAGAACGTGGCACCGTGTGGCGTGTTGTGAGCATGCAGATCGGCTATTTTCGCAAAATGACACGGATGCTTTTACGGTTTGAATGGCTTAATCAGGTTTGTGAAATGGCGGTAGGGTAATAATGAACAAGATGGAACAATACCGTAAGCCGTAATCTATCATGATAATGTTTGTTTCCAGGAGGCGTACGGAGACGTGACGGAGCGCAGGAGGCTGAGGGAGCGTCTGGGCTGCAAGGACTTCCGCTGGTACCTGGAGAACATCTACCCTGACATCCACGTCCCACAGGACCGCCCGGGGATGTTTGGCATGGTGAGGGAGAACAGTTTACAATTTATAATGGCATGGTGAGGAGAACAGTTTACAATTTATAATGGCATGGTGAGGAGAACAGTTTACAATTTATAATGGCATGGTGAGGGAGAACAGTTTACAATTTATAATGGCATGGTGAGGGAGAACAGTTTACAATTTATAATGGCATGGTGAGGAGAACAGTTTACAATTTATAATGGCATGGTGAGGAGAACAGTTTACAATTTATAATTGCATGGTGAGGGAGAACAGTTTACAATCACAGTTTACAATTTATAATGGGATGGTGAGGGAGAACAGTTTACAATCACAGTTTATAATGGGATGGACAGTGTTGTCCCTGAACACGTTCAAAGAACGATCGTTCACGAACGTGTTCATATTTTGGGTGAACGTGAACTGAACGTACTGTATTTTTGCCTGATGAACGTCATTGTGAACGCGTTCATTTCTGGCGTCCTGCATGGCCAGTGGCCACATTTAGAGTAAAGCAGTGGTTCTCAAACTGACTCGCGTCAAGGACCCCTTGGCCTCGGACCCCTTGGCCTCGGACCCCTTGGCCTCGGACCCCTTGGCCTCGGACCCCTTGGCCTCGGACCCCTTGGCCTCGGACCCTGTATGAATCTTTTTGTGTAACAGATCTACAAGCTCAAAATAGGGCATGAAACGGCACGTTTTGAGCTTGTAGATCTGCTACTTTTTGCTATTTTTGAATCACATGATGTTTCCAACTGTCAGACGATATATATAACTTACGCCAGGGCTCCACCGGACGCGTTGCGTCTCCGCCGCGTGCGTCAAAAAACGCACCGGTTCAATTTTAATGCACGCGTCGCGTCTCCGTCAATGCAACGCGGGCAGTGGAGCCACCCTTCATTGATTAAAAAGGGAACATTCCCTGACGGTGACGGAGACGTGACGCTGACGCGCCCGGTGGAGCCCTGGTGTTAGAGATTGTGAACTTGTTGGTTGTTTACAGCTGAAGAATCGAGGCAAAGTGAACTACTGCTTCGACTACAACCCTCCAGACGAACTGGTGACCGGCCACAGGGTCATCCTGTACACCTGCCATGGCATGGGCCAGAACCAGGTACATCTGCCTTCAGACAATTCAATTGTATTAAAGTGTCAAATCACAACAAGTTGTTATTCAAATTCGAAAGCATCTCAGATTCAGATACCTTTATTTGCCATTTGTGTATACACACATAGGAATTTTCTTTGACATAACATGAGTGCATTCAATTCTTTTTTCACAAATACCAACAGACACCGTGCAGGGAAATAAATATAAAGTGCAGGGTTATACAGTAGTGCATAGTGCAGTATCTATATACTGTAGTAGCAGATCTGCAAAGAAATGTGTTGCTTCGCGCAGCGTTTAGAACTTGTGGATCTGCTATTTTTATGCTTTTGTGTGATGCTACAGTATGATCAAGTAGGGCGTTCATTTACAAAAAAATATATAATAAAAAATTGGAGATAAGCGGTTTCTGCCCTACAGCAACAATATACAACTACCGTATGTTTTGTTGTGAGCTTGTATGTAGGCGCGTGACCCTGCCGGTACGACTGGGTATAAGTGAAGCAGGGATTCTTTTCCTGTGCATTCCAGGAATGGCCTGTGCATTTTCACATCCTGCATTTTGGATTTCTATTTAATTGAGGCTCGCGCTGATGCCCTCTTCACCGGGAACGGGGCCTTGTTGTTGCTGCGCACTGCTGGGGTGTGTGTGTGGGAGTGCAGCACGCACGCACACACACACACACACACACACACACACACAGAGTGTACACTAGGGGAATACCACCAGCTCACTCAACAACAACACTCGTCACACTCACCTGCGTAACCCACACTACTACTACTAGTACTACAAACACCCACACACCATGCCTGTGTTACAGCATATCCCCGCGCACACACACACGCATGCACGCACGCACATTCGCACGACTCACGCGTGCGTGCGCGTGAGTGAAAAAAGAAGAAAAGTGATTGAAAAAAGAAAAACGGAACATATTTTCATATTGAGCCCTGGTTGTTTTGGCAGATTTGTCTTGTTTCCAGGCTCCATTTTAAAGTTAATGATAGAAGTAGGATGTTGCTTCTACTGGTTGAGTGAGGCCAATAGCAGTCTCTTCCGGTTCCACTTTCAGCAGATGGAAATTCCAAGATGGCGGATTTGAATTCACTGAAAAAGTGTCTTCAAAGCCTTCGGTTTCCCTCGGTCCATACTTTTTACTGTGTCTACTCTATGGCACTGTTTCCCAAGCAGTGGGTCGGGACCCATTTGTGGGACGCGGACACATTGTTATGGGTCTGCTTAGTTTTCGTCTCCTACATTTGGTTTTTAATTATTATTTCAAAACATTTTCAAAAAACACATTCCCAAAAAAGCGAAACTTTTCATGAATTAATAACAAAAATCCAAAGATTTGTTCATGTCATGAATAAATGTAATAAATAAAATTCCATAAATTAGAACAAATATTATACTTTATATACTATACTATATTTGTAGATCTGCTGTTTTCACTAGTTTGGGTCCCGAGGCGAATATCTAATTTCTGTTTTGGGTCACGGGCTGAAAAGTTTGGGAACACGTGTGTGTGTGTGGTATATACACACACACACGTTCCCTGACACGCAGGGTTTTACCTCCCGCAGTTCTTCGAGTACTCCTCGGACGGCGAGCTCCGCTACAACACACGGGAGCCAGCGGGGTGCATTGTGGGAGACAACATCTCCACCTACCTGACGGTGGCGCTGTGCAGGCGACCAGGGCAGCCCCTACCACAGGACCACAAGTTCATCCTCAGGAAGGTAAGACGCTGGTTCCCAATGGGAACCGGTTCAGGGGAGGACTGGGAGGGCCACCGTGAGGTCCAGGGGAGGACTGGGAGGGCCACCGTGAGGTCCAGGGGAGGTACGGCTTGAACATACCAGGTTTCCTTTCCTGCAATTACCCCCCCCCCCCCCCCCCCCACACGTTATTTACTATAGCCTACACCTGTCACCTGATACTGAGAGTTACGGTTTCCAAACGTGTCAGTCATGTTGATTTTGTCGACTAAAAGTGTTCGTCGTTGTTCGTTTCACTGACGAAAACGAAATAAAAATAAAATAAAAATCAAGCTATGATGACTAAAACTGAGACTACATAATTATATTGACAATTTCGTCAACAAATACAAAAATAGACTCAAATGTTATTGACTAGTGGGGAAGAGATCCAGTAGAATTAAAAGACACAAGTCGTTTCATGCTTGGCTGTGCTCCGAAAATAGCCAATCTACAAGCTCACATACAGACTCGTTCCTTATTTTTGGGGAATCAATGAATGACAGCAAACTGTAAATGTATACACTGAGATTGTATCTTTTTTTTCTGGAGCGTCCCATATTTGTCTTGGAAATATGGGACGCACAGCCACGTTGAATTTAAAGTAGTGGGCAAGTGACAACCCTGTACTCACTATTCAGAGCAGGTGCTCTGCAGGTTCTTAGAGTAAACGTTACGCCTGCCAAACTCATCTCTCAAACTAGACAACCAACAACTTCAGTTGATGAGCACACATGCTGTCTAAATATGCAGTGAATCACACCTGCTGTCTAAATATGCAGTGAATCACACATGCTGTCTAAATATGCAGTGAATCACACATGCTGTCTAAATATGCAGTGAATCACACCTGCTGTCTAAATATGCAGTGAATCACACATGCTGTCTAAATATGCAGTGAATCACACCTGCTGTCTAAATATGCAGTGAATCACACATGCTGTCTAAATATGCAGTGAATCACACATGCTGTCTAAATATGCAGTGAATCACACATGCTGTCTAAATATGCAGTGAATCACACATGCTGTCTAAATATGCAGTGAATCACACATGCTAACTAAATATGCAGTATATGCATTGAATCACACATGCTGTCTAAATATGCAGTGAATCACACATGCTGTCTAAATATGCAGTGAATCACACATGCTAACTAAATATGCAGTGAATCACACATGCTGTGTACATATGCAGTGAATCACACCTGCTGTCTAAATATGCAGTGAATCACACATGCTGTCTAAATATGCAGTGAATCACACATGCTGTCTAAATATGCAGTGAATCACACATGCTGTCTAAATATGCAGTGAATCACACCTGCTGTCTAAATATGCAGTGAATCACACATGCTGTCTAAATATGCAGTGAATCACACCTGCTGTCTAAATATGCAGTGAATCACACATGCTGTCTAAATATGCAGTGAATCACACATGCTGTCTAAATATGCAGTGAATCACACATGCTAACTAAATATGCAGTGAATCACACATGCTGTGTACATATGCAGTGAATCACACCTGCTGTCTAAATATGCAGTGAATCACACATGCTGTCTAAATATGCAGTGAATCACACATGCTGTCTAAATATGCAGTGAATCACACATGCTGTCTAAATATGCAGTGAATCACACCTGCTGTCTAAATATGCAGTGAATCACACATGCTGTCTAAATATGCAGTGAATCACACCTGCTGTCTAAATATGCAGTGAATCACACATGCTGTCTAAATATGCAGTGAATCACACATGCTGTCTAAATATGCAGTGAATCACACATGCTGTCTAAATATGCAGTGAATCACACATGCTGTCTAAATATGCAGTGAATCACACATGCTAACTAAATATGCAGTGAATCACACATGCTGTGTACATATGCAGTGAATCACACCTGCTGTCTAAATATGCAGTGAATCACACATGCTGTCTAAATATGCAGTGAATCACACATGCTGTCTAAATATGCAGTGAATCACACATGCTGTCTAAATATGCAGTATAATTGGTAGAAAAGGATGTGCCTGTATTGACATACCCAAAATATGGACGGCAGGTGTTTTTTTTAACCCGTTTAATCTGAAAAAGCATGCATCGCTCGCTTGGCTCCTCCTGTCCACATGTCGAAGTGTCCTTGGGCAAGACACTGAACCCTACATTGCCTCCAATGAGTCGGTCGGTGTAAACTTGCCACCATTGGTGTGTGAATGTGGGAAGTGAGGACGCTGGCGTCGACTGCTTCACCTCCTGCTTCACCTCCCAATGTATGAATGAACCATTGTAAAGCGCTTTGAGCACTTGGAAAAGCGCTATAAAAATGCAATTAATTATTATTATTATAAAAAATAGCAGATATAGAAGGCTCATAGAGCGTCACTTTGTGCCTCGCTATGGGCTTGTAGATCTGCTATTTTTATTTTTTTGTGCAAAACTGAATATTTTTTTATTTTATTTTTTTTACTCAAATATTTGCCTCTGGGAGAATCTGCAACTAAATATTTTGAGATGGGGCTTGGTGGCCTGTTTTGATGGAAAGCGTGGGATATGCACCGGAATACCAGACGAGTCACCCCTTTACCAACTCGCCCCGGGGGTACATCCGGTGGAACTGCTCGGCCTGGTATTCCTAAAGTAACCCAAGTAAATTACGGTTAAACCCCGCTTCATCTCTCTCTCTCTCACGCACCTAAGGGGCCCTTGGCCTGAAACACCTTGAGGACACCTGGACTTCAAGGTTTAGTCCGATAATTAAATCAATTCGAATAATCACTGAGAAAATAACCCATATAACTTATTGGGAAAATGTACTGGAAAACTTCAGTTTGCTGCTCAGCCTCGTGCTTTCGATTAGTCCATGTTTGATGAAAGGTCACTTCTTGAGAGAGCGTTTCTCTCTATTAAAAACCATTAGGTTCACACGTGGTGATCAAAAGGCTAGAGGCAGCTGTGATGCTATTCATCTTAACCCATTTAGGCCTGATCTCGAAATTTTAAAAAAATCTTCTAAATCCTCCAGTTTTCTGAAATAAATATTTTCACGGTTTTTCAAAAATAGCAGACCTACAAGCTCGTAGCGCACCACTCGGTGGCGCGCTATGAGCTTGTACATCTGCTATTTTTCAATAGCTAAATTATAACATAATGTTTAAAACACCAAAAGGGTTCCCGCCCAAAATGGGTTAACATTTCACGAACCTAGAATCACCCTTTTATGTGCGTGAAGGGCAGTGGAGATCACACGTGACCTTTTGTGAGTATTCGGTTTGATGAATGACCAACGCAACCCATTGGCAAGAGCCAGAGTTATACAGTATTACTGTGTAGTATAATTTAATTTAAGTCATAATCTTTTGAATAAAATTCCATTTAGTTTCAGTCTAGTTTCAGTAGAGTAAATCTACAGTTGATTTTGTAGACAAAATGTAATTTAGTGGGCCTTGATGGTGTCTTAATGCCTTCTTTTACACTTGGTTGCATGCTGAAAATATCTACAAGCTCTGCGACCTGTTGTGAGCAAATGCGCTATATAAATGCACCATTTACCATTTACTAGATCTGCTATTTTGAGAGCGCATCACCCGAGCGCAACCAAACATACTGTTGGTGTGTAAAATGACTTGTCTTTCCAGTCCTACTGGATCTCTTCTCCACTAGAGATAGTCGAGGTAGTCGCCGAAAATCTTTCGGCCATAGTTTTTACTAGTCAAGGAGATTAACAAACCCATCTCCCTCCAGGACGGCAGCTTGTACCACGTGATGAGCGGCCAGTGTGTGCAGGCCGTGGAGGAGACGGACAACGGCAGCCCGGCCCCGGCGCTGCGGCCCTGCCTGCCGGACTCCCCGCACCAGAAGTGGTTCTTCGAGGAGAGGGGGTCGTAGCGGACCGGACCAGAGGGGAGAAGAAAGAAGGGTTCGGTTCACAGATGTGTAATGGGGGTGGGAGGGGGTCCACCGTAGAGTCCACCGTAGAGTTCTCTACTGGCCTGAAAATTAAGGCCTGGCCCTAACTGGGCCCTAAGTTGTCCGGCCCCGAAGCTTGGCCCGACCTGACTAATTAGCATAGATTTTAGGCCCGACCTGGCCCTAAAAAGTTGGGTAGGGTCGGGTTCTGGCAGAATTTGAGAACTCTATCACAGAGTAAAAGTGAAACCAGTCAGCACCATCTTCATAATAGATAAATACACAGACAGAATAGAACTATTTTATTATAAAAAACAAAACAATATATATATACATATATATTTTTTCATGGAGCCCAAGGTCTGGCCCGGCCCTACTGATTAGCATATATTTTAGGCCCGGTCCGGCCCGAAAACGTCGGGTCAGGTTCTGGCAGAATTTGAGAACTATAGTCCACCGTCCATCTGAGAGAGGTGGTCCCTGGTGGTTCTCGAAGTCCCGAACCGACCGGACCTTGAGAACCTGTGCTGTAGTATGATCCAAGAATGCTGATATCTGCGGATGCTGTTGAGTTGAACTAAAAAAAAAGGAAAACGTTGCTGTCTGGGTAGAAACCTCGTATCGCCGTATTCAAACTCTTTTTTCAAGTCTTTTTTTTGTAAATGAACGTGTAAAAGCATCAAAAGCAGCAGATCTACAAGCTCTCTAGACAGCCCTGGCGCCAGAGGGGGGTCAAAATGAGTCATTGACCCCTTAAAAGGACCACCTTGAACACCTTTTTTTTCAAAAGGCGTACCGCTGGCAACAGACAGACAGACAGGCGCAGAGCGCCCGTAGGTATGCAAATGTATGGCTGCCCCCAGGCCCTCTACTTGTGCAAATGACCCCTACACCGTTGTCTCCACCCGCCTGGGCCGGTCTGTAGATCTGCTACTTTTGAATTTGAATCCGGAAAAGTCACAGCTTTTCGACAGAGACGATGCCCTTGTTTTCAAAACGAGAAGACACGTGTACGCCTGTTTTTGCGGCATTAACGTTTGCACACTCTCTCTTTTTTTGTGCCTGCTGGAGTTCATTGAGAAACGTGCAAATTCATGAAGGAAGACTTTCTGGGATTATTATTTTTGTTCTTCCTTTCATTGCACGATAATGCTGGTGGTGCAAACCTCTGGGAGACTGGAGCCGACTGGAATATTATGGACCATATGTGCAGTATATATATTTTGTATTATTCAACGTTTCTTTTAATCGCACATGCTGGTAGTTTTATCTTGTTTATATTTCCCGTCACGGGCTAAATTAATGTCCTTTCCACTTGTAGTCTCGGGTGGCCAGACTGTTGCCTCACACACATTTCAAATCATGCAGTTGGGTCACGGAAACTCTTTTAATGATTTAAGTGAAGAATTATTGTGAAGCGTCCTCCCCACTCCCGTTTCGTCTTTACAGTCGCGCACATTTATCCTAATATAAATTAAAATCATCAAAGCAAAAAAACAAATAAATAATAGATATTTTCAAATGTTTTCGTGAACGGAAATGACAGCTTCATCTCTCGTAGGTGTAGTTCCAGACTATATAGAATTCAAACACTGTGGAATTGTTGTCTGGCTTTGTGAGACTAGTCCTCTTGTAATACCTTTTTGGGTGAGAGTTAAACTCACACACACACACACACACACACACACACACACACACACACACACACACACACACACACACGCCCGGAAGCGTGTGGCAGCAGCTGTTGACTGCATGATGGCACTAGTATGGAGTGACTCTGTGTCTCTCACTGCATCACACCAGTCACTGTGTACAGTTCCACTCTTACCCTGTAGAGGGAGCCAGTACTCCTTTTCTTTTCCCCCCCTCCCTCTCCTGCAGTCTGCTGTGTGCTTGTCTGCTGAAAAGTGGAACCAACACTCCTTGGGATGTTGTGATGCGATGTCACCGTTTCCAGTTTATTTTGTTCCACAGCCATATTGTAGACTTTCTTGTAAGTCAACTTTTTTTTCTTTTTCGAAGGACCCCGCCCCCCAGTTTGACATGTTTTAGGCCCACGGACCACCCCCCTCCATTTGATTGAGAAGGACCCCACCCCCCAGTTTGACATGTTTTAGGCCCACGGACCCCCCCCTCCATTTGATTGAGAAGGACCCCGCCCCCCAGTTTGACATGTTTTAGGCCCACGGACCCCCCCCCTCCATTTGATTGAGAAGGACCCCGCCCCCCAGTTTGACATGTTTTAGGCCCACGGACCCCCCCCCTCCATTTGATTGAGAAGGACCCCGCCCCCCAGTTTGACATGTTTTAGGCCCACAGACCCCCCCCCCCTCCATTTGATTGGTTGTATTCTCTATGCCAGGGGTTCTCAACCTGTGGGTCGCGACCCGTCGAGGCGGTTGCCAAATTATTTTGGGGGGTCCCCAGATTATTTAAATAATAAAAGTAATAATAATTAAATAAGTAAATGGACAGCAACACATGGCCAAAGCATTTCCCGGGCGTCCCCAGCGAAAAACGTTGAGAACCCGTGCTCTTTGCAACCAGAATCTACACAGTAAAACTGTCGAGCATTTTACACAAATTCCCATTGTTCCACACGCTGATGATGTTTGTTCTCCATTGTTCCACACGCTGATGATGTTTGTTCTCCATTGTTCCACACGCTGATGATGTTTGTTCTCCATTGTTCTCCATTGTTCCACACGCTGATGATGTTTGTTCTCCATTGTTCCACACGCTGATGATGTTTGTTCTCCATTGTTCCACACGCTGATGATGTTTGTTCTCCATTGTTCCACACGCTGATGATGTTTGTTCTCCATTGTTCCACACGCTGATGATGTTTGTTCTCCATTGTTCCACACGCTGATGATGTTTGTTCTCCATTGTTCCACACGCTGATGATGTTTGTTCTCCATTGTTCCACACGCTGATGATGTTTGTTCTCCATTGTTCCACACGCTGATGATGTTTGTTCTCCATTGTTCCACACGCTGATGATGTTTGTTCTCCATTGTTCCACACGCTGATGATGTTTGTTCTCCATTGTTCCACACGCTGATGATGTTTGTTCTCCATTGTTCCACACGCTGATGATGTTTGTTCTCCATTGTTCTCCATTGTTCCACACGCTGATGATGTTTGTTCTCCATTGTTCTCCATTGTTCCACACGCTGATGATGTTTGTTCTCCATTGTTCTCCATTGTTCCACACGCTGATGATGTTTGTTCTCCATTGTTCTCCATTGTTCCACACGCTGATGATGTTTGTTCTCCATTGTTCCACACGCTGATGATGTTTGTTCTCCATTGTTCCACACGCTGATGATGTTTGTTCTCCATTGTTCTCCATTGTTCCACACGCTGATAATGTTTGTTCTCCATTGTTCTCCATTGTTCCACACGCTGATAATGTTTGTTCTCCATTGTTCTCCATTGTTCCACACGCTGATGATGTTTGTTCTCCATTGTTCCACACGCTGATGATGTTTGTTCTCGGGGTCAACGTTGATCTTGATGCAGGACATTTTCACGTCCCTTTGCTTATTGTCGGCAGCATTCACCAGGGGGACGCACACGCAGATTAGACACACCAACGGACGGACCGACATGCGGAAACAACGGTCGGACATGCGGTCGGACATGCGCAGCTCCGTGCTTGCGGTTAGGGTTAGGTTAGGGTTTGAAGCATAGATATTAAAAAAATCACACCCGTGTGAACTGAGTGGTGTAATGTCTTATATAGCCTGATCAGCTGTGGTCTGACATAATGTCTGACGTAATGAAATCACACCCGGGTGAACTGGGTGACCGTAGCAACCATGCTCATTTTTTGGTACGAACAGACAGACAGACACGTAAACTAACAAAGCCAGTCGTAGGAGTGGTTTACACCACTCAAAAATAGATGCCTCATTGGCCGCTGCAGTTCGTTGGAGCGACGTGTGTTGAAGGAGGGGCGGAATAATTTACACTGGGGGAGGAAGTACACCAGAAGAGTGGAAGGCACGTTACGTCACGCTGCCACTCAAGTGACTACTGGCCAATCACAGCGCATCTTTTCCGGGACTTATCAGACCAGAACATGCGCTCTGTGACGCACGCTCATGCTTCCGCGGTGCTTCGCAAGGAATCTCAGGAAAATGTTGCCCCCACATATTGGTTGTTCAGTTTGACCCACCAGTTTTGGAGATATGGCTTATAGAGTAATGTCTTGCAGAGAAACAGCGAGTTGAGAAAACAGGCTTGAAAGGTTCACTTCTGTGGTCTCTAACATTACACCTAGCTACATGTTTAAGCATTTATTTCATATTTACATGTCGATTTCAGCTCTGACACTTATTTCAGACATGCTCTAGTATGTGAAGAGTCTGTCTGTGCTATTAACTAAAAAAAAAGTTTTTCTCCTCTGGTGAAAAGCTGGAATGTGCGCGATGGCAGTCTCTCAGTCAAATCTGGTCACATATGTCTATGGTTTGAGGTATAGGTTGTCGGCACATTCACAAGGATCTCATCAAAGATCTTGTAGAGCCTTATTGGCACACCTCTTCATCGTACACCCACATTCACAAGGATCTCATCAAAGATCTTGTAGAGCCCTGGCACACCTCTTCATCGTACACCCACATTCACAAGGATCTCATCAAAGATCTTGTAGAGCCCTGGCACACCTCTTCATCGTACACCCACATTCACAAGGATCTCATCAAAGATCTTGTAGAGCCCTGGCACACCTCTTCATCGTACACCCACATTCACAAGGATCTCATCAAAGATCTTGTAGAGCCTTATTGGCACACCTCTTCATCGTACACTCACATTCACAAGGATCCCATCAAAGATCTTGTAGAGCCTTATTGGCACACCTCTTCATCGTACACCCACATTCACAAGGATCTCATCAAAGATCTTGTAGAGCCTTATTGGCACACCTCTTCATCGTACACCCACATTCCCTGTGTGACAGACGGGCTCCACAGAACCAATGTAGGAGTCGGGTCTGAGCAGAATTTATATAGCTATCCTGACTTGGAAGTGTATACTCGCATTCCTTTTCAGTGGATTTGACAGTACTGCTCTGTGCAAATACAGCATACGGGAAATAATTAATTGTAAGAGTCCCAAATAACACATTGTAAAAAAAATACATAGTAGTGTGTTACAATAATAAGATAAATGCTTTATAAATAGTTATTATTATCATTAATCTGATCTCTACAAATCAACATACTTTTCAGTCACATCATATTTTTAACCACGTGTAATTGATTATTATGAGTAAAAGGGCATCAAAGTTCATGCTTGAGATATTACCTGGGTAATAATAATGTCTTTCTTTGAACGATACGTGGAACTCTTTGAATGTTGAACCATGAGACCTTATTATTTTGGAAATCTGATGCAGGAAATCTATTACAGTATCTCGCTCTTTACAAACTGTAACACGCTATGTTCTAACCGTTTGAACCTCATCATGCTGTATCAACGCATCCGTCTTGGAGCTGTTCAAGGTGCCTTACCTGCCGCAAGCACATAGAGACACGAATATGTACTTGGACCAATGGACCAAGCACATAGAGACACGAATATGTACTTGGACCAATGGACCAAGCACATAGAGACACGAATATGTACTTGGACCAATGGACCAAACACATAGAGACACGAATATGTACTTGGGCCAATGGACCAAGCACATAGAGACACGAATATGTACTTGGACCAATGGACCAAGCACATAGAGACACGAATATGTACTTGGACCAAGCATATAGAGACCCAAATATGTACTTGGACCAATGCTCATTAGATGGATAGAATATGTACTTGGACCAAGCACATAGAGACCCAAATATGTACTTGGACCAATGCTCATTAGATGGATAGAATATGTACTTGGACCAATGCTCATTAGATGGATAGAATATGTACTTGGACCAATGCTCATTAGATGGATAGAATATGTACTTGGACCAATGCTCATTAGATGGATAGAATATGTACTTGGATCAATGCTCATTAGATGGATAGAGACAGATCTTGAATCCACCACAGCAGCAGTCGAGATAAGACGACAAAAAGATGTGTGATTACAAGCTCGGAACGCAATTCTTTGGCTATTTTTTGCATTACAAACTACAAAGCACATATTTATCAGTGGCTGGATCTGGCTTCGACTCAAATCACAGTGATGGACCCGTAAGGGTCCAACTGGTTCCACTCTCACAGTTATGGTGGTTCTTGAAATTAAACCGTTTGAGAACCGCGGGTATTGTAATTGTATAGAAGATGTGAAGTCCACATAAACCAGCTCAGACTAGTCTCGCGTTGCCAGACTGTTGCCTCTCGCAATGTTCAAATGCTTCCGTACATATACAGTCTGGAGCAACGGAAGCTCTGATCATGAGTCAAATATAAAGCGGAAGTGGAGCCTCCTCATCCATGCACTTCCGTTTCGTCTTTTTCAGTCCCGTTAATTTATTCTAATATAAATAGAAATCATCTACGCATCTATAGCTTGCGGCTTAGCAGAAATGGAAATCTCTCTAAAGATATTTTGGGATCCCAACTCTACCAGGGAGGACACGACTTTGTCCTGCTCTTCGTCGGAAAATAACTAACTCGCATATTAATCACCGCTCCGCAGTTACCCTGTGTCTCCCAAACTAAAGCTGTATTGGGACCGAAAGGGGGGGGGGGGGGGTGTGTGTGGATGGGGGGGCAGGACAGCTGTTGACATGCCCAGAGCGCTATGACACCAGATGGGATCCTGATTGATGCCTCGCTCCCTGCCCACCTCCCAATACTTTGTCATCAACTCCCCGCCCCCCCCCCCCCCCCCCACCATTACCCCCGACGGCTGTGTCATTGAGAGAGAGGGAGAGGTGTGAGTTAGTTTTTGACAGTGACAACTTTCTTTGCCCACGCCCCCCCCCCCCCCCCCCCCCCCCCCATCTCTCTCTCTCCCCCCGTTATTAATGATAACATGAAATGTTTTGTTTACATTTATTTTTGTAATTCTTTTGTAAAATAATAAGGACTTCAATTAAAACACTGTGCGATGCATGGTGGTAGACCATCCGTCGCGTCCTCCTGTCACACGTTGTAGGGGAGCGTCGACAGCAAAGCTCATCGTCTTTCGATCGTCGGGATAATGGCGGGCTTGTTGTTGAAAAAGACATGGAACCATAGTCTATGTTTAGCACCATAGTAGACATCTGTCGGTGTCTGCACTCGGGTGCATTCAGCAACTTTCCCTTTCACACCTTCCAACTAGGCTATATTTGACACGGCTTAACCCATTTTGACCTGAGATCAGATTCTAAAAACGTCTTCTACATTTTAACAGTTTTCTGAAACAGCTATGTTTCTATGTCAGTCGTTCTTTGATTTTTCAAAAATAGCAGACCTACAAGCTCGTAGCGCGCCACTCGGTGGCGCGCTATGAGCTTGTAGATCTGCTATTTTTCAATAGCTAAAGCATAACGTAATGCTAACACCAAAAGGGGTTAAAGGAGAAGTATGTATGGGTATGGGTTAAAGGAGAAGTCCAGATTATATTAAGCATTTTCGTACGATAATCTGTTAATACATCCGATAATGAGATTGAGTGGTATGTACGGCCAAATGACATGCATGTGCAAAGCAGCTCAGAGCAATGAGAGCATGCATGCACGCTGGGCCTTACGCTAGTAGTTTGCCTTTTTACGGAAGCTTAATGCTGAATTCTCCTTTAGGCGGCTGAGCGTTATATCTCTATCACTCTGAGGAATAATATAGTGGTGGATGAATCGGGGGGCCTTCAGGGTTTGTGAGGCATTTATTCCCATGGATAAGGCGGCAGGCCTTTATACTGTAATGTGTGCAGACTTTATGAGCAGCGCACGATTACCCCCCCCCACCCCCTAACCCTACCCCCACCCATCGACTGATCTAATATACGGCAACCTTCCCCGTGTTTCTTCACTAGTCCAATCCAGAAGAACACAGTTTGCCGGCCACTGCTACAGAGCTGACAATGAGGTTATATCCCCCCCCAAAAAAATGAAACAAAAACAAAACAACAAAGAAAACATGGACTTTTTGGAATGCAGCAAAACTGCAATAGTAGCAGCATTATACAATCACTTTTATGCTAAGCGTAATTTACATTATTTTTTATTTTGTGAATTGGCTGGATTGCTGGTCCAAAACTGTCACTTTTCAGGATTCAAATAAAGAAAATGGCAAAAGCAGCAAAACATGCAAGCAAAAAAAAAAAAGGTTTAAATACAGAGATAATAGGTCTCTGCCCGACAGCGACGATATACGTCAGACACTAGGGAAGCAAAGAGTTTTCTCTCTCTCTGTCTCTCTCTCTGTCTCTGTCTCTCTCTCTCTCTCTCTCTCTGTCGCTCTCTCTGTCTCTCTGTCTCTCTCTCTCTCGCTCTCTCTGTCTCTCTCTCTCTCTCTCTCTCTCTCTGTCTCTGTCTCTCTCTCTCTCTCTGTCTGTCTCTCTGTCTCTCTCTGTCTCTCGCTCTATCTCTCTTTCTGTCTCCCCCATTATTTCCATCCATTTGCATCTTTACAATAAAAAGACACGTTCCTGCGGTCCCCCCAGTGTGTGGTATAAATGATCCACGCGCCTCTTTATTAACCCATTTTGGGCGGGAACCCCTTTTGGTGTTTTAACTAAGCATTATTTAGCTATTGTAAAAATAGCAGATCTACAAGCTCATAGCGCGCCACCGAGTGGCGCGCTACGAGCTTGTAGGTCTGCTATTTTTAAAAAATCGTAAAAATGTGGCGCAAAATTGGAATATATATTTTTTTCAACGTTTTTAACTCAAATCTTTGCTCCTGGGGAGGTCCCTGAAAAAACATATTTTCAGATGGGGGTCGGCGACCAAATACAGAACATTTTTGGGGTCCTTGACATGAAAACGTTGAGAACCACTGACATAGAAACATGTTTTTTTCTGAAAACTGTCATGATTTAGAAGACATTTGTAGAATCGAACTTCGGTCAAAATGGGTTAAAGAGCCTTATTTATCGTCCCCCGTGGCCTCCAGGCATGTCCTTCATAGTAAAGCACCTTTTATGGCATTATATTGTATGCTAATTTGATATGGTACACCGGAGGGGGGGGGGCTGCAATAAAAAGAAAAAAAATTGCCCGTTGGGGATCATATCTCTCTGACAGGTCATATAAGTGGGGTGGGGGATATGTCATAAAATGCGGCGATGTTCCAGGGATGCGGACCCCGCGTGCATGACTCGCTGCCGGAGCACCTCAAACCGTCGTTATTTAATTTTTGTTTTGTTTTGTGTTTCGTCTCGCTGCTGAGCGGGACGCGAATTATGGGCCATTATTGCAACGCTGTTTAAAACGGTGGTTCTCAAAGTGAGAGGGTCCGTGCCGGGAACCCCGAGGAGGGGTCCTTAGGGGGGGTTCAATAGCCAAAACAAATCGGTTTAACTAGTTTAACGTTGGCTATTTTCAAAAGATCTTTTGAAAGACTTTTTTTTTTAAACAGTCCGTCAACACTTTTCTTTTCTTCCAGATGTGACCAAATAGAGTCCCTGACACGAAGGAAACATTTGAGAACCTCTGATTTAAAACGCTGAGGACAGTTTACAAACCCCAGAAGTAACATATCAATGTATTGAGGCGCTGTTAAGAACATGTCTTTACACACATAATATTATGCTGGACTTCCACTCTGCAGTGAGGGTGGTTTACATTGCTGTCAAATATTCTTGTCTTGTCCTTTGGCCTTAAACTGCCATCAGCGAATTAAAGGACTCAAAGATTGTTTTATTTTGTACTTGCTGGCTCCATTGAATGGACCACATTTGATATCAAAGAAAATGTTTCCCCGTTATTTCAAAGTAAAAAGCTAAGTAATGGCTTATTTTGTCTTGTCTTTATTTGCCATTAACATATCCTGTGTGTCTGTGTCTGTCTGTCTGTCTGAGTCTGTCTGTCCGCACGCACGAACAATCATTGCCATATTGCTTGAGTCTCACGAGCCTCCAACACATTTCAAATGCTTCAGTCATACAGTCTGGAGCAACGGAAGCTGAAAACGATCAGACGATAATGCGGATGTGACACCTCCCCTCCCACTTCCGTTTCGTCTTTACAGTCACGCAAATGTTTCCTCCTGTAATTTCAAATTGATAAAAGCCTATATAGCTTGCTGCTTATCAGAAATGGACATTCTAAAATATAAAGTAAACATTTTTGTGAATGGAAATGACAAACCGGTGATGGCTTCTGTTTTTCGCTTTCGTGAGGTGTAGTTCCAGACTCTAGCATTCAGGATGTGTAGTTCCATACTAGTGTTCGGGTACGGATTGTGGAATTGTGGAATAGTTGTCTGAAGATGTTGTTACCCAACATTGTTACTGTCGGGCAGAAAACTAACAGACATATTTAGTTACTTTTTCTTCTGGTGAATAGTGGGAAATAGCCTGCTATACTAGGGTTTTTTTATGATTCTGAATCCATTCCAAACATTAGTTTTGCATGAAAAACACTCCTTGGGCTGAATTTGATTTTTTTTGCCTTATAGGTTGTCAATGGTATAGCATAGCTGGCATTATGCTACTGAATTGGACGTGCTATTTTAAAATGTTTTTCGAAATGGTAAAAGATTACAAATAGGTTTAGGGGTAATTCACTACAGAGTTTGTATCCCATTGATACAGGTTTGAAAGCCCCCTGTACTCCAATCTGTCTATGACCATAATACAGATATCAGAGATGGTTTGTTTTCAATTGGATGAAAATGAATCTTGGAATTGGGGAGAGAGAGCGACACACACACACACACACACACACACACAAATTACAGAATATCATAGAACTGTGGAGAGAGGGAAATTATGACTCTAAATCAGGCTTAAGAAGAGGTTACCATAAAGTACATGTATTATGGAGACCAGTACAAATCCATGTTTTTATAATCTTTTTATTCAGAGTGCCATGCAGATGCAGTCATGAAAAACATACTATACATTTTCAATTTACAATGCACCAGTACAAATCTCTGAATCAGACAATCGGAAGGATAAGTAGACAATCCAGTCTAGGGACATACTGTACGAGATGCACAAACAGACGGATAAGTAGAAGAACATCTAAAGTCATTCCATTTTGTTTCCATGTTTGTATGCCCACAGCATTGATCTCCACTTTCATTGGCTGGCTGTCCGTCATTCCAATTGGTGTAGCTCACTTTGGACCCATCAGACCACATCCACCAACCTTCCTTGTGAATGTCAGTCAGTCCAATCCAGGTCCACCCCTGGTGTATGTCAAAGTTACTGATTAGGTCTTGGACAAAGTTGTGCTCCGCACCGCTGTGGATTGACACCAGGTTGGCACCTTGAGAGACACAGTTCCGCTCGGCATCGGCCCAGTTTAAATCTGTAGCAACGTACTTGTAGCAGCGACCGTTGAAGCTGTACCAGAACTTTGGACAGGATCCACGCAGCAGTAGCTTCACAGATGAGGCAGCAGTGTGCACGGTGTCTAGTGCCAGGGTTTCATTCTGTAGCTGCACCTCAGTCAAGCGACTGCCGTGCACGGTGTCTAGTGCCAGCAGGCCCAGCAGGCATAGCAGGCATAAAATGACAAACGCTTGGTTTGTCATTTTAAACATTGTATTAAAATAGAAATGGTTGGATGCACTACATGTGAAGTACCCATTTTTCTTCACTAAACCAATTTGTCCAATAGATTTTTAATGGAGTCGTCTTTTGATCAAAACACATGACCTCACATGAATGTTTACTGTTAACATGATCGTTCCAACTCAGTAGTGTGAGTTTCATCTCTCAGTGTTTAATACAATATGTGGTTTGTGTGAGTGAAGAACTGTCCTGGCTAGTATGCTAGTGGATCATTAATCTAGCAGCTACTGTATATATGGTGTACACATTTTCATTTGACCTGCACCTTTACACACACACACACACACACACTACACTTTTGACTCTAATTACAATTATTTGACGTGTGTTTTCAATTGCTTAATAATGCAATGATTTAATGAGAATTACAGAGGATTGTGGAACTGGGGAGAAATAGAGAAATAATTACTCTAAATGAGGCTATATTTAATGTGAATTTAATGTATTACAGACACAAAGCGTCAGTGAAGAATCAGACGAACAAGTCATTAGGGACAGACTGTGCGAGATGCACAAACAGAAGGCCTAGTAGCAGAACATGCCCTGTCATTCCATTTAGTGTAAAAGTTTGTCTCCACACAGTGTTCATGTCCACCTAAATTGTTTGGCTCCTTTGCATCCCACAAGGTGAAGTCATCTTTGCACCCATCAGACCACGTCCATCTACCCTCCTCGTGAATGTCAGTCAGTCCAATCCAGGTGTATCCCTCTAATGGGTCAAAGTTCTTGATCAGGTCTCGGACAAAGTTGTGCTCCTCAACACTGTAGATGGACACCAGGTTGGCATCTTGAGACAAGCAGTTCCACTCTGCATCGGCCCAGGTAAAATCTGTAGCAACGTACTTGTAGCAGCGACCATTGAAGCTGAACCAGAACATCGGACAGGATCCACGCTGCAGCTTCACCTCAGCCGAGGCAGCAGTGTGCACGTTGTCTAATGCCAGGGTTTCATTCTGTAGCTGCACCTCAGTCAAGGGACTGGTGTGCACGGTGTCTAGTGCCAGCAGGCCCAGCAGGCATAGGAGATGAGGAATCGGGAACATGTCAGCCTGAGGTTGTCTCTATGTCAGTGGAGCTTGGATTGGAGTCTTCTCAGTGGCGTGCACAGATAGACACTAGGGGGTGCTAGAGCACCCCCTGCCCTTTTGGCAATGTGCCCTTTTGAAAGAAAAAAAAAATCTATTTTTTTTCTTTTTCAAAAATAGCAGACCTACAAGCTCGTAGCGCGCCACTCGGTGGCGTGCTATGAGCTTGTAGATCTGCTATTTTTCAATAGCTAAAGCATAACATAATGCTAACACCAAAAGGGGTTCCCGCCCAAAATGGGTTAAGGCAACCGGCCGGTTCCACGGGCTGCACAAGGTGCCCTTTTTTTACTTGAGCACCTGCCCCTCTAAATGTCTGTGCACGCCACTGAGTCTTCTTGATGTCTCTCTGTTGATGTCTGTATCTTGCAGACGTTAGACTGCTTCTCTTTATATCTGATCCACAGAGGGTGTCTGCACAGCTGATGTAATATGATTGGTTGTAATGCTGGTGATACATTGGCAGTGATAAAGATGATATAAAGAGATTAAAAACTGCCAACATAAGGGATAATTCAAGATAAAGATAATGAGGAAATAAAAATAGATCAAATATAGCCTATAACGTGGATAAAATGTGGCAACACAGAGCATAACAAACTGTAAAATCAGACAAAGGGACAAAGAAGAAATGGGTCTGAAAAGTATTTTATTTTCAAGTAATTTCAAGTAATTTAAAATATTTGGACTTATGTAAACCTCAGATTCATGGACCAGCAGTTCCACAGCCGAGGAGCCCTGAGAGTGAAGACTTGCACTCTACTGTACACCCATATTGTCTAGTTTTAAATGAACTTGCCAAAGCAGCAGATATCTGTATCTGTAGCATTGTCCAATATCCTTACCAAATCACCTAAAAGGCAATTTAATACATAATGTCCTTGGTGCAGGTCAGTAATAAACTTAAAACATACTTCAGCAAACATATATATTTCTAACATTACTGAATAGACATACTATAATACATAAGGACACAATGTGAAGTGTCACATTGTTAAGTTATCTGTGGTAAACACGGTAACCTTTCATCTTAGCTCAGTAACCCACACCTCCCCTCCTCCAGGTCCACCCAGACACCTCCCCTCCTCCAGGTCCACCCAGACACCTCCCCTCCTCCAGGTCCACCCAGACACCTCCCCTCCTCCAGGTCCACCCAGACATCCTATAGCTCAGTAACCCACACCTCCCCTCCTCCAGGTCCACCCAGACATCCTCTACTGGAGACGGTCTGTGGCCAACCAATGACCTGCATGGGTTATGATGACAAACACACTGTACTTTATATGATAAACATGCACGTAAAATCACGCGCAACACCGTTTACGAGAAGTTGTCAATGATTTGATTAATCATCAACCACAGTAGAAGAGAGATGTTAAGATTGGACAAAATGTCTTGACAGAAGGTTGTCATTGTCGTTTACATTGCTTCTGTGTTCATTGAGTCATGTTTTCTGTATGTTTTGCCAGACCACCCCCATCCCCACAATACTGTAAGTCTATCTCTCTCTCTCTCTCTCTCTCTCTCTCTCTCTTCTCATTTAGATTTGCTATTTTCACTTAACACACAACTTCAGCTTTTTAAATTAATATATTTTGTAATCAATTCTAGTTTTCCTCATTTCATTTGTATCAGTTATTATAACCCTGGTTCACCCTTTAACTGGTAATAATTCACCCTCTGTTATGAGGGGAGGGCTTTTTAGTTTGTGCCGTTGAACCCCATGACCTTGAACACAAACAATTTGCTGAACAGCATTAATTTCCCAGTAGCTCTGTAGCATTGCAGGATAAAAATGAGCTAACGTTAATGTAGAATCACTAGTAGGGTCCTTTGGTAGCATGTAAGTTTTTGCTTAATGTAAGTCGCTCTGGATTAAGAGCGTCTGCTAAATGCCTAAATTGTAAATTGTAAATTAAAGGAGATATAAACGACAATAATGTTTTGTAAGCAGACAAAGTAGAAACAGAAAAACAGTCTGATGATAATGTTACATATTTGGCTTGTTGTCTCTGATAGATAATTTTGAGTTATGATAGATCTGTTACTTTGGTATTTTTGTGGATGGAATTGTCAATGTCCCTTTGGCCCAGACCGTGTTCATATTTTGTCATCAGTACTCCTAGCCTACTGCCTGTTTACTCTGGGTTGTTCTCCTTATCCTATTTATGTCATGTCACCATCCACAGGCCTAATCATCTCAGACCTATATTATCCTTTATATTATTATATTATTTATATTATGGATTGCCTGACGCCAAGTTAAGATTCACTGTCTGTCCCCAGTCAAAAGTTAGCTGGCATACTGAGAGGTCTATTTGGATATAACACTGCATGTATTTGACCTTGGTGCCTAGTGAGAAAGTAGATAAGAGTATTTCTCTCTGTCGAGAGTTTACAGCGAACAGGGAAAGGAATGTTATCTTCAGGTTGCCATAGCAACGCCAGCCTCAGTGCTTTCCCGGTTTATGGCTCTCAATGACGGAACTAAGGGAGCTGTCACAATATCAGTCTCATCATCCATGTGCTGGTCCAATGAGCGCTTGACAACCAGTGCCAGCGTGGAATAGCGGAAACTAACTGTGTATTCAGCCAATGAAAGTGTATCAACAATTGACGTATTCTACAGTATTAATGCCTGTGAAATGAATTGTTCGTGAGAGACTACCCTGTGTCTTTTGGGGGTACAGGGGAGAGTTATTTGGCTGTATGTGAGTATCATTCTGTCTCTCAGATCTGGAAAATGAATTAACTAAACCATAATTGTTCTGACTCGACAATCATTCTTCTGTTGGTTTCATCTTTTTAATTGACTACGTAAGGTATTTTTCTAAAAGAATATTTCCTGCTCAGATCAACATTTGGAAGTTGATCTTTCTGCTTAAAGTAATCCTGTTAAAGCTAATTGTTAACTTGGTCATAGGCTCTCTGCCTAGTGTTGTGGTGCTGAGTATTTATCAGTACTTTTGAATACTTTCTTAAAAGTATTTTTATAGTTTAGCCCTGTGCAGCTCAATAATTCAGATATACAGTCCTTTATATCCTTGGTGAATCATTAATTGTCCCTTCTGCATTTTATATGCAACTAATTGGCCTTCCCTTATCTGTTATCTTGACAATTTATGTATCAAATGGGTCTTCGAGCCTTATAATTGGTTTTATCTTAATTATAAAGCCATCAGTCTCGTTTACAACCAAAGCAAAGACATACAGAATGTGCCTTAGTTATGCCCCATTGGTTCATTTGTTTCCTCTTCCCTCTAATTACCTTAATCAATATTCATATAGAGATTGTTGTCCATCGTCAGGTTTACCACTAAAGCAATGCACACCTCCCTAGCATCTCTCTCTCTCTCTCTCTCGCTCTCTCTCTCTCTCTCTCTCTCTCTCTCTCTCCAGGTTGTTTCAGTTAACTAAATAGTTATTAGTTGTTGTCTATTCTAGTAGTCATTATTTCATTTATTTTAGTTAACCATAATAACCCTGATTCACACTTTAATACATAAAAACAAATCACCCTCTGTTATGAGTGACCTTGAACACAAACAGTTGCTCAATAGCACAGCAGTCATTACAGTATAGCTCTGTAGCATTGCAGGATTCAAATGAGCCAACGTTAATGTTATGATATGAAACTAAAGCCAACTACACAATGTATGTGTTCTTGTAAGCTTGGTGTTCAGTCGAAACTCGTGAAAATGCATTATTGCCACTGGCATCTTCTATGTATGGTCAACACTGAAATAACTACACTTCCCAGAGTGCATCAGCAAGATGGCTGCTTGTTTACCTGACTAGTAGCCTGACTAGGAACCTAACTATGAGGTAGAAACACCTGAAAATGTTTGAAAGGAGCATTCAGTCAAACACTAAAGTGAAGAAACTCCAAGATCTACCTGCGGGTTCTATCCAAAGACGCCAAATGGTCGGTGAAATTGATTGCTTGTTGTTTGAAATGCTGCTGAATGTGTTCATGTTCTAACTGCTACTGTACGTGTTAGCCGCAATTTGCAACTCTAGATCATTTTATAATGGGAGGAATCTAGAGTTGCGATACCCTCCATTGACTCCCCACTCATCCAATTTGCGTTTGCAATCTGCTTGTATTAAACTACGTTAAACTCACCAACATTGCAGCTCTAGGCCAAGCTTGAATTATCCTCTTTCAATCTGCCGAGCTTTTGTGTCATAAAAATCCCCCGTAGACATGTTATGAGCTACTTTCTGTCAAGAAATGATGTGCCAGTGATTCTTTTTCTAAGTGTTGGAGTTTGGAAGCGCTCGTCGTAAGTCATTGAACGGCCCTGCGTGCCATCTGTTTCACATTTGCACATAATGCAGGAGGCAGCAGCACGACCCCTTAATAAAAACGAGTGCTTCCAAACTCCAACACTTAGAAAAAGAATCACCTGCAGAGGATGTATTGACAGAAAGTAGCTCATAACATGTCTACGGTGGATTTTTATGACACAAATCAAATGCTCGGCAGATTGAAAGAGGATAATTCAAGCTTGCCCTACAGCTGCAATGTTGGTGAGTTTAACGTCGTTTAATACAAGCAGATCGCAAACGCAAATTGGATGAGTGGGGAGTCAATGGAGGGTATTGCAACTCTAGATTCATCCCAATATAAAAAAATCTAGAGTTGCAAATTGTGTGTGTGTGTGTGTGTGTGTGTGTGTGTGTGTGTGTGTGTGTGTGTGTGTGTGTGTGTGTGTGTGTGTGTGTGTGTGTGTGTGTGTGTGTGTGTGTGTGTGTGTGTGTGTGTGTGTGTGTGTGTTTCAAACACACTAGGCAGTGAAATTGTATTACATTTTTGTGTTTGAAAAGTACAAATTACAAAGTATAAATGACAAAATAATAAGACAAACACACATGCACACACCCGCATTCAAAGTACACAAGCTAATATTTGTTTGATCTATAAAGTATTATTGATTGTTGCAATACTTCACAGTGATACAGGTTTGTTTTCAATTATAACTAAGTTAATAACTAAATGAGGATATACAAGGTTATTATGTTAATTTGAATTTATTACAGAGACAGTGAATCAGACAGTCCAGCCATTAGGGACACACTGTACGAGAGGCACAAACTGAAGGATAAGCACTAGAACACATCGTGTCACACCATTTAGTTTCACAATTTGTAATCCCACAGTGTTGAATTCCATTCCAATTGTTTGGCTCTACGTCATACCACAAGGTGTAGCCCACTTTGCACCCATCAGACCACGTCCACCAACCCTCCTTATGAATGTCAGTCAGTCCAAACCAGGTGTATCCCTGGTGTATGTCAAAGTTATTGATCAGGTTTCGGACAAAGTTGTGCTCCGCACCGCTGTGGATGGACACCAGGTTGGCACGTTGAGAGACACAGTTCTGCTCTGCATCAGCCCAGCTTAAATGTGTAGCAACGTACTTGTAGCAGCGACCGTTGAAGCTGTACCAGAACATCGGACAGGATCCACGCTGCAGCTTCACCTCAGCCGAGGCAGCAGTGTGCACGTTGTCTAATGCCAAGGTTTCATTCTGTAGCTGCACCTCAGTCAAGGGACTGGCGTGCACGGTGTCTAGTGCCAGCAGGCCCAGCAAGCATAGGAGATGAGGAATCAGGAACATGTCAGCCTGAGGTTGTCTCTCTGTCAGTGGAGCTTGGATTGGAGTCTTCTTGATGTCTCTCTGTTGATGTCTGTATCTTGCAGACGTTAGACTGCTTGTCTTTATATCTGCTCTACAGAGGGTCTGCTCTGCTCAGCTGGCATTATATGATTGGTCGTAATGCTTTAGCAGCTGTGGTGTTCCCATATTCATTTTACCCACAACTCTCTCTCTCTCTCTCTCACTCACTCACTCACTCACTCACTCACACACACACATGCACAGGTGCATGCACCACTATTTGTGCATAAATAACACACGTTTAATATTATTTCTGTAATTATTATTTCTGTCACATTAACAGTGTGACCATAATACAGATGATAACAGTGATAAAGGTTTGTTTTCAATTGTTTCACAAGGAGAGAGAGAGAGAGAGATGACCCTAAATGAGCCTATAAAATAGTTTATTTAACATGCATTTATTATTGAGAGCCAGTATTCAGTCATTAGGGACAGACTCATTGGGGCTTGGATTGGAGTATTCTTGGTGGGTCTCTGTTGTTGAGAGCCAGTATTCAGTCATTAGGGACAGACTCATTGGAGCTTGGATTGGAGTCTTCTTGGTGGGTCTATTCAGTCATTAGGGACAGACTCATTGGGGCTTGGATTGGAGTCTTCTTGGTGGGTCTATTCAGTCATTAGGGACAGACTCATTGGGGCTTGGATTGGAGTCTTCTTGGTGGGTCTCTAGGGACAGACTCATTGGGGCTTGGATTGGAGTCTTCTTGGTGGGTCTCTAGGGACAGACTCATTGGAGCTTGGATTGGAGTCTTCTTGGTGGGTCTCTAGGGACAGACTCATTGGGGCTTGGATTGGAGTCTTCTTGGTGGGTCTCTAGGGACAGACTCATTGGAGCTTGGATTGGAGTCTTCTTGGTGGGTCTCTAGGGACAGACTCATTGGGGCTTGGATTGGAGTCTTCTTGGTGGGTCATTAGGGACAGACTCATTGGAGCTTGGATTGGAGTCTTCTTGGTGAGACCCAGTATTCAGTCATTAGAGACAGACTCATTGGAGCTTGGATTGGAGTCTTCTTGGTGGGTCTCTGTTGTTGTCTGTATCTTACTGGAAATGCTTGCTCTGCTCCAGACAGAGGGTGTCGGCTCAGCTGGCATAATTATACTGTACAGTCATTGGTCCTCATGTACAGTAGTATCTACCTACCAGCTGTGTGTTCACACGATGTTGCTGACCTGTTCCTTACATAATGAAGTTTAGCATATCGTTGGTGTCCGTCCGATGGAAACATTGTAGCCTACTTATTGTCTAAAACCATGTGTTCCATTGGATCCAATGTATAGTTATTAACTTATAATTTAGTCATACAAGCTTGTGTTACTTTTAATTGGTTCATTATTAATAAAACCCACAGACACACCTAACCGAAAGATTGAACTTGATCTCAGAGTTTAAACGGAGTTGTCTATTGAAAAAAATAATAAAGCAAGCATAGGAGATGAGGAACATGTCAGCCTGAGGTTGTCTCTCTGTCAGTGGAGCTTGGGTTGTAGTCTTCTTGGTGTCTCTCTGTTGATGTCTGTAATTGTCTTGTGTACCACTGTCTGCAATTGTCTTGTTTACCACTAACGAAAAGCTGTAGAAGTGTTTACTATGTTTAATGAAATTATAACATGGAGACTTCTGACCTACCCTGGAGTACAAATCAGTGGGTCGATGGATGCGTGCACACACACACACACACACGCACGCGCGCGCGCGCGCGCGCGCGCGCAAACGCACAGACTCACTCGCTCACTCACTTTCTCAGTCTCTCTCTCTCTCAGGTCATTTGCTGACCTAGTAGTGCTGACTACCGGTATAGATTCTAGGAGGATATGTGATCATCTTCACTTCTGCTGTTTGGTGTGGAGCTTCTTATGAAATCTTACCTGATTTACAATATTCACTGGTAATATTTGTTGTTGTTTCATTGGCTGACTCTCAATAACAGGTTGTAGAAGCAGAGTGAATTAAAGAAAACTTATACTGATCTAAAAACAACTGAAAGAAACAAGACACAGCTTATATATATTACATTTTATAGGTTCAACTTTAATATTCAAAGATGTTGCAGACACTATAAAGGTGCTCAAGGAGGTAGGGTGAGTCACTGCTGGGTATCCCTGAGACTGGGTTCAACCAGGTACGCTCTATACTGTACACTATTGTCTAGTTATAAATTAACTTGTCAAAGCAGCAGATGTCTGTAGCCTGTCTGTATCTGTAGCATTGTCTAATATCCTTATACCAAATCACCTAAAAGGCAGTTTAATACCTCTCATAATTTCCTTGGTACAGGTCAGTAATAAACTTAAAACATACTTCAGCAAAAATATATATTTCTAACATTACTGAATAGATAAACATAAGGCTAAGTAGGACACTTCACATTGATAAGTTATCTGTGGTAAACACTGTAACCTTTCATCATAGCTCAGTAACCCACACCTCCCCTCCTCCAGGTCCACCCAGACACCTCCCCTCCTCCAGGTCCACCCAGACATCCTATAGCTCAGTAACCCACACCTCCCCTCCTCCAGGTCCACCCAGACATCCTATAGCTCAGTAACCCACACCTCCCCTCCTCCAGGTCCACCCAGACACCTCCCCTCCTCCAGGTCCACCCAGACATCCTCTACTGGAGACGGTCTGTGGCCAACCAATGACCTGCATGGGTTATGATGACAAACAAAGATGAGATATCCGTGAAATCACGTGCAACACCGTTTACCAGAAGTTGTCAATGATTTGATTAATCATCATTGAGCTGTAAGTCGCTCTCGCTCAGATTAGATTAGCTATTTTCACTTAACACACAACTTCAGCTTTTTCAGTTAATATATTTTTTAATCAATTCTAGTTTTCCTTATTTAATTTGTTTTAGTTATTATCACCCAGGTTCACACTTTAACTGGTAATAATTCACCCTCTGTTATGAATAGAGTTTGTGCCGTTGAACCCATGACCTTAAACACAAACAGTTGCTGAACAGCATGAGCTAACGTTAATGTAGAACTCTACGGTCCTTTAGTACGGTAGCATGTTAACCTTTTCTCCACCAAAAAACGTAGCCTGCATTATTTGTCGGGAAGCGACGCTGCCAAAATACGTAGAATACGTTTATTCAGTTGTATAAATGTGTTTAATCCGATCTAGTGGAAAGGCTACTCATATTAGCTCCGAATGGGTATGAATTGTGATGATGAATTGAACATGGTGGGCCCTATTGTAAATAACTGTAATATTTTATGGTGTCGTCCACAGTTAACAGTTTTGTATTGATTTGCAGGCACGTGCAGGGGGGGGGGCTTGAGCCCCTGCAGCTGCCCCTTTTGCCTCAAAGTGCACTTTCCATTTTTTTTGTTTTTAGCTTTGACATCCAGGGAAATTAAGAGTTTACGTACACATAGTGCATGCATAAACTTTCCTTAATGATTATATCTGGTTTCAGTATTTATTTATGATGTATTTTTGCTATTATTATGGTTATTGTATAGCGGCCAATTTATATTGGGGGTGGGGAGGGGGGCGGGGCAGGGGTCATGAGACATGGCCAAAGCATTTCCGGGGGTCCCCAGCCAAAAACGTTGAGAACCACTGTTCTAATGTACAGTACTTCATTTAATACTATTTCTAACCTAGAGTGCTGAATAATGCACTTGTTAAAGATAGGAAAGGAAACCTTTCATCTTAGCTCAGTAACCCACATGCACCTCCCCTCCTCCAGGTCCACCCAGACACCTCCCCTCCTCCAGGTCCACCCAGACACCTCCCCTCCTCCAGGTCCTCTACTGGAGACGGTCTGTGGCCAACCTGCATGGGTTATGATGACCAACACACTTTATATGAGAGATACAGATAAGATATAATTGATATCATTATGTGGAATACGACTGTTTCCCAGCAGCTATCACTGATTGGTGCCAACCCAACGGCCTTGCGTGGGTTACGACGAGCATACTTTAAGATAAAGATAAGATGTGATCGATACAATTACATGGAATAAAATGTTTGTTACCCAACTTGACTAAGGGTCGGGACACGTTTCAGCCTGTCTTAAAGACAACAGGTATGAGAGTTCAAACACATACGTACAGTACAAAATGTACATAATGCATACTAAACTAACTGATTTTCTCTTTACTTCATAGTTTTATTGATATATTACCATTACAGTGGTGTATCTCTATATCAGGGGTTCCTACTAGTTCGATCCCGGGCTTCCCCATTAGTGTCGAAGTGTCCTTGAGGCCCTAATTCCTGCTGATGAGCAGGTTGGTGCCTTGCATGATTTAATTCCTCCGCCAGCGGCGTATGAATGTGTGTGTGAATGGGTGAATGTACGTACTGTAATGCACAATCTATGAAAAGCACCTTGGTTAAGGCGCTATATAAATGCACCATTTATCACTTATCAGTGGTTCGCAATCTTTAACTTAGTTGCGACTGCAGGTCGCATTTTCTATGAAATCTTACATGTTATGGTTGGATGCATTAGATGTGACATTACTGAATAAGTACCCATTTTTCTTCACTAAACCAACTTGTTCAAATAGATTTTTAATGGAGTCCTATTTTGATCAAAACACATGACCTCACATGAATGTATATTGTTCAACATTATTGTTCCAACTCAATAGTGTTAAGTTTCAGCTGTCAGTGTTTAATACATGGATACAATATGTGGTTTGTGTGTGAATACAACCAACCCCGGATCAGGCTACGTACTACTTTGCCGTACTCCCAGACCCACCTCACCCCTGCCCATTGTGATGGCTTAGGGTTGACAACAGAGTACAGCAACTTGCAGTGCGCCTGGTCTACACGATTCGCTACACCACTAAGACACTGTACTTGTCACCTGTCAAAATACTTCCTTAATGTCAACGAAGTCCAAGATCACAACACCAGGGGGTGTTCCACAAACCACGTTCAACCCAGATCCGGCTCAAACAAGGGGTTAAATTCATTCTGCTCCTATGCAACTAGAATGTGGAACGCCCTACCAACAGCCGTTAAGAAATGTGAGTCCCTAGATTCCCTATCCACCTTCAAAACCGCTCTCAAAGAGCACTTGTGGGTGGCTGAGCTGCAATTAGGAACTGGCCCCTATAAAAAAATGAAGTCAAAGTCCGTCCCCCCTACTGTACATGTTTTCCCTTTTTATTTTCTAACTGTGTATATGATCATTTGTTTTTTTGTCTTTAAATGTTCTGATGTATTGAAAATGGAGGACCCTTATGTAAATACTAGTGCTTTTTCTGGTTTTATCTTCTTAGCAGTTTTTGTATTGACCCTGTACTTTCCTTGAACTGTATGTCCTGCAAACTGTTAATATAATGTTCAATCAATCAACCAATACCTGTCCAGTTGAATAGATACACGTCTTCTTGGATGGCTTGGCTAGTGGGCTAGTGGATCATTCATCATTTTCATTTCATTTTCAAATTTTCATTTCACCTGCACCCTTTGTGCATGAATTTATCTACTACACTTTTGACTTTATGTACAATTATTTGATGGCTTCACAGCCTATGACCACAATACACATCAGTGATACAGATGCATTTTCAATTGGTTAATACAGTAAAGACTAAGTGAGCATTACGAGGTTGTGGAACTCGGGAGAAAGAGACAAGTCATTACTCTAAATGAGGCTACGAAAGAGTTTACTTTAATGTACATTTTATTGTGGAGACCCAGAACAAGTCAGCAGGTTGAATCACAATCTAGGCATTAGGGACACACTGTACGAGATGCACAAACAGAAGGATAAGTAACAGCGCATGGCCGGTCATTCCATTTACTTCCTTTGTAGTTTATCTCCACACAATCTTCTTTTCCATGAGCATTGTTTGGCTCCTTCGCATTCCACAAGGTGAATGTGACTTTGCACCCATCAGACCACGTCCATCTGCCCTCGCTGTGAATGTCAGTCAGTCCAATCCAAGTCAATCCCTGTCTTTGGTCAAAGTTCTGGATCAGGTTTCGGACAAAGTTGTGCTCCCCAACACTGTAGATGGACACCAGGTTGGCATCTTGAGACAAGCAGTTCCACTCTGCATCGGCCCAGGTAAAATCTGTAGCAACGTACTTGTAGCAGCGACCATTGAAGCTGTACCAGAACATCGGACAGGATCCACGCTGCAGCTTCACCTCAGCCGAGGCAGCAGTGTGCACGGTGTCTAATGCCAGGGATTCATTCTGTAGCTTCACCTCAGCCGAGGCAGCAGTGTGCACGGTGTCTAGTGCCAGGGTTTCATTCTGTAGCTGCACCTCAGTCAAGGGACTGGCCTGCACGGTGTCTAGTGCCAGCAGGCCCAGCAGGCATAGGAGATGAGGAATCAGGAACATGTCAGCCTGAGGTTGTCTCTCTGTCAGTGGAGCTTGGATTGGAGTCTTCTTGATGTCTCTCTGTTGATGTCTGTATCTTGCAGACGTTAGACTGCTTGTCTTTATATCTGCTCTACAGAGGGTGTCTGCTCAGCTGGCATATGATTGGTCCTAATATTGGTGATACATTGGAAGTACTAAATGTAATCTAAAGAGATAAAGAACTGCCAACATAATGGATAAGAGGGAATGGAGGAAATCACATTCAAGATAAAGACAACAAGGAAGTAAAAAATAGGTCAATTAGGGCAGAGTATTAATTAAACTAAACAAACTACGACATAATAAAATATTAAGGACTAATCAGAAATGGATCATTAAAATGTTGCTCATGAATGTAATGTAAATTGAATTTAACCTTGGAGATTCATGTGCAAGCTGACAGTTGGATTTGAACCTGGATTAAGGAACAGTGAGGAGGCCTCTGCCTGAGACCCTGCCTTCTGGCTCACTGGGAACCAGCATGTCAGTAATGTGTGCATTTACTAAGTCAGTGGCAGCGGTGGCCGAACGGATTGCGGAGCGGTCTTGATACCGGAAGGTCGCCAGTTCGAATCAGCGGTCCGACACGTTAAAATTACCACCGCTGAAGTGCCCTTGAACAAGGCATTGAACCACTACGATGAAATGTGTTCTATGAGCAGGGCCTGGCTGGAAACAAGTTCTTGAGCTTAGCCCAGATACCCTGGGTAAATATAGTAATAATTTCATTTCATTTCATTTCATTTCATGCATTTAGGCAAAATGCAGCCTTTTAGGGTCAGTGTTGATTCTGTGTTGTGCAGGGTGAAGGAACTGCTAGGTCAGTAAAATGAATCAAAGCGGTAAGGCAAACATCCTGAATTTCTCTGAAACAAAACTTGATGAGTCTATAGGACCCAGAGATTGAGAACTATTATATCATTAGGAAGGACAGAAGGCGTGTGCATGTATATTCACAAAGATACTGAGTACATTACTCATACTGACTTGCAGCATGATGAAATTGAAACTGTGTGGGTTGAATTAATTAATAAAAAAAAGCTAAATCAGTATTAGTTGGCACCGTCTATAGACCGCCTGACCAACATGGGTTCTATGATATACTTGAGGGGTGCTTAGCTGGGGAGGAATGTGTAGCTAGGGGGCTTGAGCCCCTGCCCCTTTGCCTCAAAGTGCACTTTCCCTCAAAAAAAAAGGGGAAAAAAAGGGTTTTGTTTTAGCTTTGACATCCAGGGAACATGATACTAGAACTAGAATTAACTTAAAACATACACACATTCTAATGCTGGGGTTCTCAACCCGTGGGTCGTGACCCCCCGGCAGATCACATATTTATTTTGGGGGATCCCCAATTTTTTATTTTTTATTTTTTTGCAACTGAATGGCATGGAAAATGGAAATTAAGAGTTTACGTACACATAGTGCATGCATAAACTTTCCTTAATGATTATATCTGGTTTCAGTATTTATTTATGATGTATTTTTGCTATTATTGTGGTTATTGTAGCGGCCAATTTGTATTGGGGGTGGGGAGGGGGGGGCGGGGCAGGGCAGGGGTCATGAGACATGGCCAAAGCATTTCCAGGGGTCCTCAGCCAAAAACGTTGAGAACCACTGTTCTAATGTACAGTACTTCATTTAATATTCCGAAAATATACTATTTCTAACCTAGAGTGCTGAATAATGCACTTGTTAAAGATAGGAAAGGAAGATATAGATAAACCTTTCATCTTAGCTCAGTAACCCACATGCACCTCCCCTCCTCCAGGTCCACCCACACCTCCCCTCCTCCAGGTCCACCCAGACACCTCCCCTCCTCCAGGTCCTCTACTGGAGACGGTCTGTGGCCAACCTGCATGGGTTATGATGACCAACACACTTTATATGAGAGATACAGATAAGATATAATTGATATCATTATGTGGAATACGACTGTTTCCCAGCAGCTATCACTGATTGGTGCCAACCCAACGGCCTTGCGTGGGTTACGTCGAGCATATTTTAAGATAAAGATAAGATGTGATCGATACAATTACATGGAATAAAATTAAAATGTTTGTTACCCAACTTGACTAAGGGTCGGGACACGTTTCAGCCTGTCTTAAAGACAACAGGTATGAGAGTTCAAACACATACGTACAGTACAAAATGTACATAATGCATACTAAACTAACTGATTTTCTCTTTACTTCATAGTTTTATTGATATATTACCATTACAGTGGTGTATCTCTATATCAGGGGTTCCTACTAGTTCGATCCCGGGCTTCCCCATTAGTGTCGAAGTGTCCTTGAGGCCCTAATTCCTGCTGATGAGCAGGTTGGTGCCTTGCATGATTTATTTCCTCCGCCAGCGGCGTATGAATGTGTGTGTGAATGGGTGAATGTACGTACTGTGATGCACAATCTATGAAAAGCACCTTGGTTAAGGCGCTATATAAATGCACCATTTATCACTTATCAGTGGTTCGCAATCTTTAACTTAGTTGCGACTGCAGGTCGCATTTTCTATGAAATCTTACATTTTATGGTTGGATGCATTATATGTGATGACATTACTGAATAAGTACCCATTTTTCTTCACTAAACCAACTTGTTCAATAGATTTTTAATGGAGTCCTATTTTGATAAAAACACATGACCTAACATGAATGTATATTGTTCAACATTATTGTTCCAACTCAATAGTGTTAAGTTTCAGCTGTCAGTGTTTAATACATGGATACAATATGTGGTTTGTGTGTGAATACAACAAACTCTGGTCAGGCTACGTACTACTTTTCCGTACTCCCAGACCCACCTCACCCCTGCCCATTTTGATGGCTTAAGGTTGACAACAGAGTACAGCAACTTGCAATGCGCCTGGTCTACACGGTTCGCTACACCACTAAGACACTGTACTTGTCACCTGTCAAAATACTTCCTTAATGTCAACGAAGTCCAAGATCACAACACCAGGGGGTGTTCCACAAACCACGTTCAACCCAGATCCGGCTCAAACAAAGGGTTAAATTCATTCTGCTCCTATGCAACTAGGAGCTCCTATGCAACTACGCCTTTGGTAGGGCGTTCCAACAGCCGAAATGTGAGTCCCTAGATTCCAAATCCACCTTCAAAACCGCTCTCAAAGAGCACTTGTGGGTGGCTGAGCTGCAATTAGAAACTGGCCCCTATAAAAAAATGAAGTCAAAGTCCGTCCCCCCTACTGTACATGTTTTCCCTTTTTATTTTCTAACTGTGTATATGATCATTTGTTTTTTTGCCTAGTACTGTACATTTGTATGTCTTTAAATGTTCTGATGTATTGAAAATGGAGGACCCTTATGTAAATACTAGTGCTTTTTCTGGTTTTATCTTCTTAGCAGTTTTTGTATTGACCCTGTACTTTCCTTGAACTGTATGTCCTGCAAACTGTTAATATAATTTTCAATCAATCAACCAATACCTGCACAAAAGGAGACAAGCTAAATCCAGTTTTCCCCTACTACAAGTAGATTATTCAAATAATTTACAGTTTATGACCACGAGAGAGAGAGAGAGAGAGAGAATTAGAAATTTTTAAGCTGTAGAAGTGTTTACTATGTTTAATGAAATTATAACATGGAGACCTCTGACCTACCCTGGAGTACAAATCAGTGGGTCGATGGATGCGTGTGCACACACACACACACGCGCGCGCACAAACCGCACATGCGCGCGCAAACGCACAGACTCACTCGCTCACTCACTTTCTCAGTCTCTCTCTCTCAGGTCATTGCTGACCTAGTAGTGCTGACTACCGATAGATTCTAGGAGGATATGTGATCATCTTCACTTCTGCTGTTTGGTGTGGAGCTTCTTATGAAATCTTACCTGATTTACAGTATTCACTGGTTATATTTGTTGTTGTTTCATTGGCTGACTCTCAGTAACAGGTTGTAGAAGCAGAGTGAATTAAATAAAACTTATACTGATCTAAAAACAACTGAAAGAAACAAGACGCAGCTTATATATATTACATTGTATAGGTTCAACTTTAATATTCAAAGATGTTGCAGACACTCTAAAGGTGCTCAAGGAGGTAGGGTGAGTCACTGCTGGGTATCCCTGAGACTGGGTTCAACCAGGTACGCTCTATACTGTACACTATTGTCTAGTTATAAATTAACTTGCCAAAGCAGCAGATGTCTGTAGCCTGTCTGTATCTGTAGCATTGTCTAATATCCTTATACCAAATCACCTAAAAGGCAGTTTAATACCTCTCATAATTTCCTTGGTACAGCTCAGTAATAAACTTAAAACATACTTCAGCAAACATTCTAACATTACTGAATAGACATACTATAAACATAAGGCTACGTAGGACACTTCACATTGATACGTTATCTGTGGTAAACACGGTAAACCTTTCATTTTAGCTCAGTAACCCACACCTCCCCTCCTCCAGGTCCACCCAGACACCTCCCCTCCTCCAGGTCCACCCAGACACCTCCCCTCCTCCAGGTCCACCCAGACACCTCCCCTCCTCCAGGTCCACCCAGACACCTCCCCTCCTCCAGGTCCACCCAGACACCTCCCCTCCTCCAGGTCCACCCAGACACCTCCCCTCCTCCAGGTCCACCCAGACATCCTATACTGTAGCTCAGTAACCCACACCTCCCCTCCTCCAGGTCCACCCAGACATCCTATAGCTCAGTAACCCACACCTCCCCTCCTCCAGGTCCACCCAGACACCTCCCCTCCTCCAGGTCCACCCAGACATCCTATAGCTCAGTAACCCACACCTCCCCTCCTCCAGGTCCACCCAGACATCCTATAGCTCAGTAACCCACACCTCCCCTCCTCCAGGTCTACCCAGACATCCTATAGCTCAGTAACCCACACCTCCCCTCCTCCAGGTCCACCCAGACATCCTATAGCTCAGTAACCCACACCTCCCCTCCTCCAGGTCCACCCAGACATCCTATAGCTCAGTAACCCACACCTCCCCTCCTCCAGGTCCACCCAGACACCTCCCCTCCTCCAGGTCCACCCAGACATCCTATAGCTCAGTAACCCACACCTCCCCTCCTCCAGGTCCACCCAGACATCCTATAGCTCAGTAACCCACACCTCCCCTCCTCCAGGTCCACCCAGACATCCTATAGCTCAGTAACCCACACCTCCCCTCCTCCAGGTCCACCCAGACATCCTATAGCTCAGTAACCCACACCTCCCCTCCTCTAGGTCCACCCAGACACCTCCCCTCCTCCAGGTCCACCCAGACATCCTATAGCTCAGTAACCCCCACCTCTCCTCCTCCAGGTCCACCCAGACATCCTATAGCTCAGTAACCCACACCTCCCCTCCTCCAGGTCCACCCAGACACCTCCCCTCCTCCAGGTCCACCCAGACATCCTCTACTGGAGACGGTCTGTGGCCAACCAATGACCTGCATGGGTTATGATGACAAACAAAGATGAGATATCCGTGAAATCACGCGCAACACCGTTTACCAGAAGCAGGCTTTTAGGGTCATTGTTGTTTACATTGCTTCTGTGTTCACTGAGTCATGTTTTGCATATATAGGCCAGACCACCCCCCATCCCCACAATACTGTAAGTCTCTCTCTCTCTCTCTCTCTCTCTCTCTCTCTCTCTCTCTCTCTCTCTCTCTCTCTCTCTCTCTCTCTCTCTCTCTCTCTCCTCTCCCTCTCCCAGATTTAGATTAGCTATTTTCACTTAACACACAACTTCAGCTTTTTCAGTTAATATATTGTTAATCAATTCTAGTTTTCCTTTGTTTTAGTTAGTGTGGAACAAGGGGAGGGCTTTTGAGTTTGCCATTGAACCCCATGACCTTTAACACAAACAGTTGCTGAACAGCATTCATTTCCCAGTTGCTCTGTAGCATTGCAGGATAAAAAATGAGCTAACGTTAATGTAGAATCACTATAGCGCTAGGGGGGCTTGAGCCCCTGCCCTTTTGCCTCAAAGTGCCCTTTCCCTCAAAAAAAAAAAGCTTTTACATCCAGGGAACATGATACTAGAACTAGAATTAACTTAAAACATACACACATTCTAATGCAGGGGTTCTCAATTATTTTGGGGGATCCTCAATTTTTTATTTTAAACTGATGGCATGGAAAATGGTAATTAAGAGTTTACGTACACATAGTGCATGCATAAACTTTCCTTAATGATTATATCTGGTTTCAGTATTTATTTATGATGTATTTTTGCTATTATTATGGTTATTGTATAGCGGCCAATTTGTATTGGGGGTGGGGAGGGGGGCGGGGCAGGGGTCATGAGACATGGCCAAAGCATTTCCGGCGATCCCCAGCCAAAAACGTTGAGAACCCCTGTTCTAATGTACAGTTGGAGGCCATCGATATTGTCCGTTTCTTTTTGCTGAGGTTTGCGTGATCTGCGCAAAAGGACAGTTAACCCATTTTGGGCGGGAACCCCTTTTGGTGTTTTAAACATTGTTATAATTTAGCTATTGAAAAATAGCAGATCTACAAGCTCATAGCGCGCCACCGAGTGGCGCGCTACGAGCTTGTAGGTCTGCTATTTTTGAAAAATCGTGAAGATATTTATTTCAGAAAACTGGAGGATTTAGAAGGATTTTTTAAAATTTTGAGGTCAGGCCTAAATGGGTCAAATGATAAGGGACAATATCGGTGGCACCCAACTGTACAGTACTTTATTTAATACTATTTCTAACCTAGAGTGCTGAATAATGCACTTGTTAAAGATAGGAAAGGAAGATATAGATAAACCTTTCCTCTTAGCTCAGTAACCCACATGCACCTCCCCTCCTCCAGGTCCTCTACTGGAGACGGTCTGTGGCCAACCTGCATGGGTTATGATGACCAACACACTTTATATGAGAGATACAGATAAGATATAATTGATATCATTATGTGGAATACGACTGTTTCCCAGCAGCTATCACTGATTGGTGCCAACCCAACGGCCTTGCGTGGGTTACGACGAGCATACTTTAAGATAAAGATAAGATGTGATCGATACAATTACATGGAATAAAATGTTTGTTACCCAACTTGACTAAGGGTCGGGACACGTTTGAGCCTGTCTTAAAGACAACAGGTATGAGAGTTCAAACACATACGTACAGTACAAAATGTACATAATGCATACTAAACTAACTGATTTTCTCTTTACTTCATAGTTTTATTGATATATTACCATTACAGTGGTGTATCTCTATATCAGGGGTTCCTACTAGTTCGATCCCGGGCTTCCCCATTAGTGTCGAAGTGTCCTTGAGGCCCTAATTCCTGCTGATGAGCAGGTTGGTGCCTTGCATGATTTAATTCCTCCCGTATGAATGTGTATGTGAATGGGTGAATGTACGTACTGTAATGCACAATCTATGAAAAGCACCTTGGTTAAGGCGCTAAATAAATGCACCATTTATCACTTATCAGTGGTTCGCAATCTTTAACTTAGTTGCGACTGCAGGTCGCATTTTCTATGAAATCTTACATGTTATGGTTGGATGCATTAGATGTGATGACATTACTGAATAAGTACCCATTTTTCTTCACTAAACCAACTTGTTCAAATAGATTTGAATGGAGTCCTATTTTGATCAAAACACACGACCTCACATGAATGTATATTGTTCAACATTATTGTTCCAACTCAATAGTGTTAAGTTTCAGCTGTCAGTGTTTAATACATGGATACAATATGTGGTTTGTGTGTGAATACAACAAACTCTGGTCAGGCTACGTACTACTTTTCCGTACTCCCAGACCCACCTCACCCCTGCCCATTGTGATGGCTTAGGGTTGACAACAGAGTACAGCAACTTGCAATGCGCCTGGTCTACACGGTTCGCTACACCACTAAGACACTGTACTTGTCACCTGTCAAAATACTTCCTTAATGTCAACGAAGTCCAAGATCACAACACCAGGGGGTGTTCCACAAACCACGTTCAACCCAGATTCGGCTCAAACAAGGGGTTAAATTCATTCTGCTCCTATGCAACTAGAATGTGGAACGCCCTACCAACAGCCGTTAAGAAATGTGAGTCCCTAGATTTCCTATCCACCTTCAAAACCTCTCAAAGAGCACTTGTGGGTGGCTGAGCTGCAATTAGGAACTGGCCCCTATAAAAAATGTCAAAGTCCGTCCCCCCTACTGTACATGTTTTCCCTTTTTATTTTCTAACTGTGTATATGATCATTTGTTTTTTTGTCTTTAAATGTTCTGATGTATTGAAAATGGAGGACCCTTGTGTAAATACTAGTGCTTTTTCTGGTTTTATCTTCTTAGCAGTTTTTGTATTGACCCTGTACTTTCCTTGAACTGTATGTCCTGCAAACTGTTAATATAATGTTCAATCAATCAACCAATACCTGTCCAGTTGAATAGATACACGTCTTCTTGGTTGGCTTGGCTAGTGGGCTAGTGGATCATTAATCATTTTCATTTCATTTTCAATTTTTCATTTCACCTGCACCCTTGCAGGTGAAATTAATTTATCTACTACACTTTTGACTTTATGTACAATTATTTGATGTCTTCACAGCCTACAGTATGACCACAATACACATCATTGATACAGATGCATTTTCAATTGGTTAATACAGTAAAGACTAAGTGAGCATTACGAGTTCGTGGAACTCGGGAGAAAGAGACAAGTAATTACTCTAAATGAGGCTACGAAAGAGTTTACTTTAAAGTACATTTTATTGTGGAGACCCAGAACATGTCAGCAGGTTGAATCAGACAATCTAGGCATTAGGGACACCCGGACACACTGTACGAGATGCACAAACAGAAGGATAAGTAACAGCGCATGGCCGGTCATTCCATTTACTTCCACCGTAGTTTATCTCCACACAATGTTCTATTCCACCAGCATTGTCTGGCTGAGAAAAAGGGTGAGAATCCCACAAGGTGAAAGTGACTTTGCACCCATCAGACCACGTCCATCTGCCCTCGCTGTGAATGTCAGTCAGTCCAATCCAAGTCAATCCCTGTCTTGGGTCAAAGTTCTGGATCAGGTTTCGGACAAAGTTGTGCTCCTCAACACTGTAGATGGACACCAGGTTGGCATCTTGAGACAAGCAGTTCCACTCTGCATCGGCCCAGGTAAAATCTGTAGCAACGTACTTGTAGCAGCGACCGTTGAAGCTGGACCAGAACATTGGACAGGGTCCATGCTGTAGCTTCACCTCAGTCGGGGCAACAGCAGTGTGCACGGTGTCTCAGGCCCAGCAAGCATAGGAGATGAGGAATCAGGAACATGTCAGCCTGAGGTTGTCTCTCTGCTTGTCGTTATATCTGCTCCACACTGTCCACAGAGGGCGTCTGCACAGCTGTTGTAATATGATTGGTTGTATAAACCCCCCACCTCTGTCTGTCTGTCTGTCTGTCTGTCTGTCTGTCTGTCTGTCTGTCTGTCTGTCTGTGTGCCTGCTGTTTCAGTTAACTAAATAGTCTATTCTAGTAGTCATTATTTAATTTATTTTAGTTACTTTTAGTTACTATTTTAGTAACCCTGATTCACACTTTAATCCATAAAAAATCACCCTCTGTTATGAACGAGGGATCGAGGGCCTTTGAGTTTGTGCCCATGACCTTGAACACAAACAGTTGCTCACTAGCACACAGGGCTGCCAAGTTTCAGAAAATGCCAAGATTGAGACTTTAGTGCCTAATGCGCAAAAGGCCCAAAAGAATGGCCTTTTTTAATGTCGATTTGGCCTTTTTAACATTGATTTAGAGGAATACAGACATCCCACCCTAGAAAAAAAATAAGTGGTGCAACTCTGTGTGGGGGTCCCCGGGGGGGGGGGGGGGTCCGGACTTGGCTGCCGGGCCGGTTCCGGCGAGCCGCCCCGTGTCCGAAACGGTAGAGAAATGACAGAGTTACCATGTGGGGGGCCCTGGGGGGTCCCCGGAACATCCAGACCCCCAGGAACGCGCCCGGGGGACTGGGCCGGTTCCGGTGTGCCGCCCCGTGTCCGAAACGGTTGAGAAATGACAGAGCTACCGTGTCGGGGTCCCTCTTCTATACTGTCACTGTACTGTACTGGCACACCCGAAATCATACAGTTTATGTGCGTGTGTGTTTGTGTGTGTGTGTTAGGTTGCGCACAGGTGGTGAAAAACAACCATGCTGTTTTCGTGCTCAGACCCAGCCAGCCAGCCAGCCACACACATAGCTCTGTAAGGGACTCAAAAAATCTTCAAAAAACTACTGGGCTACTGGAGATTGGAGATTGGAGAACCTGATTTGGATAGGGACACATGATCTGATGCAGGACAATGTCACTATGACAGAAAGAGAAGATGTGTCTGTTGCCACATTCATTCACCATAATCTCAGTGGAAATTGGGGAATATGTTGTGAAATAAAAAGTCAGATTCTAAAACTGGAATTTGGGAAAATGCCTTATTTTTACATTTTCTTAGTTCAAACCATTCAATGATTTCCCCATGCCCACACACCTGTGGGCACTCTCTCTCTCTCAGCTGCTCGCAGCTCAAACAAAGATAGTCATAACTCGCTCAAATCTTGACGGATTTACAAACGGGTTGGTTTAATACAAACGTTATCAACGTGGATATGATTCAGGACGCTTATCTGCTTAATTTTATTTTTTTATAAAAATGTCATATAAAAGCATATAGGCCTAAGTATGCGGACGTCTCTGACGTTTATAACAAACCAAACCGTTTAAAATCGTTATGCTGCCCCTCGGTAAGATGGCCGCCACGTAGCAACGTCGCTTTCATTGGCCAGTAGCGCGGGTGAGCCATCTAGCTTTCTTATATCTATGCACACACACACGCACACAGACACGCACACGCACACGCACACATACACATACACACACATACACACACAGGTGCAAACGCACAGGCTCACTCACTTTCTCTCTCTCTCTCTCAGGTCATTTGCTGACCTAGTAGTACTGACTACCGCTAGATTCTAGGAGGATATGCGATCATCTTCACTTATTCTGTTTATCTACCTGTTGTACAATATTCACTGGCTATATTTGTTGTTGTTTCATTGGCTGACTCTCAGTAACAGGTTGTAGCAGGGTGAAGGAAAGAAAATGTAACTGTGATCTAAAAGCAAGAAGTTCAGTTTATTAAATATCTATCTAAAAACCAAACGGCAGCTTAAGTATAGTATATTGTATAGGTTCAACTTTAATATTCAAAGATGTTGCAGACACTCTAAAAGTGCTCAAGGAGGTAGGGTGAGTCACTGCTGGGTATCACTGAGACTGGGTTCAACCAGGTACGCTCTATACTGTACACTATTGTCTAGTTATAAATTAACTTGCCAAAGCAGCAGATGTCTGTAGCCTGTCTGTATCGTCCAATATTCTTACCAAATCACCTAAAAGGCAGTTTAATACCTCCTCCCATAATTTCCATGGTGCAGGTCAGTAATAAACTTAAAACGTATATATTTCTAACATTACTGAATAGACATACTATAAACATAAGGCTAAGTAGGACACTTCACATTGATAAGTTATCTGTGGTTGTGGAATCTCGAAGTGTGTGTGTGTCGCCTTGGACGGAGCAGGAGAAAGGAACAAAGGAAAACCCGTGATGATGATCTCATGACATTCCGCATTTATTTGTTAAACACAGAAGTCAGGTCGTAACAGAACATGCATATACAAAAGTACACGCCTTGGTCTGTCTCATATCAGCCTCCGGTCCAAAGTGAGACTAAGTCGATACAGCCCTGAAATGTTGACAGACATGGTATTATATACACACAAGATTTGCCTCCTCCCAGAAGTCCCTCTCCACTCTGGGCATAAACACTTCCTGACTTCTAACCAATGAGGTCTGAGCCTGGCTTCCTGTTAGAGGCGGGCATTTCTAGACAAAGGGCAAGTCTCATGGTAAACTTTTAACGGAGCAAGAAATATACAGTCCTAAAAATACATTTGTTCCATTGGTGAAATGAGAATACAATAAAACTGTAGTAACATAATGAAAGTATATAAAACTGAACTGACTATGTTTAAGAAATGAATGAGCCATTTAACTCGGTACATAAAATTATATTCCTGAAATAACCCTATGTTTAAGAGTACATTTTAGATTAGTACTGAATGCACTCTAATAGTTTAGTAACCAGTCTATGTATTAGTTTCCTAGCGTTTATCTTTATTATATAATGACAGAAGAGTGTTTTAAGACATTTTAAGAAAGTCAATCCAACATAGAATGTTTTTAGAGTCAACATGCATTAGACCCAAGCAGAAATAAGATACTGCAGTAAAACTAGCCGTCTGTCTGTCTTCACACCTTCTGTCGGCTTCAAAGGAGCTCAGAACAAAAGGATTTGCATCCTATCTTCGTAAGGTGTTGCTAGCTTCAGATGTCGTATCTGATAGACACGAAACACTACGAATTACTTAACCAAAACGGGAGAGCAAGAGAATTGTGAGACGCAGCAGACAGCAGAGTGATGTTCCTCAGAGATGTTGGTTTATTTTGAAGTACACAGCATACAGCAAAGCATGGCATAGGCCTGGATGGCCTTGACCAGCCACCAGGTATAGTGACTGGCCAGACTGACTGAACTGGTTACATTCAATTGCATGGCATTAAGTACGATATCACAATACACATAGCTCCAGACAGCTGGCCACCCCCCTAGATAGGTAGAGACCCTTTGATCAATCAGTCTGTTCCTTCATGTCAACAAACTCCTTTTGTCATACAAATAGCCCCAGGAAGGCACATAGCAAATGGCAAGGCCCTCACCACATGGGACCGGGTGTGTGGGAAAGACAGTCACAGACTTTGGAGACGAACTGACTAGTGCAATTAACTATACCTACTGAATAAACAGATCACCATATGCTATGCCCAAGAACATGAGATATTGTAAGAATTATTGATTCTCAGATTCCACACAGACATTAACAATAGCCTGTTGGTCCCGCTCGTTGAAGTGTAAACATACTTTACTCATGGTAAATAGGAGTCGTCAGTCTACTAAAATGAAACCTCTCTGTAACTGTCCAATCTTAACATTGTATGTTCAAGTAGAATATATGCTTATATGATTCATAATTTACCACATGGTAAACACGGTAAACCTTTCATCTTAGCTCAGTAACCCACACCTCCCCTCCTCCAGGTCCACCCAGACACCTCCCCTCCTCCAGGTCCACCCAGACATCCTATAGCTCAGTAACCCACACCTCCCCTCCTCCAGGTCCACCCAGACATCCTATAGCTCAGTAACCCACACCTCCCCTCCTCCAGGTCCACCCAGACACCTCCGCTCCTCCAGGTCCACCCAGACATCCTATAGCTCAGTAACCCACACCTCCCCTCCTCCAGGTCCACCCAGACACCTCCCCTCCTCCAGGTCCACCCAGACATCCTATAGCTCAGTAACCCACACATCCCCTCCTCCAGGTCCACCCAGACATCCTATAGCTCAGTAACCCACACCTCCCCTCCTCCAGGTCCACCCAGACACCTCCCCTCCTCCAGGTCCACCCAGACATCCTCTACTGTAGACGGTCTGTGGCCAACCAATGACCTGCATGGGTTATGATGACACTGTACTTTATATGATAAACAAAGATAAGATATCCGTGAAATCACGTGCAACACCGTTTACCAGAAGTTGTAAATGATTTGATTAATCATCAACCACAGTAGAAGAGAGATGTTAAGATTGGGCAAAATGCAGAGTCAGCAGGCTTTTAGGGTCATTGTTGTTTACATTGCTTCTGTGTTCACTGAGTCATGTTTTCTACATGTTTTGTATATATAATGTTATATATCTAATGTTTTTGTAAGCAGACATAGTAAAAACAGAAATGTTTTTATGCCCCATTGGTTCATCTGTACCTCATCTTGACATACAGAATATGCCTTAGTTATGCCCCATTGGTTCATCTGTACCTCATCTTGCCATACAGAATGTGCCTTAGTTATGCCCCATTGGTTCATCTGTACCTCATCTTGTCATACAGAATGTGCCTTAGTTATGCCCCATTGGTTCATCTGTACCTCATCTTGACATACAGAATGTGCCTTAGTTATGCCCCATTGGTTCATCTGTACCTCATCTTGACATACAGAATGTGCCTTAGTTATGCCCCATTGGTTCATCTGTACCTCATCTTGTCATACAGAATGTGCCTTAGTTATGCCCCATTGGTTCATCTGTACCTCATCTTGACATAGAGAATGTGCCTTAGTTATGCCCCATTGGTTCATCATTCTGTACCTCATCTTGACATACAGAATGTGCCTTAGTTATGCCCCATTGGTTCATCTGTACCTCATCTTGACATACAGAATGTGCCTTAGTTATGCCCCATTGGTTCATTTGTACCTCATCTTGACATACAGAATGTGCCTTAGTTATGCCCCATTGGTTCATCTGTACCTCATCTTGACATACAGAATGTCCCTTAGTTATGCCCCATTGGTTCATCTGTACCTCATCTTGACACACAGAATGTCCCTTAGTTATGCCCCATTGGTTCATCATTCTGTACCTCATCTTGACATACAGAATGTCCCTTAGTTATGCCCCATTGGTTCATCTGTACCTCATCTTGACACACAGAATGTCCCTTAGTTATGCCCCATTGGTTCATCTGTACCTCATCTTGACATACAGAATGTCCCTTAGTTATGCCCCATTGGTTCATCTGTACCTCATCTTGACACACAGAATGTCCCTTAGTTATGCCCCATTGGTTCATCTGTACCTCATCTTGACACACAGAATGTCCCTTAGTTATGCCCCATTGGTTCATCTGTACCTCATCTTGACATACAGAATGTGTCTTAGTTATGCCTCATTGGTTCATCTGTACCTCATCTTGACATACAGAATGTGCCTTAGTTATAGCCTGGTTAATAAACCAGACCGAATCAGCCGTTGGCAAAATGTGTTTTGCCTGCCAGCGGATTAGGGTCTGGCGAGGCTCAGTAGCACGCCTCTTTCCTACAACCGAGAACAGGTCGGGCCAATCGGGACACGGTATGCAATATGGGCGGGCTTTGGTACAGTGACGTTCAATGCTTGAGACCTTTGACTGACAGTAGCTCTGACCAATTGCGTCAAAGAGAAAATGTTTGAACCCGCCCCCTCCAAGTGGAGCCAGCCCAGACTAATATACCGCGACAGTGTTGTGTGATATTAGTCTGGCTTATTAGCCAGGCTACCTTAGTTATGCCCCATTGGTTCATCTGTACCTCATCTTGACATACAGAATGTGCCTTAGTTATGCCCCATTGGTTCATCTGTACCTCATCTTGACATACAGTACAGTTGGGTGCCACCGATATTGTCCCTTATCATTTGACCCATTTAGGCCTGACCTCAACATTTTAAAAAATCCTTCTAAATCCTCCAGTTTTCTGAAATAAATATTCTCACGATTTAAAAAAATAGCAGACCTACAAGCTATGAGCTTGTAGATCTGCTATTTTTCAATAGCTAAATTATAACATAATGTTTAAAACACCAAAAGGGGTTCCCGCCCCAAAATGGGTTAACTGTGCTTTTGCGCAGATCACGCAAACCTCAGCAAAAAGAAAAGGACAATATCGATGGCCTCCAACTGTATGTGCCTTAGTTATGCCCCATTGGTTCATTCGTTTCCTCTTCCCTCTAATTGCCTTTATCACTATTCATAATAGATTGTTGTCCATCGTCTGGTTTACCACTAAAGCAATTAATGCACACCTCAACTTTACAGGGATGTGTAAGTAAGTAACCAAATCCATAACCTACACATTTCAGGATAATTAAAGTAAAGAGAGAGAAATTATCAATGTAAATGAAGCTAGGGTTTACTACAGGTATATTTAATATAAATGTATTACAGAGACTCAGTACAAGTCAGTGGGTTGAATGAGACAATCCAGTCATTAGGAACACGTACGAGTTTCACAAACCGAAGCATACGTTTGATAACATTCGGTGTCACACCATTCATTTCCACAACACCAATCAGTTCCACAATTTGTAACTCCACAGTGTTGTCCATGTCGGTGGTGATTGTTGTTTGGCTCTCCGTGCTGCCACAAGGTGTAGCTCACTTTGGACCCATCAGACCACATCCACCAACCCTCCTTGTGAATGTCAGTGAGTCCAACCCATGTGACTACCTGGCTCACGTCAAAGTTATTGATCAGGGTTCGGACAAAGTTGTGCTCCTCAACGTTGTGGATGGACACCAGGTTGGCATCTTGAGAGACACAGTTCCTCTCTGCGTCGGCCCAGCTTAGATGTGAAGCGACATACTTGTAGCAGCGACCGTTGAAGCTGAACCAGTACTGTGGACAGGTTCCTTGCTGTAGCTGCACCGCAGCCGGGGCAACAGCAGTGTGCACGGTGTCAGGGGCCAGCAGGCCCAGCAGCAGGCATAGGAGATGAGGAATCAGGAACATGTCAGCCTGAGGTTGTCTCTCTGTCAGTGGAGCTTGGATTGGAGTCTTCTTGATGTCTCTCTGTTGATGTCTGTATCTTGCAGATGTTTTTTGTCTACTGATTGTCTTTATTTCTGCTCTACAGAGGGCGTCTGCACAGCTGATGTAATCTGATTGGTTGTAAACCCCCCACCTCTGTCTGTCTGTGTCTCTGTTTCTCTCTGTTTCTCTCTCTCTCTCTCTCTCTCTCTCTCTCTCTCTCTCTCTCTCTCTCTCTCTCTCTCTCGCTCTGTCTCTGTCTCTGTCTCTGTCTCTGTCTCTGTCTCTGTCTCTGTCTCTGTCTCTGTCTCTGTCTCTGTCTCTGTCTCTCTCTCTCTCTCTCTCTCTCTCTAGGTTGTTTCAGTTAACTAAATAGTTTTTGTCTATTCTAGTAGGCATTATTTAATTTATTTTTGTTAACTATAGCAACCCTGATTCACACTTTAACCCATAAAAAAAGATCACCCTCTGTTATGAACGAGGGATCGAGGGCCTTTGAGTTTGTGCCCATGACCTTGAACACAAACAGTTGCTCAATAGCACAGCAGTCACACACTGCGCAAGCCAGTGTCGAATACGACCAGACAGGCTCTGACTTGGAACCCTCAGGGGAAGAGAAACAGAGGCTGGCCAAAAAACAGCTGGCGGCGGGATTTCCAGGCAGACACCAAGAAGCTGGGATGCACCTGGTCGCACATAGAGAAGAATGCCAGTGACCGAGAACTCTGGAGGACCCTTGTCGAGACGGCCTATAGAGGGTGTGCACATGACATCATCGTACCTGGAAGTTATGCGGGAACGCCCACTGAGTGGCAAAAAACTACTTTCTGGCCTTGACAGCCCATTCATCCAAACAGAAAAGTCCTGTCTGTTTGCATTAAACAATGTTAAACTCACCAACAGCAGCTGTACGAAAAGCTTGAATTATCTATCCTCTTTCTATATCTGCAAAGTTTTTGTTTCATAAAAATCAACCATAGAAACGTTATGAGCTACTTTGTCAAGAAATGCCCTGCATTTGATTATTTTTCCAAGTGTCAGTCTTTGGAAGTGCTTGTTTTTCAATAACACAACATTTTACTGCCTCCTGCATTATGTGACATTTAGAAACAGGTGGTACGCAGGACGGTTGAGTGATTTCCAACGAGCGCTTCCAAACCGCAACACCCCATGCTGCTCAATGTTTTGCCACTCAGTCTAGATGAGGGGGGCGTGTCCTGATGGGAAAATCATGCATGTGTCAGGCGTAAGTAAGTAAGTGCAGCAGTCATTGCAGGATTAAAATGAGCCATGCCGTTAATGTTAACGGTATGATATGAAACTAAAGCCAACTACACAATTTATGTGTTTTTGTAAGTTTGGTGTTGAGTCAAAACTCAGGAAAAAGCATTATTGCCACTGGCATCTTCCATGTATGGTCAACACTCAAATAACTACACTTCCCAGGGTGCAGCAGCAAGATGGCTGCTTGTTTACCTGACTAGTAGCCTACTTGAGTCAGGTAACCTGACTATAGGAACCTAACTACAGTATATGGTACAAACACCTGGAAATGTTTGAAAGGAGCATTCAGTCAAATACTAAAGAGAAGAAGCTCCAAGATCTACTTGCGGGTTCTATCCAAAGACGCCAAATGGTTGGTGAAATTGTTTTTATTTTATGTACATGCTTGTTGTTTGAAAAGCTGCTGAATGTGTTCATGTCTTTAACTGCTGCAGTTTTAAGTCGGTTAAGGAACACATTGCACTGGATGTAAAACAAATGTCCATATACAAATCAAATGGGCAGCCTATTTCAAATATAGTGACAGTTTTTCTAATTTCATTGATGAACACAATATCTGGGGTATTTGGAATATCTTGTAGTGAATTGACATGTGTGTCATTTTGATCAAACCAGTCTATTTTTACAGTGCTGTGTTTATACATTCTTGTTGTCCTGTCCTTAGCCCGTCTCCGGACCCCCCGGGTTGAGCTCCTTTGGACCCCTACCACGTAGGGTCCGGTATCACCGGCTTCAAGCGACATGGGATGCAATCTGATTTACCCTGACTTAGCCCTGTGCTGCGCTGTGGGTGTCACGCTGACATATTCCAAACGAAGCATATGAACGCTATAGGAGACAACGAACCATCTGACCCCCCCCGCGAACGGCTCAGAAGCCGTTAAGTATTTTTAATGTTTGTACGACCGTTTGGCAGCTCTCTTCCTTCCTTCCTTGACTTCCTTATTGACATCCTATTGTACCGCCTCCATCACCTGCGACAGAGCGCCGGAACTGGCTATCTGCGCGTTCCTGCCTCTGTCGCAGGTAGCTGCCAAAACGGTCGTACAAACATTAAAAATACTTAACGGCTTCTGAGCCGTTCGCGGGGGGGGTCAGATGGTTCGTTGTCTCCTATAGCGTTCATATGCTTCGTTTGGAATATGTCAGCGTGACACCCACAGCGCAGCACAGGGCTAAGTCAGGGTAAATCAGATTGCATCCCATGTCGCTTGAAGCCGGTGATACCGGACCCTACGTGGTAGGGGTCCAAAGGAGCTCAACCCGGGGGGTCCGGAGACGGGCTATCCTGTCCTGTACTCCTCTGATCTTGTCTGAGACCAGGTCCACCAGACGGTCATGTCTGGCAATGTACAGTCCTTTATAGTGGCTGCAGCCATTTAAGATGTGTGCGACTGTTTCTTTGTCATGTGGTACTGGATGTAGGATGCAGTGTGGGTCGTGTGCCTATTGGGTACCAGGTTGCCAAGTTGAACTTGGTCGGCAACACCTGTTTAATAGTGAAAATAAGAATGTCCTCACCTATGGTGTTATTTGACAGTACAGAGTGTGATAATGAGTGGTTTGCAAAGGGAAGAAGAGCCAGTTTTCCCTGCAGCCTCAGACTGGTCCAGTGTTGTGCACTTTCTGATCGCTTCAGTCCTAGAATGGTGGCTCTTGACACACACACACACACACACACACACACACACACACACACAAAGCATGCACGCACTACTCTTTGTGCATAAAAGTATACATACATACATACATACATACATACTAGTATACATACATACATATTTTCTTCTAGAGAGAGAGAGAGAGACTAAGAGAGACTATAGTTTATATTTTATTGTGAATTTATTATTGAGACCCAGTATTCCGTCACTAGGGACAGGCTTTGGATTGGAGTCTTCTTGTTAGGTCTCTGTTGTCGCTGTCTTACTGTAAATGCTTGTATTTTTCTATCTGCTCCACAGAGGGTGTCTGCTCAGCTGGCATACAGTCATTGGTCATCATGTACAGTGTTATCTAGCAGCTGTGTGTTCACACGATTTTGCTGACCTGTTCCTTACATAATGAAGTATACAGTAATATCATTGCTGTCCGTTGGAAAACTTTCTTTCTATAGGAGGATATGCGAATTCATGCACTTCTGCTGCTTGGTGTGGAGCCTTCTGAAAATCTATACCTACAATACCAATATTGCACTGGCTAAAGTTACCTTTCTCATTGGCTGAGCCTCGAGTGGCAGCTGGAAAGCTCAGGTTGTGGAAGGCAATCCAGCTCTACATTCTAGTCATGGATTAAATAAATTAGGCTACTTGCTCCCAGCCTTTCCCACATTTGTTTTGACGTTACTGGATAAGTAAGTGATGTACATGATCCATTATTCCTCACCACACCAGTTTGTTAAATAGATTTGAACCTGATGCCTGCAATTTAAAGAGTCATCTTCCGATCAAGAGAAGGGGCGTCACGCTAGTGTTTGTTTTGCCTATAGTCTGAGTTTGATCCATGGATGTTGTGTGTGGGTTTTATCTGATTTGATTTGTGGTTTGATATACTTTTTTTTCAAACAAGATTATTTGAATTATTCACAGTCTAATGACCATAATGATTATCAGATAATGTCACGCAGTGCTTTATTTTCTTTCATTTTTTTTTGCGATAGCTTGATAGGGTAATGACTAAATTACAGAAAATGAATTAGATAAGATCGAGGAACTGGGGAGAAAATTTAAATAATTGCTCTATACACTTTACTAATTGAATCTGTATCCTTTACAATGGAGACACACTGGAATTGATTACACCAGTAAACGCATGAATGTTTAAAGTGTATTTATTACGGGGACCCAGTACAATTCAGTGGGATTGAATCAGACAATGCAGTCATTAGGGACACACCATACGAGATTTACAAACGGAAGGGTGAGTAGAAGAGCATGGATAGTCGTTCCATTTAGCGTTATAGTTTGTGATCACACAGTTCTGCATTGCGCCGCCGTCTGGCATTTTACTATACCAAAAGGTGTAGCCCACTTTGGAGCCATCGGTCCACGTCCACCAACCCTCCTTGTGGATGTCGGTCATTCCAATCCAGGTGTGTCCCTGGCCTATGTCAAACGTACGGATCAGGTCTTGGACAAAGTTCTGCTCCGCACTGTTGTGGATCGACACCAGGTTGGCACGTTGAGAGACGCAGTGTTGCTCTGCGTCGGCCCAGCTTAAATCTGTAGCGACGTACTTGTAGCAGAGACCTTTGTAGCCGTACCAGTACTTTGGACAGGACTCGGTCTGTAGCTTCACCTCAGCCAAGGCGTCAGCGTTCATGTTGTCTGGTGCCAGGGTTTCATTCTGTAGCTGCACCTCAGTCAAGGGACTAGCGTGCACGGTGTCTAGTGCCAGCAGGCCCAGCAGGCATAGGAGATGAGGAATCGGTAACATGTCAGCCTGAGGTTGTCTCTCTGTCAGCGGAGCTCGGATTGGAGTCTCTGTCGCTGTCTTACTGGAAATGCTTGTATTTTTATATCTGCTCCACAGAGGGTGTCTGCTCAGCTGGCATACAGTCATTGGTCCTAATGTACAGTAGTATCTAGCAGCTGTGTGTTCACACGTTTTTGCTGACCTGTTCCTTATGTATAATGACGTATAGCATATATCGTTGGTGTCGGATGGAAACCTTGTACTTTGTGTCTAAAACCGTTTCTTTTCAGGAAAAGGAATTATTTGTTCCAATATGTCCTCAAAGAAACTAGGATACCAGGTAAACGATGAACCTAGCATCCATCAGCATGTTTTCTAAGTCAGATTTCTAACATATGTCATGTGTGGTGTGGTTGAGACAAAAAGTAACACGGTCATGAGACCAAGTGATTATCCTTTTTGCTTCACTTGTGTGAAGTTGTGTCCACACCTGCACGCATGACAATTTCCATAAAAAATTCATGGATTTATGGGCAGCGCTTGACTCGAGGGGGAAAGTTCATACACATAAATAAAATGATACTTAAAGGACAACTTAGTTTTTTTTTTCCAACCAAGGTTCATGTTTTAGGTTGTTAATGTTATTAGAGAAAGTAAGAGTGTTATTTTTTTCATTTGCTGTTTTCTTTCGTTTTAGTGATTTTAGCTATTTTTGACAGGGGGGCGGGGGCATTCAAACAAGTTGATAAATATGTATTATTTATTTATTTTTTACATTTTACGCAGATTTCATTATCATTATTTACTATAGTCCTACTAGACCCCAGGAAATTACATCTGGCCAAAGTAGTTGTTTTCCGTGTGCCTGCCCTGAACAAACACCTGACTACTAGGGGGATGTCTGGCTATACTGTGTGTCGTATAGGCTCAATATGTCAGTTTGTCACATTCCCCTGAATTCCCTTCACATTCAGTAGATGCCGTAATCTTTTGTGGTCAGATGTAATTTCCTGGGGTCTAGTAGGACTATAGTAAACAACAATAAAGAAATTGCTGTAATATTTTGTAAAATAGCTAAAATCGTTGAAATAAAATGAAGAAAAAAATCACACATGTGTGAAGTGAGGGGCACTAATATATCAAAGTCTAACTCATGTTGATTAGGTGATGTAAAACAAACGGTGCCAACACAAACATTAAATTATCTTTATTGTTAATGGCATTTAATGTTTGTGTTAGGGACAAGATGACTAAAAACAAACATTAAACCTGTATATAGGAGGGGCTAGTGCCCCTCAAAAATAAATAAAAAATAAAAATAACACATTTTACTTTCTCTAATAACAACCTAAAACTGTAATGATGAACTCACACAGTATACATTAATTCATGTGTTGTGAACTCATTAACCACTTCAACCTCGGAGTCCATATTCGGTGGGAAACATCCACAAATCTGATCTACAAGCTCTCTGTGTGATTTAGATCTGCTATTTTTGGAGATGCAAAAAAGTGCACGGTCAAAGTGCAGTTGGAACTCTAGTCCAGTTCTCAAAAGCCCCTTTTCCACTATAGGGTGGAACCAGAACCAGAACTTTCCAGAACCCAGAACTTTGAAGAACCAATTAAGTTCTGCTTAGGTTTCCATATAACCATAACTACAGAGATTAATTATAATTAATCGTCAATGAATTACGTGGATCCGAATAAAGAATAAAGAAAGAATAAATGACGTGTATACATTTTTCTCCCCTCATGTAAAGTGTCACCTGATTATGTAACAGCGTTGCTTCACAGTGTGAGTTTCAGCTCAGTGTTTACTGTAGGCCATCTAGTACCGGTATGCTAGTGATTCATTAACCCAGCTGTGGCTATAGACAAACACACGCACGCGCACACACACACACACACACACACACACACACACACATGCACACACACACACACACGCACAACACACAATATCACTCATTTTTTATCTCAGTGTTTGTCATGCATCATCGAAATGCTTGTAACATTGCTAGTATTTGTTAATGACAAGTCCGATTTTGATTTGACAGTGAGTGTATAAAGGAAAGCAAAACTCGTTTTGTCATGTATTTAGTGTGTTTTGTGACTGTGTTTACTCCATAAATACCTACTGTACCGGGACACGGTACTGGGGAGCAGAGCAGAGCAGATAAGGTGATGCATCGTGACAGCACATGGTTCTCAAAGGGGAGTTCAAGCGGATCCAAATGGATCCTTTGGTCACTGATCTGTAACTCTGAGGGTGATCTGTGGGTCTGAGGGTGTACACACTGATCTGTAACTCTGAGGGTGTACACAATGATCTGTAACTCTGAGGGTGTACACAATGATCTGTAACTCTGAGGGTGTACACAATGATCTGTAACTCTGAGGGTGTACACAATGATCTGTAACTCTGAGGGTGTACACAATGATCTGTAACTCTGAGGGTGTACACAATGATCTGTAACTCTGAGGGTGTACACAATGATCTGTAACTCTGAGGGTGTACACAATGACAAAGTGGTTCCGTTTGTAGGCCTACTCTCTCTACATCCTTGAAATGTTTAAAGTTTTAGAAGTTAAATTTAGACAGACTAGTCGTGCCTGTTCCCAGAGGAAGGTTCAAAGGCTATGTTATGTAACATTATTTACCCACGTCACCTTGCCAGCCAAGAGCTTGTCATCGTTTCACGTCAGACAAGTGTTTTAGTGTTAGCTGCTGCAGTGCTCTTGCAAGTGTATTTTGTTCATAAAATGCCAGCATTTAAATGTAATAATAATCTTTTGGTACAGATCATTTGTACGTTTGTATTTTGATCGCCTTGTTTTGGGAGTGTTTTATTTTGAATGTATTTTTCCTATCTCTGGCAGTATAACGGGTGTACTGAATTGATCACGGTTGTGAATACATTAAGACTGTACAGTAAGATATTGTGCAAATACGTACCCAATATAAAACAGTTCAGTTCCAGTGGTATGTTTAGGCCACAGGTTGTCAAAGTGGGGGCTGTGGCCATGAGGGGCCACCAGAGTGCGCTATGGGGGCAAATTGTAAAGGAGAGGGACATGGGGTGGAAAAAAAGAAATCAAAGCATATATACTAATTTAATTTAAATTGATTTCGTAAGATTATTGTGGGCTTGTAAAAATGCCTAGGCTTGCTAGACCATTTGGACCTGCTGTCAAGTCAGGAGGCCCAAGTCAGGAGGCCCAAGTCAGGAGGCCCAAGTCAGGAGGCCCAAGTCAGGAGGCCCAAGTCAGGAGGCCCAAGTCAGGAGGCCAAAGTCAGGAGGCCAAAGTCAGGAGGCCCAAGTCAGGAGGCCCAAGTCAGGAGGCCCAAGTCAGGAGGCCCAAGTCAGGAGGCCCAAGTCAGGAGGCCCAAGTCAGGAGGCCCAAGTCAGGAGGCCCAAGTCAGGAGGCCCAAGTCAGGAGGCCCAAGCCTTCTGCAGGTGTCATTTCTTTTTTCTTTTTTTCCCCTTTTTTACCCAGAGATGCTCTCCCTAAATGGTGATAAATATGAACAGGCTATACTTCAGTTCAGTTTAGTTTTATTTTCGGAATGGTGGACATATAGTTCATACATAGCACACATAATTTCCTTTTTTTTCCCCTCTCTACTCCTTTTGAGTGTCCGTTGCTCATGTCCTGTCCGATATCCGAAAAAGGGCTAGGGAGAAGCCATAGGCTTGTCGGGCCCTACCCCTGGAGGGCCCTACCCCTGGAGTCCATTTGTATATTTAAACACCACCATTTTGTCCTACTCAGTCTGTGTCTCATAGGAGGGCTTTGGGCAGTTCGGACACCCGTCCACCAGTGACATCATCATTAGGCATATTTCTTTTTTAAACAAGATTTGTTTTAAAATATATTTAGATTTGTATTATCGTGAGAACGATGGCTTCAACTTTTGCATTGCAACTTTTCAGGAAAAGAAAGCCTGCCGTTTCTATTAGCTTGGATTCACCATTGATGATGTCACTGGTGGACGGGTTTCTGAACTGCCCACAGCCTTCCTATGAGACACAGACTGAGTAGGAAAAAATGGTGGCATTTTATCATGAACATTAGTTAGGACCAATTATAGGAAGAGAAGTTGAAAAGTGGTGAAGTGGTCCTTTAAGGACGTCCATGTACAGTCCATGGGGGGAGTCAGCTGTTTATTGACGGCTACAGTCAAATCTAAACAAGATCATTCATTTAGACTGTTCTACACATTTGAATGTATGGGAAATAAGATAGTGATACACATACTATTTGGCATTCTATAAATCTTGTCACCTCAGTTTAGTCTCAACATGTCTCTCCTTACGGAACGTTATTTCTTTCTTCTTTTTTTTTAAGATCAAGCAGACATGGTAGGGTCAATCAAAAGTGTTCCAATGCATCCCAATGCATTCTCAATGGCAATAGCACAAACTTTGGCATGCTACTAGTCCTACATCAGGGGTGCCCACACATTTATGTATTTATTTATGACGTGATATCTACTTTCAAAATGATGAGCTCAACAAGATCTACCCACTGAAAAAAGAATTGTACCATTGCTGAAAATAGTTTAAATATATAATGTACCTGGGGGGGCTTTTGAATAGGGAGGGGGTGAAATTATGACACGCAGTTTCTGCTGTCAAAATATGACCCCCCCCCCCAGTATTTAACTTAAATGCCCAATGCATTCTCAATGGCAATAGCACAAACTTTGGCATGCTACTAGTCCTACATACTTACACCTAGAAACCCCATTCAAACCTATTTACGTATATGTAATGCCTCAACTCCTACATCCGAAGTTGTCAGGGTCGTGGACCCCATTCAAATAATGATTTGGGGGGTCACTGCCTGAAAAGTTTGAGGACTGACTTATAGTATCTAGGCTGTTCATATTATATCTATTATATCACTATTTAGGGAGAGCATCTCCGGGTATAAAGATGTGTTGAAGACGACACCTCAGAAGTCTGGGGCCCCGGGGGCCATGGGCAGGGAGAGAGAGGACTTGACATTGTTGATTTTTGTTCTATTTATGTTTTATAGGGGGACACAGAGCAAGATTTAATTTGGTTCTTCTAAAATATGCACACTATATGCACACTGACAGAATGGGTTTTAATAGCAGAGTGGGCAATGTTTAGGCCACCTTTTCTAGGCCTTCCCCCAATTTTGGGGTGAGCAGTGTGGCTCCTAAATGGGGCTGATCAGTCATTTTGGGGTCTGCCGAAATCAGCTGCCACTCAAATCCCAGCTGATAGAGCCCTGTATCGCTGACGTGCAGGGAGAGGCTCCCAGTTCATTCTAACCTGCCCCCATCATCAGATATACTATCGCCGCTAGACTTTAATTATCCAAAGAATCCATTGCTGTCCTGGTCGGGTCAGAAGTAGAGACCTGTGCAGTGATATGTTTAACTTTTAAGTGCCACTGGATGGAACAGTTCCCAGCCGCACTATCTTCGCCATGAAGAGATGGAGCCTATATTGGCAAGGGGGAAACCTAGGACAACCAGGGACGGCTCCCCTAAGCCCCCCACTCAAAACAAGCCCAATTAACTGACTTCTATGTAAACCAAGATTCATTAGCCCCCCCTCTAAATAGCCAGATAAGTAAGTCCCAGCATGGATCATCACACAGACAGTAATGTTGGTCGGACGTGACATATACAAGCATTTCTCCTTTCAGTGGCCTCACGCCATCTGCTGGGCCATTTGTGCCATATCTATGATTTGTGTACAACTTCCTGGTCTCAATTGCACGTGTTTCTTTCCTTCCAGGGAGCAACATGGAGTCCACCGTACGGTCTTCGCTTCCTAACCTGATTTAATAAACCTTGGCCAGCAGTAGGAACTAAGGGAGTGTCGGGTCACATGCATCCCAACATGCAACGTCTCTCTAGCATGCTGCACTAGACGCATCACTACACCCGGCACCCTACACCTCAAGGGGCGGCGGTGGCTCAGGGGTAGAGTGGCTGGATGGGAACCGAAAGGTTGCCAGTTCGAACCCGGGCTCCCACAGAGTTAGTGTCGAAGTGTCCTTGAGCAAGACACTGAACTCCTAATTGCTCCCGATGTGCCTTCCTCTGTCATCGGTGTGTAAATGAGTGAATATAATGCACAATCTCTCTAAAGTGCTATATAAATGCACCATTTACCCACCAGAGAGAGAGAGCGCACACACACACACACACACACACACACACACACACACACACACGTTAATGACAAGTCTAATTTTGATTAGACAGTGTATAAAGAAAAGCAAAACTAATTTTGTTATTTATTTACAGTAGTGTGTTTTGTTACTGTGTTTTTACCCCATAAATACCTGCTGTACTGGGGAACGGTACTGGGGAGCAGAGCAGATAAGGTGATTCATCGTCACAGCAGTGGTTCTCAAAGTTCGACACTAGTGACCCTCAGGGTTCCTTGAAGTGGCTCCAAATGGATTATTTGCTCACTGATCTGTAACTCTGATCAAAAGTACCCTTGAAATGTTTAAAGTTTTAGAAGTTTAGACTAGACTAGTCGTGCCTGAATTCCCAGAGGAAGGTTCAAACGCATGCACATCTCAAAAGATTCTACAGGTGCTGAACAAAAAATACGTACAATGAGAAAGGATACCTGACCCGAAACGTTGTTTGTTACTCTTCAATAAAAGTTTCCTATGGGAGCAGATATTCAGCGTATGTGCTACTATGTAATATTATTTACCCACGTCACCTTGCCAGCCAAGAGCTTTTAGTGTTAGGTGCTGCAGTGCTCTTGCAAGTGTATTTTGTTTGGCACAGCTCATTTGTACGTTTGTATTTCGATCGCCTTGTTTTGGGAGCCTATCACATAGTCTGTCACTATTATGTGTCTCACTTCTATGGCCCCTTCTACGGCCCCTTCTATGGCCCCTTCTATGGCCCCTTTCTCTCCCCCACATTCACCAAGCAGCCAGCAAGAGTAGCGGTTTGTGAACATGGCACAACACCTATTTTTTTTACTAGCTAGAGCAGGGGTTCTCAACCCGTGGGTCGCGACCCCTCGGGGGGGTCGCCAAATTATTTTAGGGGGTCCCCAAATTATTTAAAAAAAAAATGTTTCTTTTTTTTTTTTTTTTTCACGGTTTTTCAAAAATAGCAGACCTACAAGCTCGTAGCGCGCCACTCGGTGGCGCGCTATGAGCTTGTAGATCTGCTATTTTTCATTAGCTAAATTAATTTATATTGGGGGTCGGGAGGGGGCGGGGCGGGGGTCCCGAGATATTGCCAAAGCATTTCCGGGGGTCCCCGGCCAAAAACGTTGAGAACCCCTGAGCTAGAGAAAAACATTACTACAAGTGAAGTAGAGAAATGTACGCTTGTATTTGATGGGGGGGAGGGGTAATCTTTGCCTACTGCTTCTCTCTGGTCATTCATTTTATGTTATGCAGTGGTTGAAAGTACTCCTACTCAACTTCTAGGCAATTATTGTACTTTTACTACACTACAATATTATTTGAAAACTTTAGTTGCTATGGTTACTTTGTAGATTTGTATTATTATTACAAAACACATCAACATTCGGCCCTACAGTATACATATTGGGCATTTTAAAATAGCCGATCTACAAGCTCACGATGCGTCAGATCTGCTATTTTCAAAATATTTTTGTATAATGAGTTCTTTTACTTTTCGTACTTTTAGTACATTTTGGTTCAAATACTTTTACTCAAGTACATTTTGAATTCTGGGCTTTTACTTGTAGCAGAGTATTTCTACGTATATTGCAGTATTGATACTTTTAACATTTGAGTAGCTTTTTCCACCACTGGTGTTCTGTAACAGTTCTGTCATGTTATGTTATTTTATATCATAATAACATGACATCCAGGCTAGTGATGGTCAAGCAAGGGGAGGTTATTAAATGCTCATGGGTCACAGGGCTCATCAGCCCCAAATGCAGTCTACTGTCTACCCAAACAATAATAATTTCCATTCTAATTTATAGAATCTGTGTTAAAGCTCCTATAAGCAATAATATGTCAAAATATGAATGACCTTTTTATTTTTTAGGTATTCAGACAGCCAGCAATGAGTAGAACGCTCCCACAAATATTTTAGTCTCTGTGACACATCTAGGGGCCGCAATCTGCATTCAAAGATGTTCCTAGAAGCTTTGTCATTGGTTCGAAAAAAAACCCGGTCGCAGTGACTAACCAATCAGGAAGCAGACAGGCAAATCGACCAATGACAAAGCTTCTAGGAAAATCTTTGAATGCAGATTGCGGCCCCTGGATGTGTCACAGAGACTACATTTTCGTTCTAGCGTTCTACCCATTGCTGGCTGTCTGAATACCAAAAACATAAAAAATAAAAAGTTCATTCAAATTTTGACATACAGTTGGAGGCCATCGATATTGTCCTTTTCTTTTTGCTGAGGTTTGCGTGATCTGCGCAAAAGGACAGTTAACCCATTTTGGGCGGGAACCCCTTTTGGTGTTTTAAACATGTTATAATTTAGCTATTGAAAAATAGCAGATCTACAAGCTCATAGCGCTACGAGCTTGTAGGTCTGCTATTTTTGAAAAATCGTGAAAATATTTATTTCAGAAAACTGGAGGATTTTTTAAAATTTTGAGGTCAGGCCTAAATGGGTCAAATGATAAGGGACAATATCGGTGGCACCCAACTGTATTATTGCTTATAGCAGCTGTGGCTGAGTGAAGTTAGAGGCTGTCTGGTAATCTGAAGGTTTCTGGCCTGCCTACTAGACTGGCTTCTTGGCCAGACTCCTATCACACCACCAAAGGCATTTTAATTTATTTTCCTAAATGGTATTGCATTTATATAGCGCCTTTATCTAAGGCGCTTTACATAGATCGGGCATTTCATTCACCCATTCAAACACACATTCACATTGCCGGAGGAAATCATGCAAGGTACACCAACCTGCACATTGGGAGCAATTAGGGGTTCAGTGTCTTGCTCAAGGACACTTTGACACTATAATTCTGGGGGAGCCCGGGTTCCAACTGGAAACCTTGCGCTTCCCATCCGGTCACTCTACCCCTGAGCCACTGCCGCCGGCAGATTCACGTCTGGCCGCTGCGAGGCTAACTGCCCAGAAATATCACAAAGGCTGTGGAGGTGACATTCCCACATGACATTCCCCTAAATAAACAAGAAGCACAAAACTAATCTTTTCGCCATCTGCCAATTGATTTAAAGGTGATTTGATTGATTGACATCAAGTTTTTTTTTGCGGCTTTCGCCTTTATTTTATATTTTTTATAGAGGGACAGACAGTAGGCTGACATGAAATGGGGAGAGAGATGGGGGGAAGACATGCAGTAAAGGCCGTCGGGATCGGGAGTCGAACCCGCAGCACACTGCCAGACTGGGTTACCAGCCAAGGTGCCTGGACCGCTGAGCAATGGCCCAGGCCAACCTGTTGGCCCGGCAAACCCACAATGTGCAATGCTTTGTTTTCAAGAGTGTTGTGTGCAAACGTCAGTAGCATTACAAAGTGATATAAAAATAACTCGGCAAAGAACCCGAAAACCTATACCACTTCCCTACAGAATGGGAGGAAGTCCATTTATTTATGTATTATTTAAAAAACACCTCTTACTGAGCAAAGTGCTGTACAGATGATGTATTGTGTATTTGTTTGTAGACATATTTATTTATTTTGTCATATTTCACGATTCCATTCAATTCAATTCAACTTTATTAGCAGACTCAGGTCCATAGGGATACATACACGGGGTTAACATACAAGAGATACAACAGGCAATAAAAATCATAAAAGCATGTAAAACAAATGCAAAACTTACATAACTTAACCCACAGGTAGAACATACAGGCATTTTAGCCAGTGTACCCTTAAACTAGATGTATAACGTGAACAGCTCACTGAGGGTCTTGAAAGCGCTACAATGATACTGTTTGTTGACACATTCAGCCTTTTCATAAATTTAAACATTAGATTTCTTAGGAGTGCTTTAAAAGTCCTCACTCCAGCAGTTTAATTCCTCCTTGTGAATAGCCTCGTACACAGGCACCTTATTCATCCTACTGGAGTAAAGCTACCATGGTGCCATGACATTACATAAAAGCAGGGCCTTGTCCTGTTGTGTGCTGTCAGATTCAACTTTTTACACTTAGACTCGGACTGTCATTATTTATTTGAGATAATCATAATTATTTGACATAATCATTTCCATGTTTAATTTGTTTATATGCAATGTTCATACTTTTTTTCTTTTTTTTTGGTGTTTTTTACCACCTTTCTCCCAAATTTATTCCAATAGGTTGTATACGCATGCATGAAGTGAGTGACAAACCGAGTGGCAAAGGGAGTTTTAATGTTGCTTAATGTCATTTAATGCAATCAGATTAAACAGACTATTCTGTTTGGATGTACTATATGGGCTGTCAAGGCCAGAAGGTAGTTGTTTGCCACTCAGTAGGCGTTAGCCTACCGCATAAGGTCCGGGTAACGGGTATGATGATGATGTCACGTGCATACCACCTATAGATTCCTCCCCACAGACTTTTCTGTGTCGTCACTTCACCTACCGGTGAGGAGCCCCCATCGGTAGGACATAGACTAAAGTACACCCAGTTTGAATATACTGTAAGGGAAATTGATACAGTGATACACATCTATGAATCTATATAAAACGTTTGGCAAAACATAATTTCCAAAACACTTTATTTATTTTCTTTACTTTTTTTCTTTTTCAAAGATCAAGAAGACAAGGCAGAGTCAATCAAAATGTGTCGAGTGTATAGGTGTTGGTTTTGGCATCGGATCACAACAATTTAACAGCCACCCTCTAACTCCTCTTAACAGCGCCAATGACGGTAGCGCTGGCGGTGAGTCCGATTCCGAAAAGTCCTACTATCTTACTCCAAAAAGTAGCTTCTTCTTTAAAATCCTCCACCTGCAGGAAGTTGACACACAAACAAAGAAGACAGAGTAACGACATGTTTATGCAGTAAGTAGAAATGTACTGTAATAGAAATGTACTGTAATTTGTAATGGCAGCTAAATTAAATGACAATAATATAGCTGCAAGCAGCGATAAGACGGGACCAAGCAATACGCCCTTTTAGGCTGATCAACAGTGCCACTTTAGGTCACCCATTGGTATTACAGCTGTTCATACCACAGACAGACAGACAGACAGACAGACAGACTCCCTATAGTTCATGAATGTCAGCTCCATACTATTTGTGTGCAGTACAGTATTTCAACCTGTTGGTCAAATGTATTAATGAACCATTCATATCACTGAATTCTATGTCTATATTGTGTGCACACGAGTGCAGGCTAGCAAGCACATGCACTGTAATCAGGGAGGTAAGGATCGGGAGGCCCCGTTCATGACGTCATAATTTTAATTTATATATATATTCTTTGTCAGTGTGTATTAAGCATGAACAGCATAGTACAAAGTACCAAGTACAAAAATATACAAAAGCAGCTTGATTAAACAATTTTTACTTTGTCTTGAAATTACTGTAGTGTAAGGTATAACTGGGATTCAGCATAATGATGCAATCGAAACTCTCAGCGCTGCTAGTGCAGTGAGTTCACACACTGGGAAGTGGGAACAATTACAAACAAACACAGGTCAACGTGTCATGACAGTGAATATTAGCTGCTAGTGGTAAGTGGACGTACAGGATGAGGCCGAATAATAATTGACAAGGCTTGGAAGGCTGCGATGCAATGCAATAGTATTACTACTACTACTACTAGGCCTACTACAACTATTGTTTTTACAAAAAAAGGGGAAAAAAATTGGGAGGCCCTGGAGGCTCGATGCCCGTTTCAATTGAAACGATTGAAAAATATATAAGGCCGCCACTGACTGTAATGTAGGTCTAATGCAAAGTTCACTGACATTTTATGTAAGAAAATGAAATGCTATCTACCTGCTGAGAATGTCGCTTGCCGTAGCGCAGCTCGGTGGCAAAGTGTTCACAATTACTTGTTGTGATGTTGTAAGAAACAATGCCCACCCGTGCAAGGGCATCATTGACAATGACATTTTCTGGTCGCGACTCAAATTTACTGTCCAGGTAATTGTTGATTTCCCACTTGTCATTCCCAGCCACGATCTCCAGTCTCTCTCTCTTTACCTCAGCTTTGATGCCGACAGCCGATATCACCATGCCAGATTGTTGTCCTGAATTAATAGCTGAATTAAGTACAGAGAAACAGATGAGTGGTTACAATGTTAAAAAGAGACAATATTTTCAATATATTCATGGTATGTTCCTGCAGAAAAACAAATTACAATGAAATAAAAATGAAATAAAATGTTATTTTATATGCATTGTTGTTTGGTATTTACCAGAATTTGAATTGAGGGAGACATGTAAGGATGTTAACCTGACTCCGCCAGATGGGGCAGCAGAGAGTACACTGGGTTCCCCCCTCCTGCTCCCATCTGGGAACTCTCAGGCAGAGGCGGGATCAAGGCATACACAGTGCTGCCTTGATCCCGCCTCTAGCTGCCACTGATTGGCCAGGCCGTTTTGTGCCCGGGCATCAAATCTGCCTGAGAGTTCCCAGATGGGAGCAGGAGGGGGGAACCCAGTGTACTCTCTGCTGCCCCATCTGGCGGAGTCAGGTTATAAGGATGTGCCCTTGGGCTAAAAACGGCCATAGCAAATGTGATGGTTATCAATGTATCATCACATTTGGGCAAGTGGCTATGGCTGTTTTTAGCCCAAGGATTGTTTTTCGTGAAAGAAAAATATGCTTGCAATGGATTCAGAATCATGAAAACCCCCTAGTTTGACATGTCACATGCTACTTAAATTCATATAAAATAAAATAAGAGTTTTGCCTTAATATGTTGGTACCATCACCTATTTTTATCATTTTACAATATGTTCCACCACTGGGATGTCTTAGGATTTTTTATATGTTGTTACGAACATATTATTATTTATGAAACTTTTTTTTTGAAAGAGTCTGTTACAATTTGTTTGAGGTTGACCCCCTTTTTCCATAGAATGCCTATACAGTATGTCAGTATGTGCATGCTTTGAGAGACATCTGCTTCATGCTGCCTGCCTGTCACAAAGTAATTTGCCTACCATCAAAATAGATCTACCAAAGGAGAGTGTAGCAGCTGAGAGCTCAAGGGATATGTTATTGATCGGATTTGTTGAATTTAATTATTGTCGGAATTCCCTGATCATTATATCTAGGAATTACAAAAATCGACTGATCCCAATCAATCGGAGCAACTCCAGTTGTGACAAGAAAATGTGATTGATTGATTGATTGATTGATTGATGTACATAACAGACTCACAGTCGTTGGTGACATGCACTACTTCATCATTCCCAATGTAAATAGCCCAGTGATTGTAGGGTCCTGCTCTGAAGAACTCAATCATGTCTCCCTTCTTTGGCTCTCGCTTCTGGGGTTGGAAAAACAGAAGCAGAGAAAGTAGAGAAGTAGAACGATACCTTTGAAAGCATCAGATCGGTTTTCAGTTTGATACAGAAAAAAGTACAAACTAGAAAAAGTGCCCTTCTGGGCACAGGTCTCCACCAGGAGGATAGGACTGTGTGAGATGTTTGGCAAAATGTTTAGGAGTAATATAAATAAGTAATATGTTTGCCTTTGATGGCAATTGGATGATTTGAGGCATTTTGTTCCAAAAATGTGTTTTGCAAAAATCAACCTGTTGGTGGCGCTATAACAGGCCAATGTGAAAAGGGTGGGATATATTCCTCAGCCTAGTAAGAAAATGTGTGAAAGATTTGACGTAAATTGCATGCTGCGTTCATGATTTGAGGCTTTTGTTCAAAACGGGGCAATCTTGCAAACTGTGAAAGCCAATTATAGCCAATTAGGATGGAATATGAAATAACGGACAGATCCGACTTGAGCACATGACCATAGAGATACTGTGTAACGACTTTTGAGATTTTTGGACAGAATCTGGAGGAGTAATATCCAAAAATGTGTTTTACAAAATTCGGCCTCCTGGTGGCGCTATAAAAGGCAGATGTGGAAAATGCAGGTCAAAGGTTTGTCCTTGGCCTCTAGGGAGTGTGCATGCAACGTTTCACGCAGATCGGTGCAGTTTTAGGTAAACAATGTGAAAAGCTGCCTCATGGTGGCGCTATAACAGGCCGTTCTGGAAAATGCGGGGCAGAGGTTCATCGTTGGCATCCAGGGAGTGTGTGTGCAAAGTTTGGCATCGACCGGGTTAACGGTGCCGGAGATTAGCTGGTAACGGACGGACGGAAGGACGGACGGACGGACGGACGGAAGGAAGGACACACACACACACGGACGGAGTGCAAAACATACTCTCTCCCCATGCCTTCGGCCTGGTGGAGACAAATAAGTGACACAGAGAGTGGACGTTTCGTCCTCAGACCGTCGGTTCACTAACCTGTGCAGAAGACATGGTTGCTCTGTGTGGTTCTGATGTGGTTTTCTGTTCAAATGGAGTAAGAATTGCTCAATGAAAACAGGGACAGACTTTGTCATAATATGATAGAAAATAAGTCGGACACTTTATTTCCAACAAACACACCATTTACAGAATCGACATGGAAAAAGTCACATGTTACAAAATGGAGAAGATGGCCCACGTCTGAGTCCAATTAATGACTAGGGGTAGTAATCACACTGAATGAACAGTTTTTACAGCTTAAATACAAACTGAGTTGACAAGCAAGTGGCGATGGCCAAATTTAGCCCAAGGAGTGTTTTTCATGTGTCGTAAATTAGAAATGGCATAAATACCATTCTAAGCTATAGCCTACTAACGAAACCAGACCAGAGATGAAATAATGTTGTCAAAAACTACCAGGCAGAGTAGTGAAAAACCATGGCATCAGATGAAGAAAGGCAGGCAGAGAGATGAACTGTCTCAATCGGGGTTGTATTTATTGAAACAAAAACAGAGAGAGCTTCAGCATGGAGCTCAGTACCCCATACCACTGACCGCAGGACGCGGCCAGTTCGAAAATAACATCGCCTGGATGCAACTGGGACGTATCCTCAGTGATGTATCCCAAGGTCATCGGGGTTTCGGGTCTCGCGAACATCATACCCCTCACTCGGGTGACCCAGCCGGGGTGATCAAGTCCCGACTTACGTCCCAGTGGCTACCCTCGATCAGACCACTAGGGAAAGACAGGGCCGCACAATCCGTTGGAACCACTCCGGAACTACTATGCCGGGACTGAGAGGTACTATTCTGGTAAGTGGAGGCTTTGTGGGTTGCCTCCTGTCCGGGCCCCTCCTACGTCTCACCAGGTCCACTCCTGCTCTCACCAGGAGTACCGCGAGGACCTGTGCGTTGCACCAGACTCCCAGCACCAGACACTTCATTCCGGAGTGGTGGATTCTTGAGCCGCAGTGGTTCTGCAGACTCCACCGCTGGGCAACGGTAGTACTGCAGACTCCACTTGCGGCCCTCCTAAAGGCCTCATCGAATGTTTTTGGGCTTCCTCCTCACGGTGGGTGCAAGCAGGGGCGCTAACCCATACTGCTCCCGGGGTGCCGTCTACATTCCGGCTGTCACCCGTCTCTCCGGTGGTCACCAGACTATACCTGGTTGTCACATAGTCTATTCCTATGAGTCACTCCAAACCTCCACAGTTAAGACTAGTGAAATGCTTACATTGGATCCACTTTTAAGCAGTTAGAAACATAGTCAAAATAATGCAGGGTGGAATAGGTGTTGAGCTTCAGGCCAGCTATTCTGACAGATGTCCTTTCACATGTAATGTATGACGATACCTCTCTTTAGTTAAGAAGACAAATGTAGCCCTATCTATAACTAGAAAAGCAGTTCCTGCAGAAACTGCGTGGGCTTGCTGAAAACCCACGATGTATATGAGGTACAGTAGAAAATTAAGCTGAAGAAAAAAGATTTAAAAAATAATTTAAGAATTTAAAGATTTCTTTTTTTAAAGTTTATAAAGTATAAAAATGTGTAAAGTGAAAAATACAAGCATAAATAACTGCATTAAGTTGAACATGCATAAAGTATGTGGAAGTAGTAGGATGTGAAAAAGTGTCGGAATTTAGAAGAAGAAGCATAAAGTGTAGATAACTAGTGTGGGCTCGCTGGAGTGAGCCCACAATAAAACATAATTGTGTTGTGTTGATTCCAATCTGACTGCATACTTAGGCCTACACAGAGCCATAGAGTAAGACAGAGTTATACGACAACAAATAGGGACAACTGGACAAGTTTACGGATGCATTGGAGTCTATGGGCTCGTGCGAGTACATGAACCATGTGAACAGGCTTTTTTCTGCCCCCTCAATGTCGTAACTCTCTTACTCTATGGCTCTGGGCCTACAATAGTATGGCTGTCAGCCTGTCACAGTACAATAGCCTAAAGGTGCCTAAGTTTTATTAGGCTTGCATTTCCAATGTGAAAGGGTGGCATTTCTTCCTCAACCTTCCAGCGTTTAAAATCTAAACAGTGAGTAATAATTAAATGCCAAATGTTTGTTTATGGTCATAAAATACACTCAAACACCTCACGAGAACACCTAGGGCCAGATTCACAAGTTCACAACGGAAATATACGACCATAGTTCATGCAGTGCACCGCAAGGTTATAATAGTTTTGGTTTTTTCATTGTAGTTAATTTTAGTTCGTTTTGACTTTTTTTTCTTCTAATTCAGTTAGTTTTAGTTAGTTTTCAGAGCGGGTTTGCTAGTTTTTATTTAGTTTTTATTTTGGTGAAATGCTTTAATAGTTTTAGTTTAGTTATAGTTTAGTTTTAGTTTATTTGTGGGACCGTACCCAAGTTCCCTCAGCCCTATGTTCCCTCAGCCCTATGTTCCCTCAATCCAAAACAGACCCTGTGTTCCCTCCAGTAGGGGCTGGTGGTGATTTGGTGGTGATTTGGGGTGGGTAGCATTATACTATAATGCTACCCATAGTTCACCCTGCAGCAACAGCATCACATTGCAGATACCAAGTTACAGCAATGCCACTAATGGGGTCTAGTCTATCTAATTTGTTATAGCAAATGCTCCACAACAACACAGTGAACCCCAGTGAACGTTGTTCGTATGTCCGTATATATATATATATATATATATATATATAGTTGTTTTGCTCTACGCAGGGTATGGCAGCATCCTGGGTCCTCAGGCCTTCAGGAGGCTGCAACCCTGTACTGGCATAAGCCAGTTGGATGGCCTCCACAATCCACCGGGAAAGCCGTACTTTAGTAATAGTTTCCTTTAGCTCCGGCACCCCATGTCACAAATACCCATACCCTTCCTGTAATTCAATTACAGGAGGATATAAATACAGAAATTAATAAATTAAAATTATGGTTTGACAGAAACAGGTTATCATTAAACGTGAAAAAGACAAAAATAATTGTATTTGGCAATAACATGACAAACACACAAGTAAAGGTAAAAATTGATGGGATTGAAATTGAAAGAGTTAAGGAAATAAAATGTCTGGGGGTAACCATCAACAAAAAAATGAACTGGAAAGCACATATAAAACATGTACAGAACAAGATATCAAGAAGTATTGCAGTTATCAATAAAGCTAGGAAGGTATTGGACCAGAAATCACTCCACACATTATATTGCTCCTTAGTCCTGCCCTATTTGCAGTACTGTGTAGAGGTTTGGGGAAATAACTACAAGACATCTTTAAATCCAGTAATAACCCTTCAAAAAAGAGCAATACGAATAATACACAATGTGGGTTATCAGGAGCATACTAACAAGCTTTTTTTAGAGTCAAAACTTCTCAAATTTATTGACATTGTGGACTATCAAACAGCACAAATAATGTACAAAGCTAACAATATGTTACTGCTTAGGTAACATTCAAAAACTGTTTAGAGACCAGGAGGGGGATTATAATTTAAGGGGAAAATCAAATCACAACTTTAAAGTTCAATTTAGGCGTACAACCAGAAAAGGTTTTTGCATTTCAAATTCTGGCGTGAGGTTATGGAATGGTTTTACGGTGGAGTTAAAAATATGTGCAAACATGAAAATGTTTAAACTTAAGCTCAAAGACATGATTTTAATGAGCTACAGGGATGAAGAAGGTGTAGGTTTTCACTAGGTGTGTGTGCGCGTGTGTGTGTGTGGGGGGGGGGGGGCAATGTTTAGGCCACCTTTTCTAGGCCTTCCCCCAATTTTGGGGTGAGCAGTGTGGCTCCTAAATGGGGCTGATCAGTCATTTTGGGGTCTGCCGAAATCAGCTGCCACTCAAATCCCAGCTGATAGAGCCCTGTATCGCTGACGTGCAGGGAGAGGCTGCCAGTTCATTCTAACCTGCCCCCATCATCAGATATACTATCGCCGCTAGACTTTAATTATCCAAAGAATCCATTGCTGTCCTGGTCGGGTCAGAAGTAGAGACCTGTGCAGTGATATGTTTAACTTTTAAGTGCCACTGGATGGAACAGTTCCCAGCCGCACTATCTTCGCCATGAAGAGATGGAGCCTATATTGGCAAGGGGGAAACCTAGGACAACCAGGGACGGCTCCCCTAAGCCCCCCACTCAAAACAAGCCCAATTAACTGACTTCTATGTAAACCAAGATTCATTAGCCCCCCCTCTAAATAGCCAGATAAGTAAGTCCCAGCATGGATCATCACACAGACAGTAATGTTGGTTGGACGTGACATATACAAGCATTTCTCCTTTCAGTGGCCTCACGCCATCTGCTGGGCCATTTGTGCCATATCTATGATTTTAAAATAGCCGATCTACAAGCTCACGATGCGTCAGATCTGCTATTTTCAAAATATTTTTTATAGATTTGAAAACTTTAAATGGGACCTCCTGTATAATGAGTTATTTTACTTTTCGTACTTTTAGTACATTTTGGTTCAAGTACTTTTACTCAAGTACATTTTGAATTCTGGGCTTTTACTTGTAGTATTTCTACGTATATTGCAGTATTGATACTTTTAACATTTGAGTAGCTTTTTCCATCATTGGTGTTCTGTAACAGTTATGTCATGTTATGTTATTTTATATCATAATAACATGACATCCAGCCTAGTGATGGTCAAGCAAGGAGAGGTTATTAAATGCTCATGGGTCACAGGGCTCATCAGCCCCAAATGCAGTCTACTGTCTACCCAAACAATAATAATTTCCATTCTAATTTATAGAATCTGTGTTAAAGCTGCTATAAGCAATAATATGTCAAAAATATTAATGACCTTTTTATTTTGTAGGTATTCAGACAGCCAGCAATGAGTAGAACGCTCCCACAAATATTTTAGTCTCTGTGACACATCTAGGGGCCGCAATCTGCATTCAAAGATGTTCCTAGAAGCTTTGTCATTGGTCGGGAAAAAACCCGGTCGCAGTGACTAACCAATCAGGAAGCAGACAGGCAAATCGACCAATGACAAAGCTTCTAGGAAAATCTTTGAATGCAGATTGCGGCCCCTAGATGTGCCACAGAGACTAAATTTTCGTTCTAGCGTTCTACCCATTGCTGGCTGTCTGAATACCAAAAACATAAAAAATAAAAAGTTCATTCAAATTTTGACATACAGTTGGAGGCCATCGATATTGTCCTTTTCTTTTTGCTGAGGTTTGCGTGATCTGCGCAAAAGGACAGTTAACCCATTTTGGGCGGGAACCCCTTTTGGTGTTTTAAACATGTTATAATTTAGCTATTGAAAAATAGCAGATCTACAAGCTCATAGCGCTACGAGCTTGTAGGTCTGCTATTTTTGAAAAATCGTGAAAATATTTATTTCAGAAAACTGGAGGATTTTTTAAAATTTTGAGGTCAGGCCTAAATGGGTCAAATGATAAGGGACAATATCGGTGGCACCCAACTGTATTATTGCTTATAGCAGCTGTGGCTGAGTGAAGTTAGAGGCTGTCTGGTAATCTGAAGGTTTCTGGCCTGCCTACTAGACTGGCTTCTTGGCCAGACTCCTATCACACCACCAAAGGCATTTTAATTTATTTTCCTAAATGGTATTGCATTTATATAGCGCCTTTATCCAAGGCGCTTTACATAGATCGGGCATTTCATTCACCCATTCAAACACACATTCACATTGCCGGAGGAAATCATGCAAGGTACACCAACCTGCACATTGGGAGCAATTAGGGGTTCAGTGTCTTGCTCAAGGACACTTGGACACTATAATTCTGGGGGAGCCCGGGTTCCAACTGGAAACCTTGCGCTTCCCATCCGGTCACTCTACCCCTGAGCCACTGCCGCCGGCAGATTCACGTCTGGCCGCTGCGAGGCTAACTGCCCAGAAATATCACAAAGGCTGTGGAGGTGACATTCCCACATGACATTCCCCTAAATAAACAAGAAGCACAAAACTAATCTTTTCGCCATCTGCCAATTGATTTAAAGGTGATTTGATTGATTGACATCAAGTTTCTTTTTGCGGCTTTCGCCTTTATTTTATATTTTTTATGGAGGGACAGACAGTAGGCTGACAGGAAATGGGGAGAGAGATGGGGGGAAGACATGCAGTAAAGGCCGTCGGGATCGGGAGTCGAACCCGCAGCACACTGCCAGACTGGGTTACCAGCCAAGGTGCCTGGACCGCTGAGCCACGGCCCAGGCCAACCTGTTGGCCCGGCAAACCCACAATGTGCAATGCTTTGTTTTCAAGAGTGTTGTGTGCAAACGTCAGTATAGCATTACAAAGTGACATAAAAAGAACTCGGCAAAGAACCCGAAAACCTATACCACTTCCCTACAGAATGAGAGGAAGTCCATTTATTTATGTATTATTTAAAAACACCTCTTACTGAGCAAAGTGCTGTACAGATTATGTATTGTGCATTTGTTTGTAGACATATTTATTTATTTATTTTGTCATATTTCACGATTCCATTATGTGTATTGTCAGAATAATTCCTCCTTGTGAATAGCCTCGTACACAGGCACCTTATTCATCCTACTGGAGTAAAGCTACCATGGTGCCATGACATTACATAAAAGCAGGGCCTTGTCCTGTTGTGTGCTGTCAGATTCAACTTTTTACACTTAGACTCGGACTGTCATTATTTATTTGAGATAATCATAATTATTTGACATAATAATTTCCATGTTTAATTTGTTTATATGCAATGTTCATACTTTTTTTCTTTTTTTTTTGTGTTTTTTACCACCTTTCTCCCAAATTTATTCCAATAGGTTGTATACGCATGCATGAAGTATACCGAGTGGCAAAGGGAGTTTTAATGTTGCTTAATGTCATTTAATGCAATCAGATTAAACAGACTATTCTGTTTGGATGTACTATATGGGCTGTCAAGGCCAGAAGGTAGTTGTTTGCCACTCAGTAGGCGTTAGCCTACCGCATAAGGTCCGGGTAACGGGTATGATGATTATGTCACGTGCATACCACCTATAGATTCCTCCCCACAGACTTTTCTGTGTCGTCACTTCACCTACCGGTGAGGAGCCCCCATCGGTAGGACATAGACTAAAGTACACCCAGTTTGAATATACTGTAAGGTAAATTGATACAGTGATACACATATCTGGCAATCTATGAATCTATATAAAACGTTTGGCAAAACATCATTTTCAAAACACTTTATTTATTTATTTATTTTCTTTACTTTTTTTCTTTTTCAAAGATCAAGAAGACAAGGCAGAGTCAATCAAAATGTGTCGAGTGTATGTGTTGGTTTTGCATCAATCGCATCAAAAAGATTTTTCAGCCACCCTCGAAATCCTTCTACTGCAGTATCCACCTGCAGGAAGTTGACACACAAACAAAGAAGACAGAGTAACAACATGTTTATGCAGTAGGTAGAAATGTACTGTAATTTGTAATGGCAGCTAAATTAAATGACAATAATATAGCTGCAAGCAGCGATAAGACGGGATCAAGCAATACGCCCTTTTAGGCTGATCAACAGTGCCACTTTAGGTCACCCATTGGTATTACAGCTGTTCATACGACAGACAGACAGACAGACAGACAGACAGACTCCCTATAGTTCATGAATGTCAGCTCCATACTATTTGTGTGCAGTACAGTATTTCAACCTGTTGGTCAAATGTATTAATGAACCATTCATATCACTGAATTCTATGTCTATATTGTGTGCACACGAGTGCAGGCTAGCAAGCACATGCACTGCAATCAGGGAGGTAAGGATCGGGAGGCCCCGTTCATGACGTCATAATTGTAATATATATATTTGTATGTGTCAGTGTGTATTAAGCATGAACAGCATAGTACAAAGTACCAAGTACAAAAATATACAAAAGCAGCTTGATTAAACAATTTTTACTTTGTCTTGAAATTACTGTAAGGTATAACTGGGATTCAGCATAATGATGCAATCGAAACTCTCAGCGCTGCTAGTGCAGTGAGTTCACACACTGGGAAGTGGGAACAATTACAAACAAACAACACAGGTCAACGTGTCATGACAGTGAATATTAGCTGCTACCAACTAGTGGTAAGTGGACGTACAGGATGAGGCCGAATAATTGACAAGGCTTGGAAGGCTGCGATGCAATGCAATATTATTACTACTACTACTACTACTAGGCCTACTACAACTATTTTTTTTTTACAAAAAAAGGGAAAAAGAATTGGGAGGCCCTGGAGGCTCGATGCCCGTTTCAATTGAAACGATTGAAACATATATAAGGCCGCCACTGACTGTAATGTAGGTCTAATGCAAAGTTCACTGACATTTTATGTAAGACAATGAAATGCTATCTACCTGCTGAGAATGTCGCTTGCCGTAGCGCAGCTCAGTGGCAAAGTGTTCACAATTATTTGTTGCAAGGTTGTAAGAAACCTCCTCGCCCACCCGTGCAAGGGCATCTTTGACAATATCATTTGCTGGTCGCAACTTAAATTTACTGTCCGTGTCCAGGTAATTGTTGATTTGCCACTTGTCATCCCCAGCCACGCTCTCCAGTCTCTCTCTCTTTACCTCAGCTTTGGTGCCGACAGACGACATCCCCGTACAGAGAAACAGATGAGTGGTTACAATGTTAAAAAGAGACAATATTTTCAATATATTCATGGTATGTTCCTGCAGAAAAACAAATTACAATGAAATAAAAATGAAATAAAATGTTATTTTATATGCATTGTTGTTTGGTATTTACCAGAATTTGAATTGAGGGAGACATGTAAGGATGTTAACCTGACTCCGCCAGATGGGGCAGCAGAGAGTACACTGGGTTCCCCCCTCCTGCTCCCATCTGGGAACTCTCAGGCAGAGGCGGGATCAAGGCATACACAGTGCTGCCTTGATCCCGCCTCTAGCTGCCACTGATTGGCCAGGCCGTTTTGTGGCCGGGCATCAAATCTGCCTGAGAGTTCCCAGATGGGAGCAGGAGGGGGGAACCCAGTGTACTCTCTGCTGCCCCATCTGGCGGAGTCAGGTTATAAGGATGTGCCCTTGGGCTAAAAACGGCCATAGCAAATGTGATGGTTATCAATGTATCATCACATTTGGGCAAGTGGCTATGGCTGTTTTTAGCCCAAGGATTGTTTTTCGTGAAAAAAATATATGCTTGCAATGGATTCAGAATCATGAAAACCCCCTAGTTTGACATGTCACATGCTACTTAAATTCATATAAAATAAAATAAGAGTTTTGCCTTAATATGTTGGTACCATCACCTATTTTTATCATTTTTCAATATGTTCCACCACTGGGATGTCTTAGGATTTTTTATATGTTGTTACGAACATATTATTATTTATGAAACTTTTTTTTTTGAAAGAGTCTGTTACAATTTGTTTGAGGTTGACCCCCTTTTTCCATAGAATGCCTATACAGTATGTCAGTATGTGCATGCTTTGAGAGACATCTGCTTCATGCTGCCTGCCTGTCACAAAGTAATTTGCCTACCATCAAAATAGATCTACCAAAGGAGAGTGTAGCAGCTGAGAGCTCAAGGGATATGTTATTGATCGGATTTGTTGAATTTAATTATTGTCGGAATTCCCTGATCATTATATCTAGGAATTACAAAAATCGACTGATCCCAATCAATCGGAGCAACTCCAGTTGTGACAAGAAAATGTGATTGATTGATTGATTGATTGATTGATTGATGTACATAACAGACTCACGGTCGTCGTTGGTGACATGCACTACTTCACCATCCCCAATGTAAACAGCCCAGTGTTGGAAGGGAACGGGAAGAACTCTGAAGAACTCAATCATGTCTCCCTTCTTTGGCTGGGGTTGGAAAATCAGAAGCAGAGAAAGTAGAGAAGTAGAACGATACCTTTGAGAGCATCAGATCGGTTTCCAGTTTGATACAGAAAAAAGTACAACAAAGTGACACAGAGAGTGGACGTTTCGTCCTCAGACCGTCGGTTCACTAACCTTTGCTTTAGAAGACCCATGACCCATGGTTGCTCTGTGTGGTTCTGATGTGGTTTTCTGTTCAAATGGAGTAAGAATTGCTCAATGAAAACAGGGACAGACTTTGTCATATGATAGAAAATAAGTCGGACACTTTATTTCCAACAAACACACCATTTACAGAATCGACATGGAAAAAGTCACATGTTACAAAATGGAGAAGATGGCCCACGTCTGAGTCCAATTAATGACGAGGGGTAGTAATCACACTGAATGAACAGTTTTTACAGCTTAAATTCAAACTGAGTTGAGGCGGTTCCCCTCCACTACTTCTCTGATTACTAACCAATCAGGAACTGAGAATTTGTCTGCCTGTCGTTTTGAGTGACGGGACAAATGGATTCAGGATTTAGCAGACTCACAGCTATAGTTAACAAGCAAGTGGCGATGGCCAAATGTAGCCCAAGGAGTGTTTTTCATGTGTCGTAAATTAGAAATGGCATAAATACCATTCTAAGCTATAGCCTACTAACGAAACCAGACCAGAGATGAAATAATGTTGTCAAAAACTACCAGGCAGAGTAGTGAAAAACCATGGCATCAGATGAAAAAAGGCAGGCAGAGAGATGAACTACATTCTGGCTGTCACCCGTCTCTCCGGTGGTCACCAGACTATACCTGGTTGTCACATAGTCTATTCCTATGAGTCACTCCAAACCTCCACAGTTAAGACTAGTGAAATGCTTACATTGGATCCACTTTTAAGCAGTTAGAAACATAGTCAAAATAATGCAGGGTGGAATAGGTGTTGAGCTTCAGGCCAGCTATTCTGACCAGACATGCATGTCTTCTCTCCCACTAACCATTGAATAAGCACATAGTGACCGAAATGTAGTTGAACATTGTTATTGGCATAGCCTAATTATTATGAATATTGTATTGTATAGATATGGACTATTGCGAGACCACACATGCAAAACAAATGCTTAGAATGGATGCAGTATCACGGAAAAACCCTACCGTATATTTTGACACGTTACATGCTACTTAAAGCATAATGCATTGTTTTTTTTCCTCCTGTTCTAATATCCATTCACAGTCCCTGCATCAGTCCTGCAACCCAGCTCTGCTGCCTTGCCAATGTATATAACAGAGGTGAGTTGTGTCTGAATTACATAATACATTACATTATAAACGTAGTCGTCTTTGTCATCACAAAAATGTACAGCATTCCCTGCATTCAGCCATGCAGTCGCGGTCCTTTCACATGTAATGTATGACGATACCTCTCTTTAGTTAAGAAGACAAATGTAGCCCTATCTATAACTAGAAAAGCAGTTCCTGCAGAAACTGCGTGGGCTTGCTGAAAACCCACGATGTATATGAGGTACAGTGGAAAATTAAGCTGAAGAAAAAAGATTTAAAAAAGAATTTAAAGAATTTAATTCTTTTTTTTAAGTTTATAAAGTATAAAAATGTGTAAAGTGAAAAATACAAGCATGCATAAAGTTGAACATGCATAAAGTATGTGGAAGTAGTAGGATGTGAAAAAGTGTTGGAATTTAGAAGAAGAAGAAGCATAAAGTGTATAGTGTGGGCTCGCTGGAGTGAGCCCACAATAAAACATAATTGTGTTGTGTTGATTCCAATCTGACTGCATACTTAGGCCTACACAGAGCCATAGAGTAAGACAAATAGGGACAACTGGAAGTTTACGGATGCATTGGAGTCTATGGGCTTGTGCGAGTACATGAACCACGTGAACAGGCTTTTTTCTGCCCCCTCAATGTCGTAACTCTCTTACTCTATGGCTCTGGGCCTACAATAGTATGGCTGGCTGTCAGCCTGTCACAGTACAATAGCCTAAAGGTGCCTAAGTTTTATTAGGCTTGCATTTCCAATGTGAAAGGGTGGCATTTCTTCCTCAACCTTCCAGCGTTTAAAATCTAAACAGTGAGTAATAATTAAATGCCAAATGTTTGTTTATGGTCATAAAATACACTCAAACACCTCACGAGAACACCTAGGGCCAGATTCACAAGTTCACAACGGAAATATACGACCATAGTTCATGCAGTGCACCGCAAGGTTATAATAGTTTTGTTTTTTTCATTGTAGTTAATTTTAGTTAGTTTTGACTTTTTTTTCTTCTAATTCAGTTAGTTTTAGTTAGTTTTCAGAGCGGGTTTGCTAGTTTTTATTTAGTTTTTATTTTGGTGAAATGCTTTAATAGTTTTAGTTTAGTTATAGTTTAGTTTTAGTTTATTTGAGGGACCGTACCCAAGTTCCCTCAGCCCTATGTTCCCTCAGCCCTATGTTCCCTCAATCCAAAACAGACCCTGTGTTCCCTCCAGTGGGGGCTGGTGGTGATTTGGTGGTGATTTGGGGTGGGTAGCATTATACTATAATGCTACCCATAGTTCACAATGCAGCAACAGCATCACATTGCAGATACCAAGTTACAGCAATGCCACTAATGGGGTCTAGTCTATCTAATTTGTTATAGCAAATGCTCCACAACAACGCAGTGAACCCCAGTGAACGTTGTTCGTATGTCCGTATATATATATATATATATATATATATATATATATATATATATATATATATATATAGTTGTTTTGCTCTACGCAGGGTATGGCAGCATCCTGGGTCCTCAGGCCTTCAGGAGGCTGCAACCCTGTACTGGCATAAGCCAGTTGGATGGCCTCCACAATCCACCGGGAAAGCCGTACTTTAGTAATAGTTTCCTTTAGCTCCGGCACCCCATGTCACAAATACCCATACCCTTCCTGTAATTAAATTACAGGAGGATATAAATACAGAAATTAATAAATTAAAATTATGGTTTGACAGAAACAGGTTATCATTAAACGTGAAAAAGACAAAAACAATGTTATTTGGCAATAACATGACAAACACACAAGTAAAGGTAAAAATTGATGGGATTGAAATTGAAAGAGTTAAGGAAATAAAATTTCTGGGGTTAACCATCAACGAAAAAATGAACTGGAAAGCACATATAAAACATGTACAGAACAAGATTTCAAGAAGTATTGCAGTTATCAATAAAGATAGGAAGGTATTGGACCAGAAATCACTCCACACATTATATTGCTCCTTAGTCCTGCCCTATTTGCAGTACTGTGTAGAGGTTTGGGGAAATAACTACAAGACATCTTTAAATCCAGTAATAACCCTTCAAAAAAGAGCAATACGAATAATACACAATGTGGGTTATCAGGAGCATACTAACAAGTTTTTTTTAGAGTCAAAACTTCTCAAATTTATTGACATTGTGGACTATCAAACAGCACAAATAATGTACAAAGCTAAAAATATGTTACTGCTTAGGTAACATTAAAAAACTGTTTAGAGACCAGGAGGGGGATTATAATTTAAGGGGAAAATCAAATCACAACTTTAAAGTTCAATTTAGGCGTACAACCAGAAAAGGTTTTTGCATTTCAAATTCTGGCGTGAGGTTATGGAATGGTTTTACGGTGGAGTTAAAAATATGTGCAAACATGAAAATGTTTAAACTTAAGCTCAAAGACATGATTTTAATGAGCTACAGGGATGAAGGTGTAGGTTTTCACTAGGTGTGTGTGTGCGTGTGTGGGGGGGGGGGGGTGTATGTGTGTATATGTAATATAGTTTTAGTTAACTATTATAACCTTGGTGCACCGCAGTAAAAGTAAATTAATTCACAAAACTAACGTCATTTGTATTGTTGACCTATTTCTAAAATATTAGCGCAACTTTCGTTCAACTTTGACCCCCCTATCACATGGAACTATTTTATGGGCGTAGTGATATGGACACAGAAAACATAGTTCTGTGTGATAGAGGGGTCAAAAATGAACGAAAGTTGCGCTAATATTTTAGAAATAGGTCAACAATACAAATGACGATAGTTTTGTGGATTAATTTACTTTTAATGCGTGGCCCCCTGTGCCCCCCCACAGAATGACCGGAACTACTTAATATTTCACCAAAACCAGAACAGAACTCCCACCACGGGACTCGGGCAATCAATTAATACAGTTGCAACCACTATATTAATGGCAAGTATTTCATACAGCCTAAGTTAAAAAAATCTGAACTATCCCTTTCAATGAGTATACACATCCAAATGAAAGTTCATTCAGTATAATTTGAGTCGCACAGACTTAATAAAAATATGAATAGTGATTCACATTTAGAAAATTGGCTCAATTTACCCCCCGGACATTTGGTTAATTTTACCCACAGCCACCATTTTAGAAAACAATGACTTTAGAATAATACTTCAGACGATTCATTTGCGAAATTATTCACATGGTTCTATCCATTGGCAAACCACCAACATGTATGACATAGTGTGACATGTGATACTTAATTGTTAAAAGCGTACTACTTCTGCAAAGTTTAGATGCACAAGCAGTTAAATATATGTTGAGAGTTGAAAATGTAGGAAATTTACTCAAACTAACCTTTATTGCAGCTCCTTTCAAAAGTCCTCGAAGTGGCCGGGTGAAGAAATAGTTGTGGTGTCTTCTCAGATTTTAGGATCAATGCACATTACTGTGAAAGTTCTCAACTTATATACCAGTCCTGCTGTGTGTGCCACTCCCACTTTACCCCACCTTGTGTGTGTGTGTGTGTGCGTGTGCGTGTGCGTGTGCGTGTGCGTGTGCGTGTGCGTGTGCGTGTGTGCGTGTGTGTGTGTGTGTGTGTGTGAGTGTGTGAGAGTGTGTGAGTGTGAGTGACCTGCTTTCACCCACAGCCAAAAAGGAGGAAGCTCAAATACTAGACATTAATTCAATTCAATAGCCTTACTCCCTTTTTCTGTTGAATTTCTTGAACTCCAACTTGTCAGTAAATGACAACTATTATAACCTGACCATGCATTTAGTAATGTAGGATTTGTTGATTTGTTTTAAATGTTCTTTCCACTAGTTGAGAAACCGTGAACTGAATGACCTGGTGACCTATGATGAGTCCATCCATGTCATTTACTGACAGCCTTATTGTCTCCGAGGAGAAATTTGTCTTGGGCACCAAGAGACAGCGTTATACATACATACACACACACAGTTCATAGTACAAAAAATAATTATCCTACCCACACTGTGCAAATATATCAAGGTTCTAAGGTTCAAATTCAGAAATTGCAAGAGTAGCAGATCTACAAGCGCTGCGCTTCGAGCTTGATTTGCGGATCTGCTACTTTTGATACGTTCGTGTGGTTCCGAAGAAGGATCAATTATAGTGTGTTCATTTGCACACAAAAAAACCCCAATAAAAACACACAAAGTTAAAATATGGACATACGAGGTTTCTGCCCGTCATTTCAGGTGAGGCCATCATCTCCTGCATGCTGTGAAACATGGTTTTAACCCATTTTGACCTGAGATCAGATTCTAAAAATGTCTTCTACATCCTCCAGTTTTCTGAAAAAGCTGTGTTTCTATGTCAGTCGTTTTTCGATTTTTCAAAAATAGCAGACCTACAAGCTCGTAGCACGCCACTCGGTGGCGCGCTATGAGCTTGTAGATCTGCTATTTTTCAATAGCTAAAGCATAACATAATGCACCAAAAGAGGTTCCTAAAGGGGGGCCCAAAATGGGTTAAAACATGAGCTGCTGACAGATGATGCGTTTTCATCCAGAGCCAGTTGGTTCACACACGTTTCAGCTCCAGACATCTGGTGTCTCCCCGGGACCCGAATGTACACACACAGACAGGCTGTATAATGAAGCCCTCTAAAAAATAGTGAAAATAGCCAATCTACAAGGCTGTGGTCACTTTTGTGGACATTTTTCTGAACATTACATTTTTGACATTCTTAAAAATAATTGTGTTTTGTTTGGGGTTACGGTTACTTTCTTTTATATTTAAAAAATAATCTTTTCCATCCATCCATCTTCAACCGCTTATCCGTAGTCGGGTCGCGGGGGCAACAGCTCCACCAGAGTGCTCCAGACTTCCCTCTCCAGAGCAACATTAGTGACTTCCTCCTGGGGGATTCCGAGACGTTCCAAGGCCAGTGAGTCGATGTATTTACTCCAACTGCGCCTTGGTCTGCCCCGGGGTCTCCTCCCAGTGGGACGTGCGTCGAGGACCTCCCTAGGGAGGCGCCCGAGAGGCATCCTAACCAGATGCCCGAACCACCTCAGCTGGCGAAGGAGCAGCGGTTCTACTCCGAGTCTCTCTCGTGTGACTGAACTTATCACCCTATCTCTAAGGGAGATGCCAGCCACCCGTCGAAGAAAACTCATTTCGGCCGCTTGTATTCGCGACCTTATTCTTTCGGTCAAATTTATAATGCGATTTATAATGCGTTACACCCCACTTTTCAATGGCATTATCCTTACATTTGTTTTGTCCAGGAATAGAATGCTCAGGTATCCGTGGCGGCAGTTGTCCTTGCTCTTTGGACATTATCTGACAGAATCTTTGAGACCGTCTAGTAAATCTCTACAGTATCTGACACAGTTATGTAATGTTGGTAGACTGCAGGCCCTTAATTGGTTGCACAATCAGAAACACTAGTTGAGAAACCGTGAACTGAATGACCTGGTGACCTATGAAGAGTCCATCCATGTAGTCATTTACTGACAAGTTGGAGTTCAAGAAATTCAACAGAAAAAGGGAGTTAGAATCTCAAGAAAGGGGAAGTGCACTGAATGACCTGGTGACCTATGATGAGTCCATCCATGTAGTCATTTACTGACAAGTTGGAGTTCAAGAAATTCAACAGGAAAAGGGAGTTAGAATCTCAAAAAGACAGTACTTAAAATATATTCATGTATGTTCCTGCAGAAAAACAAATGACAAATAAATTAAATCAAATTAATGTTATTTTCTATTCATTGTTGTTTGGTATTTACCAGAATTTGAGTTGAGGGAGACATGTAGAGATATGTGCCTGAATGACTTGAGACCATGGTCACCCTTACTCCTACAGTATTAGTCTAGACATTATAGGGTTTAACCTCAAACAATTTGTAACAGAAACTCAATCCTTAATTGGGCTAAAAACGGCAATATGGCCAATAATGTTATTATCACATTTGGGCAAGTGGCTATGGCCGTTTTTATCCCAAGGATTGTTTTTCATGCAAACCAAATGCTTGCAATGGATACAGAATCATGAAAACCCAATTGGCACGTCACATGCTACTTAAATTAATAACATTTTCAGAATTTGCCTTAATAGGTTGTTTAATGGTACCATCACATTATGTTCCACCACTGGGATTTCTTAGGATATTTATGTTGTTGCTAAAATATTTATGAAACAAAGAACAGTTGAAACAGTTTCTGTTGCAATTTGTTTGAGGTTGACCCCCTTTTTCCATAGAATGCATAAAACTAATTTATATGTCAGTATGTGCATGCTTTAAGAGACTGAGAGAATACATATCATGAAGTCATTTGCCTAAAATAGATCTACCCTAGTGTAGCAGCAGGGCGCAGCATCAGAGCTCAAGGGATATGTTATTGATCGGATTGGTGAATTGAATTATTATCAGAATCGACTGATCCCAATCACTGGACAATCAATCGGATCAACTCCAGTTGTGAGAAGAAAATGTGATTGATTGATGGACATAGACAGACTTACAGGTGTTGATGACATGGACTACTTCACCATCCCCAATGTAAACGGCCCAGTGATTGTACTTTCCTCTGACAAACTCAATCATGTCTCCCTTTTGTAGCTCTCGCTTCTGGGGTTGGAAAAACAGAGGCAGAGAAAGGAGTAGAACGATACTTTTAAAATCATCAAATGGGTGTCAGTTTGAATACAGTGTTAGCCCAAATTTAAATACATTTTTACAAAATGTCCTGTATTAAGAAAATATCAATACTACACAAAAAATATAAAGCATCTGTGTAAACAACAAAAAGGCTCACACTTGGTGACATGGTGAAAAAAAGTGACACAGAGAGTGGACGTTTCGTCCTCAGAGTATCCGTTCACTAACCTTTGCTGGAGACATGGTTGCTTTCTTCTTTCAGATTTCATCTGTGTGATCCTTTTATAATCCTTCATCTGCTTTAACTTTCCATTTACTGTGAATACTGTCGGCTTAGTTAATAATTACCTTTACCTATCGCTTCCTTTATCGGTGCATTCAAGTCAAACTATGTGTAATGCCTCAACTCCTACATCCGAAGTTGTCGGGGTCGTGGACCCCATTCAAATAATGATTTGGGGGGTCACTGCTTGAAAAGTTTGAGGACTGACTTATAGTATCTAGGCTGTTCATATTATATCTATTATATCACTATTTAGGGAGAGCATCTCCGGGTATAAAGATGTGTTGAAGACGACACCTCAGAATTCTGGGGCCCCGGGGGCCATGGGCAGGGAGAGAGAGGACTTGACATTTGTTGGGCCTTGTTGATTTATGTTCTATTTATGTTTTATAGGGGGACACAGAGCAACATTTCATTTGGTTCTTCTAAAATATGCACACTGACAGAATGGGTTTTAATAGCAGTGGGCAATGTTTAGGCCACCTTTTCTAGGCCTTCCCCCAATTTTGGGGTGAGCAGTGTGGCTCCTAAATGGGGCTGATCAGTCATTTTGGGGTCTGCCGAAATCAGCTGCCACTCAAATCCCAGCTGATAGAGCCCTGTATCGCTGACGTGCAGGGAGAGGCTCCCAGTTCATTCTAACCTGCCCCCATCATCAGATATACTATCGCCGCTAGACTTTAATTATCCAAAGAATCCATTGCTGTCCTGGTCGGGTCAGAAGTAGAGACCTGTGCAGGGATATGTTTAACTTTTAAGTGCCACTGGATGGAACAGTTCCCAGCCGCACTATCTTCGCCATGAAGAGATGGAGCCTATATAGGCAAGGGGGAAACCTAGGACAACCATGGACGGCTCCCCTAAGCCCCCCACTCAAAACAAGCCCAATTAACTGACTTCTATGTAAACCAAGATTCATTAGCCCCCCCTCTAAATAGCCAGATAAGTAAGTCCCAGCATGGATCATCACACAGACAGTAATGTTGGTCGGACATGACATATACAAGCATTTCTCCTTTCAGTGGCCTCACGCCATCTGCTGGGCCATTTGTGCCATATCTATGATTTGTGCATGTACAACTTCCTGGTCTCAATTGCACGTGTTTCTTTCCTTCCAGGGAGCAACATGGAGTCCACCGTACGGTCTTCGCTTCCTAACCTGATTTAATAAACCTTGGCCAGCAGTAGGAACTAAGGGAGTGTCGGGTCACATGCATCCCAACATGCAACGTCTCTCTAGCATGCTGCACTAGACGCATCACTACACCCGGCACCCTACACCTCAAGGGGTGGCGGTGGCTCAGGGGTAGAGTGGCTGGATGGGAACCGAAAGGTTGCCAGTTCGAACCCGGGCTCCCACAGAGTTAGTTTCGAAGTGTCCTTGAGCAAGACACTGAACTCCTAATTGCTCCCGATGTGCCTTCCTCTGTCATCGGTGTGTAAATGAGTGAATGTAATGCACAATCTCTCTAAAGTGCTATATAAATGCACCATTTACCCACCAGAGAGAGAGAGCGCACACACACACACACACACACACACACACACACACACACACACGTTAATGACAAGTCTAATTTTGATTAGACAGTGTATAAAGAAAAGCAAAACTAATTTTGTTATTTATTTACAGTAGTGTGTTTTGTTACTGTGTTTTTACCCCATAAATACCTGCTGTACTGGGGAACGGTACTGGGGAGCAGAGCAGATAAGGTGATTCATCGTCACAGCAGTGGTTCTCAAAGTTCGACACTAGTGACCCTCAGGGTTCCTTGAAGTGGCTCCAAATGGATTATTTGCTCACTGATCTGTAACTCTGATCAAAAGTACCCTTGAAATGTTTAAAGTTTTAGAAGTTTAGACTAGACTAGTCGTGCCTGAATTCCCAGAGGAAGGTTCAAACGCATGCACATCTCAAAAGATTCTACAGGTGCTGAACAAAAAATACGTACAATGAGAAAGGATACCTGACCCGAAACGTTGTTTGTTACTCTTCAATAAAAGTTTCCTATGGGAGCAGATATTCAGCGTATGTGCTACTATGTAATATTATTTACCCACGTCACCTTGCCAGCCAAGAGCTTTTAGTGTTAGGTGCTGCAGTGCTCTTGCAAGTGTATTTTGTTTGGCACAGCTCATTTGTACGTTTGTATTTCGATCGCCTTGTTTTGGGAGCCTATCACATAGTCTGTCACTATTATGTGTCTCACTTCTATGGCCCCTTCTATGGCCCCTTCTATGGCCCCTTCTATGGCCCCTTCTATGGCCCCTTCTATGGCCCCTTTCTCTCCCCCCACATTCACCAAGCAGCCAGCAAGAGTAGCGGTTTGTGAACATGGCACAACACCTATTTTTTTTACTAGCTAGAGCAGGGGTTCTCAACCCGTGGGTCGCGACCCCTCGGGGGGGGTCGCCAAATTATTTTAGGGGGTCCCCAAATTATTTAAAAAAAAAAATGTTTCATTTTTTTTCTTTTTTTTACGGTTTTTCAAAAATAGCAGACCTACAAGCTCGTAGCGCGCCACTCGGTGGCGCGCTATGAGCTTGTAGATCTGCTATTTTTCATTAGCTAAATTAATTTATATTGGGGGTCGGGAGGGGGCGGGGCGGGGGTCCCGAGATATTGCCAAAGCATTTCCGGGGGTCCCCGGCCAAAAACGTTGAGAACCCCTGAGCTAGAGAAAAACATTACTACAAGTGAAGTAGAGAAATGTACGCTTGTATTTGATGGGGGGGAGGGGTAATCTTTGCCTACTGCTTCTCTCTGGTCATTCATTTTATGTTATGCAGTGGTTGAAAGTACTCCTACTCAACTTCTAGGCAATTATTGTACTTTTACTACACTACAATATTATTTGAAAACTTTAGTTGCTATGGTTACTTTGTAGATTTGTATTATTATTACAAAACATACATTAACATTCGGCCCTACAGTATACATATTGGGCATTTTAAAATAGCCGATCTACAAGCTCACGATGCGTCAGATCTGCTATTTTCAAAATATTTTTTATAGATTTGAAAACTTTAAATGGGACCTCCTGTATAATGAGTTCTTTTACTTTTCGTACTTTTAGTACATTTTGGTTCAAATACTTTTACTCAAGTACATTTTGAATTCTGGGCTTTTACTTGTAGCAGAGTATTTCTACGTATATTGCAGTATTGATACTTTTAACATTTGAGTAGCTTTCCACCACTGGTGTTCTGTAACAGTTCTGTCATGTTATGTTATTTTATATCATAATAACATGACATCCAGGCTAGTGATGGTCAAGCAAGGGGAGGTTATTAAATGCTCATGGGTCACAGGGCTCATCAGCCCCAAATGCAGTCTACTGTCTACCCAAACAATAATAATTTCCATTCTAATTTATAGAATCTGTGTTAAAGCTGCTATAAGCAATAATATGTCAAAATATGAATGACCTTTTTATTTTGTAGGTATTCAGACAGCCAGCAATGAGTAGAACGCTCCCACAAATATTTTAGTCTCTGTGACACATCTAGGGGCCGCAATCTGCATTCAAAGATGTTCCTAGAAGCTTTGTCATTGGTCGGAAAAAAACCCGGTCGCAGTGACTAACCAATCAGGAAGCAGACAGGCAAATCGACCAATGACAAAGCTTCTAGGAAAATCTTTGAATGCAGATTGCGGCCCCTAGATGTGTCACAGAGACTACATTTTCGTTCTAGCGTTCTACCCATTGCTGGCTGTCTGAATACCAAAAACATAAAAAATAAAAAGTTCATTCAAATTTTGACACACAGTTGGAGGCCATCGATATTGTCCTTTTCTTTTTGCTGAGGTTTGCGTGATCTGCGCAAAAGGACAGTTAACCCATTTTGGGCGGGAACCCCTTTTGGTGTTTTAAACATTATGTTATAATTTAGCTATTGAAAAATAGCTGATCTACAAGCTCATAGCGTGCCACCGAGTGGCGCGCTATGAGCTTGTAGGTCTGCTATTTTTGAAAAATCGTGAAAATATTTATTTCAGAAAACTGGAGGATTTTTTTTAAATTTTGAGGTCAGGCCTAAATGGGTCAAATGATAAGGGACAATATCGGTGGCACCCAACTGTATTATTGCTTATAGCAGCTGTGGCTGAGTGAAGTTAGAGGCTGTCTGGTAATCTGAAGGTTTCTGGCCTGCCTACTAGACTGGCTTCTTGGCCAGACTCCTATCACACCACCAAAGTCATTTTAATTTATTTTCCTAAATGGTAAATGGTGCATTTATATAGCGCCTTTATCCAAGGCGCTTTACATAGATCGGGCATTTCATTCACCCATTCAAACACACATTCACATTGCCGGAGGAAATCATGCAAGGTACACCAACCTGCACATTGGGAGCAATTAGGGGTTCAGTGTCTTGCTCAAGGACACTTGGACACTATAATTCTGGGGGAGCCCGGGTTCCAACTGGAAACTTTGCGCTTCCCATCCGGTCACTCTACCCCTGAGCCACTGCCGCCGGCAGATTCACGTCTGGCCGCTGCGAGGCTAACTGCCCAGAAATATCACAAAGGCTGTGGAGGTGACATTCCCACATGACATTCCCCTAAATAAACAAGAAGCACAAAACTAATCTTTTCGCCATCTGCCAATTGATTTAAAGGTGATTTGATTGATTGATCAAGTTTTTTTTTGCGGCTTTCGCCTTTATTTTATATTTTTTATGGAGGGACAGACAGTAGGCTGACAGGAAATGGGGAGAGAGATGGGGGGAAGACATGCAGTAAAGGCCGTCGGGATCGGGAGTCGAACCCGCAGCACACTGCCAGACTGGGTTACCAGCCAAGGTGCCTGGACCGCTGAGCCACGGCCCAGGCCAACCTGTTGGCCCGGCAAACCCACAATGTGCAATGCTTTGTTTTCAAGAGTGTTGTGTGCAAACGTCAGTATAGCATTACAAAGTGACATAAAAAGAACTCGGCAAAGAACCCGAAAACCTATACCACTTCCCTACAGAATGGGAGGAAGTCCATTTATTTATGTATTATTTAAAAACACCTCTTACTGAGCAAAGTGCTGTACAGATTATGTATTGTGCATTTGTTTGTAGACTTATTTATTTATTTATTTTGTCATATTTCACGATTCCATTATGTGTATTGTCAGAATAATTCCTCCTTGTGAATAGCCTCGTACACAGGCACCTTATTCATCCTACTGGAGTAAAGCTACCATGGTGCCATGACATTACATAAAAGCAGGGCCTTGTCCTGTTGTGTGCTGTCAGATTCAACTTTTTACACTTAGACTCGGACTGTCATTATTTATTTGAGATAATCATAATTATTTGACATAATAATTTCCATGTTTAATTTGTTTATATGCAATGTTCATACTTTTTTTCTTTTTTTTTTGTGTTTTTTACCACCTTTCTCCCAAATTTATTCCAATAGGTTGTATACGCATGCATGAAGTGAGTGACAAACCGAGTGGCAAAGGGAGTTTTAATGTTGCTTAATGTCATTTAATGCAATCAGATTAAACAGACTATTCTGTTTGGATGTACTATATGGGCTGTCAAGGCCAGAAGGTAGTTGTTTGCCACTCAGTAGGCGTTAGCCTACCGCATAAGGTCCGGGTAACGGGTATGATGATGATGTCACGTGCATACCACCTATAGATTCCTCCCCACAGACTTTTCTGTGTCGTCACTTCACCTACCGGTGAGGAGCCCCCATCGGTAGGACATAGACTAAAGTACACCCAGTTTGAATATACTGTAAGGTAAATTGATACAGTGATACACATATCTGGCAATCTATGAATCTATATAAAACGTTTGGCAAAACATCATTTTCAAAACACTTTATTTATTTATTTATTTTCTTTACTTTTTTTCTTTTTCAAAGATCAAGAAGACAAGGCAGAGTCAATCAAAATGTGTCGAGTGTATGTGTTGGTTTTGCATCAATCGCATCAAAAAGATTTTTCAGCCACCCTCGAAATCCTTCTACTGCAGTATCCACCTGCAGGAAGTTGACACACAAACAAAGAAGACAGAGTAACAACATGTTTATGCAGTAGGTAGAAATGTACTGTAATTTGTAATGGCAGCTAAATTAAATTACAATAATATAGCTGCAAGCAGCGATAAGACGGGATCAAGCAATACGCCCTTTTAGGCTGATCAACAGTGCCACTTTAGGTCACCCATTGGTATTACAGCTGTTCATACGACAGACAGACAGACAGACAGACAGACAGACAGACAGACTCCCTATAGTTCATGAATGTCAGCTCCATACTATTTGTGTGCAGTACAGTATTTCAACCTGTTGGTCAAATGTATTAATGAACCATTCATATCACTGAATTCTATGTCTATATTGTGTGCACACGAGTGCAGGCTAGCAAGCACATGCACTGCAATCAGGGAGGTAAGGATCGGGAGGCCCCGTTCATGACGTCATAATTGTAATATATATATTTGTATGTGTCAGTGTGTATTAAGCATGAACAGCATAGTACAAAGTACCAAGTACAAAAATATACAAAAGCAGCTTGATTAAACAATTTTTACTTTGTCTTGAAATTACTGTAAGGTATAACTGGGATTCAGCATAATGATGCAATCGAAACTCTCAGCGCTGCTAGTGCAGTGAGTTCACACACTGGGAAGTGGGAACAATTACAAACAAACAACACAGGTCAACGTGTCATGACAGTGAATATTAGCTGCTACCAACTAGTGGTAAGTGGACGTACAGGATGAGGCCGAATAATTGACAAGGCTTGGAAGGCTGCGATGCAATGCAATATTATTACTACTACTACTACTACTAGGCCTACTACAACTATTTTTTTTTTACAAAAAAAGGGAAAAAGAATTGTGAGGCCCTGGAGGCTCGATGCCCGTTTCAATTGAAACGATTGAAACATATATAAGGCCGCCACTGACTGTAATGTAGGTCTAATGCAAAGTTCACTGACATTTTATGTAAGACAATGAAATGCTATCTACCTGCTGAGAATGTTGCTTGCCGTAGCGCAGCTCAGTGGCAAAGTGTTCACAATTATTTGTTGCAAGGTTGTAAGAAACCTCCTCGCCCACCCGTGCAAGGGCATCTTTGACAATATCATTTGCTGGTCGCAACTTAAATTTACTGTCCGTGTCCAGGTAATTGTTGATTTGCCACTTGTCATCCCGAGCCACGCTCTCCAGTCTCTCTCTCTTTACCTCAGCTTTGGTGCCGACAGACGACATCCCCATACTAATTTCTCCTGAATTAGCTGAATTAAGTACAGAGAAACAGATGAGTGGTTACAATGTTAAAAAGAGACAATATTTTCAATATATTCATGGTATGTTCCTGCAGAAAAACAAATTACAATGAAATAAAAATGAAATAAAATGTTATTTTATATGCATTGTTGTTTGGTATTTACCAGAATTTGAATTGAGGGAGACATGTAAGGATGTTAACCTGACTCCGCCAGATGGGGCAGCAGAGAGTACACTGGGTTCCCCCCTCCTGCTCCCATCTGGGAACTCTCAGGCAGAGGCGGGATCAAGGCATACACAGTGCTGCCTTGATCCCGCCTCTAGCTGCCACTGATTGGCCAGGCCGTTTTGTGGCCGGGCATCAAATCTGCCTGAGAGTTCCCAGATGGGAGCAGGAGGGGGGAACCCAGTGTACTCTCTGCTGCCCCATCTGGCGGAGTCAGGTTATAAGGATGTGCCCTTGGGCTAAAAACGGCCATAGCAAATGTGATGGTTATCAATGTATCATCACATTTGGGCAAGTGGCTATGGCTGTTTTTAGCCCAAGGATTGTTTTTCGTGAAAAAAATATATGCTTGCAATGGATTCAGAATCATGAAAACCCCCTAGTTTGACATGTCACATGCTACTTAAATTCATATAAAATAAAATAAGAGTTTTGCCTTAATATGTTGGTACCATCACCTATTTTTATCATTTTTCAATATGTTCCACCACTGGGATGTCTTAGGATTTTTTATATGTTGTTACGAACATATTATTATTTTTGAAACTTTTTTTTTTGAAAGAGTCTGTTACAATTTGTTTGAGGTTGACCGCCTTTTTCCATAGAATGCCTATACAGTATGTCAGTATGTGCATGCTTTGAGAGACATCTGCTTCATGCTGCCTGCCTGTCACAAAGTAATTTGCCTACCATCAAAATAGATCTACCAAAGGAGAGTGTAGCAGCTGAGAGCTCAAGGGATATGTTATTGATCGGATTTGTTGAATTTAATTATTGTCGGAATTCCCTGATCATTATATCTAGGAATTACAAAAATCGACTGATCCCAATCAATCGGAGCAACTCCAGTTGTGACAAGAAAATGTGATTGATTGATTGATTGATTGATGTACATAACAGACTCACAGGCGTTGGTGACATGCACTACTTCACCATCCCCAATGTAAACAGCCCAGTGTTTGTAGTACTTTCCTCTGAAGAACTCAATCATGTCTCCCTCTTTTAGCTCTCGCTTCTGGGGTTGGAAAAACAGAAGCAGAGAAAGTAGAGAAGTAGAACGATACCTTTGAGAGCATCAGATCGGTTTCCAGTTTGATACAGAAAAAAGTACAAAAAAGTGACACAGAGAGTGGACGTTTCGTCCTCAGACCGTCGGTTCACTAACCTTTGCTTTAGAAGACCCATGACCCATGGTTGCTCTGTGTGGTTCTGATGTGGTTTTCTGTTCAAAAGGAGTAAGAATTGCTCAATGAAAACAGGGACAGACTTTGTCATATGATAGAAAATAAGTCGGACACTTTATTTCCAACAAACACACCATTTACAGAATCGACATGGAAAAAGTCACATGTTACAAAATGGAGAAGATAGCCCACGTCTGAGTCCAATTAATGACAAGGGGTAGTAATCACACTGAATGAACAGTTTTTACAGCTTAAATACAAACTGACTTGAGGCGGTTCCCCTCCACTACTTCTCTGATTACTAACCAATCAGGAACTGAGAATTTGTCTGCCTGTCGTTTTGAGTGACAGGACAAATGGATTCAGGATTTAGCAGACTCACAGCTATAGTTAACAAGCAAGTGGCGATGGCCAAATGTAGCCCAAGGAGTGTTTTTCATGTGTCGTAAATTAGAAATGGCATAAATACCATTCTAAGCTATAGCCTACTAACGAAACCAGACCAGAGATGAAATAATGTTGTCAAAAACTACCAGGCAGAGTAGTGAAAAACCATGGCATCAGATGAAAAAAGGCAGGCAGAGAGATGAACTACATTCTGGCTGTCACCCGTCTCTCCGGTGGTCACCAGACTATACCTGGTTGTCACATAGTCTATTCCTATGAGTCACTCCAAACCTCCACAGTTAAAACTAGTGAAATGCTTACATTGGATCCACTTTTAAGCAGTTAGAAACATAGTCAAAATAATGCAGGGTGGAATAGGTGTTGAGCTTCAGGCCAGCTATTCTGACCAGACATGCATGTCTTCTCTCCCACTAACCATTGAATAAGCACATAGTGACCGAAATGTAGTTGAACATTGTTATTGGCATAGCCTAATTATTATGAATATTGTATTGTATAGATATGGACTATTGCGAGACCACACATGCAAAACAAATGCTTAGAATGGATGCAGTATCACGGAAAAACCCTACCGTATATTTTGACACGTTACATGCTACTTAAAGCATAATGCATTGTTTTTTTTCCTCCTGTTCTAATATCCATTCACAGTCCCTGCATCAGTCCTGCAACCCAGCTCTGCTGCCTTGCCAATGTATATAACAGAGGTGAGTTGTGTCTGAATTACATAATACATTACATTATAAACTTAGTCGTCTTTGTCATCACAAAAATGTACAGCATTCCCTGCATTCAGCCATGCAGTGTGTGACAGATGAACCTGTCGCGGTCCTTTCACATGTAATGTATGACGATACCTCTCTTTAGTTAAGAAGACAAATGTAGCCCTATCTATAACTAGAAAAGCAGTTCCTGCAGAAACTGCGTGGGCTTGCTGAAAACCCACGATGTATATGAGGTACAGTAGAAAATTAAGCTGAAGAAAAAAGATTTAAAAAAGAATTTAGGAATTTAAAGAATTTAATTCTTTTTTTTAAGTTTATAAAGTATAAAAATGTGTAAAGTGAAAAATACAAGCATGCATAAAGTTGAACATGCATAAAGTATGTGGAAGTAGTAGGATGTGAAAAAGTGTTGGAATTTAGAAGAAGAAGAAGCATAAAGTGTAGATAACTAGTGTGGGCTCGCTGGAGTGAGCCCACAATAAAACATAATTGTGTTGTGTTGATTCCAATCTGACTGCATACTTAGGCCTACACAGAGCCATAGAGTAAGACAAATAGGGACAACTGGAAGTTTACGGATGCATTGGAGTCTATGGGCTCGTGCGAGTACATGAACCACGTGAACAGGCTTTTTTCTGCCCCCTCAATGTCGTAACTCTCTTACTCTATGGCTCTGGGCCTACAATAGTATGGCTGGCTGTCAGCCTGTCACAGTACAATAGCCTAAAGGTGCCTAAGTTTTATTAGGCTTGCATTTCCAATGTGAAAGGGTGGCATTTCTTCCTCAACCTTCCAGCGTTTAAAATCTAAACAGTGAGTAATAATTAAATGCCAAATGTTTGTTTATGGTCATAAAATACACTCAAACACCTCACGAGAACACCTAGGGCCAGATTCACAAGTTCACAACGGAAATATACGACCATAGTTCATGCAGTGCACCGCAAGGTTATAATAGTTTTGGTTTTTTCATTGTAGTTAATTTTAGTTCGTTTTGACTTTTTTTTCTTCTAATTCAGTTAGTTTTAGTTAGTTTTCAGAGCGGGTTTGCTAGTTTTTATTTAGTTTTTATTTTGGTGAAATGCTTTAATAGTTTTAGTTTAGTTATAGTTTAGTTTTAGTTTATTTGTGGGACCGTACCCAAGTTCCCTCAGCCCTATGTTCCCTCAGCCCTATGTTCCCTCAATCCAAAACAGACCCTGTGTTCCCTCCAGTAGGGGCTGGTGGTGATTTGGTGGTGATTTGGGGTGGGTAGCATTATACTATAATGCTACCCATAGTTCACAATGCAGCAACAGCATCACATTGCAGATACCAAGTTACAGCAATGCCACTAATGGGGTCTAGTCTATCTAATTTGTTATAGCAAATGCTCCACAACAACGCAGTGAACCCCAGTGAACGTTGTTCGTATGTCCGTATATATATATATATATATATATATATATATATATATATAGTTGTTTTGCTCTACGCAGGGTATGGCAGCATCCTGGGTCCTCAGGCCTTCAGGAGGCTGCAACCCTGTACTGGCATAAGCCAGTTGGATGGCCTCCACAATCCACCGGGAAAGCCGTACTTTAGTAATAGTTTCCTTTAGCTCCGGCACCCCATGTCACAAATACCCATACCCTTCCTGTAATTCAATTACAGGAGGATATAAATACAGAAATTAATAAATTAAAATTATGGTTTGACAGAAACAGGTTATCATTAAACGTGAAAAAGACAAAAATAATTGTATTTGGCAATAACATGACAAACACACAAGTAAAGGTAAAAATTTATGGGATTGAAATTGAAAGAGTTAAGGAAATAAAATGTCTGGGGGTAACCATCAACAAAAAAATGAACTGGAAAGCACATATAAAACATGTACAGAACAAGATATCAAGAAGTATTGCAGTTATCAATAAAGCTAGGAAGGTATTGGACCAGAAATCACTCCACACATTATATTGCTCCTTAGTCCTGCCCTATTTGCAGTACTGTGTAGAGGTTTGGGGAAATAACTACAAGACATCTTTAAATCCAGTAATAACCCTTCAAAAAAGAGCAATACGAATAATACACAATGTGGGTTATCAGGAGCATACTAACAAGCTTTTTTTAGAGTCAAAACTTCTCAAATTTATTGACATTGTGGACTATCAAACAGCACAAATAATGTACAAAGCTAACAATATGTTACTGCTTAGGTAACATTCAAAAACTGTTTAGAGACCAGGAGGGGGATTATAATTTAAGGGGAAAATCAAATCACAACTTTAAAGTTCAATTTAGGCGTACAACCAGAAAAGGTTTTTGCATTTCAAATTCTGGCGTGAGGTTATGGAATGGTTTTACGGTGGAGTTAAAAATATGTGCAAACATGAAAATGTTTAAACTTAAGCTCAAAGACATGATTTTAATGAGCTACAGGGATGAAGAAGGTGTAGGTTTTCACTAGGTGTGTGTGCGCGTGTGTGTGTGTGGGGGGGGGGGGCAATGTTTAGGCCACCTTTTCTAGGCCTTCCCCCAATTTTGGGGTGAGCAGTGTGGCTCCTAAATGGGGCTGATCAGTCATTTTGGGGTCTGCCGAAATCAGCTGCCACTCAAATCCCAGCTGATAGAGCCCTGTATCGCTGACGTGCAGGGAGAGGCTGCCAGTTCATTCTAACCTGCCCCCATCATCAGATATACTATCGCCGCTAGACTTTAATTATCCAAAGAATCCATTGCTGTCCTGGTCGGGTCAGAAGTAGAGACCTGTGCAGTGATATGTTTAACTTTTAAGTGCCACTGGATGGAACAGTTCCCAGCCGCACTATCTTCGCCATGAAGAGATGGAGCCTATATTGGCAAGGGGGAAACCTAGGACAACCAGGGACGGCTCCCCTAAGCCCCCCACTCAAAACAAGCCCAATTAACTGACTTCTATGTAAACCAAGATTCATTAGCCCCCCCTCTAAATAGCCAGATAAGTAAGTCCCAGCATGGATCATCACACAGACAGTAATGTTGGTTGGAGTGACATATACAAGCATTTCTCCTTTCAGTGGCCTCACGCCATCTGCTGGGCCATTTGTGCCATATCTATGATTTTAAAATAGCCGATCTACAAGCTCACGATGCGTCAGATCTGCTATTTTCAAAATATTTTTTATAGATTTGAAAACTTTAAATGGGACCTCCTGTATAATGAGTTATTTTACTTTTCGTACTTTTAGTACATTTTGGTTCAAATACTTTTACTCAAGTACATTTTGAATTCTGGGCTTTTACTTGTAGTATTTCTACGTATATTGCAGTATTGATACTTTTAACATTTGAGTAGCTTTTTCCATCACTGGTGTTCTGTAACAGTTATGTCATGTTATGTTATTTTATATCATAATAACATGACATCCAGCCTAGTGATGGTCAAGCAAGGAGAGGTTATTAAATGCTCATGGGTCACAGGGCTCATCAGCCCCAAATGCAGTCTACTGTCTACCCAAACAATAATAATTTCCATTCTAATTTATAGAATCTGTGTTAAAGCTGCTATAAGCAATAATATGTCAAAAATATTAATGACCTTTTTATTTTGTAGGTATTCAGACAGCCAGCAATGAGTAGAACGCTCCCACAAATATTTTAGTCTCTGTGACACATCTAGGGGCCGCAATCTGCATTCAAAGATGTTCCTAGAAGCTTTGTCATTGGTCGGAAAAAAACCCGGTCGCAGTGACTAACCAATCAGGAAGCAGACAGGCAAATCGACCAATGACAAAGCTTCTAGGAAAATCTTTGAATGCAGATTGCGGCCCCTAGATGTGTCACAGAGACTACATTTTCGTTCTAGCGTTCTACCCATTGCTGGCTGTCTGAATACCAAAAACATAAAAAATAAAAAGTTCATTCAAATTTTGACACACAGTTGGAGGCCATCGATATTGTCCTTTTCTTTTTGCTGAGGTTTGCGTGATCTGCGCAAAAGGACAGTTAACCCATTTTGGGCGGGAACCCCTTTTGGTGTTTTAAACATTATGTTATAATTTAGCTATTGAAAAATAGCTGATCTACAAGCTCATAGCGTGCCACCGAGTGGCGCGCTATGAGCTTGTAGGTCTGCTATTTTTGAAAAATCGTGAAAATATTTATTTCAGAAAACTGGAGGATTTTTTTTTAATTTTGAGGTCAGGCCTAAATGGGTCAAATGATAAGGGACAATATCGGTGGCACCCAACTGTATTATTGCTTATAGCAGCTGTGGCTGAGTGAAGTTAGAGGCTGTCTGGTAATCTGAAGGTTTCTGGCCTGCCTACTAGACTGGCTTCTTGGCCAGACTCCTATCACACCACCAAAGTCATTTTAATTTATTTTCCTAAATGGTAAATGGTGCATTTATATAGCGCCTTTATCCAAGGCGCTTTACATAGATCGGGCATTTCATTCACCCATTCAAACACACATTCACATTGCCGGAGGAAATCATGCAAGGTACACCAACCTGCACATTGGGAGCAATTAGGGGTTCAGTGTCTTGCTCAAGGACACTTTGACACTATAATTCTGGGGGAGCCCGGGTTCCAACTGGAAACCTTGCGCTTCCCATCCGGTCACTCTACCCCTGAGCCACTGCCGCCGGCAGATTCACGTCTGGCCGCTGCGAGGCTAACTGCCCAGAAATATCACAAAGGCTGTGGAGGTGACATTCCCACATGACATTCCCCTAAATAAACAAGAAGCACAAAACTAATCTTTTCGCCATCTGCCAATTGATTTAAAGGTGATTTGATTGATTGACATCAAGTTTCTTTTTGCGGCTTTCGCCTTTATTTTATATTTTTTATGGAGGGACAGACAGTAGGCTGACAGGAAATGGGGAGAGAGATGGGGGGAAGACATGCAGTAAAGGCCGTCGGGATCGGGAGTCGAACCCGCAGCACACTGCCAGACTGGGTTACCAGCCAAGGTGCCTGGACCGCTGAGCCACGGCCCAGGCCAACCTGTTGGCCCGGCAAACCCACAATGTGCAATGCTTTGTTTTCAAGAGTGTTGTGTGCAAACGTCAGTATAGCATTACAAAGTGACATAAAAAGAACTCGGCAAAGAACCCGAAAACCTATACCACTTCCCTACAGAATGAGAGGAAGTCCATTTATTTATGTATTATTTAAAAACACCTCTTACTGAGCAAAGTGCTGTACAGATTATGTATTGTGCATTTGTTTGTAGACATATTTATTTATTTATTTTGTCATATTTCACGATTCCATTATGTGTATTGTCAGAATAATTCCTCCTTGTGAATAGCCTCGTACACAGGCACCTTATTCATCCTACTGGAGTAAAGCTACCATGGTGCCATGACATTACATAAAAGCAGGGCCTTGTCCTGTTGTGTGCTGTCAGATTCAACTTTTTACACTTAGACTCGGACTGTCATTATTTATTTGAGATAATCATAATTATTTGACATAATAATTTCCATGTTTAATTTGTTTATATGCAATGTTCATACTTTTTTTCTTTTTTTTTTGTGTTTTTTACCACCTTTCTCCCAAATTTATTCCAATAGGTTGTATACGCATGCATGAAGTATACCGAGTGGCAAAGGGAGTTTTAATGTTGCTTAATGTCATTTAATGCAATCAGATTAAACAGACTATTCTGTTTGGATGTACTATATGGGCTGTCAAGGCCAGAAGGTAGTTGTTTGCCACTCAGTAGGCGTTAGCCTACCGCATAAGGTCCGGGTAACGGGTATGATGATGATGTCACGTGCATACCACCTATAGATTCCTCCCCACAGACTTTTCTGTGTCGTCACTTCACCTACCGGTGAGGAGCCCCCATCGGTAGGACATAGACTAAAGTACACCCAGTTTGAATATACTGTAAGGTAAATTGATACAGTGATACACATATCTGGCAATCTATGAATCTATATAAAACGTTTGGCAAAACATCATTTTCAAAACACTTTATTTATTTATTTATTTTCTTTACTTTTTTTCTTTTTCAAAGATCAAGAAGACAAGGCAGAGTCAATCAAAATGTGTCGAGTGTAGGTGTGGGTTTTGGCATCGGATCAAAAAGATTTTTCAGCCACCCTCGAAATCCTACTGCAACTTCTACTGCAACTTCTACTGCAGTATCCACCTGCAGGAAGTTGACACACAAACAAAGAAGACAGAGTAACAACATGTTTATGCAGTAGGTAGAAATGTACTGTAATTTGTAATGGCAGCTAAATTAAATGACAATAATATAGCTGCAAGCAGCGATAAGACGGGATCAAGCAATACGCCCTTTTAGGCTGATCAACAGTGCCACTTTAGGTCACCCATTGGTATTACAGCTGTTCATACCACAGACAGACAGACAGACAGACAGACAGACAGACAGACAGACTCCCTATAGTTCATGAATGTCAGCTCCATACTATTTGTGTGCAGTACAGTATTTCAACCTGTTGGTCAAATGTATTAATGAACCATTCATATCACTGAATTCTATGTCTATATTGTGTGCACACGAGTGCAGGCTAGCAAGCACATGCACTGCAATCAGGGAGGTAAGGATCGGGAGGCCCCGTTCATGACGTCATAATTGTAATATATATATTTGTATGTGTCAGTGTGTATTAAGCATGAACAGCATAGTACAAAGTACCAAGTACAAAAATATACAAAAGCAGCTTGATTAAACAATTTTTACTTTGTCTTGAAATTACTGTAAGGTATAACTGGGATTCAGCATAATGATGCAATCGAAACTCTCAGCGCTGCTAGTGCAGTGAGTTCACACACTGGGAAGTGGGAACAATTACAAACAAACAACACAGGTCAACGTGTCATGACAGTGAATATTAGCTGCTACCAACTAGTGGTAAGTGGACGTACAGGATGAGGCCGAATAATTGACAAGGCTTGGAAGGCTGCGATGCAATGCAATATTATTACTACTACTACTACTACTAGGCCTACTACAACTATTTTTTTTTTACAAAAAAAGGGAAAAAGAATTGGGAGGCCCTGGAGGCTCGATGCCCGTTTCAATTGAAACGATTGAAACATATATAAGGCCGCCACTGACTGTAATGTAGGTCTAATGCAAAGTTCACTGACATTTTATGTAAGACAATGAAATGCTATCTACCTGCTGAGAATGTCGCTTGCCGTAGCGCAGCTCAGTGGCAAAGTGTTCACAATTATTTGTTGCAAGGTTGTAAGAAACCTCCTCGCCCACCCGTGCAAGGGCATCTTTGACAATATAATTTGCTGGTCGCAACTTAAATTTACTGTCCGTGTCCAGGTAATTGTTGATTTGCCACTTGTCATCCCCAGCCACGCTCTCCAGTCTCTCTCTCTTTACCTCAGCTTTGTTGCCGACAGACGACATCCCCATACTAATTTCTCCTGAATTAGCTGAATTAAGTACAGAGAAACAGATGAGTGGTTACAATGTTAAAAAGAGACAATATTTTCAATATATTCATGGTATGTTCCTGCAGAAAAACAAATTACAATGAAATAAAAATGAAATAAAATGTTATTTTATATGCATTGTTGTTTGGTATTTACCAGAATTTGAATTGAGGGAGACATGTAAGGATGTTAACCTGACTCCGCCAGATGGGGCAGCAGAGAGTACACTGGGTTCCCCCCTCCTGCTCCCATCTGGGAACTCTCAGGCAGAGGCGGGATCAAGGCATACACAGTGCTGCCTTGATCCCGCCTCTAGCTGCCACTGATTGGCCAGGCCGTTTTGTGGCCGGGCATCAAATCTGCCTGAGAGTTCCCAGATGGGAGCAGGAGGGGGGAACCCAGTGTACTCTCTGCTGCCCCATCTGGCGGAGTCAGGTTATAAGGATGTGCCCTTGGGCTAAAAACGGCCATAGCAAATGTGATGGTTATCAATGTATCATCACATTTGGGCAAGTGGCTATGGCTGTTTTTAGCCCAAGGATTGTTTTTCGTGAAAAAAATATATGCTTGCAATGGATTCAGAATCATGAAAACCCCCTAGTTTGACATGTCACATGCTACTTAAATTCATATAAAATAAAATAAGAGTTTTGCCTTAATATGTTGGTACCATCACCTATTTTTATCATTTTTCAATATGTTCCACCACTGGGATGTCTTAGGATTTTTTATATGTTGTTACGAACATATTAATATTTATGAAACCTTTTTTTTTGAAAGAGTCTGTTACAATTTGTTTGAGGTTGACCCCCTTTTTCCATAGAATGCCTATACAGTATGTCAGTATGTGCATGCTTTGAGAGACATCTGCTTCATGCTGCCTGCCTGTCACAAAGTAATTTGCCTACCATCAAAATAGATCTACCAAAGGAGAGTGTAGCAGCTGAGAGCTCAGGGATATGTTATTGATCGGATTTGTTGAATTTAATTATTGTCGGAATTCCCTGATCATTATATCTAGGAATTACAAAAATCGACTGATCCCAATCAATCGGAGCAACTCCAGTTGTGACAAGAAAATGTGATTGATTGATTGATTGATTGATGTACATAACAGACTCACGGTCGTCGTCGTTGGTGACATGCACTACTTCACCATCCCCAATGTAAACAGCCCAGTGTTGGAAGTTAACGGGATGACCTCTGAAGAACTCAATCATGTCTCCCTTCTTTGGCTGGGGTTGGAAAATCAGAAGCAGAGAAAGTAGAGAAGTAGAACGATACCTTTGAGAGCATCAGATCGGTTTCCAGTTTGATACAGAAAAAAGTACAAAAAAGTGACACAGAGAGTGGACGTTTCGTCCTCAGACCGTCGGTTCACTAACCTTTGCTTTAGAAGACCCATGACCCATGGTTGCTCTGTGTGGTTCTGATGTGGTTTTCTGTTCAAATGGAGTAAGAATTGCTCAATGAAAACAGGGACAGACTTTGTCATATGATAGAAAATAAGTCGGACACTTTATTTCCAACAAACACACCATTTACAGAATCGACATGGAAAAAGTCACATGTTACAAAATGGAGAAGATGGCCCACGTCTGAGTCCAATTAATGACGAGGGGTAGTAATCACACTGAATGAACAGTTTTTACAGCTTAAATTCAAACTGAGTTGAGGCGGTTCCCCTCCACTACTTCTCTGATTACTAACCAATCAGGAACTGAGAATTTGTCTGCCTGTCGTTTTGAGTGACGGGACAAATGGATTCAGGATTTAGCAGACTCACAGCTATAGTTAACAAGCAAGTGGCGATGGCCAAATGTAGCCCAAGGAGTGTTTTTCATGTGTCGTAAATTAGAAATGGCATAAATACCATTCTAAGCTATAGCCTACTAACGAAACCAGACCAGAGATGAAATAATGTTGTCAAAAACTACCAGGCAGAGTAGTGAAAAACCATGGCATCAGATGAAAAAAGGCAGGCAGAGAGATGAACTACATTCTGGCTGTCACCCGTCTCTCCGGTGGTCACCAGACTATACCTGGTTGTCACATAGTCTATTCCTATGAGTCACTCCAAACCTCCACAGTTAAGACTAGTGAAATGCTTACATTGGATCCACTTTTAAGCAGTTAGAAACATAGTCAAAATAATGCAGGGTGGAATAGGTGTTGAGCTTCAGGCCAGCTATTCTGACCAGACATGCATGTCTTCTCTCCCACTAACCATTGAATAAGCACATAGTGACCGAAATTTAGTTGAACATTGTTATTGGCATAGCCTAATTATTATGAATATTGTATTGTATAGATATGGACTATTGCGAGACCACACATGCAAAACAAATGCTTAGAATGGATGCAGTATCACGGAAAAACCCTACCGTATATTTTGACACGTTACATGCTACTTAAAGCATAATGCATTGTTTTTTTTCCTCCTGTTCTAATATCCATTCACAGTCCCTGCATCAGTCCTGCAACCCAGCTCTGCTGCCTTGCCAATGTATATAACAGAGGTGAGTTGTGTCTGAATTACATAATACATTACATTATAAACGTAGTCGTCTTTGTCATCACAAAAATGTACAGCATTCCCTGCATTCAGCCATGCAGTCGCGGTCCTTTCACATGTAATGTATGACGATACCTCTCTTTAGTTAAGAAGACAAATGTAGCCCTATCTATAACTAGAAAAGCAGTTCCTGCAGAAACTGCGTGGGCTTGCTGAAAACCCACGATGTATATGAGGTACAGTGGAAAATTAAGCTGAAGAAAAAAGATTTAAAAAAGAATTTAAAGAATTTAATTCTTTTTTTTAAGTTTATAAAGTATAAAAATGTGTAAAGTGAAAAATACAAGCATGCATAAAGTTGAACATGCATAAAGTATGTGGAAGTAGTAGGATGTGAAAAAGTGTTGGAATTTAGAAGAAGAAGAAGAAGCATAAAGTGTAGATAACTAGTGTGGGCTCGCTGGAGTGAGCCCACAATAAAACATAATTGTGTTGTGTTGATTCCAATCTGACTGCATACTTAGGCCTACACAGAGCCATAGAGTAAGACAGAGTTATACGACAACAAATAGGGACAACTGGACAAGTTTACGGATGCATTGGAGTCTATGGGCTCGTGCGAGTACATGAACCACGTGAACAGGCTTTTTTCTGCCCCCTCAATGTCGTAACTCTCTTACTCTATGGCTCTGGGCCTACAATAGTATGGCTGGCTGTCAGCCTGTCACAGTACAATAGCCTAAAGGTGCCTAAGTTTTATTAGGCTTGCATTTCCAATGTGAAAGGGTGGCATTTCTTCCTCAACCTTCCAGCGTTTAAAATCTAAACAGTGAGTAATAATTAAATGCCAAATGTTTGTTTATGGTCATAAAATACACTCAAACACCTCACGAGAACACCTAGGGCCAGATTCACAAGTTCACAACGGAAATATACGACCATAGTTCATGCAGTGCACCGCAAGGTTATAATAGTTTTGGTTTTTTCATTGTAGTTAATTTTAGTTAGTTTTGACTTTTTTTTCTTCTAATTCAGTTAGTTTTAGTTAGTTTTCAGAGCGGGTTTGCTAGTTTTTATTTAGTTTTTATTTTGGTGAAATGCTTTAATAGTTTTAGTTTAGTTATAGTTTAGTTTTAGTTTATTTGTGGGACCGTACCCAAGTTCCCTCAGCCCTATGTTCCCTCAGCCCTATGTTCCCTCAATCCAAAACAGACCCTGTGTTCCCTCCAGTGGTGATTTGGTGGTGATTTGGGGTGGGTAGCATTATACTATACTACCCATAGTTCACAATGCAGCAACAGCATCACATTGCAGATACCAAGTTACAGCAATGCCACTAATGGGGTTTAGTCTATCTAATTTGTTATAGCAAATGCTCCACAACAACGCAGTGAACCCCAGTGAACGTTGTTCGTATGTCCGTATATATATATATATATATATATATATATATATATATATAGTTGTTTTGCTCTACGCAGGGTATGGCAGCATCCTGGGTCCTCAGGCCTTCAGGAGGCTGCAACCCTGTACTGGCATAAGCCAGTTGGATGGCCTCCACAATCCACCGGGAAAGCCGTACTTTAGTAATAGTTTCCTTTAGCTCCGGCACCCCATGTCACAAATACCCATACCCTTCCTGTAATTCAATTACAGGAGGATATAAATACAGAAATTAATAAATTAAAATTATGGTTTGACAGAAACAGGTTATCATTAAACGTGAAAAAGACAAAAATAATTTTATTTGGCAATAACATGACAAACACACAAGTAAAGGTAAAAATTGATGGGATTGAAATTGAAAGAGTTAAGGAAATAAAATTTCTGGGGGTAACCATCAACGAAGAAATGAACTGGAAAGCACATATAAAACATGTACAGAACAAGATATCAAGAAGTATTGCAGTTATCAATAAAGCTAGGAAGGTATTGGACCAGAAATCACTCCACACATTATATTGCTCCTTAGTCCTGCCCTATTTGCAGTACTGTGTAGAGGTTTGGGGAAATAACTACAAGACATCTTTAAATCCAGTAATAACCCTTCAAAAAAGAGCAATACGAATAATACACAATGTGGGTTATCAGGAGCATACTAACAAGCTTTTTTTAGAGTCAAAACTTCTCAAATTTATTGACATTGTGGACTATCAAACAGCACAAATAATGTACAAAGCTAACAATATGTTACTGCTTAGGTAACATTCAAAAACTGTTTAGAGACCAGGAGGGGGATTATAATTTAAGGGGAAAATCAAATCACAACTTTAAAGTTCAATTTAGGCGTACAACCAGAAAAGGTTTTTGGATTTCAAATTATGGCGTGAGGTTATGGAATGGTTTTACGGTGGAGTTAAAAATATGTGCAAACATGAAAATGTTTAAACTTAAGCTCAAAGACATGATTTTAATGAGCTACAGGGATGAAGGTGTAGGTTTTCACTAGGTGTGTGTGTGCGTGTGTGGGGGGGGGGGGGGGGGGGTGTTTGTGTGTATATGTAATATAGTTTTAGTTAACTATTATAACCTTGGTGCACCGCAGTAAAAGTAAATGAATTCACAAAACTAACATTTGTATTGTTGACCTATTTCTAAAATATTAGCGCAACTTTCGTTCAACTTTGACCCCCCTATCACATGGAACTATTTTATGGGCGTAGTGATATGGACACAGAAAACATAGTTCTGTGTGATAGAGGGGTCAAAAATGAACGAAAGTTGCGCTAATATTTTAGAAATAGGTCAACAATACAAATGACGATAGTTTTGTGGATTAATTTACTTTTAATGCGTGGCCCCCTGTGCCCCCCCACAGAATGACCGGAACTACTTAATATTTCACCAAAACCAGAACAGAACTCCCACCACGGGACTCGGGCAATCAATTAATACAGTTGCAACCACTATATTAATGGCAAGTATTTCATACAGCTTAAGTTAAAAAAATCTGAACTATCCCTTTCAATGAGTATACACATCCAAATGAAAGTTCATTCAGTATAATTTGAGTCGCAAAGACTTAATAAAAATATGAATAGTGATTCACATTTAGAAAATTGGCTCAATTTACCCCCGGACATTTGGTTAATTTTACCCACAGCCACCATTTTAGAAAATAATGACTAGAATAATACTTCAGACGATTCATTTGCGAAATTATTCACATGGTTCTATCCATTGGCAAACCACCAACATGTATGACATAGTGTGATTTGAGTTACTTAATTGTTAAAAGCGTACTACTTCTGCAAAGTTTAGATGCACAAGCAGTTCAATATATGTTGAGAGTTGAAAATGTAGGAAATTTACTCAAACTAACCTTTATTGCAGCTCCTTTCAAAAGTCCTCGAAGTGGCCGGGTGAAGAAATAGTTGTGGTGTCTTCTCAGATTTGAGGATAAATGCACATTACTGTGAAAGTTCTCAACTTATATACCAGTCCTGCTGTGTGTGCCACTCCCACTTTACCCCACCTTCTGTGTGTGTGTGTGTGTGTGTGTGTGTGTGTGTGTGTGTGTGTGTGTGTGTGTGTGTGTGTGTGTGTGTGTGTGTGTGTGTGTGTGTGTGTGTGTGTGTGTGTGTGTGTGTGTGTGTGTGTGTGTGTGTGTGTGTGTGTGTGTGTGTGTGTGTGTGTGTGTGTGTGAGAGTAGTGAGTGAGTGAGTGAGTGAGTGAGTGAGTGAGTGAGTGAGTGAGTGAGTGAGTGAGTGAGTGAGTGAGTGAGTGAGTGAGTGAGTGAGTGAGTGAGTGAGTGAGTGAGTGAGTGAGTGAGTGAGTGAGTGAGTGAGTGAGTGAGTGAGTGAGTGAGTGAGTGAGTGAGTGAGTGAGTGAGTGAGTGAGTGAGTGAGTGAGTGAGTGAGTGAGTGAGTGAGTGAGTGAGTGAGTGAGTGAGTGAGTGAGTGAGTGAGTGAGTGAGTGAGTGAGTGAGTGAGTGAGTGAGTGAGTGAGTGAGTGAGTGAGTGAGTGAGTGAGTGAGTGAGTGAGTGAGTGAGTGAGTGAGTGAGTGAGTGAGTGAGTGAGTGAGTGAGTGAGTGAGTGAGTGAGTGAGTGAGTGAGTGAGTGAGTGAGTGAGTGAGTGAGTGAGTGAGTGAGTGAGTGAGTGAGTGAGTGAGTGAGTGAGTGAGTGAGTGAGTGAGTGAGTGAGTGAGTGAGTGAGTGAGTGAGTGAGTGAGTGAGTGAGTGAGTGAGTGAGTGAGTGAGTGAGTGAGTGAGTGAGTGAGTGAGTGAGTGAGTGACCTGCTTTCACCCACAGCCAAAAAGGAGGAAGCTCAAATTCTAGACATTAATTCAATTCAATAGCCTTACTCCCTTTTTCTGTTGAATTTCTTGAACTCCAACTTGTCAGTAAATGACAACTATTATAACCTGACCATGCATTTAGTAATGTAGGATTTGTTGATTTGTTTTAAATGTTCTTTCCACTAGTTGAGAAACCGTGAACTGAATGACCTGGTGACCTATGATGAGTCCATCCATGTCATTTACTGACAGCCTTATTGTCTCCGAGGAGAAATTTGTCTTGGGCACCAAGATACAGCGTTATACATACATACACACACACATCCATGTCATTTACTGACAGCCTTATTGTCTCCGAGGAGAAATTTGTCTTGGGCACCAAGAGACAGCGTTATACATACATACACACACACAGTTCATAGTACAAAAAATAATTATCCTACCCACACTGTGCAAATATATCAAGGTTCTAAGGTTCAAATTCAGAAATTGCAAGAGTAGCAGATCTACAAGCGCTGCGCTTCGAGCTTGATTTGCGGATCTGCTACTTTTGATACGTTCGTGTGGTTCCGAAGAAGGATCAATTATAGTGTGTTCATTTGCACACAAAAAACCCCCAATAAAAACACACAAAGTTAAAATATGGACATACGAGGTTTCTGCCCGTCATTTCAGGTGAGGCCATCATCTCCTGCATGCTGTGAAACATGGTTTTAACCCATTTTGACCTGAGATCAGATTCTAAAAATGTCTTCTACATCCTCCAGTTTTCTGAAAAAGCTGTGTTTCTATGTCAGTCGTTTTTCGATTTTTCAAAAATAGCAGACCTACAAGCTCGTAGCACGCCACTCGGTGGCGCGCTATGAGCTTGTAGATCTGCTATTTTTCAATAGCTAAAGCATAACATAATGCTAACACCAAAAGAGGTTCCTAAAGGGGGGCCCAAAATGGGTTAAAACATGAGCTGCTGACAGATGATGCGTTTTCATCCAGAGCCAGTTGGTTCACACACGTTTCAGCTCCAGACATCTGGTGTCTCCCCGGGACCCGAATGTACACACACAGACAGGCTGTATAATGAAGCCCTCTAAAACATAGTGAAAATAGCCAATCTACAAGGCTGTGGTCACTTTTGTGGACATTTTTCTGAACATTACATTTTTGACATTCTTAAAAATAATTGTGTTTTGTGTTTGGGGTTAAGGTTACTTTCTTTTATATTTAAAAAATAATCTTTTCCATCCATCCATCTTCAACCGCTTATCCGTAGTCGGGTCGCGGGGGCAACAGCTCCACCAGAGAGCTCCAGACTTCCCTCTCCAGAGCAACATTAGTGACTTCCTCCTGGGGGATTCCGAGACGTTCCAAGGCCAGTGAGTCGATGTATTTACTCCAACTGCGCCTTGGTCTGCCCCGGGGTCTCCTCCCAGTGGAACGTGCGTCGAGGACCTCCCTAGGGAGGCGCCCGAGAGGCATCCTAACCAGATGCCTGAACCACCTCAGCTGACTCCTTTCCAGGCGAAGGAGCAGCGGTTCTACTCCGAGTCTCTCTCGTGTGACTGAACTTATCACCCTATCTCTAAGGGAGATGCCAGCCACCCGTCGAAGAAAACTCATTTCGGCCGCTTGTATTCGCGACCTTATTCTTTCGGTCAAATTTATAATGCGATTTATAATGCGATACACCCCACTTTTCAATGGCATTATCCTTACATTTGTTTTGGCCAGGAATAGAATGCTCAGGTATCCGTGGCGGCAGTTGTCCTTGCTCTTTGGACATTATCTGACAGAATCTTTGAGACCGTCTAGTAAATCTCTACAGTATCTGACACAGTTATGTAATGTTGGTAGACTGCAGGCCCTTAATTGGTTGCACAATCAGAAACACTAGTTGAGAAACCGTGAACTGAATGACCTGGTGACCTATGATGAGTCCATCCATGTAGTCATTTACTGACAAGTTGGAGTTCAAGAAATTCAACAGAAAAAGGGAGTTAGAATCTCAAGAAAGGGGAAGTGCAGTGAATTACCTGGTGACCATGGCTGAGGGAAGTAGGGGTGCTGGGGGGGCTGTAGCACCCCCTCCCCCCAGGCACAGCCCCCCCTCGAACAGGAGGGGAAGGAAAAAAAAAGATAAATAAATATGCTGTATCACAGTATTGGCACCTTATCCTGGTTAATTGCCTGTGTCAGTTCGTTCATATAACTTGCGTGTGGAGAGGGAAAGTAAAGGCCACGTTTGCGAGTGAAAATGCGCTAAAATGCGCGTGCATGATGCGCGTGCACGCGTGCACGCGCGCGCACCCCCTACTAGATGCTCAACCCCTGCGAGTGTAAAGTACTTCCCGCGGGCCTGCTGGTGACCTATGATGAGTCCATCCATGTAGTCATTTACTGACAAGTTGGAGTTCAAGAAATTCAACAGAAAAAGGGAGTTAGAATCTCAAGAAAGGGGAAGTGCACCGGATTGTCTGGTTGAGTCATTATTATTAGGTATTTTTACCAGTAGTAGTCAACGGTTGAGAAACAGTGGGATGTTGTATACACATGGGATGCATAGCAAGTGTTAAGTTACAAAAGCACTAATCTTAGCCCATATCCCCACCCAACACAATAGTGGTCCCCAGGTTGATTTGAAAAAATGCATTGAATGAGTAGTGCCCATGACGCGGGAACGAAATTCATTTTCTAGGCACTTTTTCTGGGGTCCCAACACGGCCTATAGTTGATTAATTACATGAAAACAATGATTTATTGTATTACAAGTTTTCTGAAATTGTATATTTAAATATGCAAAATAGGCATTATATAGGAAAATATGCCTGATTTTGCATGACTCTGTCAATTGAATATTGTATTGACAGAGTCAACATTCTTATTTCATTTTGTTAACATGTCAAAATCAAAGGTTTTAAATGAGGGAATATTCAATGTCCATATAGTAGCCAATGTATCATCTAACTATAAATGCAAAGTCTCTGTGTCTGTACAGCTGTACGTCTGTAATACATGTAACACCAAAACCGTTCGCCCCACCTACTTCAAATTCGACACACACGTTCTACACCCCCACAGGGAGTGCAGTGCCCGGTGTCGAGACCCATGGTTGTCCAGAACCGCCACAAAAGGCCTCTGCCCGGGCCACAGCTGACATCACAAGGCCTCTGTCTCTGCAACTCCATATTTGGGCATGCCTAAATACGGGTTCGTCCCACCGACTTCTGACATCTGCATAGACCCCATATTTGGGCATGCCTGACAAAGATGGGCATAAAAGGTGATACCGCTGACATCACTTCTGACATCACCATGACTTGACCAGCTCAACAGAACGATGAATTGGCTAATAGATGGCAGTTACAGATCACCTTTTTTTACATGCCAATATGCCCAAAGGTACCCGAGCCTATACTGCAACCGGATGCGTGACGCACAACAACGTGCATAGAGAGCTGAGTCAGACAAAGCACGAGATGCACGCCTAAAGCTGCAAGATCTGTGGTTGGTGTCAATGCGGGATGCACTCTCAGTCCACGGCCACGCATCACCCTGTGTCCAACCAACATCATCTATCCATTCACTCTGCCCCACCAGTTTCCAGTGAGACCCTGCTTCGGCATGACTGTCAATAAGTCTCAGGGCCAGACACTACACCGTGTTGGGGTCTTCTGCATGAGGAACTTCTTCAGCGAGTTTTAAGCATATATGAAAGTATTGAATAAGTAAAATGACTATTCCAGTCAATTACCCATACTTGAATTATGCAGAAAGGTGTGATTATAGGTCTCTACACAATAATGGCTCAAACGTTTATCATATATTTTTGTAAGAATGTGTGTGGTAATATATTCAATGCATGATAACGACCACTAACTAAGCTATGTGTCTGCAATGGTTATCATGCCAAACTGTGAAGTAGAGATGCACAACAAGTCAAAAAAATCACACCAGCTTTGCCCACCGATTTGATTCTATAGCTATGGCCCTGGCTCGTGTTATCACACTATAATAGTGTTTCTGATTGTATCTCTAGAGTTACAAAACGTACAAACACATGTTACCGCTCATATTAAAGCTTAGAATGGTGAGCAGTTTTCTATAGCCATTAGGAACATGTTGGTTCTTAGCACACACTTCCAAAATGGGGATATTTGCAAGCCTTATTTTAAATTTCATAGATGTGTGTGCAAAATACTGCATTAAATTAAATTTAAGCATATATGGAAGTTTTGTGGAAGTAAAATAACCATTCCAATCAATTCCCCATATTTGAATTATGCAGAAAAGTGGTTTCATTGGTCTCTGCACAAAGTAAGGTTCAAAAGTTGATCATATATTTGTTGTCACAATTTGCATGTGGCAATATAGGGGTGCATGTACTCAATGCATGATAACTACCACTAAGCTGCTAGTCTGCGATTGTTATCATACAAAAATGTGAAGAAGAGATGTACAGCTAGTCAAAAATTCAAACAAGAATTTGCCCACCCATTTCGTAATTAACGCGCAAATTAGGGGGGTCTGGCTCATGGACTACATCTGCGATGCGATGTGAGCTTGTATATCAGCTGTTCTCTGTGCGCAATACTGTTGGGCTTTGAAGTATAAATGTCTCCGAGGGTGCATCTCACTAGCCCAGTGTTTCCAATCCAATTTCCATCTCTGTGTGTACGAGAGAGAGAGCTAGAGAGAGGAGAAGTGAGACAGCGGAAATTGAGAATAGGAGTTGTGTGACTTTAGAATGAACTTCTTGACAACTGAATGGTGTTATTCAGTACAAGCATGCTCTACTTATTTGAGGAAAAACAGCCTTTATGTTATGTCACTCGGGGAAGGAAAATGCTTCGGCAGAGATATACTGGGGCTTCTGCGTCACACTCTATATTGTGTTGGTGTTTTCTGAAATAAATGCGTAGGACATGGTTGTAAAAAACACTGCCGATCGAGCCCACAACAACAACTGCTGTCAAACGCTGCCGCTGTTGTGTAACACATCACGCCTCTGATCCTATGGTGATCCTAAAAATAAAGAAAAGATACGCACGCAGAGGTGGTTCTGAATTGGTTCTTTGTAGAAAGTTATCAGCGTTGATTTTGACAGCAAATTGTTGTATTTTATTTTAATTTAGTTTAATTTAGTTTTAGTCAAATTCGATTTTTTTTTGTTTTAATTTAGTTTTAGTAGGCTGAATATCATATATTTATATATAGTTGACAAAATCTATGGTTGATTTAGTCGACAAAAATGTGTTTTGGCAGGCCTAATGCCCGATTTTACACTTTTACACATTGGCTGCATGCTGGGAAAAAAACAGATCTTCAAGCTCACAAGCGTGTAGATATTATTTTCAGAGTGAAACCAAACATAACATGACTTGTATATTAGTTCTACTGGATCTCGTCTGCTCTATAGTCCATCTAAAAAATGTGTGTCTAGTTTTTATTTGTTGATGAAATTGTCAAAATATTTAGTCATCATAGCTTAGTTTTTATTAAGTTTATTAAAGTTATTACAAAATAATAATCTATAATATATATTAGATCGGCTATATTTTTCTTCTTTTTGCTTGTTTGCCTTTTTTGTAATTGAATGCTCATGTATCACAATTTGAATAATATATTTTTATAAGGCTGTCAAAAGAAGTGCATTAACCCTGCAGGAAGAATAATTCATGGAATTAATGCATTAACAGTTTGTCAGATATTTTAATCGACCTAATCTACTCAAGTCAGGTATGTGTGTTTTTTCTACAGCAGGTGAGCCGTGAGTTAATTTGTGAGACTGGATCCATTACTGACCACGCACACCGCACATGCATGATGCACGGACGCACGCCACGCACGCACACAATCCCTGCTCTCTTCCATTCTGTAAGTAGGCTAGTTTATAAACGTCACTATTATTTATCAGTCTTCTTTCTTTCTTTCTTTCTTTCTTTCTTTCTTTCTTTCTGCTCCTGCCTCCAATATCACAATTTACTGAGAACATTGGCATATTTTTTGGCACAATTATGAATGGTGTGATTAATCATAATTAATCACAGCGGAACTGTGTTTAATCTGATTGCTGTTGTTTAATCGTTTGACAGCCCTTATCTTTAATTCATTTATTTTCTCTCCCCCTCCCATCCCCACCCCCTTTACTCTCCTTTCAAAATAGGCGCCTCTGCTGCCCCCTGGTGGACCAGACTGTGTGAAGCACAGGTGTGATACTCCAATGTAGAACCAACCTTTTTCCAAGCTCTATTATTATTTAATATTTAGCATTTGAGCCACAGACCACAGCGGTGGCCGAACGGATTGCGGAGCGGTCTTGATACCGGAAGGTCGCCAGTTCGAATCAGCGGTCCGACACGTTAAAATTACCACCGCTGAAGTGCCCTTCAACAAGGCATTGAACCACTACGATGGAAACAAGTTCTTGAGCTTAGCCCAGATACCCTGGGTAAATATAGTAATCATTTCATTTCATTTCATTTCATTTCATTTCAGAGAGTAGACAACGCAGCCAACAATTATTCTACATTCTCTAATTGTGTAGACTTCTTGCAAATTAAGTATGTCGAAGTTTAAATGTTTTTGTGGCTTTCGCCTTTATTTTATATTTTTTTATGGAGGGACAGACTGTAGGCTGACAGGAAATGGGGAGAGAGATGGGGGGGGGGCGGGTGACATGCAGTAAAGGCCGTCGGGATCGGGAGTCGAACCTGTGGCACACTGCCAGACTGGATTACCAGCCAAGGTGCCTGGACCGCTGAGCCACGGCCCAGGACAGTATGTCGATGTTTAACAATAATTTAACTCTTGAGGGTGTAAAATGAGACCAAACGGACCCGTAAGAGTCCATTTGGTGTACTTACCTGCTAATACCTGACCAGACTCTAACTATAAGGGGGGGCGGGCCTTTGCAGTGGTTGCTCCCACACTGTGGAACGTCCCTCCCTTGGTGATAGAAAATGCTTAGTCTGTTGACAGTTTTGAGAACATGGTATAAAACATAATTATTTCGTAATCATTTTGTCTGACATTTCTGCAGGTCAATGTTTTGCTCTTACTTTTTTGTTGTTTTTTACTCTTGTGTGTCTTGTTTTAACTTGATTGTTTTATATTGTTGTCCACTGTACAGCACCTTGTAACATTGTTTCCAAAGGTGCCAAATACAGAGCCCTGGGGAGCCCCATAAGTATAATAGGTGTAAGAGGTCCATGTGGGTTCATGTGTAAAACACACGAGACCAAGAACATAAGAATTTCTTTCTTTAAGATTTTCTTTTTATCCCCCTTTCTCTCTCAATTTAGTAGTTATGCCAAATCATTCTTCCCCTGCTCCCCACACACATTACTGTGTGCTGTCGTCACTGCTGTTGTATCCTACTGACTGCCAGTGAGGAGCCCCCACCGGGAAGTTCGGTGCTCCCTGCTGAAATGTGCTACGTAGGAGTGCGTCCAGCGACAAATATAACGCTCCCTGCCCCGGCCTCGCTGCCCCGAACACGGGCCAGTTGTGTTCGTGTGTAGACCAGTGGTTCCCAAACGTTTTAGCCCGTGACCGAAAAGAGACATTTTATGTCTCCCGGCCGGGACCCAAACTATAGTCAAATGTTGATGCGAGAGTGTGGTCTAGCCAACACCAACTCACAGGACTCCTGGATCGCTGCCCTCCACACTATCCTATTACTATGTAACATCAGGTTCTTGAGCTCTAGCCCCTACAGTGTTGTTAGCTAAGTGGTCGCGCCACAGTGCGTCTAATTAGGAGATCTACAAGCTCACAACTGCTATTTTCACTGGGTCTGAAACATTTGAAGACGCTCTACACCACGTTGGATTGGAACACCTGTCACCTCCATGGTCAGGCCCTTTACCTGTCACCTCCATGGTCAGGCCCTTTACCATATAGTGTCAGCTCCATGGTCAGGCCCTTTAACATATAGTGTCACCTCCATGGTCAGGCCATTTACCATATAGTGTCAGCTCCATGGTCAGGCCCTTTACCATATAGTGTCACCTCCATGGTCAGGCCCTTTAACATATAGTGTCACCTCCATGGTCAGGCTCTTTACCATATAATGTCAGCTCCATGGTCAGGCCCTTTAACATATAGTGTCACCTCCATGGTCAGGCCCTTTACCATATAGTGTCAGCTCCATGGTCAGGCCCTTTACCATATAGTGTCACCTCCATGGTCAGGCCCTTTAACATATAGTGTCACCTCCATGGTCAGGCTCTTTACCATATAATGACAGCTCCATGGTCAGGCCCTTTAACATATAGTGTCACCTCCATGGTCAGGCCCTTTACCATATAGTGTCACCTCCATGGTCAGGCCCTTTAACATATAGTGTCACCTCCATAGTCAGGCCCTTTACCATATAGTGTCACCTCCATGGTCAGGCCCTTTACCATATAGTGTCACCTCCATGGTCAGGCCCTTTACCATATAGTGTCACCTCCATGGTCAGGCCCTTTAACATATAGTGTCACCTCCATAGTCAGGCCCTTTACCATATAGTGTCACCTCCATGGTCAGGCCCTTTAACATATAGTGTCACCTCCATGGTCAGGCCCTTTAACATATAGTGTCACCTCCATGGTCAGGCCCTTTAACATATAGTGTCACCTCCATGGTCAGGCTCTTTACCATATAGTGTCACCTCCATGGTCAGGCCCTTTAACATATAGTGTCACCTCCATGGTCAGGCCCTTTAACATATAGTGTCACCTCCATGGTCAGGCCCTTTAACATATAGTGTCACCTCCATGGTCAGGCCCTTTAGTGTCACCCGTTTTTCTATATGACCAAATATTGAATAGGCCTCATTGATAATAACTGCACTTAAACCAGGCACAGTGATAGTATGGTACTGTACAGTATGTATCATGACAAGAGAGAGACTGTGCGTGCGTGCGTGTGAGAGAGAGAGATGGAGGGGGGAGTAGTAAGCTGTTCTAAGAGCATATATATGGGCCTCTAAAAATGGAAAATAAAAATGCATAATTTGACTTACGTAAGCCGAGCTGTCACTTGACGCACGCTGTGTGCTGTACTGAGTACTGTAGCTCTCCATGGACGTGTGGTTTCCTTTCTCTTTTTGACTGAATGGGACTTCAAAGCGACAGCGCGCTGCATGTGAGCCACGCTCAGGATGTGGGTGTCAACAACACCTTATTTATACTCTTGTGTGTTCCATGTTGCGCTCCGTATCACGCCGATGTACAAGCTCACAGCGCGTCGCGGCCGCAACGCACTGTGAGCTTGTACATCGGCTATTTTTTGGTGTGTGCAGTGTGTGACGACACCGGGGCATGTGTCGTTTCTAAAGTGTAGTTTATTTTTGTGACAAAGATTTGTGACAAAAATATATATAATTCACTTTTCTTTTCTCAATATCTTTTGAAAATAGCAGATCTACAAGCTCACAACGCGTTGCGGATGCGACACGTTGTGAGCTTGTAGATCTGCTGTTTCCAATGCAAAGTGGTCAAACTTGGCCTGCTATATACAGTCACTTTGTTCTTTCGGGCTTGTTTTCATAGACCTTGGCAGCTTCTTTCTCTTCTGGCAGCACGTACCGTTCATTGCTCCACTTTCTCATCAAGCTCAAGTGCCACGGCTATTATTTAGGCCCTTGTACGATGTCACATATGCAGGGGTGGGGGCGGGCGGGCGGGTGGGGTGTATGGAGGGGAGTTGGCGTCGTGTACCGTATACCGTGCCGTGCCGCCAGCATGACTGGCAAGGTAATTTTCTAAACGTCTAGGTATGACTGATTACCTCTCCAAAAATTACATTTCGCTCGACTTCTTATTAATCTAGCTGGATTTTTTTTCTTTTTCTTTTTTCCCCCTGCGTTTTTCATTTCTGCAGCAGGCAGACATGGGAATCAGAGAGGTTCCTGGGTTGGATTTCAGCTCCCGCCCTGTGTTGGCATGTTAGTGTCACCAGCTCAGTGGTGGTTAGAGTGTTAGTGTGTTAGTGTCACCAGCTCAGTGGCCTTGTGGTTAGAGTGTTAGTGTCACCAGCTCAGTGGCCTTGTGGTTAGAGTGTTAGTGTCACCAGCTCAGTGGCCTTGTGGTTAGAGTGTTAGTGTCACCAGCTCAGTGGCCTTGTGGTTAGAGTGTTAGTGTCACCAGCTCAGTGGCCTTGTGGTTAGAGTGTTAGTGTCACCAGCTCAGTGGCCTTGTGGTTAGAGTGTTAGTGTCACCAGCTCAGTGGCCTTGTGGTTAGAATGTTAGTGTCACCAGCTCAGTGGCCTTGTGGTTAGAGTGTTAGTGTCACCAGCTCAGTGGCCTTGTGGTTAGAGTGTTAGTGTGTTAGTGTCACCAGCTCAGTGGCCTTGTGGTTAGTGTGTTAGTGTCACCAGCTCAGTGGCCTTGTGGTTAGAGTGTTAGTGTGTTAGTGTCACCAGCTCAGTGGCCTTGTGGTTAGAGTGTTAGTGTGTTAGTGTCACCAGCTCAGTGGCCTTGTGGTTAGAGTGTTAGTGTGTTAGTGTCACCAGCTCAGTGGCCTTGTGGTTAGAGTGTTGGTGTGTTAGTGTCACCAGCTCAGTGGCCTTGTGGTTAGAGTGTTAGTGTGTTAGTGTCACCAGCTCAGTGGCCTTGTGGTTAGAGTGTTAGTGTGTTAGTGTCACCAGCTCAGTGGCCTTGTGGTTAGAGTGTTGGTGTGTTAGTGTCACCAGCTCAGTGGCCTTGTGGTTAGAGTGTTGGTGTGTTAGTGTCACCAGCTCAGTGGCCTTGTGGTTAGAGTATTAGTGTGTTAGTGTCACCAGCTCAGTGGCCTTGTGGTTAGAGTGTTAGTGTCACCAGCTCAGTGGCCTTGTGGTTAGAGTGTTAGTGTGTTAGTGTCACCAGCTCAGTGGCCTTGTGGTTAGAGTATTAGTGTGTTAGTGTCACCAGCTCAGTGGCCTTGTGGTTAGAGTGTTAGTGTCACCAGCTCAGTGGCCTTGTGGTTAGAGTGTTGGTGTGTTAGTGTCACCAGCTCAGTGGCCTTGTGGTTAGAGTGTTAGTGTGTTAGTGTCACCAGCTCAGTGGCCTTGTGGTTAGAGTGTTGGTGTGTTAGTGTCACCAGCTCAGTGGCCTTGTGGTTAGAGTGTTAGTGTGCTCAGTGGCCTTGTGGTTAGAGTGTTAGTGTGCTCAGTGGCCTTGTGGTTAGAGTGTTAGTGTTGGCATGTTAGTGTCACCAGCTCAGTGGCCTTGTGGTTAGAGTGTTAGTGTTGGCATGTTAGTGTCACCAGCTCAGTGGCCTTGTGGTTAGAGTGTTGGTGTGTTAGTGACACCAGCTCAGTGGTCTTGTGGTTAGAGTGTTGGTGTGTTAGTGTCACCAGCTCAGTGGCCTTGTGGTTAGAGTGTTAGTGTGTTAGTGTCACCAGCTCAGTGGCCTTGTGGTTAGAGTGTTGGTGTGTTAGTGACACCAGCTCAGTGGCCTTGTGGTTAGAGTGTTGGTGTGTTAGTGTCACCAGCTCAGTGGCCTTGTGGTTAGAGTGTTAGTGTGTTAGTGTCACCAGCTCAGTGGCCTTGTGGTTAGAGTGTTAGTGTGTTAGTGTCACCAGCTCAGTGGCCTTGTGGTTAGAGTGTTAGTGTGTTAGTGTCACCAGCTCAGTGGCCTTGTGGTTAGAGTGTTAGTGTGTTAGTGTCACCAGCTCAGTGGCCTTGTGGTTAGAGTGTTAGTGTGTTAGTGTCACCAGCTCAGTGGCCTTGTGGTTAGAGTGTTAGTGTGTTAGTGTCACCAGCTCAGTGGCCTTGTGGTTAGAGTGTTGGCATGTTAGTGTCACCAGCTCAGTGGCCTTGTGGTTAGAGTGTTGGCATGTTAGTGTCACCAGCTCAGTGGCCTTGTGGTTAGAGTGTTAGAGTGTTAGTGTCACCAGCTCAGTGGCCTTGTGGTTAGAGTGTTAGTGTGTTAGTGTCACCAGCTCGCGTATGCATGAAAAACATTAATGTTAGTGCTAGGTTGGTAAAGTGTGTCACAGCACTAAAACAGACTATAAACAGGTGTTCCTAATGAAAAGGGACAACCCACCACAACCTATAAACAGACTATAAACAGGTGTTCCTAATGAAAAGGGACAACCCACCACAACCTATAAACAGACTATAAACAGGTGTTCCTAATGAAAAGGGACAACCCAACAGGTGTTCCTAATGAAAAGGGACAACCCACCACAACCGTATTGCATTTTGTTTCACCATTTTATGATTGCTGTTATTATTTCAGTTCTCCAGTGACTAATTTATGCAAATGTGATGCCGTCTGAGTTTATTAGATCAGCTTTTCTTTCGAATAGTCGATGTATATAGTGGTTAAACTGATTTGATGCTCAATTAGCAAACATTGCTGCGGGACCCACTTTTTCATGAATAATATTACATTTTGTCCGATCTGTATTGAGTATTAGGCCTGACGTCGAAATTAAAAAAATGTCTTCAAAATCCTGACAGTTTTCTGAAAAATCTTGTTTCTGTATCATTGGTGCTCAATATTTCACGTCAAAGGACCCCAAAAATTATATGTAATATGCCTCCGCCCCCCCATCTGAAAATATGTTGTTCCAGGGACCCTCCAGAAGCAAAGATTTGAGTTAAAATGTTCACTCTGTAATAATATATATTCAAAGATTTGAGGCACATTTTCACGAATTTTCAAAAATAGCAAACCTACAAGTTCATAGAGCGGCACTCGGTGCCGCATTATGAGCTTGTAGATCTTCTATTTTTGCTATTTTTGTTTAAAACACCAAAAGGGGTTCCCGCCCAAAATGGGTTTTAATACAATTGGTCTTTTGTCTCCCTACTCTTCTATAGCGCACCTCGCAGGTCAATGTCGGTAGTGTACTTTTTATTTGCATTGTAATCCCCATAGGGGGATTTTAGATTGCCTCATATACAGTACAGTAAGTACCACAGACGAAAAACAGTCTAAGTCCAAATTTCAGACTGACCCCTCCACGAAAAGGCCTCGTTGTCCTGAACCCTTATCTATCATTTATATATTATGGATCAATAGTGTGGACTTAGACTGTTATTCGTCTGTGGTACTCACTGTTGAAAAATAAACGAATCATCCTGGCCGTTTCACTCAGTCACTTGATACAGTCTGTTATAGCGAAAATTAGTGAATGTCGTAAACGATACAGACCCCTCCTCTGCGATATCGCCGAGACAGTATGTTTATTTTTGGACCACAATTCTTATACGAGGCGATTTTAAGATGACCCCATGTTTATTCTCCATAGAGAAAAACTTCCGTGAACCAGGAGATGCGTGAGTGATGTCAGGACTTTGGCGCTCTATAGACATTAGTGTCAAAGGTCATGTTCTCTCTCTTCTTCTCACCTATAGACACAACAGGTTCTGACACACATTTTGACTATATGGTGAAGATTCAATTCATCCCCTGAGCAAGCAGGCAGGCTCTATATTAGCTCATAAATAAAGTAGTCAGCTCTCGCGCATGAAACCGGGTTCAAATCCAGGGTAGAAAAAGTTGAGCAGGCAGGCAGGCACACACGCACGCACAAGCGCACCGCCAGCCTGTGGCTTGTTTGTGTTGGGAGGGTAATGCATCTCAAGTCCAAACATAAAATATGAATGAAGCGCTGATTTCCTCATTTATCTTTCATGTGCCTTTCATTTGCTATACTGCTGTGAACGATGTCCCCGGGAAGTTGCAGTCTGTGAAAATTAAAAATTAAACGGCATTGTGCTGCACGGGCTCTCTTAAATGGTATTGTTTGGTGTAGGATAAATGTTTGAACATGCAGCTTTGAACACTTAATTGATATCTTGGATGATACTGTTTTAATGTTTGGTTACACTGCCACGGAAACTTTGGAACGAACTCCCCCGTTTCTGTAGAAACTGCCGACTCACTCCCCGATCATCCTCCGTAATCTGAAGACTCACCTTGTCAGACTCAACGTTAGCCCACGTCGTAGCACTTGACGACCAGGGAGGCTTATGCAAAGGTTAAATGTAATTTAGGCAGCATGTTATGTAGACAGATGCCAAGTTAATTTGTTGTCCTGGCCAGGAGGATATGTCGTGTATTTTTTACATAAATGAACGACCTGGCATCCTATACAGTAGTTTGTATAGTTTCAATGTACAGATTTTCTTTCTTTTGTTTATCCTAGTTTACTGTCTCTATGCATTTGATGTATTATATCTTGCGTTTACCTTGCTTACAGTGAATCGCTCTGGATTAAGAGTGTCTGCTAAATGCCTACATTGTGAATAGACTGAGATGACATAGTGGTGGTGTACAGTATAGTGTGATGGCGCAACTTACCTTTTCGGGTCGACTCGAACTCTGCACTCCTGGATCGCTGGCCTCCATTCCCTCCTGTCTAACATCATGGTCTGGAGCTAGAGCTGCAGTGTGTAAGCTCCGCTGTCACGCCGATATATGAGTCTTGTATGTAGGTGCACCTTAAGGTCGGCCATATGTGGTTCTTGTTGCCTGTATGTGTGCCACACTTCCCATCCCACTTGCGTCTGTATGAAATGACTAGTGTAGTCATTTCGCCACACCACGCCAGCTCAGTGGCCTTGTGGTTAAGAATGTATAAGTCCTGAGACTGGGAGGTCAGGGTTCAATCTCTGGCCGAATCATACTACCCCATTCGGATGCTGTCAATGCACTGAAAGGGACATTATCAGATTATATCAGACTATTGTTTCTAATGACCCACCTTTTCAGACTCCATCATGGACCATAGCACTTATCCTACCCCCTTAGATAGCACTTTTTAGACTTAGATAGCATTTGAAACAGACTTATAGCATGTCATGTAGACAGCACTATAATTGCATTGTATGTAGGCATAGCACATCATAGTACTATGTATAGCATAGTATAATATGTATAGTTAATATGTATAGTGTCATTATATAGATATGTTCTAGTTACGTTCTTAGCTTACGCATGTTTCTTGATAAATGCATTTTATATATGTGATGTATTCCCAAGTATTCCCATACTTTTGTTCTTGCCTAATGTAAATCGCTCTGGATTAAGAGCGTCTGCTAAATGCCTAAATTGTAAATTGTAAATTGTAATGTTGTTGTCTAAGTAGGTGAGATACTAACCGACGAGCTCAGTCTGTGTTTTGTCGTCATGCTGTGGGTTGATGATGGCTACTGATTGAAATTCTTTATTAGGAAGGATGTTTTCAAAGGGGGTCCACACATTACAAAATGCATATATTTTCTTTTTAACGGCTACTGTTTTGACCGCGACGGAGGTGCGTCTTCTCAAGCAAGCTTGAGCCCGAGAGGCACCAACGAGCGAGCTAAATCCGGCGAGTTTATACTTCCCCGACCGTATGACGCAGGTAGCCGCCTTTTTAGGAGACCGGAATTAGGTGGGGAGTCTATTCATTCCAATGGGAGAAGTGAACGTGAACTGAACACTGAACCCAAGCTTCTTTAGCTCTAGGGTCACTGAACTGAATATTGGACCTTTAATCAAGTGCTGCACTTTTGAGGTATTTGTACTTTACTTGAGTACTTCCAATTTCCAATACTTTTACTTCTACTCCACTATAATATAGTGGAGTAGAAGTAAAAGTAAAATATTTGCCTCTGAGACATATTATGTCTCAGAGGCTTTAGTTACTTATACTGCTATTTTCAAATGATTTGTATACCCGTCTGAAATGGGACATTCTATACAATGAGTAGTACTTTTACTTTTTGATTGAGGACAAAACTTTAGTACTTTTACTCAAGTACATTTTGAAATCCGTACTTTTACTTGTAATAGAGTATTTAAAGCTGCTATAAGCAATAATATGTCAAAATTGTAAGGACCTTTTTATTTATTTATTTTTTGGTATTCAGACAGCCAGCAATGGGTAGAACTCTCCCCCCCCCCAAGAAATTGTCTCTGTGACACATCTAGGGGCCGCAATCTGCATTCAAAGATTTTCCTAGAAGCTTTGTCATTGGTAGAAAAAAACCCGGTCGCAATGACTAACCAATCAGGAAGGAAAATCGACCAATGACGAAGCTTTTTTTCATCACTTTTTTTATAGCTTTTTTGTAAAAAGCTATAAAAAAGCTTTTTCATAGCTTTTTTCATAGCTTTTTCATAGCTTTTTTCATAGCTTTTGTATTGCTTTTTTTATAGCTTTTTTCATAGCTTTTTTCATAGCTTTTTTTATAGCTTTTTTATAGCTTTTTTTTTCATAGCTTTTTTCATAGCTTTTTTATAGCTTTTTTCATAGCTTTTTTCATAGCTTTTTTATAGCTTTTTTATAGCTTTTTTTATAGCTTTTTTTTATAGCTTTTTTTTATAGCTTTTTTTCATTGCTTTTTTCATCGCTTTTTACCATCGCTTTTTTTCATCGCTTTTTTCATCTCTTTTTTCATCGCTTTTTTTCATCGAGAGACACGTAGAATTAATAATGATATGAAATTGACTTTACTTTGGAGGACAAGCATCTAGTAACTAACCCTTAACTAAACGTTAATTAACTGGTAGTTAATTGATTAAAAATGACCCCTGGGGGTCCTCCTGCGACCCCCAGGTGAGCCAGCCCAACATGCGAGACCCCCAGAAGTTTTAGAACCAGTTTCGGAGACCGAGTCAACTCACTAATCCACTAAGTGCCTATGAGCACTCATCCTGGGCATAGAACTGACCGATAATAACAGATCTACAAACACATCACATTAAGTAACAGGCTTAACTACTGATAGATTAACGGAGGTTAAGTAATGGTTAAGTAATGGGTTACTTAAGCATTAATTGATTGAGGAAAAGTAATTAATGATAGTTCATGATAACTAATGCATCACCTAAGCCTTAATATAGGCTCAATTAAGGCTTAATTAAGCCTTAATTACGTGTATGAATTTGTCCCTTAAAGGTATATTCAGTGATTTCACTTAATTCAAATATCACTTATTTTTTCTTATTTTTTGGATAATCCTCCCTACTAGAAAGTGTGCTGACCGTATAAGGAGTTCCTCATGTCCCCAGTTAACCCCTGGGGTCAAAACACCCTAGTTTCGGTTTGGGCTTTGGGTGGCAAAGCCTTCATCCAATCAGGATGAGAGGGGCCTTCCTCCAATCATGATCGAGTGGGGCAGGCCTTGGTGCATGTGCTGTTGGTCTGTTGTACTTCCCCCACTGTAGAGCGTGTGCATGTGCACATCTTGTTACCGGGTGGACCGGGTTTTTTTCCAAATCACCCAAATCACTGAATGCTCCGTTAAAGTAAAGTGTTACCGAAATAAAAACACAGACTGCACGAAAAGGGGAAATAAACAATACAACAACAAACACACAAAAGAAAATATAACACATCTACAGAGAGAGGAAGAAATAAGATATTTCTTTAGATGTTTCTTGAATATTGGCAAGGATGATGAGGATTTAAGTGAAGCATCTAGGCAATTCCATAAATGAGGGCCTCTAAATTTACAGTACAGACACAGGACCTCCACAGCCATATAGACATGTACTGTATACATCATGGGACCTCCACACCCATACATAGGCTTGGCTTTTAACCTCTTAAGTGTGGCGCGTCTCTCTTTGCCTCTGTGGACAGTGTGAGACTTGCCTATAATTGATGATGCCTGCATTGCCGCCGGGGTTGGAGCAGCTATAGGGCTGAGGTGGGAGGAGGTCTTGGACAGCCGTTATATTAATTTCCCCTTCCTCTGTCTTGGGGGCGTGTGCACCCCGTCGGGGTATACGTGGCACGTGCACAAGCATGGAGTTCTCATCGCTAATATGAATGAATGCGACTGTGGCTCAAGTGGTAGAGCAGGTCGTCCAATGATCCATGGGTCAGCGGTTCGAATCCCGGCTCCTCCTGTCTACATGTCGAAGTGTCCTTGGGCAAGACACTGAACCCCAAATTGCTCCCGATGTGCTGGTTGGTACCTTGCATGGCTTCCGCCGCAATCGGTGTATGAATGTGTGTGTGAATGGGTGAATGTAATGCACAATCTATGTAAAGCGCCTTGGATAAAGGCGCTATATAAATGCACCATTTACCATTTTTAATGTAATCTAATCCGTCATGTTGCAGTATACGTATATACAAAAGCATTATTCAAAAAGCATTTTTCAACCTGTTCCGCATGTTTCTTCACCATACTCCATGCCAAGCTTTTCAGTATTAACCGTATTGCTTCCAAGATCATCTGACTTCCCACAGCCACACTGTCTGATATGAACAATTAGGCCATCACACGGTCAGCACTTTCAATATCACATGACACTGATCATCCTACCTCATGCCACCCGGACAAAGATAAAGAACCTTGAAGTGGAAAAAGGTCAGATTTAGTACGGGTTTTGTCCGCTCGGCCACCGCGGCATTAAACAAACTGCCCCGCCGATAGGATGGTTCTACAGTTGACCTCATGTTTATGTATTGTCTTGGTGATATGTTTGTGTACGTGTTGTTTTTGATGGTGTTGAACAGGCTTGTGAAGAATATCCCTTTGGGGACAATAAATATTATTATTATCCATATCTCCCTTTCACTCTCCTGTCTCTGTTCTCACCATGGCATGTGTTTGTATAGCGTGTGAAAACGTGTACGTCACCAAGAGGGGGGCGGCGTCTGAAAAGCTAGGGACGGCCCTCTCGTGGGCATTAGATTCTAGCCCACATCACTCAGAATAGAGTGACAGTGGTATGTTTTTGTAAATATTGAGCTCGTTCTTGGCGATAACTTAGTGAACAAACACCAGGATGGATAGAAAGAACGTCGGGCCCAAATACATTACAAGGACAAGGACAATGTTGTGAACAAACACGGCTGTGCTTAGATACTTTGTTGAACGTTATGTCTCTGCGCCCGTGCGCCGTACAGCCGAGATCCAAGCCATTCTACGTCTTTTTGTAAACTCGTCAATCTGGGTTCCTTGATGCTGTCTCCATGCTGGAAAGCTGAAAATCGAATTCCGTTTTTCTGGCTCATTCCCTCGACGTGACCTGCTGTGGCACTTATTTACTGAGCAAGTCTGCACCATTGTGAGGTCAGTTTAAAAAAAGAACGTATACAAGCACACGGATAGTCGCTCAATGTAAACAAACCAGACAAGCCAGCAAGTATGGCGGCCGCTACCACGTGACACATATGTTGACGCCCCCTCCAGGAGTTTTGGTACACCCTATAGCGTTGAGTGCATGGAAACCTCATACAGTATGTCCCAAAACAGACTTTTCAGGATTCAAAATAGCAGATCAAAAAGCTTGTAGTTCTACAAGCTTGTACTGTATATCTGCTCCATTTTTCGTACACATTGCGTCCTGCGTGTGATGGTGTGGGAGAATATGTGGAATCGTAAATATAGTCCATATGGCCATAATGCTATATTCTGTCAATAACTACACTACATTTTGGTACTACAGGTTAAGTGGAGACGTATTGTCTGGTCAGAATAGTTGGGTCTCTTGAGAAGCAAACACATAGGAGTTCTCATGAAGTACCCTGGGGTTAAGCCTTTGTTCTATACTGCTTGAAGCTTGTCACAGGTGTGAATCAAAACACACAGTGGGACAGCCATCTGCTAATTTGAGCCATTTGTTGAGATGTATGTTAAACTTAGCTCCACCCTTCCTGTATTCAACTCAGTATGCAAAAGTATATCATGTCAATTGTCAAATGTGAAAATCATTCAGTGTTAGCTGGCTGGCCACCACGGTCAGTCTGCTGGGAGCTCCCGCGGGTCAGGGCCGCGGGACGCTCTCTCCCTTTGTCTTTGGTTTCAATAAATGGTCAACATGGATCTTCAGTTCATCTCTCTGTCTGCGTTTCTCCGATCCGATCTGATGCTTTGACGAGGTTTTTCACTACTCTACAGTTTGCGTTAGCCTAGTTCATCTCTCTAGAGTTTACTACGGTTTAGTGAGTTTTAGGGTGTGAAAATACACCACAAATACCAACAAAGACCTGCGTGTGATGGTGTGGGAGAATACCAACAAAGACCTGCGTGTGATGGTGTGGGAGAATACCAACAAAGACCTGCGTGTGATGGTGTGGGAGAATACCAACAAAGACCTGCGTGTGATGGTGTGGGAGAATACCAACAAAGACCTGCGTGTGATGGTGTGGGAGAATACCAACAAAGACCTGCGTGTGATGGTGTGGGAGAATACCAACAAAGACCTGCGTGTGATGGTGTGGGAGAATACCAACAAAGTCGCCCTTTTACCATCTCGCGTACAGCCGGCGGAACTGCTCAGCCTGGTATTCCTAAAGTAACCTAAGTAAATTATGCTTAACCCATTCAGGCCTGACGTCGAAATAAAAAAAAAAAAGTTTTCTAAATCATTTTCGGAAAGATTTGAGGCACATTTTAACGAATAGCGCGCCACTCGGTGGCGCGCTATGAGCTTGTAGATCTGCTATTTTTCAATAGCTAAATTATAACAATGTTTAAAACACCAAAAGGGGTTCCTGCCCCAAAATGGGTTAATGGTTAATGTGGTTAAACGCTAACGTGACATGGATGCGTTCCAGGTTTCAATGGATTAAACAGTTAAACCTAACCTTATTCCTGACCTTAGCCTCAGTAAAACGGTGCCAAAACCTAACCCTATTCCTAAACACCTTAACACCAGTAAAACTACGCCTAACCCTGAACTTATTTCTAACCTTATTCTCAGTGAAACCTAATAAAGAATACAAGAACCGAGCGGTCGGCGTGAGGTCGGCTGTAAAAAAAACGAGGGCGAGATGGATTATGGGTGACGGTACCTGTTACCGTGTGGGACACTGATTGCGTTAGGGTTAGCGAGTTTCGCGTGCGTGCGTGCGTGCGTGCGTGCGTGCGTGCGTGCGTGCGTGCGTGCGTGCGTGTCCATAGGCTCGTATCCAATGGCCTGCATGTATCTACATTGGAGACAGAGCAGGACCCGTGGCTGCGTACACGTGTCCGTCTGCCCACACCCACTAATTAGACTGACAGTTGTTTAATAATAGTTTGGGGCTAATGTGTGAACAGCAAGACTCTGGGTAGCCACCTACATATACTCGTTTTACCCTGCACTCCATTGCCACCCTTAGGCCACAATTACAGAGCCGACGACCTGACATCCAACCAGTAAAAAAGAGGCGACACATTGACAACCTGCCCGGGGGGGGGGGGGGGGGGGGGGCTGTTTTTCAAAGCTTTTGTTCCTTCTCATGTTCCATCCACAGTTCAACGATCGTTAAGTGTTTCGATATAGGACAGAGATTGTGTTGATACAAACAAAACATTTAACGTAGAAGACACCCCCCCCCCCCCCCGCCGTCTTAAGACACCCCCCCCCCCCCCCTCCCACCCCGCCGTCTTAAGACACCAGCGTCTTGGCAGCTCAAATGAACCCATCCTTCCGTCTCAACTGTAGACAATATGAGCCTTTTAATGAGGTGGAGTTGAGGACGGAGGTGGGCTGGGGGGGGAGGGGGCTGGGGGGGGGGGGCTGTTTTAATGAGGATGGAGTTGAGGACGGAGGTGGGCTGGGGGGGGGGGGCTGTTTTAATGAGGTGGAGTTGAGGACGGAGGTGGGCTGGGGGGGCTGTTTTAATGAGGATGGAGTTGAGGACGGAGGTGGGCTGGGGGGGGGCTGTTTTAATGAGGTGGAGTTGAGGACGGAGGTGGGCTGGGGGGGGGGCTGTTTTAATGAGGTGGAGTTGAGGACGGAGGTGGGCTGGGGGGGGGGGGGGCTGTTTTAATGAGGTGGAGTTGAGGACGGAGGTGGGGGGGGGGGCTGTTTTAATGAGGTGGAGTTGAGGACGGAGGTGGGCTGGGGGGGGGGGGCTGTTTTAATGAGGTGGAGTTGAGGACGGAGGTGGGCTGGGGGGGGGGCTGTTTTAATGAGGTGGAGTTGAGGACGGAGGTGGGCTGGGGGGGGGGGCCTGTTTTAATGAGGTGGAGTTGAGGACGGAGGTGGGCTGTTTTAATGAGGTGGAGTTGAGGACGGAGGTGGGCTGTTTTAATGAGGTGGAGTTGAGGACGGAGGTGGGCTGGGGGGGGGGGGCTGTTTTAATGAGGTGGAGTTGAGGACGGAGGTGGGCTGGGGGGGGGGCTGTTTTAATGAGGTGGAGTTGAGGACGGAGGTGGGCTGGGGGTGGGGGGCTGTTTTAATGAGGTGGAGTTGAGGACGGAGGTGGGGGGGGGGGCTGTTTTAATGAGGTGGAGTTGAGGACGGAGGTGGGCTGGGGGGGGGGGCTGTTTTAATGAGGTGGAGTTGAGGACGGAGGTGGGCTGGGGGGGGGGGGCTGTTTTAATGAGGTGGAGTTGAGGACGGAGGTGGGCTGGGGGGGGGGGGCTGTTTTAATGAGGTGGAGTTGAGGACGGAGGTGGGCTGGGGGGGGGGGCTGTTTTAATGAGGTGGAGTTGAGGACGGAGGTGGGGGGGGGGCTGTTTTAATGAGGTGGAGTTGAGGACGGAGGTGGGGGGGGGGGGGCTGTTTTAATGAGGTGGAGTTGAGGACGGAGGTGGGCTGGGGGGGGGGGCTGTTTTAATGAGGTGGAGTTGAGGACGGAGGTGGGCTGGGGGGGGGGCTGTTTTAATGAGGTGGAGTTGAGGACGGAGGTGGGCTGGGGGGGGGCTGTTTTAATGAGGTGGAGTTGAGGACGGAGGTGGGCTGGGGGGGGGGCTGTTTTAATGAGGTGGAGTTGAGGACGGAGGTGGGCTGGGGGGGGGGCTGTTTTAATGAGGTGGAGTTGAGGACGGAGGTGGGCTGGGGGGGGGGGCTGTTTTAATGAGGTGGAGTTGAGGACGGAGGTGGGCTGGGGGGGGGGCTGTTTTAATGAGGTGGAGTTGAGGACGGAGGTGGGCTGGGGGGGGGGGCTGTTTTAATGAGGTGGAGTTGAGGACGGAGGTGGGCTGGGGGGGGGGCTGTTTTAATGAGGTGGAGTTGAGGACGGAGGTGGGCTGGGGGGGGGGGCTGTTTTAATGAGGTGGAGTTGAGGACGGAGGTGGGCTGGGGGGGGGGGCTGTTTTAATGAGGTGGAGTTGAGGACGGAGGTGGGCTGGGGGGGGGGGCTGTTTTAATGAGGTGGAGTTGAGGACGGAGGTGGGCTGGGGGGGGGGGGCTGTTTTAATGAGGTGGAGTTGAGGACGGAGGTGGGCTGCTTGTCACTCACTGACAGGATCAGAGGCCAGTGAGGTTTATTCTGATTGGCTGGTATGGAGCTCACGCTTCAAGCTGTGAATTAACCAATGCAATTTAGGACTATGAGGCCTGCAGATTCTACAAAATGTCTTCTAAATCATGAGAGTTTTCTGAAAAACCTGTGTTTCTACGTCAGCAGTTCTCAAATTTCATGTCAAGGACCCCAACAATTATATGTAATTGGCTATGAGCTTGTAGATCTGCTATTTTTCAATAGCTAAAGTTTAAAATACTGGTTAATAATGTTTTGTGGCGAATTCCCATCAATAAACTAATGTGCAAAATGTGAAAGGGCACATCCATATTGGTCTGTATTGAGATGCCTGAAGACGGACTGTGACTGAATCGTTGCTTAAAAAAAAGTGTTCATTTTGCTAGTGCAGACGGTGTGCGGGACATTGTGTAGTGCATTTTTTGAAAACTACTATTACAACGACTGCCTGCTTTCTCACTGACGATTCAGCTGGAAGGGTGTGTGTGTGTGTGTGTGTGTGTGTGTGTGTGTGTGTGTGTGTGTGTGTGTGTGTGTGTGTGTGTGTGTGTGTGTGTGTGTGTGTGTGTGTGTGTGTGTGTGTGTGTGTGTGTGTGTGTGTGTGTGTGTGTGTGTGTGTGTGTGTGTGTGTGTGTGTGTGCGTGCGTGCGTGTTGCGGGGTGTGCGCGTGTGCGTGCGTGCGTGCGCGCGGTTTTGCTATTCCAGAGAGGTGATCTCTGCAGTCAGTGTAAATATTAGGGTTGTTGAACTGTGTGTCAACGGCATAGAGTATATAAAGGATAGAGACCGAACTGGAGCACTAGCCCCGCCCCCAAGCTATTCATTTCGATGGAGTTGCTCAGTGGCGTTTTGAAGCACCCGGAAGACTGCCGGAAGTACCTCCTCCGGACCTCAAATTTGAGGTCCGGGGTGACGTAGGGAGTGATGGTCCTACGTGTTAAAGCCCAGCTGCACGGGGTTTCCTCGTCATGAATCCACGGGGTCCGCCTGCAGTCCTTCCCTCGTTACCACTAGGGCCCAGAGCTTCAACGTTGAATAGCCTCACTATAACTAAAAAGATATGACCAGTTTTGATGGGTTAAAATGACAGCAGAGTTTGGAACATGGAACATGTGGAACCCTGGTGAAGGACATTAGGAAAAATGTGGGGCTTGAGAAGATCCATACAACAATGTGGGGAATATTTTATTATTATTGTTTTCTTTCATTCATATTTGTCAAGTCGTTTTCTGCAACATCATATGACTCTCCATTTGAAAGGAAATTATGCAAAGCGGCAAAGTGACACTGCATATTACACATTTATCTTCCAATATGGTGCAGCCCTTTATACTACAGACCCATATTTATTTTTGATTATCCAATGAACCATCGGGGACAGTCCAGTTAACCAAAATATGGGTTTCATATTCCTCTCTCTCTCTCGTGCTTTGAAAAGCGCTCCACAAATAACTCACTGATCGGGGGCGGCAGTGGCTCAGTGGTACAGTGGCCGGATGTGAACCGAAAGGTTCCCAGTTCCAACCCGGGCTCCACCAGAGTTAGTCCTTGAGCAAGACTCTGAACCCCTAATTGCTCCCGATGTGCAGATCGGTGCCTTGCATGGTTTCCTCCGCCATCGGTGTGTGAGTGTGTGTGTGAATGCTGTAATGCACAATCTATGTAAAGCGCCTTGGATGAAGGCGCTATATAAATGCACTATTCACCATTTACCGCTCACCCGAACACAGCTTTCTGTTTTTACTAACCACCGTCACCTTATCACCTGAAACTTAAGTATGAATAGGCCTTATAAGTGTGTGTTGAATTGCATCTCAAAATCAGAGGGTTCAACTAAAATGTAAATCAAAGTTTCTATTTAAATAGTTTCTCGTTATAGTAGATGCATTAGTTGAAATTCAAACAGCTGGTGTTGTACACTTTATTTGCTATAAGTACTGCATAACTTGTGGAATATTATAAGTTGCCAAATGGAATGAAGAGTCGACGTGCACTTGACACGTTGACAGTTTGGCGAGGATTATGGAAATCTGTTTCATATGACGTTGATAGAGAAACTTAAGTAGTGTTTCCAAGCTGCTTGCCGGAATACATTATCGTGGTGCCAGGTGGCTTATGCTTCCATAGGAATCATCAGTGTTTCATGATGAGTCTGGCCTCTCAAACAAAGGATCAGTGAACATCAAAGAAGTTCAATAAGAAGAAAAGATGGGAACTACCCTGTTAGCCAGTGTTGATGTCATCAACTAAACTATGACGAAAAATGTTTGTCGACTACCTTTTTTCACTGAAGAAAACTAAATTAAATCTAAATTAAAAACTATAAGCTAAAAACTGAGACTAAATATTTTGACAATTTAGTCAACAAATAAAAACTAGACTAAAATGTTAGGGAGGGACTAGTAGAACTCGAGCATTCCATCATGGGCTTTTGTCAGTAATTCGGATAATTCTGAGCTCCCAGACTGCGCGAATTATCCAATCTGGGCGCATTCGATGGGAGACTTTTAGAGTAAATCCTGTGCATTCGATGGGTGGATTCATACTACATCGGGTGGACTGGTGGAGAAGAGATCAAGTAGAACTAAAAGACCATTCATTTTATGTTTGGTTAGGCTCTGGTGTTGCGCTCTGAAAATTGGCTATCTACAAGTTCACAACGCGTTGCAGCATGCAACCAAGTTTAAAATCAGCCATCAAGGCCTGCCAAAAACAAAATTGTCGACAAAATCAACTTTAGACTTAGTCGACTAAAACCTTATATTTTGTCAACTAAAACTAAACAAAAACTTTTCAGTTAACTAAAATATGACTAAAACTGAATGCAATTTCATTAAAAAGATCATGACTAAAACTAAATAAAAATAACTTTCTGTCAAAATTGACACTGGGGTTGGAGCAGAGCGGCTATAGAGCGTCGCAGTCCCGCCCCCTACCATGGACCAGGAAATGATTCTCCGTTCATTTTCCTCATAGACATTTCAGAAAGTATTTATTTAAAGACGTTTACGCCGCGGACAAAGACAACTCGAGTCGTGACAAATCATGACAACAAACACAATTTTTTGGGCCGAACAAATAATTAGAAAGAAGAAAAAAACGGCAGGTTACAACACTTTTTTTGTTGTTTTTCTTCTTTGTAATTATTTGTTTGGTCCAAAATATTGTTTGTGTTGTCATGAGTTGTCACGACTCGAGTTGGCTTTGTCCGCGGCGTAACCGTCTTTAAATAAATACTTTTTGAAATGTCTATGGGAAAAATGCATTGGGATTCATTTCCTGGTCCATGGTAGGGGGCGGGACTGCGACGCTCTATACGGGACTGAGAAGGATCACTGATTTAATTGGCCGAGAATCACTGTTTTAATTGGCCTCCCAACTTACTCCCAACTCAAGCAGGGTACTTCAAAGAACTCTTCCCCACGCAGGTTGCTCTGTTCTGGGGGAACGGTGATGCTGTGATAAGGAGGGTTATCTGCCTTCACAACCACATTCTGGGTAGAGTGAATTAAGGTCATGGAAGACATCATCTCTAACTGCTAGCGCAGTAAAATGCTGAGTGTTCATTTGAAAAGCTATTTTGTCAGTGTTAGGCGTCTGAGGCAAAACAACAACAACACAGTACACGTACACTGTGGCAGTTCACCCCACCTCTGACGCTGAATTTAACAACCTTTAATACGTTTACGTGTTATTTTACAGGGTTAAAGTTTGAATTATTGTCTCCACCAGGCCGAAGGCATGGGGAGAGAGTATGTTTTGCACTCCGTCCGTCCGTGTGTGTCTGTGTGTCTGTGTGTCCGTCCGTCTGTGGACAGCTAATCTCCGGCACCGTTGGCTTGATCGCAGCCATACTCTGCACACACTCCCTGAATGCCACAGCTGAACCTCTGCCCCAAGGTTTTGAGATTGGCCTCTTATAGCGCCACCAGAAGGCCGCTTTGTGCAAAACAATTTTTTGGACGGTACACCTACAGATTTTGTCCAAACATCACGCAAATTGGTACACCGTCTCTCTAGAGCCATTCAACGAAACGGGTCTTTCAGATTTTTCAGACTCCATCCTGATTGGCTGAGATTGGCTTCCAAAGTTCGCAGGAGTGCTCAGTTTCAAACAAAATGCTGCAAATCATGAACACGTCGTGTGATTTCCGTGAAACTTTGCACGCACATTCCCACTAGGTCGAGGCAGAAATGCCACTTGAACATTTTCAACTCAGCCTCATGGTGGCGCTATAACTGGCCGATTAGTGTTTTTTACCTCTAACTGCACGGATCTGTGGATAACTTTGTATGCCAACTCCCTAGAGGCCAAGGAAAAACCTTTGCCTAGAATTTTTCACATCTGCTCTTTATAGAGCCATTAGGAGGCCGACATACTGTATGTAAAACACGTTTTCTAATATTACCAATCCAAATATCACGTCTAACCAATGACTAGGTATCCCCCCCCCCCCCCCCCCCCCCCCCCGTACACATGCTCTCCATAGTCATGTGATCAAGACGGGTTTGTTTGATTTCTCAATTCTCATAATTCACCCTGATTGGCTACGATTAGCTTCTAAACTTTTCAGGAGTAGCCCAAGCCAAGATGCGACACACACACACACACACACACACACACACACACACACACACACACACACACACACAATGTTTATATTACTCCTAAACATTTTGCCTAACATCACACACACACACACACACTCCTATCCTCCTGGTGGAGACCTGTGCCCAGAAGGGCACTTTTTCTAGTTCTTTATGTTGCAGAGAATGATATTTGTTTGTATTGATGTACAATGTATGTATTGTATGATGTATGTAGTGATATATTGTTTGTTTGTTGATTGTATTGACTCTAATGTAGGGAGCATGCCAACTGTGGGTTTGTGTAGGGAACACACCAACTTTGGTGGAAAATTGGGTACGATGTATTACTATTATGTGGGTAATTATTATTTGAGTAAATGTGACTTAAAAATGTGTATATGAATTGTAATGTCTCTGGACCCGGTCGATGCCAAATTTTGCACACACTCCCTGAATGCCTATGATGAACCTCTGCCCCAACATTTCCAGAACGGCCTGTTATAGCGCCACCAGGAGGCAGACTTTTGAAAAACAATTTTTTTGATATTACTCCTCCAAATTCTGTCCAAAAATCCCGCAAATCGTTACACACTATCTCTATAGCCATGTGTTCAAGATGGATCTGTCCGATATTTCATATTCCATCCTAATTGGCTAACATTGGCTTTCAAAGTTTGCAGGATTGGCCTTTTTGAAACGAAAAGCCTCAAATCATGAACGCAGCGTGCACTTTACGTGAAATCTTTCATGGACTTTCCTACTAGGCTGAGGAATATATCCCACCCTTTTCACATTGGCCTGTTATAGCGCCACCAACAGGTGAATTTTTGCAAAACACATTTTTGGAAAAATGGCACCCTTTTCACATTGGCCTATTATAGCGCCACCAAGAGGCCACAACCTGACCTGGCCACATGATTTTAGTCTAGTTCTTATTTGTTGACGAAATTGTCAATATATTTAGTCTTAGTTTTAGTCGTCATAACTTTTTTTTATTTTAGTTTTCATCAGTGAAAAATGGTAGTCGACGAAATCAACACTGCATGACAGGAAAACAAACGTTTGGTGCCGCTGGGAAAGAGGGAGTCAGTCGTGCCTCTGATTGGCCTACATATACGGAACTTCCCCTTCTGTGACGCACGCAGAAGCTTGGCAAGCTTCCGCTCGTGCTTCGCAAGGAATCTCAGGAAAGCTTTGCCTCCTCTCGAGAACAGCTTGACGCCCCAGAGCTGAAGGAGGCGTCTACCTTTCTATGTCTGTGGAGATACAGACGGCCCAGAGCCGAAGGAGGCTTCTACCTTTCTATGTCTATGGAGATACAGACGCCCCAGTGCCGAAGGAGGCGTCTACCTTTCTATGTCTGTGGAGATACAGACGCCCCAGAGCCGAAGGACGCGTCTACCTTTCTATGTCTATGGAGATACAAACACCCCAGGGCCGAAGGAGGCGTCTACCTTTCTATGTCTGTGGGGATACAGGCGCCCCAGAGCCGAAGGACGAGTCTACCTTTCTATGTCTGTGGAGATACAGACGGCCCAGAGCCGAAGGCGGCGTCTACCTTTCTATGTGTATGGAGATACAGACGGTCCAGAGCCGAAGGAGGCGTCTACCTTTCTATGTCTATGGAGATAGACGCCCCAGGGCCGAAGGAGGCGTACCTTTCTATGTCTATGGAGATACAGACGCCCCAGAGCCGAAGGAGGCGTCTACCTTTCTATGTCTGTGGAGATACAGACGCCCCAGAGCCGAAGGACGCGTCTACCTTTCTATGTCTATGGAGATACAGACGCCCCAGAGCCGAAGGACGCGTCTACCTTTCTATGTCTGTGGAGATACAGACGCCCCAGAGCCGAAGGACGCGTCTACCTTTCTATGTCTATGGAGATACAGACACCCCAGAGCCGAAGGACGCGTCTACCTTTCTATGTCTGTGGAGATACAGACGGCCCAGAGCCGAAGGAGGCGTACCTTTCTATGTCTATGGAGATACAGACGGCCCAGAGCCGAAGGAGGCGTACCTTTCTATGTCTATGGAGATACAGACGGCCCAGAGCCGAAGGCGGCGTCTACCTTTCTATGTGTATGGAGATACAGACGGCCCAGAGCTGAAGGAGGCGTCTACCTTTCTATGTGTATGGAGATACAGACGGCCCAGGGCCGAAGGAGGCGTCTACCTTTCTATGTGTATGGAGATACAGACGCCCCAGGGCCGAAGGAGGCGTCTACCTTTCTACGTCTATGGAGATACAGACGGCCCAGAGCTGAAGGAGGCGTCTACCTTTCTATGTGTATGGAGAGCAGACGCCCCAGGTCCGAAGGAGGCGTCTATACCTTTCATGTGTCAGTGCACCAGAACACTCAGACCTAGCATTGGAGAACAAACATTGGTGTAGGCTATGTGTGTGTTTGCCATTTAACGTTCCATGTTCCTTTTTTCCCAGCTTATTGCCACATTAAATAGAGTGAGCTATGATAAGGCCTCAACTTCAAGTATTAATTTGACAGCAACTCTCAACATACATTTTTGACCCACAGTATCTATACTTTTTACTCAACTACTGGTTGAGTACCTTTTCTTGTAATGATCTGCTGAATGCTGACTGTTACAAACACACGTCTGACTCACTTTACTCTGATTACTTTAATGAGATCACTTTATTCTGATTACTTTAATGAGATCAAATACTCATCAACACATCATCATCACTGTCACATATAGAAACTATAGAATTCAATTCTGATCCATAACAAACAGTACAATATAAAACATCATCAGTAATAATCATATCAAACATGTCACCATTATACCAATAGAATTACAAACTGATCGTTGATACACTATTAAAGTATGTTTTCAGGAATAATTGTCTGTTTAATTGTCTGTCTGTCTGTCTGTCTGTCTGTCTGTCTGTCTGTCCCATAGCTGTCTGTCTGTAATGCCGAAGCAATTAGAAACTTAATGATTCCCTTCTGATTATGATGGAGATCTCCTAATCAATACCAGATCAATATATTCTGTAGGTTTTTTTCTTGACGTTCTAACTGTGGTTTTCCAAAGTGACACAGATCTTCCCTTGTAACATCTTCAGAGGCGGACCTCGATCATCATCAGTAGTAATGTATGGAAACAGTGTGTGAGTGAAGGTGTGTGTGAAGGTGTGCAGGTGTGTGTTAGAATCGGGATCAGAGAAGGACAGCTGTCCTCTGTCCCAGTCCAGCTGGACTCTGATCCTCCAGGCTTTCTGATTCACTGAGAGAACAGTCCACTCAGTATAATTAATACCGTCATCATCAGGTCCTGGTGAGTAGAATGCTGTGTATTCATCCCTATCCCTATGTATTCTCCAGCCTCCTCTCCCTGTGTCTCCCTTCCTGTCGTACCACTCCTCACACACACCTACTTCCCAGTATGTATTGTCTCCAACCTCAACATCCCAGCTGTGAGACCCTGAGCCAAAGCCCTCAGAACCCTGGACACTGCCAAACAGAAACCTCTCTGGGTTGGAAGGACGCTGCTGTGTCTCTTCTAAACTTCTCACACTGGTCCGATCATCAGACAGCATGAGGTATTTACCAGCAGTGTTGGGGTCCAGGACGACAGGAGTGTAGGAGACAATGTCCTTCATCTTGTCCCAGACTCTGAAGGTCAGGTTCTTCAGGTGTTTGGCCTGGTCTATCAGCGCTCCTCCTGAGAGCGGCGGTGGGTCCTGCAGGGTGAGCTGGACTCCCTCCATGGTGGTGTTGTAGTTCTGCAGGAATGAGACGTGGTCGTCGGCTCTCAGCTGGTCCTCGGCAGCTTGGATTGCATTGGAGAGGGTTTCCATTTCTATGATCAGAGCCTCAGTCCTCTCCTTCATCCCCTGACTCTTCTGAGCCTCTTCCTCCCGCAGAGCGGCCATCCTGGCCTCCTCTTCCTCCTGTAGGAACCGACGGAGATTCTCAAACTGTTCCTTAATCTGCGTCTCTGTGTTCCTGGCCTGAACCTTCATGTGATTTTCTGTTTCGTCATAATCTCTTTTAACTTTATCAATGACCTTCAGTTTCTTCTTTAAAACCTCCAGTGATTCCTGGACCTTCCGTTCCATAGGTCCTTGTAACATCTTCAGATACATACCATCGTCAGCATTATAATCACCGTTATAAATGCATGGAAACACTGTGTGAGTGAAGGTGTGTGTGAAGGTGTGCAGGTGTGTGTTAGAATCAGGATCAGAGAAGGACAGCTTTCCTCTGTCCCAGTCCAGCTGGACTCTGATCCTCCGGGGTTTCTGACTCACTGAGAGAACAGTCTGATCTTCGAACCTCTGAGGTTCTGATATGCCCTCGTCAGAGTCTGATGCCTCCTCATAAGATCCAAGCCGTGATAAGGAAACTGCTTTGTAATCATCATATATCTTTATGAGGATGTGTCCAGAATTCCTCCAGGAAATCTCCTCGCACACACCTACTGACCAGCATTGATTGTGTCCAACATGAACATCCCAGCTGTGATACCCTGACTTGAAGCCCTTAGAACCCAGGACGTAATCAGCATGGATGAAATGCCAACCGTGGGAATCGCGGGACAGGTGAAACTCACGGCCGGTCAGCTCCTCTTCCTGAACAGTCAAACTTGAAGCCATTCGGTCTGCCGGTACGTCACACACCTGATCTGGAATGTTCTCTGAGGCTGTCGTTACACCAGAGGAATACTACAAGACAAAACAACAACAGTAACATTATGAGTATCAATAGTTAGTTATACTAGTAGTAGTACTAGTGGTTGTAGCATTCAAGGTAACAGTAATAGTTTTTTTTAGCATTGATATTTGGGTAACAATAAAGCTGAAGGAAGTGTAATATCCTGAGGTGAAACGTACAGGGTTTTATCATCCAGCATTAGCGGACAACAAAACCCTCACATGAGAGACATTTTAGCGAGGGATAATGTCGCCTCCAACTAGAGGTCGAAATGATATTTAAACTCCTAAAATTAACACAGAAATTTAATTTCAATTTCAGACTGCAATTACTTATTCCAAGGCATTTTTAAAAAATCGACCACTTTCAACATAAACATCAAAACAAATCCACATTATATCATGGATCATAAAACTAACATTAGACATGAATGTAAATCCCTGCATGAGACGTAATTGAATATTATCTCTGGGAGAGAGAGAGAGAGAGAGAGAGAGAGAGCATTAAAGAGATGGTCGCTAGTTGACTGTCGTTTTAGCGTTTTATCCAGGAGGTGGCGGCACAGTTAAGTATTTAACTTCACAACTATATGGTCTTTCTTTACACAAGCCAAGAGCGGGAGGTGACCTGACCTGAGTTGTAGAACGTCAATATCTGTGTGTCCGTCCTGGATTCTCCTCCGTGTAGATGACTGCTGTCCACTCAGACGCTCGCCGTCTGTCCTGGAGGGCTGTAGATGTAGTCCTGGGTCTTTGGGTGGTCCTGGAGGGCTGTAGATGTAGTCCTGGGTCTTTGGGTGGTCCTGGAGGGCTGTAGATGTAGTCCTGGGTCTTTGGGTGGTCCTGGAGGGCTGTAGATGTAGACCTGGGTCTTTGGGTGATTCTGGAGGGCTGTAGATGTAGACCTGGGTCTTTGGGTGGTCCTGGAGGGCTGTAGATGTAGACCTGGGTCTTTGGGTGGTCCTGGAGGGCTGTAGATGTAGACCTGGGTCTTTGGGTGGTCCTGGAGGGCTGTAGATTTAGACCTGGGTCTTTGGGTGATTATGGAGGGCTGTAGATGTAGACCTGGGTCTTTGGGTGGTCCTGGAGGGCTGTAGATGTAGACCTGGGTCTTTGGGTGGTCCTGGAGGGCTGTAGATTTAGACCTGGGTCTTTGGGTGGTCCTGGAGGGCTGTAGATGTAGTCCTGGGTCTTTGGGTGGTCCTGGAGGGCTGTAGATGTAGTCCTGGGTCTTTGGGTGGTCCTGGAGGGCTGTAGATGTAGTCCTGGGTCTTTGGGTGGTCCTGGAGGGCTGTAGATGTAGACCTGGGTCTTTGGGTGGTCCTGGAGGGCTGTAGATGTAGACCTGGGTCTTTGGGTGGTCCTGGAGGGCTGTAGATTTAGACCTGGGTCTTTGGGTGGTCCTGGAGGGCTGTAGATGTAGTCCTGGGTCTTTGGGTGGTCCTGGAGGGCTGTAGATGTAGTCCTGGGTCTTTGGGTGGTCCTGGAGGGCTGTAGATGTAGTCCTGGGTCTTTGGGTGGTCCTGGAGGGCTGTAGATGTAGTCCTGGGTCTTTGGGTGGTCCTGGATGGCTGTAGATGTAGTCCTGGGTCTTTGGGTGGTCCTGGAGGGCTGTAGATGTAGTCCTGGGTCTTTGGGTGGTCCTGGAGGGCTGTAGATGTGGTCCTGGGTCTTTGGGTGGTTCAGATGGTCCAGTGTAGAAAAGTAGAAGTTTCTCCACAGACTTTGATGCTGGGGAGCTCCCTCTGGCGTGGTGAGAAAAGGTAATGGAACGAGACCAGGGATTCTTTGAGTTTATGTAACGAGGCTCTCAGCTGGATTGGCCCGCCCCTTTTGGGGCCCCAACCTCTAGCTGCAAACTTTATGCAAATGTGGTTCCTGATTTAATCAATGACCATCGTTGTAGTTTAATTGTTGATTAGGTTACCTGTGATGAATGACTCTTCATATCGGTTCCATTGTCGTGTGTGTGTGTGTGTGTGTGTGTGTGTGTGTGTGTGTGTGTGTGTGTGTGTGTGTGTGTGTGTGTGTGTGTGTGTGTGTGTGTGTGTGTGTGTGTGTGTGTGTGTGTGTGTGTGTGTGTGTGTGAAGGCCAGTGGTTCCCAAACTTTTTCATGTCAAGGACCCCCAAATTGACACTAATCAGCCTGCAGACCCCCATTTGAAAACAACAAAACATATGCCAGGGACCCCCATAACAGAAGATGTTTACGGCTCTAGCAGTGATTCTCAACCCGTTAAGTTTCAAGGACCCCCAGTTTGACATGCATTAGTCTACGGACCCCCATTTAACAGCATTTCTATATTTCTATCTCTGAGACCCCCAATTTATATTGTAAAATCAATGTTAATTTACTCTGAGAGTGTACAAATGGAACCAAATGGACCTGTTAGGTCTCCCTTAGAGATAGCGTGAGAAGTTCAGTCACGCGGGAGAGACTCGGAGTAGAGCCGCTGCTCCTTCACCTGGAAAGGAGCCAGCTTAGGTGGTTCGGGCATCTGGTTAGGATGCCTCTCGGGCGTCTCCCTAGGGAGGTCCTCGATGCACGTTCCACTGGGAGGAGACCCCGGGGCAGACCAAAGCGCAGATGGAGGGATTACATCGACTCACTGGCCTTGGAACGTCTCGGGAACCCCCAGGAGGAAGTCACTAATGTTGCTTTGGAGAGGGAAGTCTGGAGCTCTCTGGTGGAGCTGTTGCCCCCGTGACCCGACTACGGATAAGCGGTTGAAGATGGATGGATGAATGGATGGATGGATGGACCTGTTAGGGTTCATTTGGTTCCATTTGTATATACTCTCAGTCAGAGTTACAGACCCATGAGGTTCCATTTGGTTCCATTTGTATACACTCTCAGAGTTACAGACTCATAAGTGTCCATTTGGTTCCATTTGTATCCATTTGTATAGCCTACTCAGAGTTACAGACCCATAAAGGTCCATTTGGTCCCAAACTAGCTGGGGACCCCCTGGAACTCCCTCAAAGACCATATAGTGCAACTTTTGTTCATTTTTGACCCCTCTATCACATGGAACAGTTTTTTGTGTCCATATCACTAGGCCCAAACAATAGTTCCATGTTATAGATTAGTCAAAGTTGAAATAAAGTTGTGCTGATATTTTATTATAGTAGTTGCAAAGGTTAAAACAAATTAATTGATTGCTCGAGTCCTGTGGTGGTAAGTTCTGCTCTGGTTTTGGTGAATATTAAGTAGTTCTGGACTGGTCAGTTCTGTGGGGTACTGGGGGTCATGCATTAAAAGTAAATTAATCCACAAAACTAGTACTGTACAAGCCCTCCTCCCTGGCCTGTGTGTGTCTGTGTGTTAGGCTGTGCAACAGTGACACAATAGAGCGTCGCAGTCCCAATGAATGAATGAAATGAATCCCAATGCATTTTTCCCATAGACATTTCAAAAAGTATTTATTTACAGACGGTTACGCCACGGACAAAGCCAACTCGAGTCGTGACAACTCATGACAACACAAACAATATTTTGGACCAAACAAATAATTAAAAAGAAGAAAAACAACAAAAAAAGTGTTGTAACCTCCCGTTTTTTTCTTCTTTCTAATTATTTTTTCGGCCCCACAAATTGTGTTTGTTGTCATGATTTGTCACGACTCGAGTTGGCTTTGTCCGCGGCGTAAACGTCTTTAAATAAATACTTTCTGAAATGTCTATGAGGAAAATGAACGGAGAATCATTTCCTGGTCCATGGTAGAGGGCGGGACTACAACGCTCTATAATGACGCTAGTTTTGTGGATTAATTTACTTTTAATGCATGACCCCCAGTACCCCCCAGAAAATGACCAGAACTACTTAATATTCACCAAAACCAGAGCAGAACTTCCACCACGGGACTCGAGCAATCAATTAATACCTTTGCAACTACTATAATAACATGGCAAGTATTTCATACAACTTAAGTTCAAAAATTGTGAACTATCCCTATAAGTTTGCGCATCAAGAGTCACTTCCTAGATATCTAAACTGTGGACTCAAGTGTTGAGTCTGTTGACATACACGCAGTGATGTAAAGTAACTGAGTACATCTACTTTACTGTACTTGAGTACAGTTTTGAGGTAGACTATTTGTACTTTATTTGAGTATTTCCAATTTCCAACACGCTTACTTCTACTCCATCTCAGAGGCAAATAGTGTACTTTTACTCCAGTAATTTTTTTTGAAAACTTTAGTTACTAGTTACCGGTACCTCATTAGAGTTAATTATTCGTATTACATAACATACAGTAACCACTTCAGCCCTATACACATTACATACAGTAACCACTTCAGCCCTATACACATTACATACAGTAACCACTTCAGCCCTATACACATAACATACAGTAACCACTTCAGCCCTATACACATTACATACAGTAACCACTTCAGCCCTATACACATTACATACAGTAACCACTTCAGCCCTATACACATTACATACAGTAACCACTTCAGCCCTATACACATTACATACAGTAACCACTTCAGCCCTATACACATTACATACAGTAACCACTTCAGCCCTATACACATTACATACAGTAACCACTTCATTCCTATACACATTTCGGCCATTTGAAAATGGCTGATCTACAAGCTCAGACGCTCTACAAGATTTACAAGATTTTCAAAGGATTTGTTATTTGAAAACTTGTGAAGAGTACTTTCTACTTTTGGTACTTTAAGTAAATTTTGATTGATTCCAATACTTTTGTACTTTTAGCTTTTACTCAAATACATTTCGAATTCTGGACTTTTACTTGTAACAGAGTATAATTTCTACATTGCAGTATTGACACTTTTAGGCTGAGCTCACACCTTTCATGCAATTCTCTGTGCTCGTTGGGTGTTGTCATGGCCGCCCAGCGGCCCAATGCATTTCCAATGGAGGTCACATGGTTTGACCCAACATTGTGTTGTGTGAGGGGGAGGGGCGCAGTCGTGCGCCCCTCCCCCTCACACAACACAATGTTGGGTCAAACCATGTGACCTCCATTGGAAATACATTGGGCGGCCATGACACTACCCAACGAGCACCCAACGAGCACGAGAATTGCATGAAAGGTGTGAGCTCAGCCTTAGGCCTCACTCAGGCCTTTACTGCATTGCTGTATGCTTGTTGGATGAATGTTGTGTAGTGTCATGGCCGCCCCAATGCATTTCCAATGGGAGTCACATGGTTTGACACAACATTTGTGTTGTATGAGGGGGAGAGGCGCAGTCGAAACAACAGCTTCTAGTCCAAAATGTGGACTACAAACCATGTGACTTCCATTGGAAATGCATTGGGGCGGCCATGACACTACACAACATTCATCCAACAAGCATACAGCAATGCAGTAAAGGTCTGAGTGAGGCCTTATACTAAAGTAAAACGATTCAGTACTTTTTCCACCCCTGCATACAGACGTATCAGATTACACTGGGCAATGATAAGAAAATGAGGACAAAACCATCTGATGGACATCTAGTGCTGCACTAACGCCAACTTGGATGACAGACAGACAAGGCTGGCGAATAGAT
>NC_136796.1:5296324-5353824 GCF_951216825.1 Electrona antarctica
AAAAAAACTTAAAAAGGAAAAACGCACACACACAAAAAACTTAACTTAAAAAAAAACTTGAAAAAACATTTAATTTAAAAAAACTTAACTTAAAAAAAACCTTAACAAGTACGTAATTTATTCTAATTGTTGTTATTGCAATTTACGAGCTGCGTTCGCTTCCCGCGTTTGCGCGTCTTACTTGTATCTGTTATAGGCAGAAACCTGAACACACACTTATCGACAGGCAGCACAATAAACACGGGGTCAAGCTGATACTGCGAGGTGATTTTGAAGCTTCACGTTTTCCGTTTGTGCTCCATAATAGAACACTATAGACTATAATGTAACACAGCTCCTACTATAGAATAATAGAACACTATAGACTAATGTCACACAGCTCCTACTATAGAATATCTATCACTATAGACTAATGTCACACAGCTCCTACTATAGAATAATAGAACACTATAGACTAATGTCACACAGCTCCTACTATAGAATATCTATCACTATAGACTAATGTCACACAGCTCCTACTATAGAATATCTATCACTATAGACTAATGTCACACAGCTCCTACTATAGAATAATAGAACACTATAGACTAATGTAATGTCACACAGCTCCTACTATAGAATATCATAATAGAACACTATAGACTAATGTCACACAGCTCCTACTATAGAATATCCACTGAAGTGCATGGATTCACTGTATAGTATACCATGTATAAAGGGACTTTTGTTGTGGCAGATTTCATTTGTCAGCTTGGGAGAGAAGGTGTGTAGTCTGTAACTCTGGGCTGTAATGCAATGGATTATGAATATAATGTAAACATGCTGTAAATGCAAATCTGAAATGGTGTCTTATAAACGGTTGGGCACTTTGTGTGCAGGACACGGAATCAATCGATCAATTAACCAATCGATCAATATACCCACAACTGGCCATTGAACGTTGTGGAACATTTATTGCCCCAAAATCATGGTGGTCAATGTCCCTAAGACAGCTGGTCAATGTCCCTAACACAGCTGCTTCCCCCAGCAGGAGATGATGGTCAATGTCCCTAACACAGCTGCTTCCCCCAGCAGGACATGGTGGTCAATGTCCCTAACACAGCTGCTTCATGGTGGTCAATGTCCCTAACACAGCTGCTTCATGGTGGTCAATGTCCCTAACACAGCTGCTTCATGGTGGTCAATGTCCCTAACACAGCTGCTTCCCCCAGCAGGAGTTATAAATCATGGTGGTCAATGTCCCTAACACAGCTGCTTCCCCCAGCAGGAGATCATGGTGGTCAATGTCCCTAACACAGCTGCTTCCCCCAGCAGGAGATGATGGTGGTAAATGTCCCTAACACAGCTGCTTCCCCCAGCAGGAGGTCAATGTCCCTAACACAGCTGCTTCCCCCAGCATGGTGGTCAATGTCCCTAACACAGCTGCTTCCCCCAGCAGGAGATCATGGTGGTCAATGTCCCTAACACAGCTGCTTCCTCCAGCAGGAGAGGATGGTTTCCTGGGGGTCCCTCCCTGGTCCCTCCCTCCAATGTCCCTAACACAGCTGCTTCCCCCAGCAGTCCCAGACACTAACTCTCGGTGAGCCCGGGTTCGAACTGGCAACCTTGCGGTTCCCATCCGGCCTCTCTACCCCTGAGCCCACTGCCACCGACCTTGACCTCGACCTTGACCTTGACCCATTTTGGGGTGCATGGTGCCATTATAGGCAGGAACTTAATCATGTGAGCTTGAGCACCATGCGACCGTACTGCATAGGGCTTAAGCTGTTGTAACAAATAACATCGCCTGGATGCAACTGGGACGTATCCTCAGTGATGTATCCCAAGGTCATCAGGGTTTCGGGTCTCTCGAACATCATACCCCTCACTCAGGCGACCCAGCCGGGGTGATCAAGTCCCGACTTACGTCCCAGTAGCTACAGTACCCTCAATCAGTCTCACTAGGGCAAAACCAGGGCCACACATTCCGTTGGAACTACTCCAGAACAACTCTGCCAGGGCTGGGAGGTACGCTTCTGGCACATGGAAGGACTAGGCTCTGTGGGTTAACTCCTGTCCGGGCCCCTCCTACGTCTCACCAGGTCCACTCCTGCTCTCACCAGGCCCAGGACCTGTGCGCTGCACCAGGCTCCCAGCACCAGACACTTCATTCAGGAGTGGTGGGCAATGGTTCCGCAGACTCCACCCGAGCGAGAAGGTGGTTCTGCGGGCTCCGCTTGCTGCTTGAATGGCCCTCCTAAAGGCCATTCAAGCAGCACTTCACTTATAATGCATAAGTTGCATTATAAGTGAAGTGAAAGACTCCTGGCTTGAATTATACCGTTCCAGTTCTAACCACTTGTAGGCCTATAGTCCGTTGCTTGATCATCATCGACTCTCATTTCCATTCACAATTCTTTGCTATATAAATTATGTATGCGGATGCACGGACACACGAACGCACGCACGCACGCACGCACACACGCACGCACGCACGCACACTGGTCTATTTGTGGACTGCAATTTGTACATGTTTTAGAGGCGGAAGGAGGTAAAGTGTCGGGGGAAGTCGACTCGTCCTGACGTCTCCCCAGGGATTCCCTCTCTGTCTCTCTCACACACACACGCGCGCGTACACACACGTGCACACGCACAGTCACACACACACACACACACACACACACACACACACACACACACACACACACACACACACACACACCTCACAGATCTCACGCTACGAGGCGGGCATGCATGCATGAACTTCTCCGGATCAAAAATACAAAACTCTCATTAGGCAAATGTGGCGCGGCGCTCTCCAACGGAGACCGACCCTGTGAATTCCTCCATTCCCCAGACACCCCCCCCCCCCCAGCCACCACCCCCCCCCCACACACACACACACACACTCCCTCGAGGGGGAATTCTCGACTCCCAGCCAACAATCTTGCAATGTTTCCATGTCGCCAGGCTCATAAAACATGTATTCTACCTCTCTGTCATGTGTGCCGCAATACGACACTATACACACCCCCGGTGACCAGTGTTGCCAGGTCTGCTTATTTGGACTTTTTTGGGGGGAGGAGGGGGGGGGGGGGGTAAATAAGTAGCTTGTAAATATTTTGTTGATTTGGCCACTAAACTGTGGTTCTCACAGATTCTCACACAATCTGTAAATTTGTGCTGATGGTGAGGAAGATTTGTGTTAAAATGTTTCAAATATGGCTATTCCACATTTTGCACTTTTTTTCCTCCTCGAGAATCTTTTTTATTTTATTTTTTTAATAGCAATTTGTGAGCTTGTACGTACAGTGTATATAGGTTTGAAGTGCTCACGTGGCCCCTAATAATTGGGCTTGTTTTCATAGACATGGTTGCTTATTTAATTCTCTCGCAAAATCTCATGGCAACACCGCCAGGGAAAAAAATAAATGGCTCCCCCCAACTTGTTTGGTATGCATGGAATTCTCATGACTGTGACTCCCAGATCCAGAAAAGGCAATTATTCAAAATAGCTGCCACTGTAGCACAGGCGGGCAGAGCGTGTCGAGAACAAGGCACCGCCAGGGCGCATCTCACACGTTCATATAATGTAGCGTCCGTGTATGATGGAGTTTAACCCATTTAGGCCTGGCGTAGAAATTTTAAATCCTGAGTTTTCTGAAAAACCCATCTATATTATAACCCCCCCATCTGAAAATATGTTCTTCCAGGGACCTCCCAGAAGCAAAGAGTTGTGTTAAAACGTTCGCTCTGAAAGAATAATACATTCAAAGATTTGCGCCACATTTTCCCGTTTTTACAAAAATGGCAGACCTACAAGCTTGTAGCTTGTAGACCTGCTATTTTTCAATAGCTAAAGTATAACGTAATGCTTAAAACACCAAAAGGGGTTCCCGCCCAGAATGGGTTAACTCCAACACATTTATTATAGCCTATAGCACGTTGTTGGTTCTGCAATCTGCTTGTCCTTGGGTTTGATTTAGAAAGCGCTACACAGGCTGATGGATGACAGATAAAGGAAGATGATCACAGATACTGTAGATGGTCCTTATATAGTCCTTATAGTTTTCAATTGTGCTGTAACTGCACAAGCTTAATCTGAAATGTCAAGTGTGGGTATTACGGCTTTTCTCGCCGCTTGTTTTGGAAGGCCGTGGCGTGAAGCCTGTTCCACTGATGGATGCGTGGTGCTGCGTGTCTGTCTGCAGCATGGGCGCTGAGAAATAGAATGCGACCATTATAGACCGTAAAAACAGAATGGACGACGTGACGCCATTCGTTTCTACAGACCCGTTTTGAAGCCGGAAATGAATGCTATATGGCTTCAGAAACCCTAGAAACATACCCTTCCATTGAGATTCTAATGTATTGTGACCGGTAGAAGGTGAAATAGCGACACCTGCCGGGCCATTAATGGGCAGGCTGAACGAGTACCCCAGAAGTGAACTTCAATTCCAGTGAAGGGGATTTGCCCCTTGAATGTGACACGTTGTGAATTTGTAGATCGGTGACCAGATTTGACTGAGAGCCTGCCATCGCGCAAATTCCAGCTTTTCACCAGAGGAGAAAAACTTTTTTTTCCTTTTTTAAATGAGTTAATAGCACAGGCAGACTCCTCACATAGAGCATGTCTGAAATAAGTGTCAGAGCTGAAATCGACTTGTAAATATGAAATAAATGCTTAAACATGTAGCTAGGTCTAATGTTAGAGACCACAGAAGTGAACCTTTCAAGCCTGTTTTCTCAACTCGCAGCTGTTTTCTGCAAGACATTACTCTATAAGCCATATCTCCAAAACTGGTGGGTCAAACTGAACAACCAATATGTCAATGTCATATTACATGAAAAAACGAAAATCCAATGGCAGTCCCTCAAATTTGGTCACTGTCCCGCTATATATTTCTTATTTTTTGGGAAAAGCATAGTATACATATATTATGAAAAATGTCTTTCATGTCTTTGTATAATTATTTAGGTTATCTTCTTGTACTGTGAGACTTCAAAGCAAATTTTATTCGTATTATTGTTATTGTACGACCGAAAATAACGAAACAATTAAAGGTGGAATTCCACTCATTTTCAGCATTTTACTATGTCATTAATATACCTTAGAGCTGTTATGTAGAAATAATAAAAAGTCCCCCCCCATTCTGTGTTTCCTAGAACTGTAGGTCTGAAATAAATCATTAACATTGTGAAGTACATCTTGATGACATCATCAATATGTACTTCACAATGTTGTTATTTTTTTGATACTTTCCACCAGTGGGTGGAAGTCTATATTCCCATTCCCATCTCTGTAACACATGACTCAGCAGAATAAATCAAACCAGTATCAAACGACAACATGCAGAAATGCTGAGATGTGTGGAGTTTGCATGTTCTCCCCGTGTCCATTAGGGTAGGTACCGTCACAAAAAACATGCAGTAATCCTGGTCTCTAAACTGCCTCCCCCTGGCCAGCCGGGGCACCTGATGGAGGGATACTGGTCGGAATAACGTGTTCCTTCCACACGCTACGTCCAACCAGGGAAACTCCCCCCTGTCAGGTGTAGAGGAGCAACTTGGACACTCTGGCATGAAGGAAGCATGAGTTCAAGTCCGTTGCTCTCCCCATGTCCCCCATATATGGGGACTAGGTTGGCGGAGGGTGTGTAGAGCCCTAACCTGACTCCGCCAGATGGGGCAGCAGAGAGTACACTGGGTTCCCCCCTCCTGCTCCCATCTGGGAACTCTCAGGCAGACTTGATGCCCGGCCACAAAACGGCCTGGCCAATCAGCAGCTGCTTCTAGCAGCTTCTAGCAGCAGCTTCTAGCTTCTAGCTGCTGCTGATTGGCCAGGCCGTTTTGTGGCCGGGCATCAAGTCTGCCTGAGAGTTATTATTTTTACTTTTACAAAATGTAGTGGGTGCCCCTGCTTCATCTCTCTTTCAACTATAAGGGGTCCTTGCCAAGGACCTTGGCCTGAAAAACGTGGAAGGAATACGTCCTTCCTCATATTGCTCACTCGCTCTTCAATCTGCAGTGGCGACGTGCCTCAAACAGGGAGGGTTTGAAAAAGTGGTTAATCTAAAGCTGCATCACCAAGCATGCTAATTGGCTTTAATAGTATTCAATTCCATCCTCTTGATTGCTCTCTTCTCTCAATTACCAACACAACGCACATAATGATCCGACTGTATACCCCTCATACCCCTTATGATTGTGTTCCAATTAGTGGCTGATCTATGAGTTTGACATCTCATTTAGTGGCATGCAAGCTGGAGCCGAGCCTCGTTTGTTGAATGCGATGTTGATGATGAATGATTCATGATCTGGAAATCAAGTAGATAAACTTTTTTCATCGTGGAGGTGGCGTCGAAGGATTAGAGATGAACGCGTGAAACTGCTGCGTGTGTTGCCAAAACAGTTGACCCGCCATTAACCCATTCTGGGCAGGAACCCCTTTTGGTGTTTTAATTTAGATATTGAAAAAATATATATTACAAATTTGCGCCACATTTTCACGATTTTTCAAAAAATAGCAGACCTACAAGCTCATAGCGCGCCACTCGGTGGCGCGCTATGAGCTTGTAGATCTGCTATTTTTTGAAAAATCGTGAAAATGTGGCGCAAATTTGTAATATATATTTTTTCAGAATGAATGTTTTTAACTCAAATCTTTGCTTCTGGCGGGGTCCCTGGAACAACATATTTTCAGATGGGGGCCGGAGGCATATTACATTTTTGGGGTCCTTGACATGAAATATTGAGCTCCACGGATATAGAAACATGAGTTTTTTCAGGAAAAAAAATGTATTTAAAAATATTTTTTTTTAATTTCGACGTCAGGCCTGAATGGGTTAAGTAATTGTCGTACAAACGACTGCACCACCTACACCGAGCCATGCATATGTATAAGGCTGTATTTATATGCTAATTTGTTAAAGCTGATACAATTAGTTGAGGGTACTATATTGTTGCTGTACTGTACATGTCTCATTTTACACTTACCAACTCTATCATTTAGCTGGGGACCACCTGGAACCCCCTCATTTAGCTGGGGACCACCTGGAACCCCCTCATTTAGCTGGGGACCACCTGGAACCCCCTCAAGGACTACCTGGAACCCCCTCAAGGACCACCTGGAACCCCCTCAAGGACCACCTGGAACCCCCTCAAGGACCACCTGGAACCCCCTCAAGGACCACTGGTTTAACTCTATCATTTAGCTGGGGACCACCTGGAACCCCCTCAAGGACCACTGGTTTAACTCTATCATTTAGCTGGGGACCACCTGGAACCCCCTCAAGGACCACCTGGTTTAAAAGCAGTGCTATATATATATATACACAGTGTAGTAAGATTTAGAATACTACATAGCCTATGGTTGCTCCACTACAATTTCATGAACACTTTAGTTATTACTTAGCCTACTAGTTACTTTGAAGATTTGGATCATTATTATTATTGTCTCCACCAGGCCGAAGGCATGGGGAGGCCTGGTGGAGAGAGTATGTTTTGCACTCCGTCCGTCCGTGTGTCCGTGTGTCCGTCCGTCCGTCCGTCCGTCTGTGAACAGCTAATCTCTGGCACCATTAACTCGGTCGATGCCAAATTTTGCGCACACACTCCCTGGATGCCACCGATGAACCTCTGCCCCAACATCTCCAGAATGGCCTGTTATAGCGCCACCAGGAGGGCGCTTTGTGCAAAACACGTTTTTGGACAGTACACCTACAGATTTTGTTCAAACATCACGCAAATTGGTACACAGTCTCTCTAGAGCCATTCAACAAAACAGGTTGTTCAGATTTCTCAGACTCCATCCTGATTGGCTAAGATTGGCTTCCAAAGTTCGCAGGAGTGCTCAGTTTCAAACAAAATGCTGCAAATCATGAACACATCGTGTGATTTCCGTGAAATTGTGCATGCACATTCCCACTAGGCCGAGGAAGAAATGCCACATGAACATTTTCAACTCAGCCTCATGGTGGCGCTATAACTGGCCGATTAGTGTTTTTACCTCTAACTGCACGGAACTGTGTAAAACTTTGTATGCACACTCCCTAGAGGCCAAGGAAAAACCTTTGCCTGGAATTTTTCGGATCTGCTCTTTATAGCGCCACCAGGAGGCCGACATTATGTAAAGCACATTTTCTAATATTACTCCTTCATATTTTAACCAAATTTCACGCAAATCGGTACACATGCTCTCCATAGTCATGTGATCAAGACGGGTTTGTTTGATTTCTCATAAACCACCTTCATTGGCTACGATTGGCTTCTAAACTTTTCAGGAGTAGCCCGCTTTGTTCCCATTTTGTATAAATCGCCACAACTACTACAGTTTCACCGATTGCGGTGAAACTGTGCATGCATATTCCCACTAGGCTGAGGAAGAAATGCCACTTCACAGTTTTCTAATCAGCCTCATGGTGGCGCTACAACAGGCCAAGCCGCTTCTCACGCACGCACGCACGCACGCAGGCACGCACGCATGCCAAACATCACACACACTCCTATCCTCCTGGTGGAGACCTGTGCCCAGAAGGGCACTTTTTCTAGTTATTTTTGTTTTTGGGGCTTTTTATGCCTTTTATTGATAGGGAACAGTAGTCAGACAGGAAAGAGGGAGAGAGATGGGATTTGACCATAGAGTATATAAAGGATAGAGACCGAACTGGAGCGTTAGCCCTGCCCCCCCTCCCCTCCCCCGCTATTCATTTCAGTGGAAGTTGCTCAGTGGCGTTTTGAAGCACCCGGAAGACTTCCGGAAGTATAATTATAACTCAATGGCTCGAGCGAGCGGAGGTTTAGCCTAGCCTAGCCTAGCCCGGACCTCAATTTTGAGGTCCGGGCTTTTCACGTGAGTGCTGCAATTCCACATTTCGCCAGTAGGTAGTGGCATCTTCAACGTTGGATAGCCTTACTGGGGGCTTGGGAGTGACACGCGGCAAAGGCCGCCGGGCTCGGGAGTCGAACCCGCGGCACCCCGTCTGGCTGGTTTGGCAGCCTATAGGTGCCCAGACGGTTGAGCTAAACCGTCCGGGAGATTTGGATCATTATTACAAAACATATACACTTGCCACTTCAGCCCTATTATAATACATTAGGCCTACAGCCCTTTGAAAATCTACAAGCTCACAATGTGTTGCTATGTGACACATTGTGAATGTGCAGATCTGCTTTTTTCAGGAGATTATTACACATTTGAAAACGTTGAATGGGACATTCTGCTGCAATTCATACTTTAACTTTTTGTAGTTTAGGTTTTTTGAAGCCAATACTTTTGTACTTTTACTCAAGTAAATGTTGAATTCCGGACATTTAGGCCTCACTCAGACCTTTAAAACATTGATGCATGCTTGTTGTATGAATGTTGTGAGTGTCACGGCCGCCCCAATGCATTTCCAATGGAAGTCACATGGTTTGTAGTCCACATTTTGGACTACAAGCTGTTGTATGGCTTTCGGCTGTGTTTCGACTGCCCCCCTCCCCCTCATACAACACAAATGTTGTGTCAAACCATGTGACTCCCATTGGAAATGCATTGGGGCAAGCTGTGTCACACCCTTTGCATACAACAAGCATACATCAATCTGTTGCGACCGTGTGAGTCAGGCCATACTTGTAACAGACTATTTCTATTGCAGTATTGTCTTGATACTAAAAGACAAGTCACTTTATGTCTGGCTGCGCTCAGGTGTTGTGAGCTTGTTTTCTTGCATTTTCAGTGTTTTCAGTGTAAGATCAGGCATTTCTAAAATATGACATTTTATTCAAAAGACTGGATGTCAAGTTGAACACATGGTGCAGAGCAGGTCGTTAGACTTCATCAGTATGCATCAATGTCTCCCAAAGTGTCACATCTTCTTAATTACACAATTAAAAATGTATCAATAATGTTGTTGTTTTTCTGAAGTCAGAGTCACGAGAAATCATTTATTAAAGGGAAACAACAGAGAGACAAAAGTGACATTTTATTTTGTTTCTACTCAAAATATAAAATATTTATGGCTCCAATCCACTTTATTTATAAAGCACATTTAAAACAACGGTGTTGAACCAGTGTTCTAACGCCAAGGAGTATACATGTGAGTTTTCAAACGTGATTTAAACCAGCAGGCAAGGTTTGGGAAGCTCTGTGCATGAGGTGGAAGATCGTTTCCACAGCGTGGAAAATTATCTATTTTCAACATAATCTGTCCTATGGAACAGTGTCATATTCCTCTCACACGGTAACAATCAAAGTCAATTAATTGAATTGGTTCTGAATGGTACGGCCTCGTTTCACTCTTTCAACCAGTGTTGCGCGTTTTCATTATAGGCACATGTTTTTTTCTTTCATCTTCAAAATGTGTATACATACCGGTATGCAAAAATGTCCAAAAAACTATAAAATGGGATCATTTGATGACCAGCTCCCAAAACGTTGAATCTTAAAGATGGAGTGCCACAATTTTTGTATTTTTCCAGTTTTTCATGTGTCTATGAGGTGACAGTACTTCATTAGACACCCTGGAGTCGTTTTTATGTGCAATGATATATTCACTAGGGTTTCTTCCTGGAGGCTGAACCCCGGGCCAATGAAATAAACAGTAATATAGTGACATCACACTATCAGCCCCTCCCCTAACCCCTCCCCTTTTATCATACACTACAGCTGTGGGTGCGGCTTAAGTTCAGGTGGATCACCACCCATCACCACCCACCAGGCAAACCAGGTGTACTTAATGAACTGCATGGTGGGCGTGCCCACATAAAAACAACATTTTAACAAATACTGTACACTTTTTTGAAAAAATTATACCTCCTTATATAACAATAAGAGCTGATGACCATGTTTTAGAGCTGAGTATTTGCAGTGTTGCGGACTCTATTCATTTCTCCAGCTCCCTATACTCTCTGTGGAGACACAAAGGAGACTCTTTGTGTCTCCATAGGAAACCACTGCTGGTCATCACATTATTGGCTTATATAGGAATATGCGACAAAAACAGAAAGATGCATGAATTCCCCATGGGGTCAGTCTTACTTAGACTTTTAGTTCCTCCCGTTCCTGAAAAATGGGGTGACGATTCCCCACCCTGTTTGCTCAAAATCGGAATCACTTTATTTGTCATTTTACTATGTAGGCTACTTGCATACAAAAGAACACGAAATACCGTTTCCCCTCAGTTATTGGCAGTGCAACATAAAACATAGAGCCCATTTAAAAATATACTGTAAGCTAAAAACTAAAACAAAACATGGACAAACATTTCAAAAGAGCCCCATGATGACGTGCAATTAATGGAAAAGTTAAAAGTTACAAAGCAAAGCAAAGTTACTATATTTACCCAGGGTATCTGGGCTAAGCTCAAGAACTTGTTTCCAGCCAGGCCCTGCTCATAGAACATTTCATGGTAGTCGTCCAATGCCTTGCTCAAGGGCACTTCAGCGGTGGTAATTTTAACGTGTCGGACCGCTGATTCGAACTGGCGACCTTCCGGTATCAAGACCGCTCCGCAATGCGTTCGGCCACCGCTGCCTAAACCAATTCCTGGGTGAACTATCCCTTTAACCACTTATTTACCCGTATTACGGTTGAGAGTCCCTCGGGGCGCTATGCTAGTGTCTCTTCTGTCTTTTCTGTTAATTTCAGTGAAAGCTCTCCCCATATACGGACGGCGCTGCCCGGGGTTTACGCTGCCCGGGGTTTACGCGGTTAAGTGCTTTCAAACGGAGAGGGAGAGCTCTCTGCGGGCTGCCGCGGGCCACGCATTTTGATGTGCAATTGCATCACCTTCTCGTGTGTGTGTGTGTGTGTGTGTGTGTGTGTGTGTGTGTGTGTGTGTGTGTGTGTGTGTGTGTGTGTGTGTGTGTGTGTGTGCGTGCGTGTGCGTGTGCGTGTGCGTGTGTGTTTGTGTGTCTCTAGTTGGAATTCCCGTGTTGCCTGCCTTGCTGTCAGGGTGGTGTTGGCTGCATGCGCTGCAGTGTCTGTGTAGCAGCCAGGGAGATTTGCACTGCTGTCAGAATCACAATCGGCTTCATTGAGAAGAGAAGAGTGGGGTTTTGTGCATAGTTCCCATCCAATCGCTTTTGTCCACAGACAATAACTGGAAGAGGACAGGGGGTGTCAGGCAAGGGGCAAAGGAGATAAAGAAAAATATGTAGAAAAAATCTACATATTTATATTCATAAGGTCTTCAGACGAGACAGGGAGGTAGTGACGTAGGCGTTGGCGCCTGGATCAGCGACAGGTCTGCTCATGAGGGACGCGTAGCGTCCGGGATAATACGCTCGCGTAAACGTCCCTCAACTTCTCCGCGCGTCCAAAATGAACACATGCCTCTCTTTGAAAATGAATTACTAGGCGCGTCAGTCCCTCCCGCACTTATAGGTCGAGTCCTATTTTAAGTGCGCGTATATGCGGGGCTCGCGTGTGCGCGTAAACACACGCGAAAAGCCTGGTGTAGCCCGGGCCGTGAAAAGGTCTTTACATAAACGTAAACCTGAGATAAGGTGTGAAGGTGCGTCAGCTTGAGCATAGCAGTTGGTGTATACTGTGCACCCATTTATGTCTGTCCCTTTTATGCCTATATATGGAGTTCTTTGTCAGGCATGCCCAAATATGGAGTCTATGCAGATGTCAGAACATGGGATGTCAGAACAGGCCAGCTCCATATATGGAGATCTAGGTGTGATCTATCCGACGGACTCGACAGCAGGCACTGCACTCCCTGTGGTTGTGTGGAACGCGGCTGTCACAAGATTTTAGTCCACTAAATGTACAGTTGATTTTGTCGACAAAGATGTATCTTGGCGCGCCTTGATGTCGTCGTAATGGCTGATTTTACACTTGGTTGCATGCTGAAAATATAATGCTCAAAATGTGTCTCTTCACGACACGTTGTGGGCTTGTAGATCTGCTGAGTGCAACACCATGAGCGCAGCCAAACATAAAACGACTTGTCTCTACTGGATGTCAATGTATTCATTCTTCGTTTTTGTTCAGTTTTTATTTGGCTTTTGCCGTTGTAATAGTCGTCGTAGTTTTAGTCGACGGAATCAACACTGCATCACAAACAACGGATGCAGAGAGAGAGGCATATGGAGAGGGAGAGAGAGAGAGAGAGGACCCTCGACACTACTGGTTCCCAAACTTCTTACTAGCCTGTGACCCAAACAAGAGATTAGATCTTTGCCCGGGACCCAAACTATAGTGAAAATCTTGTAGATTGGCTATTTTCACTACTTGTTCATTTTCTTTCCCTAATTTATGAAATGTCTTTGATTTTTCTTTTATTTCTTCGTGAAAGAAGAGCTTTTTGGGGGGGAATGTTTTTTGAAAATATTTTTAAATAATTCTTAAGCATCTGCATTACAAAAATTTCAAGAAGTCTACACACAGTTAGAGAATGTAGAAGAATTGTTATTTTGATCAACACTTGGCTGCATGTTGTCTCCCCTACGGTACCAACATAAATACAGCATGGAATTGTGGACAAAATATTATCCAACGGCAACAAAATATTCTATATGTCTTTGGTCATGAGAGGTGGTGGTCCACGTGGCTCAAATACGGAATAATTAATGGGCCTTGATATGAAATTGGTTGAAAACCACTGCCCTAGACGGAGAGTTCCTTTGTGTATTGTCTTGTGATGAACGAGCGGCATTGAGAAAGAGCCGCCAGGGTCAGCCCTGCTATATCAACCTGGACGGCTTTATGTGCTTTATGTGCCGAGCCCCTAATGAAGACTGATGAAATTAGCCGCCTCAGGGGCGGAGGTGAAATCACATCGCCATTATGTTGTTTGCCATTCAAAGGGCCATTTTCTCCAGCATACATTATGAAGCCGCCGTTTTCCCCCGACTGCTTGGACCTCTATCATGTTTCTGTATTGTATTGGTGTTACAGTATGTGCTCTGTGTTGTTTTTGATGTGGGTGTTTGAACAGACGAATATCCTTCGGGACAATACAGATTATTATTATTATATACCATGGTTTTCAACCCTTTTACAGAATATAAATGCATATAATGAACCTTGATATGAAAGGTTTTCACATGAAGGTCCATTATTTATTCTGCATTTGAGCCACAGACCACCATTTTGATGAGATTTGGCCTCTCGGACCCAAAACGTAAGAATATTTAGTTGGATAAGACTTCGTCCACATCTAGGAGAGACAACAGGCAAACTAATACTAATACAAAATATAAATTCTTCTCTAATTGTAGACTTCTTGTAAATTAAGTAATGGAGAAGTTTAACAATAATGTAACTATTGAGAGCGTAAAATTGGAACAATCGAACATTTTTACACTCCCAGTTAAAGATCTATAAGGGTCCATTAAGGTTACCAACTCTCCATCATATAGCTGGGGACAGTGGCGTGCACAGACATTTAGAGGGGCAGGTGCTCAAGTTAAAAAAGGGCACCTTGTGCAGCGCGTGGAACCGGCCGGTTGCCTTAATCTATTTTGGGCGGGAACCCCTTTTGGTGTTAGCATTATGTTATGCTTTAGCTATTGAAAAATAGCAGATCTACAAGCTCATAGCGCGCCACCGAGTGGCGCGCTATGAACTTGTAGGTCTGCTATTTTTGAAAAATCAAAAAAAAGAAAGAAAAAAAAAAGGTTTTTTTTTTTTTTCAAAAGGGCACATTGCCAAAAGGGCAGGGGGTGCTCTAGCACCCCCTAGTGTCTATCTGTGCACGCCACTGGCTGGGGACCACCTGGAACCCCCTCAAGGACCACTGGTAAGTCTCCAGAACACTGGTTGAAAACCAGTGCTATACAATGTATAGAATAGATACTGCATATCCAATGCAGAAACCTCTTAACTCCATATTCTATAACTTTTTGTGGGGTTTTTTTGTGTTTTTTTCTCGCACTACTTGATCATATACTACAGCGTCACACAGAAGTATCAATAGTAGCAGATCTACAAGCTCAAGACGCCTCATGAAGCGACACATTTTGAGTTTGTGCATGGATCTGCTAGTTTTTCTAGTGTATTTTTTTTATTTGAATCTTGAAAAGTAACAGTTTTGGACATGGTTTCCACCCGACAGACTGAGAAATCTGTGGCTCATTGTGGGCTCTTAATTGTCTCTTGATTATGTGAAGGCATGCACCCCATAATGGGGGTATGTTTGTTTAATTAACCTATATATTGAGCATGGGTGAAAAGCTTGACAAATGGGTATACCTCTGACATTGCAGCACTAAAGGAGAATTCTGGACCGGACATTATATCCAACAGCCAGTGATAGAGGCAAAAAAATAAATCTCCATCCAGAACGCAGCGGAGCTCAGAGATGCACGCTGGGTCATTAGTCTCGTTCGCCTTTTTACAGAAGACCCTCTGGGACAAAACCACCCGCTTCGAATGTTTCAGATTTCAGATTTTATTGAAGGGATTGCCCCTTGACGGCCACGCTACACCAGGCTTTTCGCGCACAAAACGCTTGCGTTTACCCCCGCGCGTGCGTTTACCCCCGCGCATGCGTTTCATTTAGGTCCAGTCCTATTTTAAAAAACGCACGTTTAGGGTAAACGCGAGAGAAAAGCCTGGTGTAGCTTGGCCGTGAGATGCAGTATCTCATTTTAGAGGGGGACCCGTAACATACAAACAAGATACATAAGACATACAGTACACAGATACAGACAATATCTGTGTCCTGTGGCTCAGGAGGTAGAGCAGGTCGTCCAATGATCCCTGGGTCGGCGGTTCGAATCCCGGCTCCTCCTGTCTACGTGTCGAAGTGTCCTTGGGCAAGACACTGAACCCTACACTGCCTCCAATGAGTTGGTCGTGAAAGTGGGAAGTGAGGACGGTGGCGTCGACTGTTCGCCGCTTCACCTCCCAATGTATGAATGAATGAACCATTGTAAAGTGCTTTGAGCACTTGGAAAAGCGCTCTAAAAATGCAATTCATTACAAATACATACATACATAAATACACAGCTTGCTCAGCCTCTCCCACCCACCCCACCAACCACCACATCATCAGCTGTTAAGCAACAGAGGAATGAAAGTGCAAATACATCGATGAATGTGCTATAACTGGTACTTTATAAACATAAACAAGGTCCTAAAGCAACTGAAGGATGAAATCGATCTAAGAGATAAGAGGAAGATTATTCCAATCAAATCAAGTGCTTTATAACAGAAAGACCTCCGTCCAACCTCGTTGAAGACGTTTGGTATTTTAATGTAAGGGTATTGTAGATGTCTAAGTGGATATGATGAAGTAGACTGGGCCAAGTACTGCTTCAGGTGAAATAAATACATGTATAAATTAAGACCAATGTAATTGCCTTCTTGATTTAGGCTGCAGCCAATGTTATCAAACGATAATCACCAATATGTTCCTTATCAGACCATGCAATGTTGTATTTTGGACATTTCCTACACACTGTCTACCGCGACTAGGAAACTAGGAAATGACTGCCACCGAAGCGAAAACGATGTGAAACTGTGCTATACAACAACTTCGCTTTATGTTTAGTTATGTGGCCGGTTAAGACTGAGGTTAGGGTTAGTAATCGGACAACGTGACCAACACGATGTCAATATGTACGAAATGTCTATACTGGCTCCAGTGCATGGTCTTGATCAGGGCTGATGACGGAGATTTCATCGTCTGATAACATCAGAAACCGCTAACAAAACACTGTCCTTCATATTTGGTCATTATGAAAGACAGATTATTATTATTATATATATTTATGGGTCATTGGCACGGCATAGTTTGAGAACTGCTGATTTGGAAGGTCTAAAGAACCAGGGCAGTAATTGCAGGGAGGCCTTCGTGGCCATGGCCTTCGCTGGCCCTCAGTTTGGCCTTGTGCCCCTCAAAAAACATGGCATGCCCTGAGGCCACTAGCCTTAATGCCCAGCTGACTGTACCACTTTCTCCTCTATCTTTCTTGTCAAGATGTAGACACCAGTGTCTCATGTAGACACCAGTGTCTCATGTAGACATGACGAGTGTCTTTCTTGTCAATATGTAGTCACCAGTGTCTCATGTAGACATGACGAGTGTCTTTCTTGTCAATATAAGACACCAGTGTCTCATGTAGACATGACGAGTGTCTTTCTTGTCAATATGTAGACACCAGTGCAATTTGTTGAGGTTCTGAATTCTTAATTCCCCAGAGGCCCATGTTTAAACCAATCCAGTGACTTTAATTGGTGCAGGGCTGCGCCTGGATCAGATTGTAAATACTGCATGCTTAATCCTTAAATTCAATTAATTCTTTCAATGGACTAAAATAGTAGTTTTATTTGATGGCCTTCCTACCCTGCATGGCGTGTGTGTGTGTGTGTGTGTGTGTGTGTGTGTGTGTGTGTGTGTGTGTGTGTGTGTGTGTGTGTGTGTGTGTGTGTGTGTGTGTGTGTGTGTGTGTGTGTGTGTGTGTGTGTGTGTGTGTGTGTGTGTGTGTGTGTGTGTGTGTGTGTGTGAGCATCTGCACTCTTGAGTAACACTGGGTTCTGCTTGGTTGCGTTGGGGTTTGTAGTGCGATGTTTAGCCACGGTTCACTGCCTGGATCTCTACTGATGATAATTACAACGGCCGGATGTTTCCGTCTCTCGGTTTCACTGCAGAACAGATCTCTGAAACAGGACTTCTGCTTGAACCACCACCACTTTCTGAGCATACTGCAGGCCTACGCAACCCCCTTTGACACTGATTATAATTGTGCGAGCATTATAATTGTATACAGGCCAAGCTGTGTGCTTGGCCTGTATATACACTTGAAAATAGGGCTGTCACGATTACAAATCTAAGTTGACGATTAATTGAGTTGAGACAAAGAACAATTTAAGTCCTTAATGTATTCTGACCCCTCGTGCCCTCCCCCAAAAGCCCCTTCCGTCTTGACCCCTTTTCATCCATAATTTATGATGGATAATAATTACTTTTGTATGGACTTAAATGTTCCTTCGTCTCAACTCTTCAATTGTCAACACAAATTAATTGTGATTACCAATTTAATTGTGTTTTTTGGCAATGGACACTGAAACATATGACTACAATTTTTGTATTTCTGTTTGGTTTTTAGGCTTCGTAATCACAAATTGCACAGACAAAGAAATTACTGACACTTTCCAACTAATTTCTGCTAGATGAATAATGTTTTCAGTTTAACGTCGCTCTCGGGGTGGAAGCCTTGTATGTCTAATACTTTTCATGAAATGGAAGAAAAATACCTGCATGTGTTCCAAAGAATCCAATTTAATGTAGTTATTATTAAATGCCACAGACGAAAAACAGTCTAAGTCCACACTATTGATCCATAATGTATAAATGATAGATAAGGTTTCAGGACAACGAGGCCGAAATTTGGACTTGGACTGTTTTTCGTCTGTGGTACTCATTATTATTTGGTTCAATATTTATAAAACCCAACTTGCCTTGCCTTGCCTGAGGCCCATAGAGCGCCACAGCCCCGCCCCCGACGAGCGGCCCGGAAGAGAATTTCTCCTTAATTTCTCCATATAAACCTTTCAGAAAGTATGCATTTAAAATAGGGGTGCACGATTATGACCGATATCCGATCTCCGATTATTTGCAGGGTCATATCTGCCGATACCGATTGTGACCGATTCCGATATTATACAGAGGACCACAATGGAAACAAGCCTAGGCCCAAAGCCTGTTAATTGTATTCAATCAATCAATAAATAGCATATACCAGTCTTTGGTATGAGCTGGTCAAATAATTAAACCCACAGACACATTGAAAGGTAGGGTAAGTGATAGTATGTTGTTAAAACAAAAGATTTGTTGTTGAAAGGTTAAAGCAATATTTTCTCATTGCTATTATATAGTGTTCCCACTGAGCAATTTTCGGCTTTTAGACGTCTAATAAAATGGGGTAAAAATAGTCTAAAAATGAAAGTTTTTTAGCAGTCTAGGCTTAGATTATAGACGTTGAAACAACGTTGTTTCAACGTCTATATATAGATGGTCTACATTTAGACCTTGATTAGCCAGGCTAATCAAGGTCTAAATGTAGACCGTCTATATATAGACGTTGAAACGACGTTGTTGTATTAGCTTAGACGTTGTTTCAACGTCTAATCTAAGCCTAGACTGCTAAAAAACTACAGACTACAGAAATGCTCTGTGTTTGTTCAGTTATAGGAGTCTCCCTCGTCTCTCCAGCTGTTTCCAATTTCTGAGTCCTCTATCCTGATTGGATATAATTGGTATCCCGACCTGCATGTTTAATATAGAGCTGGAGAGACTCTTATATGCCCAAACCTAACATGCGCTCAATGGGTATTATCAGAATATAGAGCTATTTAACACTTGTTTTAACCAAAGAAAATCCACTTACCCTACCTTTAACTACTTTCACTTAAACACATCTAAGTACTATTTTTGTGACACTGTAGTAGGAGTAGCCTAATAATTCACCATTTGTCAGCCTTCTGATTGGTCCCTGACTGACAAACCAGTAGGCTCTTGCTTTCTGTTTTGTTCCGCCCTGGTTCCGCCTTGTTTATGTTGAATTTGCTAAAACATGATTTTTGGAAAAGACTAAAAACCACATGATAGGCCCAGTGACCATGCTGCACCTCTGACTGCGATGTACCTTTTTACTGACACCAAGTTTAAAATGAGAATTGAATGCACAGAATATCAATACGAAGCAACTGGAAAAACACCTTTTTTCAATGGTATAGTGGATGGAGAGAGAGGATTTTTGTCCAACCACGAAACGGCAGGGACTTAAAGCTCTCGTTTATGAACATCTATAATCAGTTTGTGTGCCTCAACCTCTGCCTCAGCTCACATGGGTTTTATGGGTAAGTCTCTCATTGTATTGGCTTAGAGGCAGCCTAGAGGCAGCCAATGAGGAAGAAGTGTCGACTATACGGTCGCTAGTAGAGGTAGGCGAACATGTTGTCCAGCCGCTTTTCAAAGAGCTGGCAAAAAATTATAATTGAGAAATATGGAGATTTGAAGTTTCTGCCCAACAGCAACCACAAGACTTGAAAGGCCTTCATGTTTTCTACCATACGGTATATACTGTACATATCGGAGAACAGCTGCCCCCCCGGCAGTGAATAGAATGGACTATAGCCGCCTATCCCTGTGCTGCTGCTCAACAAAACCATGAAGTGTGTAGAAAATGGTTTCAATAATTGCCTATATGTATTTTTTTCCTTCTTCTTCTGTTAGGCCTTCCCTGGCTTACGCAGGAAAAGGCCCTGAGCTTAAAGACGCTGAATAAGAAAAGCACTCCCATGGAGTTGAAGAACGGCTCATGTGTTAGACCATTAAACTGGGTCCCAGAACCAATGTGTTTCCCCCCGTTTTAGCAGAGTGGTTTAAGCATCATTCAGAATGAGGTTTTTGTGTGTGTGTGTGTGTGTGTTTGTGTGTGGAGTTTGCATGTTCTCCCCATGTCCCCTACGCCCTATAGGGTAGGTAGCCTCACAAAAACCATACAGCAATCCTGGTCTCTAAACTGCCTCTCCTTGGCCAGCCGGGGTGCCTGATGGAGGGGGGAAAGGAACTTGTCGGAATAACGTGTTCCTCCCACGCGCTACGTCCTACCGGGGAAACAGGGGATAAGAAGCAGCCTGCTCACTCCTCATGCATTGAAGGAAGCATGAGCTCAGTTCGGGGGTCTCCCCAGGTTGGGAGAGAGGGAGAGTAGCGCCCAGGATTACAGCTTTAGCAATTTTTTGGTGAAAAATGGGTTACAAAATCATGGGATACAAATATAAAAAAGACTAATTATATGAAGAGAGACAAACAATGGGTGAAGTGGTCCTTTAACAAGTATACTCGTCTTATCAATTAAAACCGCTATAGGTGCTTTAGACAATTAGTATACTCGTCCTAGCACTAAATGTGTTTAAGTGGAAGCAGCTGTAACACATTATGGAAAAATACAATTAAATGTGTTTAAGTAGAAGCAGCTATAACACAATATGGAAAAACACAATTAAAGGTCTGCACTGAAAGTTTGACTTGAGTAAAAGGTATTGACTTCAATATATATAATTACAATATATCGACAGTTCAACACCATGGCCAGTTCAACACCATGGACAGTTCAGAACCATGGACTGTTCAGAACCATGGACAGTTCAACACCTTGGACAGTTCAGAACCATGGACAGTTCAGAACCATGGACAGTTCAGAACCATGGACAGTTCAACACCATGGACAGTTCAGAACCATGGACGGTTAAGAACAACGGATGGTTCAGAACCATGGACAGTTCAACACCATGGACAGTTCAGAACCATGGACAGTTCAACACCATGGACAGTTCAGAACCATGGACAGTTCAACACCATGGACAGTTCAACACCATGGACAGTTCAGAACCATGGACAGTTCAGAACCATGGACAGTTCAGAACCATGAACAGTTCAACACCATGGAGAGTTCAGAACCATGGACAGTTGTACACCATGAACAGTTCAACACCATGGACAGTTCTACACCATGGACAGTTCTACACCATGGACAGTTCAGAACCATGGACAGTTCAACACCATCTACAGTTGTACACCATGGACAGTTCAACACAATGGACAGTTCAACACCATGGACAGTTCAGAACCATGGACAGTTCAACACCATGGACAGTTCAACACCATCTACAGTTGTACACCATGGACAGTTCAGAACCATGGACAGTTCAACACCATGGACAGTTCAACACCATGGACAGTTGTACACCATGGACAGTTCAACACCATGGGCAGTTCAGAACCATGGACAGTTCAACACCATGGAGAGTTCAGAACCATGGACGGTTAAGAACAAAGGATGGTTCAGAACCATGGACAGTTCAGAACAATGGACAGTTCAGAACAATGGACAGTTCAGAACAATGGACAGTTCAACACCATGGACGGTTAAGAACAAAGGATGGTTCAGAACCATGGACAGTTCAGAACCATGGACAGTTCAACACCATGGAGAGTTCAACACCATGGACGGTTCAGAACAATGGACAGTTCCATGAACAGTTCTACACCATGGACGGTTCAGAACCAAGGACGGTTCAGAACAATGGACGGTTCAGAACAATGGACGGTTCAGAACAATGGACAGTTACATGGACAGTTCAACACCATGGAGAGTTCAACACCATGGACAGTTCAACACCATGGACGGTTCAGAACCAAGGACAGTTCAACACCAAGGACGGTTCAGAACCAAGGACAGTTCAACACCATGGACGGTTCAGAACCAAGGACAGTTCAGAACTCCCAGCGCTGTCATGGAACTGACCTTGGTGCTGAATATAGAACCGCCTGCAAGTTTACAAACAAAAAATAAATAAAACTAACAAGATCACAATGCATCTCAGGGAGGAGCTTTGGAGTGATTTTCTTTTAAAACGTATTGATTAATTGCAGCCTTATTATGGCGTGTGTAACATATCCAAATTACAGATACATATTATAGATAGTACTATTTATACATTATTTCTTTATCTGCAAATATACTGGTGTACTGTATTGCATACTAGAGTCTAGGAATACACACGCTTGCTTGAATGTTTTATTTGTTTTTATTTTTTTATTCATTTCTAGTGTGCTGCTTTGCTTGCTAGGTGGCACTGTTTATTAGCATTAGAGGAGCCTGCATGCTCTACCACGGTGGCATTGCAGCGCACACACACGCGCGCACGCGCGCGCGCACGCACGCACACAGACGGATGCTTCATCGTACTATTTCGTCGTACGACAGTGTAGCTCAACAACGACAATAATTTGATCTTCAACTGAAATAAAATATCGTGCCACACGGGCGCGTCACGCCCAAATCAGCCCTTGAGAACACAAGATGACAAACTAATCAATAAGGGTGAGTTATTATGAAGCACAGGTCGATTCTTTAAGTCGAAAGAATGATTTCCATTTACGGAGCTGTAGTTTTTTCTCTTTCTCTCTCTCTCTCTCTCTCTCTCTCTCTCAGGATGTATTTTAGCATATTCTAGCCTTAGAATTGGAACCAAATGGACCCGCTATCTTGGAGCTATATAGGCTGTTTGTTTTTTTAAGCCTATATACAATATTGGGATTGGTTAAAGTTTGTACAATCTTGGAGTCATATGGATTTTATTTTGGACTGCAGCGCTTTGGACGCGCGGCTTGTCCCATATGGGAGTACAATGCTGTATACCTAACTTCCCTATATACTCTCCCGTGCGTGCGTGCGTGCGTGCGCGCGCGCGTGTGTGTGTGTGTGTGTGTGTGTGTGTGTGTGTGTGTGTGTGTGTGTGTGTGTGTGTGTGTGTGTGTGTGTGTGTGTGTGTGTGTGTGTGTGTGTGTGTGTGTGTGTGTGTGCGCGCGCGCGCGTTGCCTCCAGATAGCGACAGGAAGCCAATAAATCAAATTCAGGGCTTCATGTCAAGAGGCTGACGCGCTGCCCTGCTCTCTCTCTCTCTCTGTCTCTCTCTATCTCTCTCTCTCTCTCTCTCTCTCTCTCTCTCTCTGTCTCTGTCTGTCTGTCTGTCCCACGAATTAAATTCGAAGGAGCTTTATTGGCATGAGAAAACATATACGTTTTGCCGCAGAGCAGGTGTCAATGTCAAAACAGTTAAACAACGTATAAGAAAATAATGGGGGAAGTACAGTAGCCTATACACACAGGCAGGAGCCGCAGGAATGTAGGCAGTTGAGTTGGAGGTGCACCGACACCGCATGGCTGCAGTGGCACAGCATTTTGTTAAACGGAGCTATATCATGCATGTTAAAGTCACATTGAGACGTTATAATAGGCTAAATATGATATTATAACAGTCTCTCTCCACACACACACACACACACACACACACACACACACACACACACACACACACACACACACACACACACACACACACACACACACGCGCTCCTCTCTCTCTCTCTCTCTCTCTCTTTCTCTCTCTCTCTCGTGCGCGCAACTGTAGGCTACGCTGCGCACAGCACCGACAGCGCTCTATTTTCTCCTACAGGCGCTGAGGAGGAGGAACGCGCATGCAGCCGCATCTCTCTCTCTCTCTCTCTCTCTCTCTCTCTCTCTCTCTCTCTCTCTCTCTCTCTCTCTCTCTCTCTCTCTCTCTCTCTCTCTCTCTCTCTCTCTCTCTCTCCAGTCTCCACCATATCTCCACACACACACACACACATCTTGCTCTTCTCGCCTTCCTCGGACTTTTTTTCTACGGCTGCTTCTACACAGACCAGCCAGCGTCGCTCGGATCGGATGATCAGCCAGCCTTTATAGGCTGTACTCCTCCTCATCGTCGGTCTGTTTTCGCCCCGACGCCCGTCCGTCCGTCCGTTGGTTGCGCTTTGGTTCTGGTTCTGCTGGTCTAGGATATTCGACGGAGCGTTGTTGACTTGATGTTGGGTATATTTTTTGGCAGCCTTGGAATGATGCACTGCTGCTGCTGCTGCACAGTTCACGTTGCCGTCTCTCATCTCTCGACTGGGAATGTATTACTCCGAAGGTGAATTATTTTGTGTCCATAACAACGACTGTCAACGAGAGAGAGAGTGCATATAAACCTACAGATCCTATACATCATACAGAGGAACGGATTCTTGTTTTTTTTTTTGAGTGACGGTTGGACATATCTATGTATTTCTTATAATGTTGAACGGCTGGTTCAAAATAAATCGAAGATGAAAGGGCTGCTTTGAGTTGGATATAAGCTAACTGACAGAAGAGATCTCTGATCTCTCTCTCTCTCGTCTCTTCAAGTCTCTCATCTGTGGTGCAGTTTCAAGCCTCCATGGAGCTGTGTGGAATATCCTTACAGAGGCGCTGGCTGCTGCTGCTGCTGTCATCATCATAGAATTATAAATATTTCCTTCGTTTCATATAGCCGATAATTGAAAGGAGACGAGTGTACAGCCCTTATAGGGTACAATACATACTGCGGGGGACTCTATTATAGCCGCTGCGGCTTTCTGTTATTTTCTATACTCTCTCTCTCTCTCTCTCTCTCTCTCTCTCTCTCTCTCTCTCTTATGTCTTTTTTTGCGGGGGATCCGTTTTTATAACACAAAATCAAAACCACCTACGGATTATCTTCCCGGGTTCTGGTGGTGGTGGTCGTGGTGGTGGGCACTGTGACCGCCTGCCCTCATCTCGGCTCTACTACGAGCCCCCGAAATTGTGTGCGATGCCTCATCTGTGAGTGAGGGGGGGGGGGGTCGTCGTCGGACGGGTCGGACGGGAGGAGCACCAGCGCGCCGGGATCTTAAGCGTTGTGCAGGGTTCGATCCCCCTGGGGAGGGGGCTGCCTTGCCTGCCTTGCCTGCCTGCCTGCCTGGACGGGTATAGTGAGGAGGAGGAGGGGGTGTGTGTGTGTGTATAAGGGCTTCACATGGCTCCAGCATCGGCCCGGATGAGGAGGTGGGAGATGCCGGCGCTGGTCCTCCTCGCGGCCATCCTGCTGCTCCCGGCGGTTCCCACCGCGCGGGGCAAGGTGTGCAACGACCGCACGCGGCACGGCCAGGACAACAGCTGGTTCTCGCGGGACGGGGAGAGGCTTCCCATCATGGTGCTCATGCCCATGAACGAGTCGGCGCTGATGAGCGGCATCAGCCAGGGCATCGAGCCGGCCGTGCAGCTGGCCATCCGCCACGTCCGGGAGAGCGGCCGCTACCCCTTCTCCCTCATCACCAAGATCTACGACACCGAGGTATTAATTATGACACATCCATCCATCCATCCATCCATCCATCCCCCAAACACCCTGCAGGATGCACTGTCGATCCAACAACTCCAAAATGTATATAGCCTATACCGGGAAACCAAAGGGAACGCAATGTAGGGTCCATTTGGTTACAATCCCGCGCAATGATCCATTCGATTATTTTCTCTCTCATGTGTTGGTATTTGTGTGTGTGCGTGTGCGTGTGTGCGCGCGCGTGCGCGCGTGTGTGTGTGTGCTACAACACACGGCTGCCTTTCCCAGCGCGTGCTAGGCCAGGCTGACTGGCCGGCGCTCCGTGGGGGTGTGCGTTCCGTGCGTGCCGTGCGCGCAGAGCGGCGCGCGCGCGTCCGTGTGGAATTCACGGGCAATCATTATGTCACGCTCAGGTTAAGGGCTTTTCTTCTTGTTCATTATACGTCACGAGGATGAAGTGGCTCTCATTTCTGTTTGACTGAACGTCATCTATTGACGCCTGTGTCATACAGCTCGTATTGTTGTAGCTTGTCGCTTATGTCATCGCCATCATTTCTTGCATTATTGAGGGCTCCCTATGCCCAGCTTTGTGTGTTTGTGTTGACCCCATAGCAATGTTTTCATTGGCTGACTGAGCACTGAGCACCCCATAGCTGATTTGATTGGATCATGAGCAATGTACTGTATTGAAGATAATAAAAATCACACCCGTGTGAAGTGAGGGACAGACAGACAGACAGACAGACAGACGGCAGTTTTGTGTAATGTCAAAGCTTGATTTGGCCTATATATGCTCAGTAAAATAACAGATCTACAAGCTTGTTGTGATCTTGTAGATCTAACTATTTAGCAGTGGTGGAAAAAGTATACTCAAATGTTTTACTTGAGAAAAAGTACCAATACTGCAATGTAGAAATACTCTACAAGTAAAAGTCCAATAGCTTAATCAAAATGTACTTGAGTAAAAGTACAAAAGTATTGGCATCAAAATATACGTAACGTACCAAAAGTAAAAGTACTCATTACAGAATGTTTCATTTTAAGTTTTTTGAAGATAGCCGATCTACAAGCACACATTGTTAGCTTGTAGATTGGCTATTTTCAAATCAAAACCAAATCAAAATCTACAAAGTAACTAGTAACTAAAGTTATCAAATAAATGAAGTGGCGTAAAAGTACCATATTTGGATCCGGGATGTAGTGGAGTAGAAGTAAAACTATTGGAAATTGGAAATAGTTAAGTAAAGTACAAATAACCCAAAATTTGACTTAACACATTTCGAGCTATACACGTTTCAATCCGGTTGAGATTAACCCCTCACTTTAATGCCATTCCCGTGTAACTCCGGGAGTCTATTGTAGTGTACGCGTCCTGGATACGGCGCCCAGCGCCTCAAAACCGCATCCATCTTGGAACGGATGCGGCGTTAATTGCTCCGGTTCACAGATTAGCGTGTTTCATGCTATAGTTTAGGGTCGGACCGATCGACGGAAATGGATGCGGCTAATACTTCCGGTTCAAGAGCCGCGTCACAGGACCCGCAATTTGTAGTTTTTTTGAAGTTTTTGCCTGGCACAGTTAACCCATTTTGGGCGGGAACCCCTTTTGATGTTAGCATTATGTTGTGCTTTAGCTATTGAAAAAAAGCAGATCTACAAGCTCATAGCGCGCCACCGAGTGGCGCGCTACGAGCTTGTAGGTCTGCTATTTTTGAAAAATCGACGAACCACTGACATAGAAACATAGCTTTTTCAGAAAACTGAAAAGGATGTAGAAGACATTTTTAGAATCTGATCTCAGGTCAAAATGGGTTAAAAGGGTGCCCGGAGAAACGCCTGGCTTTAAATGTGTATACAGTATTTACGTAAATGTACTTAGTTACTTTCCACCACTGGCTATTCAGGTGTGTACGTAAATGTGTACGTAAATGTGTACGTAAATGTGTACGTAAATGTATTTAGTTACTTTCCAACACTATTCAGGCCTATACAGCAACGACGCCAGTGTGTGCAACTATAGCATACATCAGACTTCAAAGACGCCCGAGGAGCGCTGGATATATTAGATATCAGATATTTGAATACCCTCGCCACGTCTGGCCTACGTGTCATGACTCACAACCAACCGCGGGGCCCACAATTAACAAACTGACACATGCGTGCGCGCCTATATTTCAGTGGCCGTGCATGCACTCTCACACGTTACATCATGATCAACAACAACATGCGCCGCGGCTGCACTTTAATTAATAGCCACTCCACCGTCGATGTGTACAGAAATGTCACACGCCTCATTAGTGTATAATTGTGTGTGTGTGTAGGTGTGTGCGTATGCGTGTGTGTGTGTGCGTGTGCGTGCGTGCGTGCTGTGCAGCCACCATATCCAGAGAGTGAGTGGGCATGCAGGCTGTGCAGGGACACATTATAGGTGGGCACTATTAATACACATCTGGGGCACCTCGATGTAAAAAATGTCTGTTTTGTCCAAAATGTAACATTTTGTTAAAATGTTTTAAGTAAATGTGAAGTATATACATGATGTGAATTATCAGACCAGATTATCCTTCAATTTTCTTGTTTATGCCCCGACATGACTGGAGGTTTTGTAGCCATTTGTAGCAATTGTAGAAATATTAGACCTAAATTGTAGAACATTGTGTTCCAATCATGTATTTTGATTGATTTAATCTTTTAATAGTGTGCATGGACAAGCACATGCAGGGAAGTAGTCTACAGTATAGGCAATACAAGGTCTGCTAAAATGATTTATCCGAGAAAGCCTATTGGCTTGTTTACTTTACTCTCCACTGGAGTCCTTTATACTCAATTCATCCTAGAGTAGCCTAGTATATATACTTAAAAACATTTTCCAAAAATATTTTATTCTTTCTTTTTTTCACAAAATAGCCAATTTTACATGCATGGGAGGTGCCCATGCAGATAATAATAGCCTTGCCGAGCCATGAGGCCCATATAATAGGGCAGGAGCCTATCATGTTTCTGTAGCGTGAGGCAGCTTGATGTACAAGTACACCCCCTGGACATGACGCTAGTATGTCGCAGGGACTTACCCCCCAATCCAACCCTTGATGCTGAGTGTCAAGCAGGGAGGCACTGGGTCCCATTTTTACAGTCTTTGGTATGACCCGGCCGGGGATTGAACCCCGACCTCCCAGTCTCAGGGCGGACACTCTAACCACAAGGCCATATACAGATGGGCACCCTAATAGCGCCCATCTGTATATTATATAGTTACCGTGCATTCATTCACCTTCCATCCACAGAGATGGAGTGCATGGAATTCAGTCACGATCTGCAGTATTTTGTAAAAAGGAAACTGTGCCTGAAGATGGCGGTAATTTGATGTCTTTCTATTTTTTCCACCCCTGGTTTGCTTGCACATTTTGAAAGGAGGCGGATTTGACAGCACTCAGCCTTGGAAAATGAATTGACTCCCCTGGACAGGGCCACGCATAGGGCCCCCTAATGATAATGGATTGAGAAGTGTGTTATCCCATTTTGACCTGAGAGCAGATTCTAAAAATCTCTTCTAAATCCTGACAGTTTTCTGAAAAAGCTATGTTTCTATGTCAGTCGTTCTTCGATTTTTCAAAAATAGCAGACCTACAAGCTCGTAGCGCGCCACTCGGTGGCGCGCTATGAGCTTGTAGATCTGCTATTTTTCAATAGCTAAAGCAACACCAAAAGGGCTTCCCGCCCAAAATGGGTTATACATCAGGAATTCCACAGGGCTGCTGCTGCTGCTGCTGCTGCTGCTGCTGCTGCTTATGTATTATTGCTGAACTACATTTCCCATCCGTCTCGTCTGCTCAAACACATTGATTATTTGCATTAAAAAGGGGGCAAACCAGCCTTTTTGTGAGTGATGCACTTTGGTGCCACCGCTCAAAAAGAGAGGGGGTTGAAAGGTTAAATAGATCACTTGGCACAGGTGCATGATTTATGCGTTGAATGTACACGACATAGGCTACTCTAGCACCCCCCCCACCCCCCCCCACCCCACACCCCCCACCCCACACCCCCCCTCATGGCCTTCGTTCTCTTTGATGTTTGGCGGCTCATTTAATTATGCAGCGTTATAATTTTAGCATGCAGATTTGTTCCCCGCAAACGTTGAGGTTCTTGGCTCCAGTCCTGGGTCTCCGTGCATGTATTATACCTGCAGCCCATCTCTTCTCTGTCCTGTTGGGAACCAGTCCTGGGTCTCTGTGCATGCATTATACCTGCAGCCCATCTCTTCTCTGTCCTGTTGGGAACCAGTCCTGGGTCTCCGTGCATGTATTATACCTGCAGCCCATCTCTTCTCTGTCCTGTTGGGAACCAGTCCTGGGTCTCTGTGCATGCATTATACCTGCAGCCCATCTCTTCTCTGTCCTGTTGGGCTCCAGTCCTGGGTCTCTGTGCATGCATTGTACCTGCAGCCCAGCTCTTCTCTGTCCTGTTGGGAACCAGTCCTGGGTCTCTGTGCATGCATTGTACCTGCAGCCCAGCTCTTCTCTGTCCTGTTGGGCTCCAGTCCTGGGTCTCTGTGCATGCATTGTACCTGCAGCCCAGCTCTTCTCTGTCCTGTTGGGAACCAGTCCTGGGTCTCTGTGCATGCATTGTACCTGCAGCCCAGCTCTTCTCTGTCCTGTTGGGAACCAGTCCTGGGTCTCTGTGCATGCATTGTACCTGCAGCCCAGCTCTTCTCTGTCCTGTTGGGAACCAGTCCTGGGTCTCTGTGCATGCATTGTACCTGCAGCCCAGCTCTTCTCTGTCCTGTTGGGAACCAGTCCTGGGTCTCTGTGCATGCATTGTACCTGCAGCCCAGCTCTTCTCTGTCCTGTTGGGAACCAGTCCTGGGTCTCTGTGCATGTATTATACCTGCAGCCCATCTCTTCTCTGTCCTGTTGGGAACCTCATAATGTCCAAAACAAAACTGTTATACTTGCCCAGGATTCAAATCCAAAAGCAGAAACCGTAGCAGAACTACGAGCACAAGATCTATATGAGCTTCATGCGGATCTGCTGCTTTTTATTTTTTTCTAATCATTTTTATCCCATGATTTTGTAACCCATTTTTCACCCCCTGTGTCAATTATCTAATGTGATCCTGGGCTCTACACACCCTCCGCCAGCCTATAGTCCCCATATATGGGGGACATGGGGAGAGCAACGGACTTGAACTCATGCTTCCTTCATGCCTGAGTGTCCATGAAGTTGCTCCAAGTTTCCGTGGTTGGACGTATACAGCACGTGGAAGGAACACGTTATTCCAACCAGTTCCTTTCCCCTCTATCAGGCGCCCCGGCTGGCCAGGGGGAGGTCGTTTTTTGTTTTGTTTTTTGCTGTTTTTGCTGCTTTTGTGTGAGTATAGTGTGATCAACTATAGGGGCGTTAATTAACCAGAAAAAGTTAAAATATGTGACTCTTTTTGATACAGAGTCAGTCATTGTTCAGAAAAACTGATTTAAAAAAAAGATATATATATATCCAAAATGAGTTAATGACTCTTCACATACTAGAGCATGTCTGAAATAAATGTCAGAGCTGAAATTGACATGTAAATATGAAATAAATGCTTAAACATGCTTTTTGTGTTCTTGCGTATTGTAAATCGCTCTGGATTAAGTGCGTCTGCTAAATGCCTAAATTGTAAATTGTAAACATAGGTAGCTAGGTGTATAGTTAGAGTCCACAGAAGTGAATAACCTTTCAAGCCTGTTTTCTGCAAGACATTACTCGATAAGCCATATCTCCAAAACTGGTGGGTCAAACTGAACAACCAATAAGTCAATTTGAAGCTATAATTAATTCCCTGCCTTTCAACATGACATGAAAAAACCAAAAATCCAAAACCTTTCAATGACTTATAGCCTCTGTCAGAAGCGGTCACACATAATGTAGACGAGAGAGTTTCCTCCCGACAATACAGTCACGCCAGAGATAACAGGGTCACACTTGCACGGTGACTGTGTTAACCCATTTTGACCTGAGATCAGATTCTAAAAAATGTCTTCTACATCCTGACAGTTTTCTGAAAAGGCTATGTTTCTATGTCAGTCGTTCTTCGATTTTTCAAAAACAGCAGACCTACAAGCTCGTAGCGCGCCACTCGGTGGCGCGCTACGAGCTTGTAGATCTGCTATTTTTCAATAGCTAAAGCATAACATAATGCTAACACCAAGAGGGGTTCCCACCCAAAATGGGTTTTAAATAGCCATACTGTATATGTACTGTACGTACACTGTTGGACCTCGTCTCCGGTCCTATCTCTTGATGCTTGGCTCGTTTAGTATACAGTGTTATCATTCGAGCGTGCGGATTTGTCCCTGCAACGTGCACGAGAAGATTAAATACCTGCAGCGCCCATATGCTTTCGATGTCACTCCCATCAGTAACCCCCCCCGCCCCCATAGCGTTTGTGTGCCCAGGTGTGTCGACATGAAAGCGCACGCGGGCTAAATCCCTGTTGACAAGAGGTATATATAAGCCCTCCTCGCGTCGCATGCACTCAGAACCGCACGGGATTAACCCGTCGACACCGGGAAAGCATCGACGTCATTTTTATGTCATTTTATAAACGATATTTTATACTCAATTGGCTATTAAAAAATGTCAGATATAGGTCACTTCATGCCGCACTATACGAGATTGTAGATCTGCTATTTTGGAAAAAATCTTTAAAATGTGTGCAAATCTTTATATATTTCAATTTTCAACGCGAACATTTTTAACTAAAATCTTTGCCCCATGGAACAAAAAATATTTTGAGATGGAGGTCGGCGGCCGAATACATTCGGGGTGTCTATGACATGAGGAACGTTTGAGAACTATATACCGACATGGAAGCATACGTTATTCAGGAAGAAGAAATAAACCTGTTAGGATTTAGATTACGTTGTATAGGATCGGCCTCAGGTCTTAAGGGATTAATACGCCGTTATACGAGCATTATGCTTTTTCCTCCTCCTCCTCTTCCTCTTCCACCGGGAGAGGGAGAGAGAGAGAGAGAGAAAGATGAGCCGTAAGCAAGAGGTCAGTAGGCCACGCGGTTCCACATCCACTCGGCTCGGGCCTGTGAGCGATACATACAGCAGCGGATGGGCTGGCTCCATGCTCCATGCTGCATGCTGGGAAATCAATGGAAACCTGGTGAGTGGTGTCATTTGACCACTCTGTGGTCAAGAACTAAATGGCGCTATATACGGCTTGGCACTGCTCACCCTTTCATCACAGTATAAAGGCCTATTCATACTAACAGTTTCCTAAAACTGGAGTGTATGAATAGGCATTTACCCCTAAAAAACAACAATAATACATTGTTGCTATAGGGCCAGAGGCCCAGAAACCTCGTATCTGCTATTTTCACTTTTTTTTCTGATTTATTCGTAAGATAAACGCCCCTACTTGATCATGTGGCGGCGGTGGCTCAGGGGTAGAGTGGCTGGATGGCAACTGTAAGGTTGCCATATCGAACCCGGGCTCCCCCAGAGTTAGTGTCGAAGTGTCCTTGAGCAAGACACTGAACCCCTAATTTCTCCTGATGTGCTGCATGGTTAGGTGCCTTGCATGGTTTCCGCCGCCATCGGCGTGTGTGTGTGAATGGGTGAATGTAATGCACAAGCTATGTAAAGCACCTTGGATAAAGGCTCTATATAAGTGCACCATTTACCATGCTGCCGCGTCATACAAAAGCATCAAGCGTAGCAGATCCTCTGTCTTGAGGCGTTATGGGCTGGTAGTAGATCGGCTACTTTCGCTGTTTTTGAATTTGAATCCTGAAAAGTAACAGTTTTTGACATGAGGTTTCCACCCGACAGAGACGATATATATGTATGGCAGTTAAAGGAGCATTCAGTGATTTGGGTGATTTGGAAAAAAAACCCGGTCCACCCGGTAACAAGATGTGCACATGCACACGCTCTACAGTGGGGGGAAGTACAACAGCACGTGCACCAATGCCCGCCCCACTCGATCATGATTGGAGGAAGGCCCCTCTCATCCTGATTGGATGAAGGCTTTGCCACCCAAAGCCCAAACCGAAACTAGGGTTTTTTGACCCCAGGGGTTAACTGGGGAACAGGGAGGAACTCCTTATATGGTCAGCACACTTTATAGTAGGGAGGATTATCCAAAAAATAAGAAAAAATAAGTGATATTTTAATTAAGTGAAATCACTGAATATACCTTTAAAAAACAAATTCCCTGAATCCCTGGCAATGTTTTAGCACAATGGATCTCTTCATAACGTCAAAGACGCTCCCAATTCATGCATTATTATACAGACCCCATGTAACTCTGAGAGTGTAGGCTACTAATTGTAACCAAATGGACCCGTTATAATTATCTTTCATTTAGCTGCAGGGGCAACCCATTGGGGGTCCCCATGGATCCCACTTTTGAGAAGCACTGTTTTTTGCAAACGTCATGCTTAAAGTAGCCTTGCCGAGCCACGAGGCCTCTCCCGCACCTGTCTTTAGCGTTATTGTAAGCCCTTGGGTTTCTTATCGTATCATCTCCTTTCATAATAGTGAAATTAAATGTCACCGCTAGCTATAGTGCAGCTGTGTGTCCTGCATCTTATCTCTGCTCTGCTGTTTCAGTCGAGGAAGGGGAGCCCGAGGCCACATGGCTGTTACATCACTGATCACTGCATGAGAAGCAGCTGTGTGTGTGCTTTATTTACCAGAGAAATGATAAAGAAAAACCGACATGACATACTTGAGACGGAGGGAGGGAAGGGGGGAGGGGGGAGGGGGGGGGGGGGAATGTTGTGTCGCTCTGGATTAACAGCGTCTGCTAAATGCCTACATTGTAAATTGAATAATGTCTCATGCACCTTTTGTGTTGTTGTTGCTTGATCGTCTCATACTGTACGTACAGACACACATATCACTTCACCCGTGAGACCCGCTGAACAGGCTGAGGAAGGAACCCCTGTTTTGCCTCAAACGTAATGTTTGTGCCGACGACGAGGAAAAGAAAGATGGGGGGGGGGGGTGTGTGTGTGTGTGTGTGTGTGTGTGTGTGTGTGTGTGTGTGTGTGTGTGTGTGTGTGTGTGTGTGTGTGTGCGTGTGTGCACAAACGCTGAGTTATACGGTTGACTTGGAGCTGTTTACATTACGAGGTGTGCATTACACCTTTGTTGTGTGTCAACAACAAAGATGCACATACCGAGGGGTGGGCACGCACGCACGCACGCACACACACACACACACACACACACACACACACACACACGACTACACAGTCATCCCTCGATCCACGTGCTTGTGTCGCAAAACAATACTGTACAACATGTGTCAGTGCATCCGTTGCAGCATGGTGTGTGTGTGTGTGTGTGTGTGTGCGTGTGTGCGTGTGTGTGTGTGTGTGTGTGTGTGTGTGTGTGCATGTGTGCGTGTGTGCGTGCGCGGTACTGGGATTTAGTCCGGCAGATGTAAGTAATCAGTCCCAGAGCAGAGGCTCTTTATCCCTTTATCCTCTCTCTGTCTCTCTGGGTGGGCCTATAGTAGCATCCTCCTGTCTCTCTGGGTGGGTGGGCCTATAGTAGCATCCTCCTGTCTCTCTGGGTGGGTGGGCCTATAATAGCATCATACTGTCTCTCTGGGTGGGCCTATAGTAGCATCCTACTGTCTCTCTGGGTGGGCCTATAGTAGCATCCTCCTGTCTCTCTGGGTGGGTGGGCCTATAGTAGCATCCTACTGTATATGGGTGGGTGGGCCTATAATAGCACCCTACTGTCTCTCTGGGTGGGCCTATAGTAGCACCCTACTGTCTCTCTGGGTGGGCCTATAGTAGCATCCTACTGTCTCTCTGGGTGGGTGGGCCTATAGTAGCACCCTACTGTCTCTCTGGGTGAGTGGGCCTATAGTAGCATCCTCCTGTCTCTCTGGGTGGGCCACTCGGTGGCGCGCTATGAGCTTGTAGATCTGCTATTTTTCTTTTTTTTGAACTTTGTTTTTATTTCAAAAAATGAAACACGAACAATGAAACAGAAATCAAACATAAATGTGAATACAAGAAAACAAAAATACATAACAAAAACAGAGACAGATCTGCTATTTTTCAATAGCTAAAGTATTACATAATGCTTAGTTAAAACACCAAAAGGGGTTCCCGCCCAGAATGGGTTAATAAACCAAAAATAAACCTAGACATTGTTTTTGTGTATACAATTTTGTGTTTACACTAATGTAATGGATACATTGCAACTGTATGCAGGAATTCCATTGATTAATGCATGCATCTACTCTACCACATTGAGTACTGCATGCTATTTGTATTTTTTATCTTTTGTTCTCATGTCACATATAGTACCTAATAGAAATGAATGTAAACCTGTCAAAACCTGCCAGATAACTTTTGTCTATAATATTCTGCGTTTACACAATTTAAATTAACTGTACGCAGATTGATGCATGTATCTATACCACATACTCTTGGTATTTAATTTGCTTTGTTCTCATGGTATATTGACTGAAAAAGGAGAGAGGCCGCACAGCTCGTAGTCACGATGCCATCAAAATCTTTCCAACGTTTCGGCAACAAGTTGCCTTCTTCAGGGTATATTGTCATTATTATTAAGACATATGAATCTAAACATGAATAATACAAAATATACAGATAACTCTTCGATGTATACAATTGTAGTGTTTACACTATTTAAATGAATGCTGCAGCCGTAGACATGAGTCCATTGATCAATGCATGGCACTTACCACAGCCTTATGGGATGGATGGATTGATTGATTGACTGACTGAGAGCACTGGCAGACGAAGTACTAGCAATACCGCAAGTAATTGCGGGCCTGTGGGCCTTTTGCTAGTCTCTCTCTATAGGTTGTCCTCAGACGAGCCCTCCTTTGTCGCTTCCAGTTCTCCATACATCTGGCCAGCTCGGTGGTGCTTTGCGCTCCCGCGTCGTTCCTGAGAACATCCACATGTGGGACGTCCTCGTGACCGCTGCCCGTGTGTTGGTTCCCACAGCACTAGTTTGCTGACTGGCAGCTCTTGGTGTCTTTGGCAGTGTCCTGCTATAGTCTCTTTGGCAGTGTCCTGCTATAGTCTCATTCTCCTGGTGTCTTTGGACAGTGTCCTGCTATAGTCTCATTCTCCTGGTGTCTTTGGCAGTGTCCTGCTATAGTCTCATTCTCCTGGTGTCTTTGGCAGTGTCCTGCTATAGTCTCATTCTCCTGGTGTCTTTGGCAGTGTCCTGCTATAGTCTCATTCTCCTGGTGTCTTTGGCAGTGTCCTGCTATAGTCTCATTCTCCTGGTGTCTTTGGCAGTGTCCTGCTATAGTCTCATTCTCCTGGCAGCTCTTGGTGTCTTTGGCAGTGTCCTGCTATAGTCTCATTCTCCTGGTGTCTTTGGCAGTGTCCTGCTATAGTCTCATTCTCCTGGCAGCTCTTGGTGTCTTTGGCAGTGTCCTGCTATAGTCTCATTCTCCTGGTGTCTTTGGCAGTGTCCTGCTATAGTCTCATTCTCCTGGTGTCTTTGGCAGTGTCCTGCTATAGTCTCATTCTCCTGGTGTCTTTGGCAGTGTCCTGCTATAGTCTCATTCTCCTGGCAGCTCTTGGTGTCTTTGGCAGTGTCCTGCTATAGTCTCATTCTCTTGGTGTCTTTGGCAGTGTCCTGCTATAGTCTCATTCTCCTGGCTGCTATTTTCTGGCTCACCCATGGCATTCCATCATACAGATTTGATTAACGTGTGTACTCTTGCTGATGTTAAGTATACTTCACGCCAACATTCTGGTGTAGCACCCATCTAGAGACTATAGTGGAGCACAAGTATGGAATGTAAAAACTCGAGTGGAGTAAAAGTACCTCTACATTTTACTGAAAGCGGCACTTTGTCACTTTTAGTAACAAGTCATTTTGTCCAATCTGTGTGATATAACTTCTATAATTGGGGTGGTCGCATTTTGTCTCCCTAGATCGTGCATGGCAAAGGTTGTGTCTCGCCTAGACATACATGGATCTGTCACACGTTCTGACCTGAAGGTCAACATTAAATGTATCCCCTGAGCAAGCAGCCATACAGGCTCTACTACTGGCTCAGCAGAACTTGCATTCAAATTGGGGGTTACATATAGTGCGGTAGTGCAGTGCCGGTTACAATGCTCTCAGAGCCCAAGGCAGGCTCTATCTATGTAGAAGTTGCCCCCGCACATGCATGCACACGCAAAACGTTGGCTATTTTGGAGGTTTCCTGCAGTTTTTGATGTTTTTTGGCTACACAGCGTGACAGCGCCCGTAGGTGACCTGCCCAATCTGGCGAGGGGAGGGGTTTATACCCAGACTAGACCTGCCTGCCCCTCGGGCCCTGCAGTAGAGAAGTACTTGAGTAAATGTGCCTAGTTACTCTCCACTCTCTCTCTCTCTCTCTCTCTCTCTCTCTCTCTCTCTCTCTCTCTCTCTCTCTCTCTCTCTCTCTCTCTCTCTCTCTCTCTCTCTCTCTCTCTCTCAGCCATGCTAGAGGCTGAAGGGCTGCATTCTAGCGGTGGAACAGAAGTGCCATGTCACAGATGGAGGGAGGGGGAGGTGTGTGTGTGTGTGTGTGCGTGTGTGCGCGTGTGCGTGCGTGTGTGTGTGTGTGTGTGTGTGTGTGTGTGCGTGCGCTAGGGGGCAAGGCGAGGCTGCAGAATCTAAATCCCTCCATTAATCTCCCCGGAGGAGAGGAGAGGAGCAGAGGAGGGTGATTTCTATCTTTCCCCAACCCTGGCCTCTCTCTTGTCTGTGATCCAACACCTTTCGGGTGTCACTCCTGGGAGGAAAGGAAGGGCCCAGAATGTTTTGGCAGAAGGAAGAGAGAAGGAGAGAGAGCGTCGTCATCGCTGCTGGCACTGTCGCTGTTAGATCTCCTTTCCTCCTTAAGGATTCTTTGTCCCGTCAGGCTGCAGGCAGCGGCCGGGGGCCCATGGGGGCCCCCCCCATCAGGCATGCAGAGGGTGGCTGGGGGCCCATGGGCCCCCCCCCCCCATCAGGCATGCAGCAGGTGGCTGGGGGCCCCGGCCTTGTATTCAGAAAAGCAATGGACTTATAGCTTACGTATATACGTCAGCTGATTGGTTCCCAAAATGGTGTTCCCGAGGTGCACTGCTGCAGTGTGGATTCAGTTGTATAGTCTAATGTTGCGTTCACACGTTCAGATGCAAAGATACAGTCTACCATTCATTGTCAATGGAAGCCAGCGACATGACGATGCAAAGATACAGTCTACCATTCATTGTCAATGGAAGCCAGCGACATGACAACACAAAGATACAGTCTACCATTCATTGTCAATGGAAGCCAGCGACATGACGACGCAAAGATACAGTCTACCATTCATTGTCAATGGAAGCGAGCGACATGACGATGCAAAGACGCAACGATGCATGAAGCTGCTCCAAATGACACTCCCATTCGTCTTCGCGTCTGCCCGTGTGAACGCACCAATAGTCTTCTGAATAAAACTTAATTTAGTTTTAGTCATATTAAATCTACAGTTGATTTAGTGGACTAAAATGTATTTTGGCGAGCCGTTGTGAGCTTGTTGATCTGCCATCTTCACTATAAATAACATGTGCATGGTGTCTTGAGGTTTTGACTTGGTTGGCCATTAATTGGCGGTGCCAAAAAATGTTTAAAACATGGTCGCGGAATAAAATCGAAACGGAGCTACACAACAGATTGCACGAAAGTTACTTTAAGTGCATTTGCTGCATCCCTCGCTATCGTGTTCCCTGTATTCGTGGCGCTCGCCTCTCCGGGAGGAGATTGGAGCGGATGCATTTGGTTTTTTAAAAGAAAAATCAATGCCGCCGCAAAAGACAGACAGACGGAGATATCTTGCAGATGCTAGAAATCTCACCCGTGCTGCGCGCACACTGCCAACAGATATAGGCCTACATGATATGCAGGTATTTATAGAGTCTCACCCACACTGTACGCACGGTGAGAACAGATATGCATGATCTGGGTATTTATAGCGCGAGGCTGTCCGTCCGAGTGATACGCTGCCAGGCCTCCAGAGACCCCTGTCAGAGTGACCCGCGGTCCCAGAGATATACCGCCGCTGCTGCGTACGGTTAACTGTGCACACACAGTGGTGGGGAAAAATACTCACTTTTATTTTTAGGGGCACTAGCCCCTCCTATGCCCAGCTTTGTCTGTTTGCGTGTGAACACAAACATGATGATTCGTTTGGCTGAGCAACGTGCATATTGAGGATTAAAAATCACACCCGTGTGAAGTGAGGGGGCGCTCTTCTCATCGTACATCATGACGTAAAATCTCCATTCATTGTCAATGGGAATTTAATGTTTGTGTAAGACCGGTTTGTGTAACATGTGAGGGCAGTGAAGAGTGAAGATGCCAATTGTGATTGGCCGAAATGGCCATGTGTGATGATTTGATTGGCTGAGCACAGAATTTCTTGATGTATGATGATGTATATCATTTGAGGTCAGCCATGTTTTTTAGGTCCATTTTATAAAAGTGGATGCGGGTGGAATCGAGACTCTGCCCGCCGGGATTAATTCATCTATTTATCGCACAATGCCAAGGTTTTTCCGCTTTCAACCCTTATTTTGAAGAGCCAAATATCCGTAACCGGATGTTACGATGACATAATGCTGTGTGTGGTGACTTGACCGCTTGTTGTTCTCTCGGCTCAAGCAAGGTCACAGAGAGACAGAAAGATTTCTATATAGTGTCTGAAAAAGTAGAGATACGTCAGAATTCTCCAGGATAGACGAGCCTTCTGTCCTGCTTCCAGGGGCGCCCCGATCAACGGACTGATATGATCGAATCTGATTCGTGATGTAACAGGTCGTATTTGCTATCATCTATGCCTTTGCTGTTCATATGCATATCACATGACCATTCATTTTGGGATAAGTATCCCGGGCAATCATTAAATATATGATTCCATGACTTATGTTTACAGCCTGTTTATTGGACTATCTGATAACTCTCGAACGATAACGACGCATCAGCGCGCATCTTCAAAATGGCCGCGGCCACTGTCACACTTTACACTGTGATGCTAACGAGAGACAGCTACCGATGCGATCCGATCAAAACATGGATTAAAGAATATAAAGCCTAGAAAACGTAGTCTACGCTGTTGGCGGGCTGCCAGACAAAAGTTAATCTATACGTTTCTTGCGGGCTCCGTGTTAATTGGCTGATGATGGGGCATTTCACATTTTGGCGGCACATTAATGGTGACTTACTGCTTCAGGGTCAGCCATCTCTACTGTGTGTGTGTGTGTGTGTGTGTGTGTGTGTGTGTGTGTGTGTGTGTGTGTGTGTGTGTGTGTGTGTGTGTGTGTGTGTGTGTGTGTGTGTGTGTGTGTGTGTGTGTGTGTGTGTGTGTGTGTGTGTGTGTGTGTGTGTGTGAGTGAGTGAGTGAGTGAGTGAGTGAGTGAGTGAGTGAGTGAGTGAGTGAGTGAGTGAGTGAGTGAGTGAGTGAGTGAGTGAGTGAGTGAGTGAGTGAGTGAGTGAGTGAGTGAGTGAGTGAGTGAGTGAGTGAGTGAGTGAGTGAGTGAGTGAGTGAGTGAGTGAGTGCGTGCGTGCGTGCGTGCGTGCGTGCGTGCGTGCGTGCGTGCAAATGTATATATTCCCACCAAAGTGCTGAGTGTGGCTGGATGGATGCACTGAGCCGTCACACACACACACACACAGTGAGGATCAATGGCCAGCGACAGCCCCTCTGGTCCCTGGGGAGAGCATGGAGAACAGGGCAGAGAGAGGGCAAGGAGAACAGGGCAGAGAGAGGGCAAGGGGGAGAGGCAAAAACAAAACAGCTGATCTCCAAGGCCTCATTCACACCTAAGACACACCTGTGTCCTTTGTGTTCTGTGTGTCATGGCCGCCTCAATGCATTTCCAATGGGAGTCACATTTGTTTGATGACACAACCTTGTTGCATGGCTGTCTTCTGCCCCCCCCCCCCCCCAACCCCCATGCAACAAGGTTGTGGCATCAAACCACCTCAGAAGACACAGGACACAAGTGTGTTAGGTGTGAATGAGGCCCAAGCGCAAACGTCTCATCCGCAGTGCGTCCTGCGCTTGTGGACCGGTCGTTTTTTTTTGCTTCTACTCAGCGTACGCCGAAGTGCACAACGGGACTTAACCCATTTAGACCTGAGGACGCATCCGTGTTGCCTTTATAGCGGTTTACGAGCTTGTAGATCTGCTATTTTTGAAAATGTGTGAAAATGTGTGAAAATCTTTGAATATATATTCTTTCACATGAACGTTTTAAACTCAAATATTTGGTGGGGTGGGGGGTTCGCGGCAAAATACAGATAATTCTGTGGGTCCTTGACATGAAAAAGTCCACCACGGATACGTTTTTCAGGATTTGTAAGACATTGTGTAGAATCTGATCCCAGGTCTTAATGGCTTAAGAAGTGGTGTGAATCCCCATCGGATCGTCATGTGACCGCTCCGTTTTTTCATGTCGAGGAAAATAATCATTTAACAGGTTCCTTTTCTTCTCCCCAGCCCCGTGGAGAGGGAATATCATCACGCTCATATTTCATTATACTACACTGTAATGTATTATACTACACTGTAATGCAGCTGCCTTGACAACGGACTACCCGTGTCTCTAGCTTGACCTCGGTTCGTCCCCAAACGTGCGCGCGCGGTGACACATTTGTCACCGTTTAGTAAAAGTTCAGCGCTAATTGCTGACCTTTCATCCGTGGCAGCCGCCGGGGCCCCGGGTCTCCCATCACATGGCCCCTCAAAGCTGCTGCCGGGGGGCCCTCTCCGTGGCCCTCAGGGCATGCAGCGGGGGGGGCCTCTCCCTGGCCCTCAGGGCAGGCAGCGGCAGCAGAGGTGGGATTTCAGAAAGAAGTATAGCCCCATTTCTGCAAAGCCCAAACCACACCAATGGTGACTGGAGACCATAGAGCTATTAATTTCAATGGAAGTTGCTCAGTGGCGTTTTGAAGCACCCGGAAGAACGCTATACTTCCGCATTTGACTTGATTTTGGTGCAGGTCAAATGCGGAAGTGAAAACGAGCGCTCCAGCTTTCACCACTACGTCTCGCAGCTTCAACGCTATAGCCAGCCTTGCTGGGGGCTTGGTGGAGACGCAGCGACTACATGCGTCTACTCGCAAGCGTTTGGTTGCATGGTGACCCATACTTGTTCATTTTTTTTTGTATGTGAATCCTGAAATGTAACAGAGACGATACTGTATAACACACGTGTGTACAGCAGTGCTCGTGTTTAGCCTATTCGGTGGCAGTTAGGGATCTTCTTAAGTTTAAACATGTTAAATAGTTCTATATTCTGATAACAATTGCTCTAGTCTAGACTATTACAAATATCACTTACTATAATATTTTAATTCAGTTTGTTTATATATTATTCATTCAAACGCAGCATCTTGCACGCACGCACACGCGCACACACACATGTACACACATACACGCACACACATTTCCAAAAAGGTCCTTGGTGTAAAAAACAAACGCATAGCTCGAACATACTGTTACAAGAAAGGCTCACATCTCGACGCCTTTCCCTCGCGACACATTCATCATCAAAGTCCCCGTTCTGTTACAGCACCAACAGCACACACACTAACAACACACACAACAAGCACACACACTAACAACACACACAACATGCACGCACGCACGCACGCACACATGCACAAGTTGGACACACACATGCACAAGTCGGACACAAAGCCACAGTGGGGTTTGTTAGCAGCTCATCTCCCGTGGCTCAGGTCAGACCGGTGGACAGTCGGGCAATTAGGACTTCAGCACCTCATTGGCCCTTAGTGGCTTCAAAGGAAAGACACCCAGTCCCTATACATTGTCCCTGTCTTATACGCATGGAGACCATTAAAGATCACAGGAGTCTCCAGCATTCCTATTCTGCCTGCCTGAGCTCAGTTTGGGGCTCTCCCCAGGTTGGCAAAAGGGAGAGTATTACAGGATTACAGTTTAGGCAATTTGCACCGGGTGGAAAAGGATGGGTTACAACATCGTGGGATAAATAAGCGAACGTTTGTCGAGAATAGTTTATCTACAAGCCCAATAGAGCGTCCATTCTCTGCAAAGAGATTTTGTGTATAGACTATATAGACCCACAATGAGACCCCAGTCAACTGAAGTATGTATAAGGGTTGTAGTGGTTATACATACCGCCTTCCATTTCCCCATCCCCCCCAAAACTGGGAGGTACAGCATAATCTTCCATTACTGCCTCACGCTGTCACATCTGATGTCTCTCTAGAAGAGTTTATATTCCAAACGAGATGCTTGGTTATATCAGAAATGAGGACGGAACATCGCCGTTCTGATCAAAACCATGGACAGTGACGTAGATTGATCAAAACCATGGACAGAGAGTAGACAGTTTTGTCGGCCTGTGAACAAGGATGTGAACGGCTGTGTGCATGCGCGAAACATGGCGCTGAGCGCTGCACAAGGCGTTGCCTGGCATCGGCCATGTCAAAGCGATCCCGTTATATATAATTTTAAAAAATCACACCCGTGTGAACTGAGTGGTGTAAGGTCTTATATAGCCTGATCAGCTGTGGTCTGACGTAATGTCTGACGTAATGAAATCACACCCGGGTGAACTGGGTGACCGTAGCAACCATGCTCATTTTTTGCGAACAGACAGACAGACAGACACGTAAACTAACAAAGCCAGTTGTAGGAGTGGTTTACACCACTCAAAAACGACAATATGTATATCGTCGTATATATATAAAAATCACACCCGTGTGAACTGAGTGGTGTAAGGTCTTATATAGACTGATCAGCTGTGGTCTGACGTAATGTCTGACGTAATGAAATCACACCCGTGTGAACTGGGTGACCATAGCAACCGTGCTCATTTTTTGAGCACAGACAGACAGACACGTAAACTAACAAAGCCAGTCGTAGGAGTGGTTTACACCACTCAAAAATGATATAATAGTCCTATTAGAACCCTGGAAATGACATCTGTGAACAAAAGATCACGGGATCTACTGAATGTGAAGGGGGAGGTGACAAACTGACATGTTGAGCCTACAACACAATGTATGGCAGCCCCCTCTTCACGCCAGTAGATCATGTGATCTTTTGTGGCCAGATCTAATTTTCTGTAATCTAGTATAGGACTATATATGAGCTTGTAGATCTGCTATTTTTCAATAGCTAAAGCATAACATAATGCTAACACCAAAAGGGGTTAATAACAGCCTCCCATTGTGAGTGAGGCCTAACTGCACTTCACCTCCACCTACTCCTCCTCCATCACCCTGGTTACATGTCGCGACTCCAGACGAGAGAAAAAAACAGAAAGAAAGAAGTGAAATCTTCTCCGCTGCATTGAATCTTTGATGAGTGTGTTCGTCGTTGGCGCCGCGCTATAACAAACGACACCGTCCGTCGCCCTTCATCTGATGTGTGCTAAATTAACAGCATTGGTGTGTGTGTGTGTGTGTGTGTGTGTGTGTGTGTGTGTGTGTGTGTGTGTGTGTGTGTGTGTGTGTGTGTGTGTGTGTGTGTGTGTGTGTGTGTGTGTGTGTGTGTGTGTGTGTGTGTGTGTGTGTGTGCTTTAGCTATAGCCTGCTAAAAGTGGAGAGGGACAAAAAAACAAACTAAAAACAAACAAGCCACCTGTCTGTCTGTCTCCACCGTGTTGGAGGAGTGTCTCCACTGTCTGTCTGTCTGTCTGTCTGTCTGTCTGTCTGTCTGTCTGTCTGTCTGTCTGTCTGTCTGTCTGTCTGTCTGTCTGCTCAGAATATAGATTACATTTGTTTAAATTTCAACCCTTGCCAGAGGAAGGTGTTTAATGTGATGGAGCAACATGAGGTAAAGACGGTGCAGGTTTTAATGTGATGGAGCAACATGAGGTAAAGACGGTGCAGGTTTTAATGTGATGGAGCAACATGAGGTGAAGACGGTGCAGGTTTTAATGTGATGGAGCAACATGAGGTAAAGACGCTGCAGGTTTTAATGTGATGGAGCAACATGAGGTGAAGACGGTGCAGGTTTTAATGTGATGGAGCAACATGAGGTGAAGACGGTGCAGGTTTTAATGTGATGGAGCAACATGAGGTAAAGACGGTGCAGGTTTTAATGTGATGGAGCAACATGAGGTGAAGACGGTGCAGGTTTTAATGTGATGGAGCAACATGAGGTGAAGACGGTGCAGGTTTTAATGTGATGGAGCAACATGAGGTAAAGACGGTGCAGGTTTTAATGTGATGGAGCAACATGAGGTAAAGACGCTGCAGGTTTTAATGTGATGGAGCAACATGAGGTGAAGACGGTGCAGGTTTTAATGTGATGGAGCAACATGAGGTGAAGACGGTGCAGGTTTTAATGTGATGGAGCAACATGAGGTAAAGACGGTGCAGGTTTTAATGTAATGGAGCAACATGAGGTAAAGACGCTGCAGGTTTTAATGTGATGGAGCAACATGAGGTGAAGACGCTGCAGGTTTTAATGTGATGGAGCAACATGAGGTAAAGACGGTGCAGGTTTTAATGTGATGGAGCAACATGAGGTAAAGACGCTGCAGGTTTTAATGTGATGGAGCAACATGAGGTAAAGACGGTGCAGGTTTTAATGTGATGGAGCAACATGAGGTGAAGACGGTGCAGGTTTTAATGTGATGGAGCAACATGAGGTAAAGACGGTGCAGGTTTTAATGTGATGGAGCAACATGAGGTAAAGACGCTGCAGGTTTTAATGTGATGGAGCAACATGAGGTGAAGACGGTGCAGGTTTTAATGTGATGGAGCAACATGAGGTAAAGACGGTGCAGGTTTTAATGTAATGGAGCAACATGAGGTAAAGACGCTGCAGGTTTTAATGTGATGGAGCAACATGAGGTAAAGACGCTGCAGGTTTTAATGTGATGGAGCAACATGAGGTAAAGACGGTGCAGGTTTTAATGTGATGGAGCAACATGAGGTAAAGACGGTGCAGGTTTTAATGTGATGGAGCAACATGAGGTAAAGACGGTGCAGGTTTTAATGTAATGGAGCAACATGAGGTAAAGACGCTGCAGGTTTTAATGTGATGGAGCAACATGAGGTGAAGACGCTGCAGGTTTTAATGTGATGGAGCAACATGAGGTAAAGACGGTGCAGGTTTTAATGTGATGGAGCAACATGAGGTAAAGACGCTGCAGGTTTTAATGTGATGGAGCAACATGAGGTAAAGACGGTGCAGGTTTTAATGTGATGGAGCAACATGAGGTGAAGACGGTGCAGGTTTTAATGTGATGGAGCAACATGAGGTAAAGACGGTGCAGGTTTTAATGTGATGGAGCAACATGAGGTAAAGACGCTGCAGGTTTTAATGTGATGGAGCAACATGAGGTGAAGACGGTGCAGGTTTTAATGTGATGGAGCAACATGAGGTAAAGACGCTGCAGGTTTTAATGTGATGGAGCAACATGAGGTAAAGACGGTGCAGGTTTTAATGTGATGGAGCAACATGAGGTAAAGACGGTGCAGGTTTTAATGTAATGGAGCAACATGAGGTAAAGACGGTGCAGGTTTTAATGTGATGGAGCAACATGAGGTAAAGACGCTGCAGGTTTTAATGTGATGGAGCAACATGAGGTAAAGACGCTGCAGGTTTTCCAAATGTTCTCACGTCCATATGTCGTTGCTGTCGGGTAGAACAATTTTACGATTTAAAATGGTGAAAACAGCCGTTCTACAACGCCTCGCGTCACGTTGTGAGCTTGTAGCTTGCCATTTTTACTATACCTTTGTGCAGCACTATTAACCCATTTTGGGCGGGAACCCCTTTTGGTGTTAGCATTATGTTATGCTTTTGCTATTGAAAAATAGCAGATCTACAAGCTCATAGCGCGCCACCGAGTGGAGCGCTACAAGCTTGTAGGTCTGCTCTTTTTGAAAAATCGAAGAACGACTGACATAGAAACATAGCTTTTTCAGAAAACTGTCAGGATGTAGAAGACATTTTTTAGAATCTGATCTCAGGTCAAATTGTCTGACAGACAACAGCGATTATGTCAAAATCCAATCTGGGCCCAGTTGCAACACACCACCACACCACAGGCTGAGAACTATAGTGCGTTAAGCAAGCCATCGTTTGGTTCCCCGGGAGGCGAGGCGAGGCGAGGCGAATGCACAATTGTTCTTGAGTGCAGCTGGCAGTTGGGGAAAAGATGGAAAATAATCAGAGAGGGAGAGAGAGGGAGGAGAGGTGAACCGGGACATAATGTATAAGTGTATCGATCTCTCTCTCTCTGTGTGTGTGTGTGTGTGTGTGTGTGTGTGTGTGTGTGTGTGTGTGTGTGTGTGTGTGTGTGTGTGTGTGCGTGTGCGTGTGCGTGTGCGCGTGCGTGCGTGCGTGCGTGCGTGCGTGCGTGCGCACACACATTGCCTCCTCCTCCCCGCTGAAATTAAACACAATAGGATGCCATTATTGTTATGTTCCACTGCCTCATTATCACACACTCTCACCCGCTATGCACCCGCCTGTCAAGCTCTTATGCCCCGGTGAAGAACACTTTCCCCGCTGCTTGCCTGCCTGCCTGTCTGCCGCATGCAGGAATGGAAATAGGTGCATGGTTATAGGTTGTTGAGCTAAAGGCTTGAGCCAGCTCACTCAACGTGTGATCAATGCTCGGTACGGCGTGCTTCCATCTGCTTGTGCTGTGCTGTTAGTATAGGCGGAGTTCACAAACACCCATGAAGGCGTAGAAGAGGTAAGCTGAGGAAGTATGTAGCCCAGAAGCACACATTTTGAATGTCGTTGTCACGCGGTTTAGTTACCTCTCATCGAGAAGCAACGGACGCGTTCCTCAGGGGCAGCTGGCTACCTCGATATAGATATACATCCACCCATCCATCTTCAACCGCTTATCCGTAGTCAGGTCGCGGGGGCAACAGCTCCACCAGAGAGCTCCAGACTTCCCTCCCCAACATTAGTAACTTCCTCCTGGGGGACCCCGAGGCGTTCCAAGGCCAGTGAGTCGATGTAATCCCTCCATCTGGTCCTTGGTCTGCCCCGGGGTTTCCTCCCAGTGGGACGTGCTTCCAGGACCTCCCTAGGGAGACACTGGAGAGGCATCCTAACCATGCCCGAACCACCGTTGCTTATCGTTCCAGATTTTAACCTTTTGAGGTTTTTTTGCTTTCTGGTCTAGAGGGGCACAGGTGCGCTTGGAGCAAGCACTCCCCCCCCTGCCCCCCTCCACCCCTCCGCTCCCTGGTAGAAAACAGCTGAGAAAACTGACATCACTATATTGTCTCCATAAATTGTTTCACGTTCCCCCAGGCTTTCAATCTTTGAGCCGTATAGCGAACGGAAATAAAAGCCTGGATACCGAGGCTCCTGGACAACCCACTTGATCATACTGCCGCCGCGCCGCCGCCGCGTCACACCAACGCATCAAGAGGAGACGATCCGCAAGCTCGTTTTGAGCTCATCAATCTGCTACTTTTGCTATTTCTGTTTAGCTATTTTTGAATTTGACATCCTTTTGACAAGCGCTGCCTTATGACATGGAATAATATCCCACTACTAAAAGATTCCATTCTCTTCACCATCCCCCGTCGGCTTGGAAACACAAACATCTAAGAACTGCAGCATATGTTGCCGCGGCGCATTCAATGCGTCCCCTAATTACACCCAGTTTGCCGCCAGCGTGAAATGTAACAGAGGATCGTAATGAATTTAGTTTCAGTTAATCAATTAAGGTGTGAAACTAATTTGTCATCGTCAGGAGCTGTAGTTCTAATCTCCCTGTTCCTTCCCCCCCCCCCCCGGCAGAAACTAACTGATGATGAGGCGTACAGTACAGTACAGTACAGTACAGTACAGTACAGTACAGTACAGTGCAGTACAGTACAGTACAGTACAGTACAGTACAGTACAGTACAGTACAAAGTACATCTGTCGTCCTCTTTTCTGAGGACGCCCCTATCTGACTAGAGCCACCGGAGACGTCACACAGACAGACGCGCTCTCCCGTTCTGAAAGGTGGCAGAGCAGCAGCGTGGCCTGTCATTAGTCTGAAGGTGGCAGAGCAGCAGCGTGGCCTGTCATTAGTCTGAAGGTGGCAGAGCAGCAGCGTGGCCTGTCATTAGTCTGAAGGTGGCAGAGCAGCAGCGTGGCCTGTCATTAGTCTGAAGGTGGCAGAGCAGCAGCGTGGCCTGTCATTAGTCTGAAGGTGGCAGAGCAGCAGCATGGCCTGTCATTAGTCTGAAGGTGGCAGAGCAGCAGGATGGCCTGTCATTAGTCTGAATGTGGCAGAGCAGCAGCATGGCCTGTCATTAGTCTGAATGTGGCAGAGCAGCAGCATGGCCTGTCATTAGTCTGAAAGGTGGCAGAGCAGCAGCGTGGCCTGTCATTAGTCTGAAGGTGGCAGAGCAGCAGCATGGCCTGTCATTAGTCTGGAGGTGGCAGAGCAGCAGCATGGCCTGTCATTAGTCTGAAGGTGGCAGAGCAGCAGCATGGCCTGTCATTAGTCTGAAGGTGGCAGAGCAGCAGGATGGCCTGTCATTAGTCTGAAGGTGGCAGAGCAGCAGCATGGCCTGTCATTAGTCTGAAGGTGGCAGAGCAGCAGCATGGCCTGTCATTAGTCTGAAAGGTGGCAGAGCAGCAGCGTGGCCTGTCATTAGTCTGAAGGTGGCAGAGCAGCAGCATGGCCTGTCATTAGTCTGAAGGTGGCAGAGCAGCAGGATGGCCTGTCATTAGTCTGAAGGTGGCAGAGCAGCAGCATGGCCTGTCATTAGTCTGAAGGTGGCAGAGCAGCAGCATGGCCTGTCATTAGTCTGAAGGTGGCAGAGCAGCAGCATGGCCTGTCATTAGTCTGAAGGTGGCAGAGCAGCAGCATGGCCTGTCATTAGTCTGAAGGTGGCAGAGCAGCAGCATGGCCTGTCATTAGTCTGAAGGTGGCAGAGCAGCAGGATGGCCTGTCATTAGTCTGAATGTGGCAGAGCAGCAGCATGGCCTGTCATTAGTCTGAAGGTGGCAGAGCAGCAGCATGGCCTGTCATTAGTCTGAAGGTGGCAGAGCAGCAGCATGGCCTGTCATTAGTCTGAAGGTGGCAGAGCAGCAGGATGGCCTGTCATTAGTCTGAATGTGGCAGAGCAGCAGCATGGCCTGTCATTAGTCTGAATGTGGCAGAGCAGCAGCATGGCCTGTCATTAGTCTGAATGTGGCAGAGCAGCAGCATGGCCTGTCATTAGTCTGAATGTGGCAGAGCAGCAGCATGGCCTGTCATTAGTCTGAAAGGTGGCAGAGCAGCAGCATGGCCTGTCATTAGTCTGAAGGTGGCAGAGCAGCAGCATGGCCTGTCATTAGTCTGAAGGTGGCAGAGCAGCAGGATGGCCTGTCATTAGTCTGAAGGTGGCAGAGCAGCAGCATGGCCTGTCATTAGTCTGAAGGTGGCAGAGCAGCAGCATGGCCTGTCATTAGTCTGAAAGGTGGCAGAGCAGCAGCGTGGCCTGTCATTAGTCTGAAGGTGGCAGAGCAGCAGCATGGCCTGTCATTAGTCTGAAGGTGGCAGAGCAGCAGGATGGCCTGTCATTAGTCTGAAGGTGGCAGAGCAGCAGCATGGCCTGTCATTAGTCTGAAGGTGGCAGAGCAGCAGCATGGCCTGTCATTAGTCTGAAGGTGGCAGAGCAGCAGCATGGCCTGTCATTAGTCTGAAGGTGGCAGAGCAGCAGCGTGGCCTGTCATTAGTCTGAATGTGGCAGAGCAGCAGCATGGCCTGTCATTAGTCTGAAGGTGGCAGAGCAGCAGCATGGCCTGTCATTAGCATTAACCAAACATTGACTCGTCCCAGTCCCCGTGGCCGTATACAGCTGTGCACGGGGAAGGGACATGCACTATAGGGCTTTTAAGCAACTAGTCGACTATTCAACTAGTCGACTAGTAAATCCACTAGTTGACCTTGTTGGGACTAGTTGATAAAAAGGGGGGGTTCTCCGGTTCCCCCGTTTTTTTATTGATTGATTGATTGAAATATTTATTAACAGTTTGCAGAATTACAGTACATTTCAAGCACAAACTCAATACAAACTGTTAACTGTGAGTGGACATCCCAATCAAGCATTACACTGGTTTACAAGAGGGTCCACCTTGTTCAATTCATCAAAACATTTAGAGACGTACAAATAGAGTCAGACACTTCTATATATAGTCAAAGAACAGAACAGGAATTCATCATAAGGGAGGTAAAAAGGGAAAAGAAACATATACAGTGAGGGGGAAAAGGGGTGGGCAGTGGGGGGGGGGGGTTCAGATTTTATGGAGGCCTCAAGATCAGCTAGAAAACTAGATTATAGTCACTGTGATTATATGTACACGGTTTTTAAATGTACAAATATTATTTAAAAAAATACATAATAGGTAGTTAATAGGTAAACAACTAGTCGACTAGTAAACTAGGCAACTAGTCAACTAGTAAAAATCACTAGAAGTGAAAGCCCAAACGTGCACACCCCCTCCCCAAGGGACAATGACATCACTCCGGAGAATGTAAATTCGCCCGTGCGGACGTGCATATTATCTATAGGCCTATACGTACGTGCGTGCATGAATGTGTTAATGTGAGATAAGAGGGATCTCGATGGGTCAAGTGTCACTGTTCTTTGTTCGGATCACGACAACCCCCTCTTCTGTCATTTGACCTTTCACCTTTGCATTTGACCTCTGTACACCTCATTAGGGGAACGCACGTCTACATATATATGCAACAGATCTTCTGCTTGTGGTGCTTCTGTGTGACGCTGCAGTGTGATCAGGTACAGGGTGTTCATTTACAACAACAAGCCCTGTATACTAACCCTAATATATCCCCAAACCCTCAGCACACGCGGAAGCCACCGTGAGTCTGAACTGACCACGTAGTCGGACTAACGGGACGTCGGGCTAACGCGTGTCCCCCGAAGGGATTATGGAGGACATTTGTTTGGACAAATGGCAGTGTGTCCATCTCAGGGGGGAGGTCCCATGCTCTGTCTCCCTCTCAGGGGGGAGGTCCCATGCTCTGTCTCCCTCTCAGGGGGGAGGTCCCATGCTCAGTGCCCCTCTCAGGGGGGAGGTCCCATGCTCCGTGTCCCTCTCGGGGGGGAGGTCCCATGCTCCATGTCACTCCCAGGGGGGAGGTCTCATGCAGTACAGAACTATTAGTGGGGAGGGTCTTTGCCCTTGACGCTCCTATAATTACATTACAGCCTGTGTAAATCTATAGACACACACACACCCCTGTTTCTTGGGAAGGGGGTGTGTGTGTGTGTGTGTGTGTGTGTGTGTGTGTGTGTGTGTGTGTGTGTGTGTGTGTGTGTGTGTGTGTGTGTGTGTGTGTGTGTGTGTGTGTGTGTGTGTGTGTGTGTGTGTGTGTGTGTGTGTGTGTGTGTGTGTGTGTGTGCGTGTGTGTGTGTGTTCTCTAATTCTCTAACGACAGGCCACAAACGAGGACCATAGGGTGCATGCAGCATTGTGTTGCACATGCAGCGTTTTGAACGTGTGTGAAGCTGGTTTTGTGCTTGTCTTTACTGCTGCACTGCTGCACACTGTGTGTGTGTGCAAGCGCGTGTGCGCTCCAGTCCCTCTGGCCCATGGGATTTCTATTCCCCAGAGGGGCAGCATGCAGGCAGAGCAGGGTTACCATGGCCACAGCTGGGATGTTCCGAGAGACTCCATATACTAGGCAGGTGCCACAGGGACTGTGTGTGTGTGTGTGTGTGTGTGTGTGTGTGTGTGTGTGTGTGTGTGTGTGTGTGTGTGTGTGTGTGTGTGTGTGTGTGTGTGTGGCGTGTGTGGCGTGTGTGTGTCTTTCTCTCTCTCACACTCACCTCAGTTAAGCGACGTTTCTCATCGTGCAATGCCAATCATTCCACATGCACGACCGGAAAAACAGATTTGCAACACCATGCAGTTGGACAGTGTGCTCTAGTCTGTGCAGCTTATCATTTTAGGACGGATTTTACGCTTCAAAATCGGGGGAGATTCGCCGACAACAACAACATCTCACGCTGCGTCCTGCGTCCTGTCAAACGGCGCCAAGCGGGGCGACGACAAACTGCCATGTCGTATTTAGGTTTTCATTTGCCAGTTCACCTCGTTTCACTTCCAATCTAGAGCAGTGATTTTCAACCCTTCTCATATCGCGGCCCATTATATTTATTGGGCATTTGAGCCACGCGGACCACCATTTGATGAGATTTAGCCTCCCAGAACTAATATTTTGTCGTCGTTGAATATGATCTTGTCCACAATTCCATGCTTTATTGATGTTGGTACCACAGGAGAGATAACAGGCAAACGTTGATCAAAGTAACAATTATTCTACATTCTCTTATTGTGTAGACCTCTTGTAAATTAAGCGATGGAGATGTTTAACAACAATTTAACTCTTGAGAGCGTGAAAATAAAAATCATTTTACGCTCTCAAGAGTTAAATATCTATAAGGGTCCATTTGGTTACCAACTCTCCATCCTTTAGCTGGGGGACCACCTGGAACCCCCTCAAGGACCACTGGTTGAGAACCACTGATCTAGGGGTATTTCCAATTTCCAATTATTTTACTTCTACTCCAAAAAATCTCGGATCCTACATTTGTGAAAACTTTAGTTACTAGTTCTTTGTATAGATTTTGATTATTATTACAAAACATACACTAGCCACTTCAACCCAATATAGGCTACAGTTCGGCCATTTGAAAATAGTTGACATTTGCTCACAATGCGTCGTGACTTGAACTTGTAGATCTGCTACGTTCAAAAGATCTTTATACATTTGATAACTTGAAATGGGACGTTCTGCATAATGAGTATACTTGCTTTTGGTACTGTATTAACAGTTGATGCCAATACAGGTGTACATTCACTCAAGTACATTTTGAATTCCAGACTTTTACTTGTAACAGAGTATTTCTATATTGCAGTATTGATACTTTTACAAGTAAGTAAGAAGAATTGTACTTTTTCCACCACTGATTGGCAATGATTTGACTGTTTTATCCAGCTGATTTGACTGTTTTATCCAGCTGATTTGACTGTTTTATCCAGCTGATTTGACTGTTTTATCCAGCTGATTTGACTGTTTTATCCAGCTGATTTGACTGTTTTATCCAGCTGATTTGACTGTTTTATCCAGCTGATTTGACTGTTTTATCCAGCTGATTTGACTGTTTTATCCAGCTGATTTGACTGTTTTATCCAGCTGATTTGACTGTTTTATCCAGCTGATTTGACTGTTTTATCCAGCTGATTTGACTGTTTTATCAGCTGATTTGACTGTTTTATCAGCTGATTTGACTGTTTTATCAGCTGATTTGACTGTTTTATCAGCTGATTTGACTGTTTTATCCAGCTGATTTGACTGTTTTATCAGCTGATTTGACTGTTTTATCAGCTGATTTGACTGTTTTATCAGCTGATTTGACTGTTTTATCCAGCTGATTTGACTGTTTTATCAGCTGATTTGACTGTTTTATCAGCTGATTTGACTGTTTTATCCAGCTGATTTGACTGTTTTATCCAGCTGATTTGACTGTTTTATCCAGCTGATTTGACTGTTTTATCCAGCTGATTTGACTGTTTTATCAGCTGATTTGACTGTTTTATCAGCTGATTTGACTGTTTTATCAGCTGATTTGACTGTTTTATCAGCTGATTTGACTGTTTTATCCAGCTGATTTGACTGTTTTATCAGCTGATTTGACTGTTTTATCAGCTGATTTGACTGTTTTATCCAGCTGATTTGACTGTTTTATCCAGCTGATTTGACTGTTTTATCCAGCTGATTTGACTGTTTTATCCAGCTGATTTGACTGTTTTATCCAGCTGATTTGACTGTTTTATCCAGCTGATTTGACTGTTTTATCAGCTGATTTGACTGTTTTATCCAGCTGATTTGACTGTTTTATCCAGCTGATTTGTGCTGATCTTCACTCACTTTCAACCCGGTGTCCCTATTCTGTCATTATAGGCGTTTCTTTAATAGGGCGTAGGTGCTTAAATAAAGCTATTTGCATTGTATTTAGTTTATCGTTCTCAAGTAGAAATGTTCACTAAATCTAAGTAAGCAAGTCAGAGAGGCTTATTGTCGGTATCAGCCAGGGTACGGGAGAGTATCCCCGTTCCAATGCGCTATAGACCTCTGGGAGATGGAACGCTGAGGTGAGGCGCCACACCTTACTATCAGCTCCCAGTACTCACCGCACGACATCAAGCCATGCTACTCATACGCAGAGTTGGCACCAGTGCCCGGGATCGAACCCCATGACCTTGCGGTCGAAAGGCAAGTGCGACTGAACTACCCGGACACTAAATCTAAGTGTTTGCAATTCCTGACAAAACAATGATCAAATCATCGCTGGTGGTGGTCTAGGTCTGGTGCTATCAGGTGGTGGTCTAGGTCTGGTGCTATCAGGTGGTGGTCTAGGTCTGGTGCTATCCCAAATGGGCATCAGGCCCAACATTCTAGCATCAGTCTGGATGGCGCTGCCATCGATCCTCCAGTATAGGTGTGTTTCCAGTTGGCTGCACACTGTCTGAGTGGAGGTGAAGAAGCAGCCAGCCAGCAGGCTGTGAAAGTGGAACCGTTGCCATGTGCTAATTGTTGCGGGGGCCGAGCATGCATCCATGAGGCACACCGTTGAGCCTATCTGCTCCAGCTGTCCACTAGATATATCTACTGGCTATATATAGATGGCTATAGTGGCTATATATAGATGGCTATAGCCATCTACATCTTTTGTCCACCTGCGACCCGCGGCGCCTTGGTCTAACAATAGAAATGGATGTTTTATGCTTTTAATTTTTTGAGATTTACAATTAGCAAAACATTCAGGTTGGGGTTAGGCTTTGGATTAGACATTAGGAGGTTATAGGTTTAGGTGGGTTGGAATTAGAGTTAAACATGGTTTATATTTAGTTGCGTATACAGTCATGCACCGAACAGTAGCCGCGTTGTGAGCTTATAGATCTGCTATTTTCCGGCTGTATATACTTAAGAATAAAAATGGCAAAATATGTTAAAAATATAATCGCTGTCCTAAAATGTCGATGTCCTCACAAGTATAATAATGCAAACCTGTGTGTGTGCACGCACGTGCCCGTTCGTACTTGCATTACGATACTTCTGAGGGCCATGCAGTGATGTGATAGAGGGTACACCTGGTCCAGTCAGTAATGTGATAGATAGACCTGGTCCAGTCAGTAATGTGATAGAGGGTAGACCTGGTCCAGTCAGTGATGTGATAGAGGGTAGACCTGGTCCAGTCAGTGATGTGATAGAGGGTAGACCTGGTCCAGTCAGTGATGTGATAGAGGGTAGACCTGGTCCAGTCAGTGATGTGATAGAGGGTCAGACCTGGTCCAGTCAGTGATGTGATAGAGGGTAGACCTGGTCCAGTCAGTAATGTGATAGAGGGTAGACCTGGTCCAGTCAGTGATGTGATGGAGGGTCAGACCTGGTCCAGTCAGTGATGTGATAGAGGGTACACCTGGTCCAGTCAGTAATGTGATAGAGGGTCAGACCTGGTCCAGTCAGTGATGCGATAGAGGGTAGACCTGGTCCAGTCAGTGATGTGATAGAGGATAGACCTGGTCCAGTCAGTGATGTGATAGAGGGTAGACCTGGTCCAGTCAGTGATGTGATAGAGGGTCAGACCTGGTCCAGTCAGTGATGTGATAGAGGATAGACCTGGTCCAGTCAGTGATGTGATAGATAGACCTGGTCCAGTCAGTGATGTGATGGAGGGTCAGACCTGGTCCAGTCAGTGATGTGATAGAGGGTAGACCTGGTCCAGTCAGTGATGTGATAGAGGGTAGACCTGGTCCAGTCAGTGATGTGATAGAGGGTAGACCTGGTCCAGTCAGTGATGTGATAGAGGGTAGACCTGGT
>NC_136796.1:5358824-5367102 GCF_951216825.1 Electrona antarctica
ACGCCCATCCCCAGTGGGAGATATCACTCTCTCTGCGTTGGTCTCAGGCCCCTCAGAGCGGCCTGGATTATCACTCTCTCTGCGTTGGTCTCCCATCCCCAGTGGGAGATATCACTCTCTCTGTGTTGGTCTCAGGCCCCTCAGAGCGGCCTGGATTATCACTCTCTCTCTGTGTTGGTCTCAGGCCCCTCAGAGCGGCCTGGATTAAGCGTTTAACGATGACTCGAACTGCATGCATTTTGAAGAGAAACTTGAAACAGGCTAAATGTCAGCATATGTCTGGGGGGACAGACATATGTCTGGGGGGGTTGTCATTGGTCCAGGATGGACTTTGTTGTCTCTGATGAAGACACCTGTTGTCTTAAATCGTATAGTCTTCCAGCCAAACGGACCATATGCTCCAGAACTAATTTATTTGTTCAGACCACAGCCGGCTCAGTGCACGATAATGAACTGGCAAAAAAAATTGTTGGTTTTTCACTCCTCTTACAGGGGGGAATAAAATCCACCGACAAAGGACCACCTGCCTATGCCGCTTTTCTGTTTGGAGGAAATAAATTAAAATGTGCACACATACTTTCGACAGCATTTCAAGTTTTGTTTACTGTATAGTGTTCCTTCGGGATGGATTGACCCAGTGGTTAATGATTGTCCTTGACATGAAATAGTTTGATATAGAAACCGTCATGATTTATGAGACGATTTGTAGAATCTGGTCTCGGAGTCTCAATGGGTTAACCAACATAATGTCTACATTATTATATATTTTCTTGCTGACTCCGCAGCCGACGAGGCTGTCGGAAAGCGTAAATGTAATTAAATACCGATCAAATCTCTTTTATATATTTTTTTAACGACAGCCAACCTTATGTTGCTTTTTTTCCCCTCCCCTCACCTGCCAACGTATCACGAGTGCAGAGGGCGGACGGAGGGAGAAACTCTCAGTGGACTTTGAGACACGCTTTCACCAGAATGACGACTCGCGACTGGCGTGTTCTCTGGTGGTGTTTCTTCTTTTTTCCTTCATTAAATCTGAAATGACTAGGTGTGAACGACCCCTTGGGGACACGGCGTCACAGACACGCTCCCTCATTCAGCACTCCCGGAACACACAGCTGTGTGAGAGATAGATAATTGCACGGGGAATTATTGTATATTGAGCAGCGATAAGAGGCCGACTGACAGCTTGTCTCTAAAAATGGCCGCTTGTTGCGTTATACACTTTACTGTTATTCGTGTATTTCGGGGACGGACGGTTGCACATTAATGAACATTTCAATCAATATAATGGTGAACACAAGCAGTGGTTGGAGACACGAAGAGTCTCCTTTGTGTCTCCATAGGGAAACACTGCTGGTCATGTAATTATTGGCTTGGGAATGCGGAAAAAGCCCTTTTAGAAACGGTCCTTAGAGTTACCGGGAGCCAGTGTAAAGATGCTATAAACTGGAGTCATGTGTTCTCTCAATCTTGGTTTCTGTTAAAACTCTGGCTGCCGCATTCGGAACAAGTTGTAGTAGCTCTATGTAGCTCTCTATGCCCCTCCCTGCCTTTCCTGTTGAGATGGTTAAAGTGCTATCATGGCCGTAGCTTTATTGCCGACGATTGGCAATGATTGATATGTCCAATGAAAATCGTTAACGTGGGCGTCGGTCGTGATGACACCGGGAAGCTGTGCGAGGAGGAAGGGGTGCCTCCCTCCTATCATCATGGCGTTCTAATTCAATGGAGAGTGAGTGAGTGAGATTTCATTATCCTACATGCATGGGCCAGATTATTTCCGAGAGCCTGCATCTCTGGAAGGATGAGAAGGACATGAATGGTGATGGGATCACACGGGAGACGTGATCAGATTTATTTTTTCTTTTCTTCTTCTTTTTACACATAGGTTGCCGTCGGGGCAGAAACCTAATATCTCCATATTTTTGCTAGAGGGCCAGATTCAAAATGGCGCCCGGCGCCATAGCCAAAAATTTACTTTTGATCCAGATGACCTATAGAATCATGTATGATTGAAGACACTTTTTCATGCAAGTCAACCATGAGGATTCCAAATCTGACACCCAGTATTCCAAATCTGACTTCATCTGAGTTAATTTTTGGCTATGGCGTACCACGGGCGCCATTTAGAATTTAGCCCTCTAGCCAAAAATGCCGGGATTTTGGCGAGGGACATGGTCAATCATAAAACCATTGCTCCCAGAGGATGGTCACAGAACCTTAGTTTGTGACTCTACTATAGAGTTGAACGTCAACATGCCGCTATGGGACTTGTCACTTCCTTCTTAAAGGAGAATTCCATGCTAGAAGGCTTTCTTACCTGTCTTACCTTTCTTTGTAGTCGTTACATCCCCACCAAAGAGGTCCAGGTGTTTTTTTGAGCAAAAACTCCTTATTGACTATTTCCCCTCCCATAAGCCCTCAATGAATTGCATTGAATTGAATGGGAATTGAATGGGGCTATGGGGTGTTGTGCTAATTCGCTTATTTCCATCGAAATAAGTAGTAAAGTGTGCCACTTGGGATATTATTTACATTATGAAGAGATGAAATAATTATTTTGAGCGATGGAAATAAGCGAATTAGCACAACACCCCATAGCCCCTTTCAATTCCCATTCAATTCAATGCAATTCATTGAGGGCTTATGGTAGGGGAAATAGCCAATAAGGAGCTTTTGCACAAAATAACAACTGGACCTCTTTGGTGGGGGCGTAACAACTACAAAGAAAGGTAATAAAGCCTTTTAGTATGGAATTCTCCTTTAAAAGGGACACAGCCAACTCCATTGTGTTCCAGAGTTCTAGTCAATATTACACTAATTACACTCCTTATTAGCATTTTAGCAGAACATTTTGCAATTAGCAGCAGCAGCAGCAGCAGCAGCAGCAGCAGCAGAGCCATTGAGAGCTTTGAGAGGGAATCCCGGGGAGAAGAGAGGAACAAAAAGAGAAACGGCGAGAATGAGAGCAGGGCATGCGTCACACGGTCTCATATTTACCACATCATCATTGCTCCTATATAGGATGTTATGAATCAGAATTATACATGGTGGGTCTGCCATGCGTGGCAGCCTTCATGGGAGTCCATGGTCTACAACATACATGGGCAACTGGCGGCCCGGGGGCCACATGCGGCCCCCACCATCACTTAATGCAGCCCACACATTGATATATTATTGATTTCAGCTAATTATTAGTATTAAAATGTTAATGTATTTTTTTTATGTCCAATGTATTTGTATTTAGTTCATAAAGTTAACATATCTAACCAAAAGCATTTGAAATTAAATTAAAAAAAATACTTTTTAAATAAAAAAATAGCACCAACAAAATCAGGATTTCAATTCAAATATAGCAAAAATAGCTGATCTACAAGCTCAAAACGCGTCAGTGCGACGCGTTTTGAGCTTGTAGATCAGCTATTTTTGCTAGAACAGTAATATGCAATGTAGCCCTCTGGAGTGAGGGTGGAAATATAGTGGCCGTCTCCATGGTCAAAGTTGCCCACCCCTGGTCTACAAAGATCGTATATTGTATGTATATATCCTCCCCCCTTTACTGAGCTCCTCCGCTCTGCACTCATGAAGACACCAGATGACGTAGATCAGTGGTTTTCAACCATTTTCATATCAAGGTCCCATTATTTATTGTGCATTTGGGCCACGGAACCACCATTTGATGACGATCAGCCTCTCAGAACAGAAAACGTAGAATATTTTGTTGCTCGGCTCGATGCATTTGACACAACCAAGATGGCCGCTGCATGCATGGACTGCTGTAATGGCGGCGATCTTTAATTTGTAGCGTTTTTTTCTCGTATCAGAATCGAGGCTCACATTGAGGTGATTGAACAGAACGCCGAGGTCAGCCTATAGGAGCTCGTTAAAAACTCTTGCGGTTACAATATTGTAACCTAACCCATGACCGAAAGAATAAGGTCGCGAATACAAGCGGCCGAAATGAGTTTTCTTCGACGGGTGGCTGGCATCTCGCTTAGAGATAGGGTGAGAAGTTCAGTCACACGAGAGAGACTCGGAGTAGAACCGCTGCTCCTTCGCCTGGAAAGGAGCCAGCTTAGGCGGGTCGGGCATCTGGTTAGGATGGGGAAGTCTGGAGCACTCTGGTGGAGCTGTTGCCCCCGCGACCCGACTACGGATAAGCGGTTGAAGATGGATGGATGGATGGTTACAATATTAACGCTTCTGATGAAAGTGAAAGTATAACGATCAGCAGATCAGTATAATGGCCCGATTACTACGCCGGTTCACCGGGGTGACATTTTGGGGACGGGGGGCGTGGGGGGGTTCAAAATAAAACATCCAGCTGTTTTCCTCGGCAGTGAAGCGACCGTTGACTGAGCGCAGCCGCGGCAGTCAGTAAATACCCTATACCTGAGTAAATGTACTATAGGTTACTTTCCAGCTGCGACACTCTGTGGACGCAGTGTGTTGTTGATCTCTCTCTCTCTCTCTCTCTCTCTCTCTCTCTCTCTCTCTCTCTCTCTCTTCCCCGTGGTGTAAAGTAACTAAGTACTTTACACCACTTATTTACTTAAGTAGGCTACTGTATACAGTTATGAGGTATTTGTACTTTACTTGAGTATTTTAAATTTCCAACACTTTTTCTTCTACTCCACTAAGTCTCAGAGGCAAATATCGTACTTTTACTCCATTATTAGGCCTACAAAACGTAGCTACATTAACCACTTAAGCCCTGTATACATTTTGGCCATTTGAAAATAGCAGATATACAAAGCTCACAATTACGCATTACTGTATGTTCACCTCGCTTATTATTGCCTGTTGCTCCGGATACAGAACGTCTGCTAAATGCCCAATGGTAATTGTCGTGAAGGCTGACTCCTCCTCTGGACACATATGGTTTCCTTACACATGCACACACACACACACACACTCAAAGAGAGAGAGAGATGGGGGTGGGGATGGGGGGGTGGGGTGTAGCTCTGTCAGAACGTGTGACAAGAGAGGAGAGGAGAGGAGAAGAGAGGGGAGGGGACGGCGGGGGTCAGGGTCCTTCCGTTGCCTCTGTGTGATAGAGGGCAAATGTAAATGTCACCGACGTTTGAAGAAGAAAGCTCTGAAGCTGCACTAAATATGCTGTGACAGCAGAGGAAACACAACCATCCCACTATACTGTGATGTACCATCTATTAGAAACACAGCCAGCCAGCCCACTATACTGTGATGTACCATCTATTAGAAACACAGCCAGCCAGCCCACTATACTGTGATGTACCATCTATTAGTAACACAGCCAGCCCACTATACTGTGATGTACCATCTATTAGAAACACAGCCAGCCAGCCCACTATACTGTGATGTACCATCTATTAGTAACACAGCCAGCCCACTATACTGTGATGTACCATCTATAGTAACACAGCCAGCCAGCCCACTATACTGTGATGTACCATCTATAGTAACACAGCCAGCCCACTATACTGTGATGTACCATCTATAGTAACACAGCCAGCCCACTATACTGTGATGTACCATCTATAGTAACACAGCCAGCCCACTATACTGTGATGTACCATCTATAGTAACACAGCCAGCCCACTATACTGTGATGTACCATCTATAGTAACACAGCCAGCCCACTATACTGTGATGTACCATCTATAGTAACACAGCCAGCCCACTATACTGTGATGTACCATCTATAGTAACACAGCCAGCCAGCCCACTATACTGTGATGTACCATCTATAGTAACACAGCCAGCCCACTATACTGTGATGTACCATCTATTAGAAACACAGCCAGCCCACTATACTGTGATGTACCATCTATTAGAAACACAGCCAGCCAGCCCACTATACTGTGATGTACCATCTATTAGTAACACAGCCAGCCAGCCCACTATACTGTGATGTACCATCTATAGTAACACAGCCAGCCCACTATACTGTGATGTACCATCTATAGTAACACAGCCAGCCCACTATACTGTGATGTACCATCTATTAGAAACACAGCCAGCCCACTATACTGTGATGTACCATCTATTAGAAACACAGCCAGCCAGCCCACTATACTGTGATGTACCATCTATTAGTAACACAGCCAGCCAGCCCACTATACTGTGATGTACCATCTATAGTAACACAGCCAGCCCACTATACTGTGATGTACCATCTATAGTAACACAGCCAGCCAGCCCACTATACTGTGATGTACCATCTATAGTAACACAGCCAGCCAGTCCACTATACTGTGATGTACCATCTATTAGAAACACAGCCAGCCCACTATACTGTGATGTACCATCTATTAGTAACACAGCCAGCCAGCCCACTATACTGTGATGTACCATCTATAGTAACACAGCCAGCCCACTATACTGTGATGTACCATCTATAGTAACACAGCCAGCCCACTATACTGTGATGTACCATCTATAGTAACACAGCCAGCCCACTATACTGTGATGTACCATCTATAGTAACACAGCCAGCCAGTCCACTATACTGTGATGTACCATCTATAGTAACACAGCCAGCCAGTCCACTATACTGTGATGTACCATCTATAGTAACACAGCCAGCCCACTATACTGTGATGTACCATCTATAGTAACACAGCCAGCCAGTCCACTATACTGTGATGTACCATCTATAGTAACACAGCCAGCCAGTCCACTATACTGTGATGTACCATCTATAGTAACACAGCCAGCCCACTATACTGTGATGTACCATCTATAGTAACACAGCCAGCCAGTCCACTATACTGTGATGTACCATCTATAGTAACACAGCCAGCCAGCCCACTATACTGTGATGTACCATCTATAGTAACACAGCCAGCCAGTCCACTATACTGTGATGTACCATCTATAGTAACACAGCCAGCCCACTATACTGTGATGTACCATCTATAGTAACACAGCCAGCCAGTCCACTATACTGTGATGTACCATCTATAGTAACACAGCCAGCCCACTATACTGTGATGTACCATCTATAGTAACACAGCCAGCCAGTCCACTATACTGTGATGTACCATCTATAGTAACACAGCCAGCCCACTATACTGTGATGTACCATCTATAGTAACACAGCCAGCCCACTATACTGTGATGTACCATCTATAGTAACACAGCCAGCCAGCCCACTATACTGTGATGTACCATCTATAGTAACACAGCCAGCCCACTATACTGTGATGTACCATCTATAGTAACACAGTCAGCCCACTATACTGTGATGTACCATCTATAGTAACACAGCCAGCCCACTATACTGTGATGTACCATCTATAGTAACACAGCCAGCCCACTATACTGTGATGTACCATCTATAGTAACACAGCCAGCCCACTATACTGTGATGTACCATCTATAGTAACACAGCCAGCCCACTATACTGTGATGTACCATCTATAGTAACACAGCCAGCCCACTATACTGTGATGTACCATCTATTAGAAACACAGCCAGCCCACTATACTGTGATGTACCATCTATAGTAACACAGCCAGCCCACTATACTGTGATGTACCATCTATAGTAACACAGCCAGCCCACTATACTGTGATGTACCATCTATTAGAAACACAGCCAGCCCACTATACTGTGATGTACCATCTATTAGAAACACAGCCAGCCCACTATACTGTGATGTACCATCTATAGTAACACAGCCAGCCCACTATACTGTGATGTACCATCTATAGTAACACAGCCAGCCAGCCCACTATACTGTGATGTACCATCTATAGTAACACAGCCAGCCCACTATACTGTGATGTACCATCTATTAGAAACACAGCCAGCCCACTATACTGTGATGTACCATCTATAGTAACACAGCCAGCCCACTATACTGTGATGTACCATCTATAGTAACACAGCCAGCCAGCCCACTATACTGTGATGTACCATCTATTAGAAACACAGCCAGCCCACTATACTGTGATGTACCATCTATAGTAACACAGCCAGCCCACTATACTGTGATGTACCATCTATAGTAACACAGCCAGCCCACTATACTGTGATGTACCATCTATTAGAAACACAGCCAGCCCACTATACTGTGATGTACCATCTATAGTAACACAGCCAGCCCACTATACTGTGATGTACCATCTATAGTAACACAGCCAGCCAGCCCACTATACTGTGATGTACCATCTATTAGAAACACAGCCAGCCCACTATACTGTGATGTACCATCTATAGTAACACAGCCAGCCCACTATACTGTGATGTACCATCTATAGTAACACAGCCAGCCCACTATTACTGTGATGTA
>NC_136796.1:5367302-5397302 GCF_951216825.1 Electrona antarctica
GGTTTAGAGACAGACAGCTATGTTGTATGGTTTAGAGACAGACAGCTATGTTGTATGGTTTAGAGACAGACGGCTATGTTGTATGGTTTAGAGACAGGCAGCTATGTTGTATGGTTTAGAGACAGACAGCTATGTTGTATGGTTTAGAGACAGACAGCTATGTTGTATGGCTTAGAGACAGACAGCTATATTGTATGGTTTAGAGACAGACAGCTATGTTGTATGGTTTAGAGACAGACAGCTATGTTGTATGGCTTAGAGACAGACAGCTATATTGTATGGTTTAGAGACAGACAGCTATGTTGTATGGTTTAGAGACAGACAGCTATGTTGTATGGCTTAGAGACAGACAGCTATATTGTATGGTTTAGAGACAGACAGCTATGTTGTATGGTTTAGAGACAGACAGCTATGTTGTATGTTTTAGAGACAGACAGCTATGTTGTATGGCTTAGAGACAGACAGCTATATGTATGGTTTAGAGACAGACAGCTATGTTGTATGGTTTAGAGACAGACAGCTATGTTGTATGGTTTAGAGACAGACAGCTATGTTGTATGGTTTAGAGACAGACAGCTATTTGTATGGTTTAGAGACAGACAGCTATGTTGTATGGTTTAGAGACAGACAGCTATGTTGTATGGTTTAGAGACAGACAGCTATGTTGTATGGTTTAGAGACAGACAGCTCTGTTGTATGGTTTAGAGACAGACAGCTATTTGTATGGTTTAGAGACAGACAGCTATGTTGTATGGCTTAGAGACAGACAGCTATGTTGTATGGTTTAGAGACAGACAGCTATGTTGTATGGTTTAGAGACAGACAGCTATGTTGTATGGCTTAGAGACAGACAGCTATGTTGTATGGTTTAGAGACAGACAGCTATGTTGTATGTTTTAGAGACAGACAGCTATTTGTATGGTTTAGAGACAGACAGCTATTTGTATGGTTTAGAGACAGACAGCTATGTTGTATGGTTTAGAGACAGACAGCTATATTTTAGACTACAGTCACGCTGCAGGAAAAGCTGCAGAGCTGGAGGTAGCAGAGACTAAAATGTCGAGGTTCTCTCTGGGAGTAACAAGGATGGATAGGATCAGGAGGAGCGAGTACATCAGAAGGACAGCTCACGTCAGCAAACGTCTAGTTTGGAGAAAAGGCCAGAGAGGCCAGACTGAGATGGTTTGGATGCTGAGGTTGGAAGGAGGCCTAGAGGAAGACCAAAGGGATGTATAGTGAAAGAGGACATGAAGTCAATTGGTGTGAGAGAAGAGGAGGCAGAGGACAGGGTGAGATGGAGGCAGGTGACTGGCAGGCTGTGGTGACCCATGACGGGAACGGCCGCAAGGACAATAGGATGTGGAATTGATCAATTTCACTTGAGTTGCAGTCTTTTTCGATCTACACAAAATCTCTTGGCCAAATATAGCTGATCCACAAGGATCGGATATATTCAGAACAAGAACCCCTTTTGGTGTTTTAAGCATTATGTTATACTTTAGCTGTTGAAAAATAGCAGATCTACAAGCTCATAGCACGGCACCGAGTGCCGCGCTACAAGCTTGTAGGTCTGCTATTTTTTTGAAATCGTGAAAATGTGGTGCATATCTTTGAATGTATATTCTTTCAGAGCGAACGTTTTTAACTCAAATATTTGCTTCTGGGGGGTCCTTGAATTTTAAGATGGGGTCAGTGGCCAATTACATATCATTTTTGGGGTCCTGAAATATTGAGCACCACTGATGAGTGGTGCGATTGAGATTTTTCAGAAAATTGTCATGATTTAGAAGACATAACACTGCGGTTCCGATGCGGTGAAATACTGTTTTTAGAATCGTAATTTCTCGGATTCTTCTTTTTTGGGTCAAAACAAGCTATAGCTTGATTCGCGGCTCATTTCTCTAAACGATATGATCCTAGTTTATATGTTTTGGGTGGATTAAATTAAATGACAATCGCGGGACGGATTTTTACTTCCTGACTTGCAGTTTCCGGCCAAATCGGCTTTCAAACTAAAGGTGCTCGCCCTTGAAAATACATGCCGTGCGGCGTCTCTGAGCTCTTTTACTCTGAAAGGTCCCCCCCTTTCGTTCCCCACCAAAACCGGGAGGCATAATCTTCCATTCTTACCTCGTGCCGGTCACGCTAAAGTCTTTCTAGAAGCGTTAATATTCCAAACGAGAGGCATGCTGAAGCCAGAAATGAAGACAGAACATTGCCCATCTGGTCAAAACCATGGAGAGTTCCCTACATTAAGAGATACGAGCCATTCTTTTCGATCGACAAAAATAAATGAACGGCAGCGCGCATGCGCGAATCACAAGGAGTACATTGCCAAAGGAGAGGCCAACCAAAAAAATATATATATATTTTTTATCAATAACAAAAAAAAGTAAAAAAGATACCTACATGTCCAAGGCACCTCATGGTTTTGATATAAAAGACGTGTTTACACGTCCAAGTCCAAAATTGTGTTAATACGACATAAATGTAAGGTGCTATAAAGTATCAATGTAATCCAGGCGGTGCTGTGGATGAAAAAAGTTATTTAGAGCAGCAGTGGCATCGATTCGATACTCCTGGATATACCTGTGCAAACAAAACAGAACAAAACAAGACGATCCACAGGGTGGAAGAACACATTTTGGCACAGAGGCACTTTGATCAGCTGCATGAGAAGCCTCTGCGCACGCACGCACGCACGCACGCACGCACGCACGCACGCACGCACGCACGCACGCACACACACACACACACACACACACACAAACACTGAGAGAGAGAGAGAGGGAGACGGGTGGGGGGTGGCAGTTCTTGGATTTAATCTGCCAACTTTCTCTGAACACTCGGCAGAGTCGGAGCCATGCACACTCTCACATCTAATCCGACGATTTGGCTCAGGGCGAGATTAAGGGTTAGAGAGAGAGAGAGAGAGAGAGAGAGAGAGAGAGAGAGAGAGAGAGAGAGAGAGAGAGAGAGAGAGAGAGAGAGAGAGAGAGAGAGAGAGATATGAGAGAGATGGAATGGTTGGAAGCAGCAGGAGGAGATGGGGGGGTGTGGGGGTGATGACAGAGTGGAGCTGGAGGCATCAGAGGACCAGAGTGGATTACAAAGAAATGAGATTTGATAAAAGAAGAGAAGAGAAGAATAAATTGGAGGAATAATAATAGAGGAATAAGACCTGCCAAGGAATGCATGTTCCCAACCAGCATGAGCCAAAGGGGAGGCCCACTGGTTGTGGTGTGAAGGCCCCCAAATAATTGGCCAAAACCCTACGATTGTAATGGTAATAGTAATACAAAAAAAACAAGTAGAATGAATGAAGGTAAAAGGAAATGGCATTTTTCTGTAAAACATTGAAAAATAGGGGCCCCGATAAATGACCCTAGGTGGAAACCAATCAATTGATCGGCTCTGAAAATTCAAGTGGCCCACCCATATCTGACCACTGCAGCCGCCCTGGTCCAGAAAAGGTCAGAGAGAGAGAGAGAGAGAGACTGAGGGAGAGAGGGAAAGAGAGAGAGAGATAGATCCCGGGCTGCCAAGACGGAATCAGCTCTGTCGTGATTGTCAGATGGAGGGCTGTTGCAGCAGCTGTTGATGAAGATGCTATATTATATATGCTTATATCCATTCACTCTGATAAGGATGCTACGCTTCTAAATACTCAGTGCTCCATTCACCCTCACTGCACAGAAGGCTGTTAACCCATTTCGGACTGACGTCGAAATTAAAAAAATGTCTTCTAAAATCTGACAGTTTTCTGAAAAACCTTATGTTTCTGTATCAGTGGTGCTCAATATTTCATGTCAAGGACCCCAAAAAGTATATGTAATTGGCCGCCGACGAAGCAAAGATTTGATTTAAAATGTTCGCTCTGGAAGAATATATATTTGAAATTTGCGCCACATTTTCACCATTTTCCAAAAATAGCAGACCTACAAGCTCGTAGCGCGGCACTCGGTGCCGCGCTATGAGCTGGTAGATCTGCTATTTTCCAATAGCTAAAGTATAACGTAATACTTAAGACACCAAAAGGGTGGCCCAGGCGGTGGCGTAACCGTCTGGGCACCCGACTGGTAATCCAGTCGCAGTGTGCCGCGGGTTCGACTCCCGAGCCCGACACGGCCTTTACTGCATGTCTTCCCCCATCTCTCTCCCGTTTCCTGTCAGCCTACTGTCTGTCCCTTCAAAAACCAATAAAAGGCGTAAGCCGCAAAAAAAAATCTTAAAAAAATAAATAAAAAAAAAAGACACCAAAAGGGGTTCCCGTTCTGAATGGATTAATGAGGATGCTATGCTTCCACTCATAGTGGATCAGTGCACACTGAGCAGGCAGCGCACAGGGCCTGAAGCCATCACTTGACTCGCGGTGCCGCCACACACAGTGCGAGCGCTCCGGGGCGCATGTCACCCGTATTAGGGGCGAGCTATAGCGCCACGCAAGAGCAAATGTGTCTTTAAATAAAATGAAAATAAAGCGAGGTGGGCCCTGCTGTTGGCTCGGGGGCCAGTATAGGGTAGACGTGTGAGAGAGTGGGTGACAGCGGCTGGGGTCTGGGTTGATCTTAACTAACGATATACAGGAGAATGTAAGCCTAGATATTAACACTGCTGTAAGCATTAAAGCAGTGGTTCTCAAAGGACCATGGCTCCTTGAGGGCATGCATTCCTGGGGTGGCAGTGGCTCAGGGGTAGAGTGGCCCTGAAGAGCAGCCAGATGAGGAACCGTGAGGTTCCCAGTTCGATCCCCCGGGCTCCACCAGAGTTTGTGTCGAAGTGTCCTTGAGCAAGACTCTGAACCCCTAATTGCTCCTGATGAGCCGGTTATTGCCTTGTTCGGTTTCCTCCGTCATCGGTGTGTGAATGTGTGAATATATAATGCACAATCTATATGTAAATCGCTTTGGATAAATGCGCTATATAGATGCACCATTTACCATTTTCCTCAGAGGGTCACAGCAAACGAAATGTAATCACTTTACCCCCTATACTATACTGTACTAGCAGTCTATTCTGGCCAGCATTGCCAGACTAATATCACTACAGAGATATGAAGAAAATGTTTAGCTCAGGCAGATACATAGAATTATTTGAATTATTTGACAATAACATTTCGCTATGGTTTGAACATATCTGAGTGCATGGTCTCTAACTGACCCTATAGAGTTGCCTTCTCATTGTGCTTCACGGCTCATGGAGTATAAAGAAGGCTATACTGTAGCCTCTATGCGTTCCACCTGAGCAGAGAGGCTATCCATGCAGTGATGCAGCATAAAAAATATAGCAGATCCGCAAGCTCCGAAATGTGCCTCAAAACTAATTGAAATTTAATTCGATTTTCTTTTGCATATTAATTTGCATGAGAGTTTAAATTCCCAAATAGCAAAATAATTCATGAAACAAACCAATTTAAACAAACAAATCTAAACTAAGAAATGCATGATAAGGCTACAATTAAATAGTGAATATATCCATATCTCTCTCTATCATTTCCCTGTTGTCGGGTAGAAAGTACATTGTATGTTAAAGCCTTTTGTGGTTTTTTCGTATGTCCTGCGTCGCGCGAAGCAGCGCTTTTTGAGCCTGAAGATCTGCTGCTTTTGATGCTTTTGAATTTGAATCCTGAAAAGTAACAGTTTTGGACTTGGATGAGGTTTCTACTCGACTCGACAGAGACGACATCCTCTCATCTCATATATAATCATATTTGTATAACCATTAACTCCATAGACACACATACTGTACAAACAGAAAACGTACAAAGACCACGGCACTCCATCTTTAAACCCATTCAGGCCTGACGTCGAAATTTAAAAAAAAGTTTTCTAAATCATGACAATTTTCTGAAAGATTTGAGGTACATTTTAACGATTTTTCAAAAATAGCAGACCTACAAGTTCATAGCGCGCCACTCGGTGGCGCGCTATGAACTTGTAGATCTGCTATTTTTCAATAGCTTAATTATAACATGGGTTAAATAACCATTCATGTTGTGAGGAGGACCAGGGGAACGATCCTCAGAACGTCTTTTTTTAAAATCAAATCCTTAATACTTACAGGGGAAATTCGGTCCTCACAATAGTCTGTAGTAATGCAAATGCATATGTGCGTGTGGCCGCGCGTAAACACACACCTATATCCCATGTTCTCATGGAGTCCTCGGCAGGTGATGGATGACTATTTCTCACAGAAGAGGCCCGAGGGAACTTGTAGCGGCCATGGGGGGAGAGGTGGAGGTCTTGTGGTGGTGGGGTGGGTGGGGGGTTGGGGGGGTCACTGCGTCACACAAATCCATCGTCCTCCTGTTGTGGGAATCTCCTTGGGTCGTCCCCCCAAGGGGGCTGTCGCCTCCAGCACTAATAGGAAATATAACTAAGTCACAGTCCAGAATTCCGAGTGAGTGCGGTGGCTTTCCGGGAGGCCGCTTGGGAACCGTAAAGGTTCCCACCAGTTCGATCCCGGGCTCCCCCCCCCTCCCCCCACAGTTCTATTATTGACTGTCTTTGTTGGGAATAACCCTTTGAGATGCAGCATCTTGTTTTCTAAGTAATGACAGTGGTACAATATATACTGTGAACAACAGACAGACCTCCAAGCAAGCACATATAGGTGCATCATTCTCTGTGTGTGTGTGTGTGTGTGTGTGTGTGTGTGTGTGTGTGTGTGTGTGTGTGTGTGTGTGTGTGTGTGTGTGTGTGTGTGTGTGTGTGTGTGTGTGTGTGTGTGTGTGTGTGTGTGTGCGTGTGTGCGTGTGTGTGTGCGTGCGTGCGTGCGTGCCTCTGTGTGTGTGTGTGTGTGTGTAAAAATGTCAGTACTCTGTATCCTGATCATATTCATTGTAGAGTGTTTGTTCAGTAGCAGATGGTCTGCTCTGCCCGTCTCTGCGGTTCTGTAATAAACAGAAAAGACATTTTCAGGTGGGTTGCCAATCTCACTCAATCACGGAGAGAGTACCCATTTATCAGCCTCAATTTGGTAGTGCTCCAGATTTCAATTTGGTCTCCGCTCACTTCTCTGTGTCATCATCACTTCCACAATGTCAGTTGTTGGTTTTTTATTTGTATCCTGTATCCTGAGTTCTGTCTCTCTCTCTTTCCTGACATGGATGGAATTGTTATCTCAACCCGGGGGAAATGCATTTTCCTGTTTTATTTTATACTAAAGAAATTCCACATTAAAGGACAACTTTCGTTAAAGGTTCATGTTTTAGGTTGTTAATAGAGAAAGTAAAAGGTGAGTAATTTTTTTTTTGAATGTGCTGCTTTCTTTCGTTTTAGGGATTTTAGCTGTTTTTGACAGGGGGTGGGGGCATTCGAGCACGGGGCTAAATATGTATTTCTTTACAAAATTTGATAGTGATTTCTTTTTTTATTCTTTACTATAGTCCTATACTAGACCCCAAGAAATTACATTTGGCCACAAAAGATCACGGGATCTACTGAATGTGTCATTCAGTAGATCCTGTGATCTTGTGATCCTGTGGTCTTCCCCCCATCTCTCTCCCCATTTCCTGTCAGCCTACTGTCTGTCCCTCCATATAAAAAAATAAAGGCGACGGCCACAAAAAAAACATTAAAAAAAAGATATAGGACATTGATTTACGAAGAAACACAAAAAGTTAGAATATGGACATAGGAGGCTTTTGCCCGACAGCAACAATCTGCTATTTCTGGCGAAGAGATGAAACAAGCGGTGAAGAACAGTTGTATGAAGTGAGTACCGGTGCAGTTCTGTGAGACCAGAGAGGGCTTAACCCAATTAGGCCTGACGTCGAAATTAAAAAAATGTCTTCAAAATCCTGACAGTTTTCTGAAAAACCTTATGTTTCTGTATCAGTGGTTCTCAATATTTCATGTCAAGAACCCCAAAAAATGATATGTAATATGCCTCTGCCCCCCCATCTGAAAATATGTTCTTCTAGGGACCCTCCCCAGAAGCAAAGATTTGAGTTAAAATGTTCACTCTGTAAGTCTGTAATAATATATATTCAAAGATTTGAGGCACATTTTCACGATTATTCAAAAATTGCAGACCTACAAGATCATAGCGCGGCACTCGGTGCCGCGCTATGACCTTGTAGATCTGCTATTTTTCAATAGTTAAAACACCAAAAAGGGGTTCCCGCCCAGAATGGGTTAAGTGGTTTTCTAAGAGCTGGACAGGCCTCTATGTCTTCCTCGGTGGGGATGGATGGGGAGCCTATTCATTTTGTTCAGCAGCGCGGGCGGGCGGCCTGGCCGCCCCCTAAAGAACCGTTGTAGCTACGTGGTTACAGTACAGTACAGTGGGCGTTTGTATTTATAGCCGAGCGCTTCAAAGAAGCCTCTTCTGCCTGGCTTGGCGTGTTCGCGTGCAGAGCCGGGTAAATATAGCATCCTCTTTTCTTTTCCTTCTGCAGGTTCAGGGTCCGCACGTACGCCTACGAGACATCATCGGTTTCTCGCCTTTCTCGTTCTTTCTCTCATCACCTCTCTCTCTCTCTCTCTCTCTGTCTCTCTCTCTCTCTCTCTCTCTCTCTCTTTCTCTTTCTCTCTCTCATTGAAATTCAATTCAATGGGGCTTCATTCTCGTGAGAAAACATGTTTAAATTCCCAAAGCAAAATATGAAACAAACCAATTTCAACAAACGGGAAAAAAAGGCTGTGTCTAAGGAAAGAAGGCTGTGTCTAAGAAATATATCGATAGTACTTTCAAAAGGTTTGAACATTTTATACTGAAATACATTTTGTTCTTACAGAGCTGAGCTCTAACAATATGTTCCTTTGGATAGCGGACTCTTGTGTATTAATAGTTTTGTATAGGTAGACCGTTATCTCTCTCTCTCTCTCTCTCTCTCTCTCTCTCTCTCTCTCTCTCTCTCTCTCTCTCTCTAAGGGGCTTTATTGGCATAAGACAACATACTGTTTAAATTGCAAAACAGCGCTTAGCAAAGGATGAAACAAACCAATCGAAACTATCTGAACAGAGAAATGAACAATTAAATAGGGAATACAGCGATATGTAAACTGAGCTGTGCTGTGTGCCGCATTGCAATTTAGGACAAACTGGCTTATTATGAAACCATCATTTCATTTTACTTTTTTTGTATTCACTTTTTGTAAATGTATGCCTTATTGTTCTCAACCAGTGGTCCTTGAGGGCCTGCAAGCCTCTGCAAGCTCCTAGATCTGCTACTGTCTTTTTTCAATCTGAATCCTGAAAAAAAACAGTTTTGGACAAAATATGAGGTTTGCACCCGACAGAGACGACATGTACAGTTCTACCTCCTCCAGTCATGTGACATCTTATGTGGACACGCACGCACGCGCACACACACACACACACACACACACACACACACACACACACACACACACACACACACACACACACACACACACACACACACACACATCCTGAAAAGTAACAGTTTTGGACAAAATATGAGGTTTGCACCCGACAGAGACGACATGTACAGTTCTACCTCCTCCAGTCATGTGAGATCTTATGTGGACACGCACGCACGCGCACATACACACACACACACACACACACACACACACACACACATGGCTAAGGTGCAAATTGTGTGTCAGGCATATGACTCTATGAATAATGTAAATTATGTAAGTTGTCCTCTCTCTCTCTCTCTCTCTCTCTCTCTCTCTCTCTCTCTCTGTGTACGCTGTATAACTCTCCCTTTGAAGAGAGTTTAATGTGTGATGTGTTTAACCCGCTGGTGTACCAGTCACGTGTGTGCGTGTGCGTGTGCGTGTGCGTGTGCGTGTGCGTGTGCGCGTGTGCGCGTGTGTGTGTGTGTGTGTGTGTGTGTGTGTGTGTGTGTGTGTGTGTGTGTGTGTGTGTGTGCGTGCGCGGGGGCGCGCGCCCGCTGTAAGCAGTGCTCCATGCAGTGTGACAGTTGACAGGCAGCATTACCAGTCTGGTTTCCTACTTAATCCTGCTCTGAGTCAGAGAGAGAGTGGGGGGGGGGGGGGCACGGGAGAGAGACTGTATCTTCTAGCAGAGGGGGGGGGGGGGGGGGGCGGGAGAGAGACTGTATCTTCTAGCAGAGAGAGAGAGAGAGTGGGGGGGGGCACGGGAGAGAGACTGTATCTTCTGCAGAGAGAGAGAGAGAGATCATGACCACGGAGGGCCTCGGTCAGACTCGTCCACACACACACCAACACACACACACATCACTCATCGTGCTAACTTGCTTCTCGACCGAACCTCCCCCCACACACACACCCATCCCATCCCATTACCGAGCTAATGAGCTCGGTAATGGCCACTGGTGTGGTCTGCTTCCACACCAGTGACTGCAGTGACTGGGACCACAGCTGACACGTGTGTGTTGCGCGCGCACGTGTGTGCCGTGTGCGTCTGCCTGCATGTGTGCTGCGTGCCTGATGCACACATTCGCGATCCATCATCCTCTTCCCACTTTTCCTCCTTTTCCACCCACCCATCCATCCACCCACCACCCAGCTCCTCCCCATCCTCACAGCAGGAGCATGGTGCGTGCGTGCGTGCGTGCGTGCGTGCGTGCGTGCGTGCGTGCGTGCGTGCGTGCGTGCGTGCGTGCGTGCGTGCGTGCGTGCGTGCGTGCGTGCGGGTTGGCTCAGGGGGTTGGACAACCTGTCATTTCTGACAGCACACGTCTTCATGTGCAGCCTAGACGTCCATTGCTGTATGTATGCAATGGACAGATGAGGACAGATGATGCATGGGACGACAGACTCTACAGTTGGGTGCCACCGATATTGTCCCTTATCATTTGACCCATTTAGGCCTGACCTCAATTTTTTTTTAAATCCTTCTAAATCCTCCAGTTTTCTGAAATAAATATTTTCACGATTTTTCAAAAATAGCAGACCAACAAAGCTCGTAGCGCGCCACTCGGTGGCGCGCTATGAGCTTGTAGATCTGCTATTTTTCAATAGCTAAATTATAACATAATTAAATAAAATAAATAAAATAAAATAACATAAAAATAACTGTCCTTTTGCGCAGATCACGCAAACCTCAGCAAAAAGAAAAGGACAATATCGATGGCCTCCAACTGTATGTCCCATCTGACGATGGGATTGACGGACAGACCTGGAGAGCGTTACGTCCCATCTGCCGGGAGGACATGCAGAGAGAGCACCTTACGTCCCATATGAGGGGAAGGAGGGAGCTGAGAGCACCAGTGTTGATTTTGACAGCAAGTTTGATTTAGTTTCTCATATAGAAAAAATCACACCCGTGTGAACTGAGTGGTGTAAGGTCTTATATAGACTGATCAGCTGTGGTCTGACGTAATGTCTGACGTAATGAAATCACACCCGTGTGAACTGGGTGACCATAGCAACCATGCTCATTTTTTTTGGTACGAACAGACACGGGTACATTTGTTTTGGTACGAACAGACACGGGTACAAAGCCAGTTGTTGGAGTGGTTTACACCACTCAAAAATGTATTTAGTCTGCTATTTTCAGAGTGCAACCAAGCATAGCATGCCTTGTCTTTTATAGTTCTACTGCGTCTCTTCTCCACTAGTCCCTCCATTTTAGTATAGTTTTTATTCGTTGGCGCGAATTGTCATTATATTTAGTCGTATAGCTTTAGTCATCATAGCTTAGTTTTTATTTCGTTTTTATTTTGATTTGTTTATTATCATGCAGTGAAAATAAGCTATGGTCGACGGACATTTTTTTGTCGACAAAATGCTAGGAGGAGTGACACATGGTGACGACGACAGCCTGTATACATCGTTGCTAGGAGGATGCTAGGAGGAGTGACACATGGTGACGACGACAGCCTGTATACATCGTTGCTAGGAGGATGCTAGGAGGAGTGACACATGGTGACGACGACAGCCTGTATACCTCGTTGCTAGGAGGATGCTAGGAGGAGTGACACATGGTGACGACGACAGCCTGTATACATCGTTGCTAGGAGGATGCTAGGAGGAGTGACACATGGTGACGACAGCCTGTATACATCGTTGCTAGGAGGATGCTAGGAGGAGTGACACATGGTGACGACGACAGCCTGTATACATCGTTGCTAGGAGGATGCTAGGAGGAGTGACACATGGTGACGACGACAGCCTGTATACATCGTTGCTAGGTCAACTCAACTGTATGACGGATAGGAGGAAAGAAAAATCATTGTGGCAAAGACAGCCCCCCCCCCACCCCCTCGTTTCTGTCAAGATAGAGGGAGGAGGCCGGGGCGAGGAGAACAGGCTATATAGAGCGATGGAGAGAGGAGGAGGAGGAGGAGGAGGAGGACTAGAAGCGGTACCGATAATTAACATACTTTGACGTAAAAGTATCAATACAATTCAGTTTTATTTTTTGCATGTCATATGAAAGCATGAGGGAATCATAGTTTCAAATTGACATAATATATTGGTTTGACCCGCTATAGTTTTGGAGATATATGGCTTATAGAGTGTATAGATGTCTTGCACAGATTATAGAGACTTAAGAAAAGTGAAAGATTCACATCTGTGGTCTGTGGCATTTAGGGGGCGCTGTTTTCCCTTCATTGCTGAAAGGTGGGGGTTTGAGGAATGTATCCCACACACACGCGCACGCACACACACACGCACGCATGCGTACACACACGCACGCACGCACACACACACACGCACGCGCGCACGCTGTCACAGCTGTCTATGCACTGTAGAATCAGTACGGAGGATTTTCCTATATACAACAACCACAGGGTAGATGAAGCAGACTTCTATGAACCCGCTCTGTCTGTCTTCACTATACTCCCTCTCAGTGTCGTCGCGCTACACTTCCCCGCCGATGTGTTTTGGACATATCATGTCCCGCATCTGTCTCAGCGGAGACATGCAGAGACACGACCCACCGAGACGAGACCGCCCCTGCCGGCTCCTTCTGCCCCCTGTTCTGTCAATTCAACTCTGAGCGTAACCCAACGGAGCCGCAGAGTGTCCTTAACACTTGCAGTGTTAGGCCTCACTCACACGGTCGCAACAGATTGCTGTATGCTTGTTGTATACAAAGGGTGTGACACAGCTTGCCCCAATGCATTTCCAATGGGAGTCACATGGTCTGACACAACACTTGTGTTGTATGAGGGGGAGGGGCGCAGTCGAAACACAGCCGAAAGCCATACAACAGCTTGTAGTCCAAAATGTAGTCCTCAAACCATGTGACTTCCATTGGAAATGCATTGGGGCGGCCATGACACTCACAGCATTCATACAACAAGCATGCAGCAATGCTGCAAAGGTCTGAGTGAGGCCCTAGTGGAAAGTAACTAAGTATAGGCTATACATTTACTCATGTACTAATGTGAGTACTTTCCCCACCACTGGTATAGAGTCCACAGTACCGTATACTATAGGTAGTATATTAATTTCCTTTGATTAGTTTGTCCGTCAGCCGGTTGGTTTATTGTGCGAGGAGCTTGGTTACCATGGAAACATCCATGGAGGCATCAAAATGTGACGCCGCTTACAGACACTGCAGTACCTTTGAGGAAGGAAGACGCTGGAGAAACTCAGACAGCTAGGTTTAACCCATTTTGGGCGGTAAATGTAAATGGTAAATGTTGCATTTATATAGCGCCTTTATCCAAGGCGCTTTACAGAGATTGTGCATTACATTCACCCATTCACACACACATTCATACACCGATGGCAGCGGAAACCATGCAAGGCACCAACTAGCACATCGGGAGCAATTAAGGGGTTCAGTGTCTTGCTCAAGGACACTTCGACAGTAACTCTGGGGGAGCCCGAGTTCGAACTAGCAACCTTACGGTTACCATCCAGCCACTCTACCCCTGAGCCACCGCCGGCCCGGGAAGTGGGAACCCCTTTTGGTGTTTTGTCATACTTTAGCTATTCAAAAATAGCAGATCTACAAGCTCATAGCGCGGCACTTGGTGCCGCGCTACGAGCTTGTAGATCTGCTATTTTTTGAAAAATCGTGAAAATGTGGCCCAAATGTTTGAATATATTAAAGAGCGTTTTTTGCTCAAATCTTTGCTTCTGGGGGGTCTGCAGCCAAATACAGATAATTTTGGGGGTCCTTGACATAAAATAGTTTGAGCACCACTGACATAGAAATATGGGTTTTTCAGAAAACTGTCATGATTTAGAAGAAAGACATTTTTAGAATCTGGTCTCAGGTCTAAATGGGTTAAGCTCTTTGAGTCAACAGGGTTCAAAGTAAAAATGGACGACGTTTCGATGTATCCGTCACATCTTCGTCAGGTCACGATGACTCATTTTTGCTTAAAGGAGCATTCAGTGATTTGGGTCCACCCGGTAACAAGATGTGCACATGCACACGCTCTACAGTGGGGGGAAGTACAACAGACCAACAGCACGTGCACCAATGCCCGCCCCACTCGATCATGATTGGAGGAAGGCCCCTCTCATCCTGATTGGATGAAGGCTTTGCCACCCAAAGCCCAAACCGAAACTAGGGTTTTTTTTACCCCAGGGGCTCATTGGGGACAGGGAGGAACTCCTTATATGGTCAGCACACTTTATAGTAGGGAGGATTATCCAAAAAATAAGAAAAAATAAGTGATATTTGAATTAAGTGAAATCACTGAATATACCTTTAAAGGTTTCATGACATTAATTTATTTATTTTTCGTTTTTCTCTTTTAGGTTTTATGACCTCAATTACACAAAAAAACCCTGAACTTTGAACATTCAGTGGATTTTCTGTGGTCTGGGATTTTTGTCTGTGTCTGTGAAGCCTTTTGAGCTGCAATGAAAACTGGCAAAACAGTAAAAAACAGTGACATCTGCTGGGAAATCACATTGTCATAAATGGGATTTGCAGGCTGTGACATCACAGTCAGCAGGAAAATCAGAGCACTTGTTTGAGCCAGAAAACCCCCAGACCCGAAAATCTACTGAATGTTAAAAGTTCAGGTTTTTTGTGCAATTGAGAAATTGCTTCAGAAAACTTAAAAAATGTAAGAGAAATTACAAAAACTTTTTTTATGTCACAATCCCTTTAAACTGCGGTACCTTTCTCATGGTCCTATAGTTCAGTGGTTTCCAACTTTACTAACTTAGACTTTAGTTCCTCCCGTTCCTATTGGAACATTTGGGCGACGAGTCTCCTCCATTTGCTCCGGTCTCTGGCGACCCTTCTTGCTCCGTGCCAGCTGACACCCATCTCGCTTATACTGTAGGTCTTCCTTGGCTGTCTGTCTCCATGTCTTATTTGGCCTCCCTCTCTTCCTCTTTCCACCTTCTGGCATCCATCCAGTGTGTGCGTGCGTGCGTGCGTGCGTGCGTGCGTGCGGTCGGTCTTGGATAATGATGGTCGTGATTGCATAATTGCAACGCCTTGGAGGCTGAGCTGAGCAGAGGGGTGTTGGGGATGCAGCCGGTGGCATGTGCATGGCTGTCTGTCTGTCTGTCTGTCTGGCTGGCTGGCTGGCTGCAGGGTTAATGGCCCTTACTGCATAGCCAGAATGCCTTCCCAATCTGTATCAACGTGCTATTAACCACCATGGAATACCTCTGTTTATGTGGCATCTTCCAGAAGGTTTGGAAAAGGGTTAAATGATTGTGCTGGAGGGTGTTGTGGAATTCTGGGTCAATCTGTCATTGATGAGGCAAGAGGGGTCTGAGACCATATTCTCGGTGGCGATGGTAAATTGTGCATTTATATAGCGCCTTTATCCAAGGCACTTTACATGGATTGTGCTGCTGCATTACATTCACCCATTCACACACACACACACACACACACACACACACACACACACACACACACACACACACACACACACACACACACACACACACACACACACACACACACACACACCGATGGAAAGGAAACCATGCAAGGCCGAGGCAATTAGGTTTTAGGTGTTTTGCTCAAGGACACTTCAACACTAACTCTGGGCGAGCCTGGGATCGAACTGGAAACCTTCCGGTTCTTCTTTAACCCATTTTGGGCGGGAACCCCTTTTGGTGTTTTAAGCATTATTTAATAATTTAGCTATTGAAAAATAGCAGCTATTTTTGAAAAATCGTGAAAATGTGGCACAAATCTTTGAATATATATTCTAATTTTGCTTCTGGAAGGTCCCTGGAACAACATATTTTCAGATGGGGGTCGGCGGACAAATACAGATAATTCTGGGGGTCCTTGACATGAAAAAGGTTGAGTACAACTGACACAGAAACATGTCAGGATTTAGAAGACATTTGTAGAATCGGCCTCAGGTCTAAATGGGTTATCATGGGAAGAGGTCCAACAACGCTCAGGTCGGTGGTAGGGCAGCTCTGCCAACGAGCACAGGGATCAGACCATAGTTATACTCAATTATGTATGCATGTATTTGGTGTATGTGTGTATGTATATATATATATATTTATTTTATTTCCTCCAGACTGTTCCGACTATCCTTGGGATTGTGGGTGGGGGGAGGGTGGGATAGGGGATTGAGTTTTATTTTTATATTTTATGTGTCTGTCTAATACTTGCCCCTGGGCTATTGTCGAAAAACCTGAATAAAAAGATTTTGAAAAGAAAGACCATAGTTATACTCTCTAGCTGCACTACAAGGACAAGCTGAACCATAGCAAGACAGGCTGTACCCAAAACAATAGCTAGAATCAGAACGTCCCCGTTTGTTCTATGTGTGTGGGTGGTACCAGATCATGGTCGCTCCCTCTTGTGTTGTGGCGGTGGGTGTCATCACTCTCTTTGGAGAGGTAGTTAGACGGCACAGTATATGAGGGCACTGTCACTTCACATAATTTAACCCATTTAGGCCTGACGTCGAAATTAAAAAAACGTCTTCTAAATCCCGATGTTTCTGTATCAGTGGTGCTCAATATTTCATGCCAAGGACCCCAAAAATGATATGTAATTGGCCGCCCACCCCCATCTGAAAATATGTTGTTCCAGGGACCAGCAGAAGAAATGATTTGAGTTAAAACGTTCGCTATGAAAGAATATATATTCAAAGATTTGCGCCACATTTTCACGATTTAAAAAAAATAGCAGATCTACAAGCTCATAGCGCGCCACTCGGTGGCGCGCTATGAGCTTGTAGATCTGCTATTTTTCAATAGCTGCTAAATTATAACATCATTTTTCAAACACCAAAAGGGGTTCCCGCACAAAATGGGTTAATAACACCAATCCCAATGATTCATTTGCTTAACCCTGTCTTCCACCCTGAGCCACCCCAGACTAGAGCAAAGTGTGTGGGAATTACGTGGCTCATCACGGGGCTTATAATCGTATCGTGCTCCACCTCAGCAATCCATCGTCCAGCATAATGAAAGTGGACAGACAGACAGACACCCTCGCTTTTGGCCGACACCGACAATATAAGCCACTCCGACCTACTTATTCCTTGCTTGCTTTATTCTAATTACTGTAGTAGGGCTATAAAAAAAAAGATGGTGTTTTTTAGTTTTTCCCTGTCTGGCACTGCATGGGTGATCATAGCCTAAAAAAAACTGCCAGGGCGAATTTAATTTGCTCTGGCATATTCACATTTATAGTGTATAAGGGTCTATTCTTGCCAGCTTTGGAAAACGTCTGCCAGTGATTCTGTTGCCCAGAACAGTTGCCCTCACCTGATTTACGGTCTATTATCTCTTCTTGATAGACATTTATATTGCATATTTTGAAAGGTATATTGTCCATATAGGCCTAAAATGAAAAAGGTCTAATAATGCCAGCCCAGCATTCAGGTATATTGTCTCTGTCGGGTGGAAACCTCATACAGTATGTGGGGCCGTTTCTGACCGAGGCTAAGTCATTGAATATCTTTTATTTTTTGTTATTTTCATGTCAGGTGAAAGCAGGGAATCATAGCTTCAAATTGACATTGGTTGTTCAGTTTGACCCACCGGATTTGGAGATATGCATGGTTTATAGAGTAATGTTGAGAAAACAGGCTTGAAAGGTTCACTTCTGTGGACATTACATTTCAGATTTATTTCAGACATGCTCTAGTATGTGAAGAGTCTGCCTGTGCTATTAATTCAGTTTGGATAATAGTAATACAAATACAAAATCAGTTTTTCTCCTCTCCTGAACAGTTAGTCTTGCCACCATGACTCTCTCTGTATCAAAAACAGTCACATATGTCCAAAACTGTCCAGGATTTAAATTCCAAAGTATCAAAAGTAGCAAATCTACAAGCTCGCTTTGTGCTGCGTTTCAAGCTTGCGGATCTTCTACTCGTATCTGCTCTTGTATGACGCTGTAGTCTGACGAAACCATTCTGGGCGGGAACCCCTTTTGGTGTTTTAATTATGTTATGCTTTAGCTATTGAAAAATAGCAGATCTACAAGCTCATAGCGCGCCACCGAGTGGCGCACTATGAGCTTGTAGGTCTGCTATTTTTGAAAAATCGAAGAACGACTGACATAGAAACATAGCTTTTTCAGAAAACTGTCAGGATGTGGGAGACATTTATAGAATCTGATCTCAGGTCAAAATGGGTTAAATTACGAAAAAACACAAGAAGTTAGAATATGGAGATAAGAGGTTTCTGCCCGTCAGCAACAATATCTAGGCTACTATACAGTGGCGTGCACAGACATTTAGAGGGGCAGGTGCTCAAGTTAAAAAAGGGCACCTTGTGCAGCGCGTGGAACCGGCCGGTTGCCTTAATCCATTTTGGGCGGGAACCCCTTTTGGTGTTAGCATTATGTTATGCTTTAGCTATTGAAAAATAGCAGATCTACAAGCTCATAGCGCGCCACCGAGTGGCGCGCTATGAGCTTGTAGGTCTGCTATTTTTGAAAAATCAAAAAAAAAAGAGAAAAAAATGTTTTTTTTTTTTCTTTTTTTTTTCAAAAGGGCACATTGCCAAAAGGGCAGGGGGTGCTCTAGCACCCCCTAGTGTCTATCTGTGCACGCCACTGCTACTATATAACATCAAGCCGTGGTGTGCTGCTATCCCCTTGACGGCTGTTATAATGGCAATAACACACAGAGCCACACATAAAAAAATAACAAGCGTATATAGTAGCCTAGTTTAGATAATGTCCATTAAAAACCTTCTACCACCTTCTGTGTGGAGTTTGTATGTTCTCCCCGTGTCCCCTGGGGTAGGTACCCCCACAAAAAACATGCAGTAATCCTGGTCTCTAAACTGCCTCCCCCCTGGCCAGCCGGGGCGCCTGATGGAGGGGAAAGGAACTGGTTGGAATAACGTGTTCCTTCCACGTGCTACGTCCAACCAGGGAAACTCCCCCCCTGTCAGGTGTAAAGGAGCAACTTGGACACTCAGGCAGGAAGGAAGCATGAGTTCAAGTCCGTTGCTCTCCCCATGTCCCCCATATATGGGGACTAGGTTGGTGGAGGGTGTGTAGAGCCCAGGATCACATTAGATAATTGACACACAATCTTGGGATAAAAAATATTAAAAAAAAAAAAAAAAAACTTCTACTATTCTCCATCATGGTTTTCCACAGGCAATATTCAGAGTTCCTGCATGCGTACACATCACGGGACACGCCTGGGGAGTCACCTAGAAAGAGGAGCGTTGCAACAGTGGCGAAAATAGGCTTTATCAGCCATGGGTTTTCTGATGAAAGAGGCCCCTCGTACACGTTTTGGCACGGTTCTACACGTTACTTTGGCCAAATATTAATCTACAAACTCATTCATTAGCAGCATCACGTGTGCTGCCAGCTGCAGTGCAGAACGTGAAAGAAAACTTTCATTTCATATCAGCAATGAAATGAAATGAAATGAAATGATAACTATATTTACCCAGGGTATCTGGGCTAAGCTCAAGAACTTGTTTCCAGCCAGGCCCTGCTCATAGAACACATTTCATCGTAGTGGTTCAATGCCTTGTTCAAGGGCACTTCAGCGGTGGTAATTTTTTAACGTGTCGGACGGCTGATTCGAACTAGGAACCTTCCGGTATCAAGACCGCGCCGCTATCCGTTCGGCCACCGCTGCCACAATGTCGCACCGAGTGCTGAAATGGAGGATGTAAGAACACACATTTGTTAATTACATATATAGTAGGGTGAATATTTTGCTCCAAAGTCTTGTGTATGTTCCTCATGTTCAGGCTGGTGGCGTGTTGTTGTTATGTTTTAGGGGCGACTGTGGCTCAAGAGGTAGAGCATGTCGTCCAATGATCCATGGGTCGGCGGTTCGAATCCCGGCTCCTCCTGTCTACATGTTGAAGTGTCCTTGGGCAAGACACTGAACCCCAAATTGCTCCCGATGTGCTGGTTGGTGCCTTGCATGGTTTCTGCCGCCATCGGTGTATGAATGTGTGTGTGAATGGGTGAATGTAATGCATCTACATCTATGTAAAGCGCCTTGGATAAAGGTGCTATATAAATGCACCATTTACGCACGTTGACGGGTGCTTCCTCCTCCCAGTCACTGACGGGAGGAGGCCAATTACGCCTGTGCATAACAATTTTGAGGGTGTAATAATGAGACCCTCTTGTAGGCCTATAGGAAGGAGGCCAAACGCTGCATTAAATTCAGGCTGCAGGGGTAAAAAAAAAGCTAATTGTAGTCACGGTTAAAACACTTGAGTTTGGCAACCATACCTATAGGCCTGTCAACATTATTACATAATCGCCTAATCGCAATTATTTGAGATAATCACAATTTTTTTTGCATAATCGTCAATCGTTTCCATGTTGAGAAATGACCTTCCATACATTTTCAAACTTTTTTCAACACGTCTTACAAGCTTACAAACATGTAAGACGTGTTGTCTTTTTCAAAAATAGCAGAAATGGCAGATCTACAAGCATGCATTTTGTAATTTTTTTTTGAAAAATCTTAAATGTGTGAGTGATTTCTTTGTATTCCAGTATTTAAGTTATTTGTCATAATCTGCCTTGTGCAATTTGTGATCACCAGCCAAAAAGGCAAACAGAAATACAAATTGGAGAAGCAGCTTGGACTCCTCATGCATAGAAGGAAGCATGAGGTCAGTCCGTTGCCCCCCCAGGTTGGCAGAGGAAGTGTAGCGCCCAGGACTACATTAGATAATTGACACTGGGTGAAAAAATGGGTTACAAAATCGTGGGATAAAAAAACATGTTCAATGCAACAACAAAAAAACAATGAAATCTAAGTTAATCGTAATTATTTGTGTGACATTTAATCCTCAATTAATACTGGGTGTTAATAATGGTGTCGATTTACAATAGGAGAATGGAAACAAAGGTAGGGCATATTTATATGCATCATGCACAACAGCAAAGCAACAGTAACAGTTATGAGAAATATATATGGACAAAGTACTCAACTCAAAAATATAGATACTCCTGGTCAAAATATGACTCAACTGCAAGTGAACGTTGCTCTGTCAAAATGTATTCTTGAGTTAGTAGCCTTTGTACTTAGTTGTCCCACAGGTGGGTTGAGAACCACTGCTTTCACAGTAACACGTCACTGCCCTGAATTTTGTGCTCTGCTCTCTCATTGGCTGAGCCGGGGCAAAGGAAGGGAGGGTGACTGATTAACAAAATCACAACAGCTGTACAGCTAACACACTGACTGACGTAATGATTGAGGAGTCGGACAGTTCGTGTGTGTGTGTGCGTGCGTGCGCGCGCGCGGTTCAACGCGGCACGAGCTCACGGTGCGCACGCATGCGCAAGCTCGCGCAGAATGCGCAGTTCCGTAATATTGCTCGTGCGTGTGATTGTTTACCTATGTTTGTTTGTTTTGGAAAGAAAGTTAATTCGAGAGAAAAGGGCGGTATTTTTGTTTAGAGTAGCCTCTATATGGACTGAGTCTGAGTTCTTGGAGTTTATAGACACACTTAAGACTTTTGATAATAGTGTTTGGCATTTTCTTCACTTCACCAATAAGCTGCTGCTGCTGCTTCTCTCCATATATCTTCGTTTTGTGGATATTATTATTTCACCGTGAAGGCACGCATGCAGAAAACAAGAATGCATTCAAGGCTCCACCGGTGAGTAATTATTTATAGGGGAAAGAAAAGTCATTTTGGAAGGTGTTATGTGCACACATTCTCTCTCTCTCTCTCTCTCTCTCACACACACACACACACACACACACACACACAGATAGACAGACACACACACGCGCGTTGATGAGGCACCTTGTGATTTATGCCCATTACATGGAAAGCTTTGCCTTACTGGTGCATTCTCTGTACTAACCATAACAACATGTGAAGAGTTCCTCTATAGACTATAGTATAATGCTGTGTAAGTCGCATCTCTCTCCATGGATAATGTATTGTATTGTGTGTGATGATGGATGGGGGAAGAAGTCCACCATGGCTGAGTGCTGGCTGTGATTCACTTTTTGTTTGTCTGATCTGATTCTGATAGCCGGCTATAGCTCTCTCTCTCTCATGCAAGATAAATGACATGCACATGTTACAGTGTGTGTGTGTGTGTGTGTGTGTGTGTGTGTGTGGTCTTTAGTGAAGAATGCTCCAGATCAGGGGTGCCCAAAAGGTAGATTGTGATCTACCAGTAGATCACAAAGGCTGTGCAGGTAGACCACATGACATGCCCCCCCCAAAAATATAAAATAAATATCAAAATGTATTTTTTTTGCCACCTGCCACTTGAATTAAGGTGACTTGATTGATTGACATCAAAAAGTGCCTCGTCAGCTCAAACCCACAATGCAAGTCTTTGTTTTCAAGTGTGGTGTGCACAGATGTCAGTAGCATTATACAGTTATATATATATATATTTTTAAATCCTACCAGATCCATTTCCTCCCCTCTATTCCTCAAGTGCACCGCTAGGTACATTTTTAAAAACAAATCAGCAATGGGATAATACTGTTTTTTGGTGGGTACTAGATCTTGTTGAGCTCGTAATTTTGAAAGTAGCTCGCAAGTCAAAAAGGTGTGGGCACCCCTACTCCAGATGCTCTGATGGTATCATCAGATGCTGTGTGTGTGTGTGTGTGTGTGTGGTGTATATCGTGTATATCGTTCTCATGGGTTCATGTTCAGTGTTGGGCTTGTTTTTGTTTAGCTTTTTGATAGATATAGTAAGTAGACAGGAGATGGGGAGAGAGATGGGTACCTACATTGGCACACTGGCATAAGTGTTAGAGAGATGACGTTTGGTTTACAATACAATATTTACAAATGTAGTCAATTAAATTAGGTTAGTGCCCTCCTCACACCTGTATACAAATTACATCTGCACATAATTGTACATGAATTCAAACTGGACTCTCTGACTGAGGGAGTCTGGGAGATATGAGTTATTGTCTAATGATCATTGTCCTGATGTGAAGGAGAATATTTCAAAATGAGGAACAAAAAAGAAGATATATTCATGGACAATCTGAATCTGTTGGAAATATTTAATATTGAGATCAACTTAATGTTGATGTGGCACGCTGACCTCCAAGGAAATAAAATCTTCACTTCAAGTCACAGTGATGTAAATAGGTTTTAAATGTAATGAGTCCCGGGATGCAGGAATGGTCTTTTAGAAATGAGTCCCAGGGACATTTTATGAGTCCCACTTCAACTACTCTAGGAGTCATATTTTGCCATTTTTTACAAATTGCAGCATTTAACTCCCATTTCATTTTATATGGTTATAATGTGGTTATATTCATGTAGAAAACAGAAGAAGAAATGATTATTATAACTAAAGCTAGCAAAATAAACTAGAATAAAAAACAGTACAGTAGTGCACAATTACACTACCGGTGGTTCTCTAACAAGACCACCATAACTCTTGAGAGTGTGTAAATGGAACCAAATGGACCCGTAAGAGGTCCATTTGACTATAGAGTCTTCTTTCCTCGTTCCCGTTCCTTGGCTGTGGTTTTGCTCCAGCAGATAGCAGACCTGTAGGGACATATTGTGGGAATATCGTTAATCCATTCATGTGCGTCACTAATTGGATGACGACGAGGCCCCCGGGCCGTAAGGCCCCCCCGGGCCGCAAGGGTCCACTTGGTTCCATTTGCAAAAATGTTTTAACCCATTTAGGTCTGACCTCAAAATTTAAAAAAAATCTTCGAAATCCTCCAGTTTTCTGAAATAAATATTTTCAAGATTTTTCAAAAATAGCAGACCTACAAGCTCGTAGCGCGCCACTCGGTGGCGCGCTATGAGCTTGTAGATCTGCTATTTTTCAATAGCTAAATTATTTGTTTAAAACACCAAAAGGGGTTCCCGCCCAAAATGGGTTAAGGGTCCATTTGGAGCCCCCTCAACTCAAGTAACCCAGAGGTTTCCTGGACCTTTTTTTTTTTTTTGAAAACCACTAAATTAAATATGTAATATAAAATTAGATCTAGGCCAGGCCTATATAAATGATATATTGTATTACGTAGCAGTAGTGACTCATCTGTCTATAATGACCTATAAAGCCTGATATCCCCCCCCTGGCCAAGGGGATATTCCCCTTTAGGCTAGTGGGTATTAATATTGTTTTCCACACGGGAGACCTGGGGGGTTCGAATCCTGGGTGTGATTTATAGATGTTTTAGTAATATAGGAATCGTTAAAGGAAAGAAAAAAAAAGAAAGGAATTTTACCTTTTTTTTAAGAGGGAATCTTTAAGGAAGCAGAATCGTTGGTCTTAGGAGGGAATCTTTAAGACGGAATCTTCAAGGAAGCGGAACCGTTAAAGTCTTAACCCGTTCTGGGCGGGAACCCCTTTTGGTGTTTTAAACATTGTTATAATTTAGCTATTGAAAAATAGCAGATCTACAAGCTTGTAGGTCTGCTATTTTTGAAAAATCGTGAAAATCTCAAATCTTAACATTTTTCAGAGTTTCAGTTTTTAACTCAAATCTTTGCTTCTGGGGGGTCCCTGCAGGAACAACATAAATGGTAAATGGTGCATTTATATAGCGCCTTTATCCAAGGCGCTTTACATAGATTGTGCATTACATTCACCCTTCACACACACATTCATACACTGATGGCAGCGTAAACCATGCAAGGCACCAACCAGCACATCAGGAGCAATTAGGGGTTCAGTGTCTTGCTCAAGGACACTTCGACACTAACTCTGGGGGAGCCCGGGTTCGAACTGGCGACCTTGCGGTTACCATCCGGAAACTCTACCCCTGAGCCACCGGCCGCCCCTATCTCTCCCTCTCCCCTACATATTTTCAGATGGGGGTCGGCGGCATATTACATATAATTTTTGGGGTCCTTGACATGAAATATTGAGAACCACTGATATACACATAGAAACATGAGGTTTTTCAGAAAAAAAAATACATTTTTAAAATTTCGACGTCAGGCCTAAATGGGTTAAAAGGGGTCCCAACCCTAGAAGTGCAGCTACAGTAGGATATTCCCAAGTTGCGTCGACAACAGGGAATAATGCTCCCTGGAAACATGTAGGCCTAGTTCTGTACCGTACTCTCCCATTTCTAATGACATCACATTTCCTATGGGGAATTATAGCTCCCTGGAAACATGCACTGTACTCCCCCATGTCTAATGACCTCACATTTCTCAGTTTACTCACTATGGTGTCGTGTAAACATGATGTTATGTCCCCTTTTATGTTTCTGTGATGACTCTGCGCGTGTTGTATAGTACTATACCTTGGGATATAGCGTTTTCATTCACGTGCACACACACACAGAGGATATTGATTCAAGTCAGTGTGTGCATGCGGCGTGCGCGCACACACGCAAATGTGTTTTATGATGATGATTATTATGAAAGCGATGTGTGAGTGTGTGAGCGAGCGCATGTGTGTGTGGTGTTGATGTGAGGACGGAATGTCCCCCGCAGTAGGATATGAGAAGTAGACGTTGATGTGTGATGTGAGGACCATTTATTTCCCTGGTCCATGGATGGAGTAATGGCCGATCTACAAGTAGTTGCGAGCCGGTGTCGTGCTGCGGGGGGGGGGGGGGGGGGAGGGAGAGGAGAGAGAGAGAGAGGGAGAGGGAGAGGGAGAGGGAGAGGGAGAGGGAGAGAGAGAGAGAGAGAGAGAGGGAGGAGAGAGAGAGAGAGAGAGAGAGAGAGAGAGAGAGAGAGAGAGAGAGATTCTCTCACAGGCTTTCAGAGACATCGCAAATAGATGCATGAGGACCATTATGCAGGACCACACACACACACACTCACACACACCTTGGCTGCAGACCAATTCAGATTGTGTTAACCCATTCTGACCTGAGATCAGATTCTAAAAATGTCTTCTACATCCTTTTCTGAAAAAGCTATGTTTCTATGGCAGTCGTTCTTCGATTTTTCAAAAATAGCAGATCTACAAGCTCGTAGCGCGCCACTCAGTGGCGCGCTATGAGCTTGTAGATCTGCTATTTTTCAATAGCTAAAGTATAACATAATGCTTAGTTAAAACACCAAAAGGGGTTCCCGCCCAGATTGTGTTAAAATGCCTTTACATGGCCGGCCGCCCGCTCCGCTCGCCCCGCGTCACCCGCCATGTGCCGTTAACCCTTTCAACAGGTTGGTTCTCTGTTGCCGTGGCAACTCTCGCTGCCGGCCCACAGTGCAGGATGTGAAGCAAAAGGATTGCAGCGAAACATGTATAGAAAAACATCAAAGTGTGTGTGTGTGTGTGTGTGTGTGTGTGTGTGTGTGTGTGTGTGTGTGTGTGTGTGTGTGTGTGTGTGTGTGTGTGTGTGTGTGTGTGTGTGTGTGTGTGTGTGTGTGTGTGTGTGTGTGTGTGTGTGTGTGTGTGTGTGTGTGCGCGCGTGGGTACTTGTATTTGCTATACTTGACAGGTCCAACATGTGGGGACATGTTGGACAAGGATTGTATTTCAGAAACAATCATTTTGGTGACACATTTTCCTTTTTACAAAATAAATGTTTTTTTTTTTATGGTTAAATATATTTTTTTAGAATTAGGCTCACAACGAGGAACAGATTCAGGTCAGGATTGGGCTTTTTGAGGTTAGATTTAGGGCGTAGGGTTGCAGTTAGCTCTGATTTTATAGGGGTGGGGGGGGGCATTTAATTTACAAGCTCAACAGATCGTTGTAGAAAATGTAGAACATAGCTTGTAGATCTGCTATTTTTGGGACATTTTGCCGTACACAGAGATGACGTGTGTGTGTGTGTGTGTGTGTGTGTGTGTGTGTGTGTGTGTGTGTGTGTGTGTGTGTGTGTGTGTGTGTGTGTGTGTGTGTGTGTGTGTGTGTGTGTGTGTGTGTGTGTGTGTGTGTGTGTGTGTGTGTGTGTGTGTGTGTGTGTGTGTGTGTGTGTGTGTGTGTGTGTGTGTGTGTGTGTGTGTGTGTGTGTGTGTGTGTGTGTTTATAAAGCATGCTGTTCTCCATACCTCACCAGTGATGAAACCAGGTGTAAGTTGTGTGAGGTCATCAGGGGTTTCTATTTCATCCGTCCAATATTACACTTTTTACTCCACTATATTCATTTAAAAACTTCAGTTACTTTGTAGATTTGGACTATTATTACAAAACATACATTCTCTATAGGTCGTCCTCAGACGAGCCCTCCATCGTTGCTTCCAGTCATCCCGGTTCTCCATACATCTGGCCAGCTCGTTGATGCTTTGTAGTGTACAGTATGTTAGTACGGGACGTCCTCGTGACCGCTGCCCGTGTGTTGGTTCCCACAGCACTAGTTTGCTGGCTGGCAGCTCTTGGTGTCTTTGGCAGTGTCCTGCTATAGTCTCATTCTCCTGGCAGCTCTTGGTGTCTTTGGCAGTGTCCTGCTATAGTCTCATTATCCTGGTGTCTTTGGCAGTGTCCTGCTATAGTCTCATTCTCCTGGTGTCTTTGGCAGTGTCCTGCTATAGTCTCATTCTCCTGGTGTCTTTGGCAGTGTCCTGCTATAGTCTCATTCTCTTGGTGTCTTTGGCAGTGTCCTGCTATAGTCTCATTCTCCTGGTGTCTTTGGCAGTGTCCTGCTATAGTCTCATTCTCTTGGTGTCTTTGGCAGTGTCCTGCTATAGTCTCATTCTCCTGGTGTCTTTGGCAGTGTCCTGCTATAGTCTCATTCTCCTGGTGTCTTTGGCAGTGTCCTGCTATAGTCTCATTCTCTTGGTGTCTTTGGCAGTGTCCTGCTATAGTCTCATTCTCCTGGTGTCTTTGGCAGTGTCCTGCTATAGTCTCATTCTCCTGGTGTCTTTGGCAGTGTCCTGCTATAGTCTCATTCTCCTGGTGTCTTTGGCAGTGTCCTGCTATAGTCTCATTCTCTTGGTGTCTTTGGCAGTGTCCTGCTATAGTCTCATTCTCCTGGTGTCTTTGGCAGTGTCCTGCTATAGTCTCATTCTCCTGTTCTCTTGGTGTCTTTGGCAGTGTCCTGCTATAGTCTCATTCTCCTGGTGTCTTTGGCAGTGTCCTGCTATAGTCTCATTCTCCTGGTGTCTTTGGCAGTGTCCTGCTATAGTCTCATTCTCCTGGTGTCTTTGGCAGTGTCCTGCTATAGTCTCATTATCCTGGTGTCTTTGGCAGTGTCCTGCTATAGTCTCATTCTCCTGGTGTCTTTGGCAGTGTCCTGCTATAGTCTCATTCTCTTGGTGTCTTTGGCAGTGTCCTGCTATAGTCTCATTCTCCTGGTGTCTTTGGCAGTGTCCTGCTATAGTCTCATTCTCCTGTTCTCTTGGTGTCTTTGGACAGTGTCCTGCTATAGTCTCATTCTCCTGGTGTCTTTGGCAGTGTCCTGCTATAGTCTCATTCTCCTGGTGTCTTTGGCAGTGTCCTGCTATAGTCTCATTCTCCTGGTGTCTTTGGCAGTGTCCTGCTATAGTCTCATTATCCTGGTGTCTTTGGCAGTGTCCTGCTATAGTCTCATTCTCCTGGTGTCTTTGGCAGTGTCCTGCTATAGTCTCATTCTCCTGGCTGCTATTTTCTGGCTCACCCATTTTTAGTTTAATTTAGTTTAGTTTATTCGATCATCCTTCAGTTTCAAATACAATATTTAAAGAAAATGAATGGAAGCTGTTACAAAAACAAAGCAAAACATGAAGATGATCAAAAGGAGTAGGCAGAAGCTAAAAGCTTATAAATGCCTGTCCTACTTACAACAGAACATGATTCGTAATACTCATTACATTAACATTAACAGATTCACAAAACAAAAGTCAGATATGAAAATTCCATTCTATCATACAGATTTGTGTTGGTAACATGTGTGCTCTTACACCAGGGCTCCCCCGGGCGCGTCAGTGTCGCGTCTCCGTCACCGTCAGGGAATGTTCCCTTTTTAATCAATGAAGGGTGGCTCCACTGCCCGCGTTGCGTTGCGTTGACGGAGACGCGACGCGTGCATTAAAATTGAACCGGTGCGTTTTTTGACGCACGCGACGGAGACGCAACGCGTCCGGTGGAGCCCTGGCGTTACTGATGTTCCACCCATCGAGATATTGCAGTATTGATACGTTTACTTTAAGTAAAAACGTATTTTTTCCTCCACTGAAAGGTGGTGTGGTTGGTGATATCCCATCATCGTATGTGACTCTTTGATACAGAGACAGTCATGGTGGCAAGACTAACTGTTTTTATTTTTAATCCCAACGTACTAGAGCGGAAATTGACATGTAACAATGAAATTAATGCTTAAACATGTATAGCTACGTACTAAGGTAGGTGTAATGTTTGTTAGAGTCCACAGAAGTGAACCTTTCAAGCCTGTTTTCTCAACTCGCTGTTTTCTGCAAGACATTACTCTATAAGCCATATATCTCCAAAACTGGTGGGTCAAACTGAACAACCATTATGTCAATTTGAGGCTATGATTACCTGCTTTCATATGACATGAAAAAAATCTAAAATCAATGACTCGTTCAGAAACGGTCATAGTGCAGTGGTTTTCAACCCGTTTCACATCAAGGTCCATTAGTTTTTGGGCATTTGAGCCACGGACCACCATGTGATTTAGCCTCTCAGAATATTCTGTTGTCGTTGGATAAGATTTAGTCCACAATTCCATGCTGTATTGATGTTGGTACCATTAGGAGAGATAAGAGGCAAACGTTGATCAATATATCAATTCTTCTACATTATCTAACTGTGTAGACTTTCTTTTAACACATTTTGGGCGGGAACCCCTTTTTTAAACATTACGAGCTTGTAGGTCTGCTA
>NC_136796.1:5399802-5408535 GCF_951216825.1 Electrona antarctica
TTTCTGTAGCATGAGGCAGCTTGATGTACAAGTACACCCCCTGGACATGACGCTAGTATGTCGCAGGGACTTACCCCCAATCCAACCCTTGATGCTGAGTGTCAAGCAGGGAGGCACTGGGTCCCATTTTTTTGTCTTTGGTATGACCCGGCCGGGGATTGAACCCCGACCTCCCAGTCTCAGGGCGGACACTCTAACCACAAGGCCACTGAGCTGGTTTTAGAAACGTGTATATATATATATTATTTGGCAAAGATATGTCATGCACCTGTAGAGCAGAAACGGAAAAGTCACTGTTACAGTGGCAGTGCTCTGAAGGACTCCAGTGATTGTGTGTCTGTCAGTTGTTTTTTTAAATATTTAACCAATGAAAACTACATTAACAAAAGCTTGTGACTAAATAATATCTACATTAGATCAGTGGTTCTGAATGTTTTTCGTGCCAAGGCAAGGCCGTGGACCCCCAGATAATTTTTTGCTAAAATGATGCAGCGAGGGGGGTGTTCGTGGTCAGCGCAACTCCGGCGATAGGTGTGAATGGTTTTGCCGAATTGCTAATGGGGGACCATTTAAAACAAAGGCATGCACAGTTGCACACGAGGTGAAGGGCTGCCAATGTAGGCTATCTCTTGTTGTTTTTCTTCCTTTTTCATTGCACTCTTTTCGAAGTTAGACTGGGCTAGCTCTACTGGTGTACATTGGGCCATGCCGGTGATATACAGTTTTCAGCATTTTGCTGGGGACCCCCTGGTAGCCCCCAGCTCCATTGGAACACAGCTTCTGTTTCCCCATTTTCTGACAAGTAACACTTTTGGACATACAAGGTTTCTTAGCCGACGCCAAACGACATGAAAGAAAGAGGCAGGTATCGGCGCTGCCTGCCTGCCTCCCCTCTGCCATGTCACCGCCATGCTTATGTAAGACCGCCAAACCGTACACATTCTACAGAACTGCCTGTTGCTACCCCTGTGATCAGTGTTGCCACATTTTGCATAGAGAAACAAGCGGCCAGGTCAATGGAAAAATGAAGCCCAAAAGAAGCGGCTAAGGATAGGGCAACATAATAGCTCTTTAAAGCGGCTAGAGCACATGAGCACTTCAAAACTAGTACATGCAGTTTGTGATATTTGAAAATAGAATATCTATAAGCTCACAACGCATTGCAATGCGTTGTGATCTACAAGCTGTGAGCTTGTAGATCAGCTATTTTCAAAAATAAAATATACATACCGTATATTTCCCAATAGTAGCCCGGGCAGTTAATGCGCAAAATCTGTGAGTCGTTCAAACCGCACGTCTTTACCGTTGCACATCGATGCCGCTCACGATTCACAGCTGATTTCATGGCAAAAAAGAACCTATCCCAGTGCTGTTATTTTTGCAAACAGGCATGTTCATGGAAACTGGAGCCTTTTTAAACGTATTCTTGACATGGATCTAATATGTGTTTGACTGTTGCTTCAAGTCTCAGGTTTTTGTCCCGTTCTCCTTTTCCCCATTATGTCCCTCTATATTCAGCCACTGGAGTAGTGGTGGTGGTGTTTCCCTGTAGAAAACGCATCGTTAATCGATGGATAGACCCATGCAGGTACATGTAGAGAACGTTGGAGGGGAAAGGGGCTGACATTTATAAAAGGCAGTGATGTAAATAGATTTTCAATGTAATGAGTCCCGGGATGATGCAGGGATGGTCTTTTTAGATGAGTCCCAGGGACATTTTATGAGTCAACGAGTCAACTTCAACGACGTTAGGAGTCATATTTAGCCATTTTTACAAATTGCATCATTTAACTCCCATTTCATTTTATATGGTTATAATGTGGTTATATTCATGTGGAAAACAGAAGAAGAAATCATTATTATAACTAAAGCTAGCAACTAGAATAAAAAACAGTACAGTAGTACAGTAGTGCATCCCGTGGATGCAGAGGTCGTTGTTTTATTGCGTCCCTTAACTATAAACTGCGTTTTGGGATGCAAAATGCACCCTATTTTAATCTCTGAAAGGGCACACAAATGGACGATCTACAAGCTCACAACGGGTCGCGTTGCGATGCGTTGTGGGCCTGTAAACCGGCTATTTTCGGTGCACAACATCCACGCTCAACCAAGTAACTTGACAACGAGATCCGTGAGACATGGATTTCTACACGGTATTTCTTTCGAAGACAAAATGGTACTTTCAAGTTCACGAAGGCTAGCCTTGGATCAAGACTATCATAGATGCATTTTTTTTATCGAGTCTGACATTTGCTTGTTATGTATCTATAATGTCAGACTTGATAAAAATACATATATTATGATCAGATGTTGTTTTGACCCAAGCCTAGAAAAAGGCGTTTCTCTTGAATGCTGCCTTCGGGTACGGCTTTGGCATGTGGCATTTGCGTTTCTTTCACATTAATGCTGAATTCAGAATGGTCTGGAGAGGGCACCTTTTTACAGAGTGGTAAAAGGTGGGTCTATAGAGCGTCGCAGTCCCGCCCCTTACCATGGACAAGGAATAATTAGAAAGAAGAAAAAAACGTCTTTAAATAAATACTTTCTGAAATGTCTATGGGAAAAATGCATTGGGATTCATTTCCTGGTCCATGGTAGGGGGCGGGACTGCGACGCTCTATATGTGCACGTGCCTCGATAGACCCTATCACAATTATTTGTGGAATTTATAAGTGAAATGTCATGTTTGTGACAGCAGCCCTATTTGTGCCAGAGTCACATGAAGAGATTTGTGTACACAACACTGGGCACAAAGTGGGGCACAAACTAAGTGTCATGGAAGCCAGGGTAGAGTGCTTCTGACAGGGTGGCTGGCGGGCTCCAGAGGAGTGGTTTGTGTTGGTGTGACGGACTCTCGTGACTGTTGGCACGCATTTAGCAAAGTACAACACCACCACCACAGTAAGGTGGGGAGGACGGAGGAGAAGTGACGTTTATATTGATATTTTCCTTTAACCCATTTTGGGACGGGAACCCCTTTTGGTGTTAGCATTATGTCATGCTTTAGCTATTGAAAAATAGCAGATCTACAAGCTCGTAGCGCGCCACCGAGTGGCGCGCTATGAGCTTGTAGGTCTGCTATTTTTGAAAGATCGTGAAAATGTGCCTCAAATTTGGAATATATTTTTTCAGAACAAACGTTTTTAACTCAAATCTTTGCTTCTGGGGAGGTCCCTGGAACAACATATTTTCAGATGGGGGTCGGAGGCCAATTACAGATCATTTTTGGGGTCCTTGAGATGACATATTGAGTGATATAGGCCTAGAAACATAGCTTTTTCAGACCTTTTCATGTCAAAGGAGGACCCCCAGATTGATATGTATTTGGCCTCGGACCCCCCATCTGGGGAAAAAAACTGTTTTGTGCCAGGAACTCCCAGAAGTACCAGCTCAGTGGCCTTGTGGTTTAGTGGTGGGTTCAATTAAATTAATCAGTATGGCTATAATTGTATCGTATTCCTTGCCAATAATCGTATGGTATCGTACCATATCGATATGGCAGCAAATGCTGTGTGTGATTAATTTTCCTTTAACCCATTTTGTGTCATCATGAGCCTTATGTGATTCACACACCGCTGCTCCTGTTGATACCTGACCCCTTTTCCTGTTCCCTTTATTTTCTGCCTCCCACCTTTCCCTGAACGTGCAGAGATGTGATGGAGCGTGTGCGTGACAAGGGATTTCACGGACATTTTATGTTCCTTTACACGTGTAACCGGCGTGTGATGTGACAATAAAGTTGAGTGAAGAGCAGCCGTTCTCAAACCTTTTCATGTCAAAGGAGGACCCCCAGATTGATATGTATTTGGCCTCGGACCCCCCATCTGGGGAAAAAAACTGTTTTGTGCCAGGAACTCCCAGAAGTACCAGCTCAGTGGCCTTGTGGTTTAGTGGTGGGTTCAATTAAATTAATCAGTATGGCTATAATTGTATCGTATTCCTTGCCAATAATCGTATGGTATCGTACCATATCGATATGGCAGCAAATGCTGTGTGTGATTAATTTTCCTTTAACCCATTTTGGGACGGGAACCCCTTTTGGTGTTAGCATTATGTCATGCTTTAGCTATTGAAAAATAGCAGATCTACAAGCTCGTAGCGCGCCACCGAGTGGCGCGCTATGAGCTTGTAGGTCTGCTATTTTTGAAAGATCGTGAAAATGTGCCTCAAATTTGGAATATATTTTTTCAGAACAAACGTTTTTAACTCAAATCTTTGCTTCTGGGGAGGTCCCTGGAACAACATATTTTCAGATGGGGGTCGGAGGCCAATTACAGATCATTTTTGGGGTCCTTGAGATGACATATTGAGTGATATAGGCCTAGAAACATAGCTTTTTCAGAAAACTGTCAGGATGTAGAAGACATTTATTTAATGGGTTAAAACGACCATGCACCTTTTATGTGTATGTCTCTTATGTCCCAAACTGTTACTTTTTACAATTCAAATTATATACACTGCACAAAAAAAGCGAAAGTATCTTCACATTTGCCCACCTTGAAGTAGAGCACAAAAAAAGCTAGAATATGGAGATTTATAGAGGTTTCTGTCGGACAGCTACGATCCATCTGTTGTTCCAACTGCTGCTATTTTAACCCATTTTGGGCGGGAACCCCTTTTGGTGTTTCATTATGTTATACTTTAGCTATTAAAAAATAGCAGATCTACAAGCTCGTAGCGCGGCACCGAGTGCCGCGCTACGAGCTTGTAGGTCTGCTATTTTTTTTTAATCGTGAAAATATAGTGCAAATCTTTGAATATATATTCTTTCAGAGCAAATGTTTTTAACTCATATCTTTGCTTCATTTGACATATTGTCAAATGGGGGTCGGCGGCCAATTACAGATAATTTTTTGGGGTCCTTGACATGAAATATTGAGCACCACTGATACAGAAACATGAAGTATTTCAGAAAACTGTCAGAATTTAGAAGACATTTTTTAAATTTCGACGTCGGGCCTAAATGTGTTAAAGCAGTCTGTCTCGTCGTGCCACTGCGACTCGTCTCGATCCAGGCATGTCGTTATGTGTGTCATCATGAGCCTTATGTGATTCACACACCGCTGCTCCTGTTGATACCTGACCCCTTTTCCTGTTCCCTTTATTTTCTGCCTCCCACCTTTCCCTGAACGTGCAGAGATGTGATGGAGCGTGTGCGTGACAAGGGATTTCACGGACATTTTATGTTCCTTTACACGTGTAACCGGCGTGTGATGTGACAATAAAGTTGAGTGAAGAGCAGCCGTTCTCAAACCTTTTCATGTCAAAGGAGGACCCCCAGATTGATATGTATTTGGCCTCGGACCCCCCATCTGGGGAAAAAAACTGTTTTGTGCCAGGAACTCCCAGAAGTACCAGCTCAGTGGCCTTGTGGTTTAGTGGTGGGTTCAATTAAATTAATCAGTATGGCTATAATTGTATCGTATTCCTTGCCAATAATCGTATGGTATCGTACCATATCGATATGGCAGCAAATGCTGTGTGTGATCAATCTCTCCCAAGTCGAGACCACACGCACGCATGCACACAACTAAACCCACAGCCCAAGTGAACCAAGGAGTCCTCCACAGCGAGAAAACGTGAGTCTTAAGCTTGTTTTTAAAAGTCCCCACTGGGTGGGGGGGGGGAGGCTTTGAACCTCAAAAGGGAGTTTGGTTCCACAACTTGGGCTTCCAACAGAACACACACAGCAGAGAGGTGTACAGGTACGTGGCATCATGTTTCACAGCTGTACTAGAGAGAGCGAAACGTATGTATGCTTCTTGATCCCACCGTGGAGCGTCCTGAATTCCAAATCACTGCTTGATCGCAGCGTGTGTGCTGTGCTCGGTGGCTCGGCAGACAGAAGGTGTGTGTGTGTGTGTGTGTGTGTGTGTGTGTGTGTGTGTGTGTGTGTGTGTGTGTGTGTGTGTGCGTGTGCGTGTGCGTGTGCGTGTGCGTGTGCGTGTGCGTGTGCGTGTGGTAAAAAAATGTGATACAAGTGACTTTTCAGCACCTTCCTCTCGATATCACAGAGTTGTGGCTATACCACGCCACCTGATACGGAGTCTCACTGTGCGTGCGTGTGTGTCCTGTATACCAACCCTGCCAATTAAGCTTTATTCACCTCAGTTACTGTTTAGTGTGTGTGTGTGTGTGTTTTAAGAAGTGGTATTTTGTCTTCCATGGGTTCTCTGTCGCATCGATACTCATTGATATACAGTACCTGTGCAAACCGAACAGAACAAGACAAGACAATCCACATATTCTGCAGCAGGGTGCAGAGAGAACACCTTTTGGCACTTTAATCAGCTGGAGACACACACACACACACACACACATACACACACACACACACACACACACACACACACACACAGCACTGCGGAGACGTACATTATTCACTGTATAGCGGAGCTGAGAAACAAAAGTTGTTGTCTGTTTGATTGATGAATAAGACCTAGTTCAATACTGACTTCATCAGGCCTGTAGTCTCTACCCCAGGCTCTGCTCATTGTCAGTATAGGCTCTCTGACAGGTTTCTCTTACTTTCTCTTTCCTCTCTTACTTTTTCATTAATATTACATTGTGACATTCTGCTCAGTATAACAGACTGTGCTGTCACTGTATTCTGCTGCGGACGGCACAATGGAAAGAGCAGAGTTCAGCTGGACAGTCCCGAGGCCCAGAAGGACCCAGAACTTTTTATGGGGGGGGGGGGGGGGGGGTTGAATATACGGTAATATACAGGTGTGATGGTACAATTTGGGAGTTTACCGGAGTTTGTTGGAAAGTTTAACGGAAGTTTCCTGTAATATACACATCCGTATTCCATGCTTTTTGCGCAGTGTACATCTCAGAGTCAAATTGTGTACTTTTACTCCACATACATTGTTTTAAAACTTTTGTAGATTTGTCAAATTCATTATTATTACAGAACATACCACTTAAGCCCTGTTAACATTTCGGCCATATGAAAATAGCAGATGATCTACAAGCTCGCAATGTGTCGCGATCATGCAACGTTTCGAGAAAGTAATCTGACTGGTTGATCTAGCCATCAAGCCGTGCTTCAAACGAGCACGATGGAACGCCTAATCAAAACATAACAATCTGCTGTGCTGAATCTCGCTGCTCTCCCAGAGAGGGAGCGATTTTCTAGGGACATTTTTGGTCATAGTGTCTAGGTAGCCTCTGTAGACATTTTTAAAGCTCAGCTCAAGACCCACTTCTACACCCTTGCTTTTAATTGATTTATTTGTCTTTTAAAAAAAAATGTTATTCATGTCCTCACTGTATTGTTTATGCCCTGCCTTTCTTTTCTTTTTTTGTGTAAAGCACTTTGAGCTGCATTTCATGTCATGAAAGGTGCTATACAAATAAAGTTTTATTATTATTATTATTAGATAAAATAAATAAATTAGGGATGCACCGAAAGGGAAATTCTTGGCCGAAACCGAATAACGAATATAGGAAACAGTTGGCCGAAAACAGAATACCGAATATGATTAATATTATATATATCTTTTTTCCTACCATTGCTGTCATGGCCGTACCTTAAAGCTACCTGATTTATGGCAAAATAAATGGTTATGGCAAAACTTAACTTAAATAATAATCACTATTATGGCTCCATAAAACAAATATTCAGGTCTTTTGAATGCATTAATTGCATACACTATTCGGTGATATATTTTCTGCCTATTCGGGCCGAAACCGAATAGGCCGAAAATGCATTTTTAGCCATTTTCTGTCGAATATTTTCTGCGGCCGAATATTCGGTGCATCACTAAAATAAATAAATAAATGGTGCATTTATATAGCGCCTTAATCCAAGGCACTTTACATAGATTGTGCATTACATTCACCCATTCACACACACATTCATACACCGATGGCGGCGGAAACCATGCAAGGCACCAACCAGCACATCAGGAGCAATTAGGGGTTCAGTGTCTTGCTCAAGGACACTTCGACACTAACTCTGGGGGAGCCCGGGTTCGAACTGGCAACCTTGCGGTTACCATCCAGCCACTCTACCCCTGAGCCACCGCCGCCCCTAGATATTTTCGGTGTCCGAATATTCGGTACATCCCTAGTAATATCACTTAATTCTCACGATCCTACAAGTCTAATGGCAGTTGACCCTGATGAAGGCCCATGCAGGCCGAAACGCGTTGGTCGTGTTTTTAACCCTTGTTTTTAATATTTAAACTAATTAATGAAATAAAGGATTTTTCTACTTCAACTGGACAGAGCTGCCTTGGACCCTCTTTTAAGTTCGCCACCTTATATCTCCTTCCACAGTGACATTGACTCAAGGTATAGAACTTTTTAAGAACTCTTGTGCTTTGCTATATGAAACCCTCTCCAAAGAGCACCTGTCTACAGTTCTCTCTACATATAAAGGACCCACGTAGCGCTTCTTATTTAATCTTTTTCTGTTTCTAATGGCACTGGATTGGACACATTCCAACCGTGTAATTGTAAACCCTCTTTACTTGACGCATAACATTGTGTAGCTTTTATACACATCAGCTATAGAGGGTATATGCGCACGCATAAAGTGAATGGCAGATCGAGTGACTAAGTGAATTTAATATTACATTGTGACATTCTGCTCAGTATAACAGACTGTGCTGGTACTGTTTTCTGCTGTGGACGGCACAATGGAAAGAGCAAAGTTCAGCTGGACAGTCCAGAGGCCCAGAAGAACCCAGAACTTTTTATCTCAAACTTGGGGGGGGGGGGTAC
>NC_136796.1:5408735-5446235 GCF_951216825.1 Electrona antarctica
TGGCTTATGAGCTTGGAGATGGGCTACGTTCGGTGTGAGAGAGACATTGCGGTCAAAGGACCCACGATGGAAATAAGCTTGGTGTGTGGGTGTGTGTGTGTGTGGGTGTGTGTGTGTGTGTGGGTGTGTGTGTGTGGGTGGGTGTGCGTGCATGTTCATGTATTATGTATTTGTCAGTAGAAATGTCAGTCAATCAATCGATCGATCAATCAGTCAATGAATAAATTACACAGAACATTACAAATAAATAGCATGTCCGCATGTATGACTGAACACTTTGCCTGCCAATGACGTCGTTGGCCTCTTTCTCCCTGATGTCGCTGTTCGCTGACCTATAAATCCTTGGTTTTCGGGGGTTCCTTAGGGGCTGCAAGCCTGTAGGAGCCGGTGGGGAAAAACACCACCTAATGCATTCCTGTATGGATCAACTGGGCGCAGCGCTCGCTATACACCAGAGCCTGTAGCTTTCAGACGGACTGTAGCGTATATGGAGGATCACGATTATTGTCCAATTCTAGCACATCCGTGCGCCTCATTTGAGGGCACCCGTGCACGGAATGGAGCGACACAGAATATAATATACTATGACTTTTTGGTAGGTAGGTGAATAACGCTCTGAATCCTGGCAGTCAAAGAACACAACAAACCACTTGAACCCTCCCTCTAGTGTGTAGATAACCGGACCGGAGTTACGACTGTACTTTGACTGTGTTTTTTTTTGTCTATACACAAAATGTCTTCGCCAATAATTGCCAATCTACAACCTCACAACGTGTCGTGCATGTTGTGAGGTTGCAAGATTGTCTGTTATTTGATGTGGCGGATGTTTCCCCCAGAATAGCTAGGGTTCAAGTGCTTAAAAATGAGGGAAAGGATTAAAAAAACAAAAAAAACAAGAGTGCAGGTTTGAGCAATGGCCAAATGTTCCTCTTTCTCTGTCTGTCTCTGTCTCTGTCTCTGTCTCTGTCTCTGTCTCTGTCTCTGTCTCTCTCTCTCTCTCTCTCTCTCTCTCTCTCTCTCTCAGACCGCGCGCCTTGCGGTGCTTTGACCGGTGTTGTTGTCATGCCAACCGTGTTGCCTATCCACCACTATCTGGGTGGGTGGGTGGTCGGGTGGGCGGCCGGGTTGAGGCGGTATAGCAGCAGCAGCCGCCGCCGCCGCCGGTATACAGCCTATATTTAGCCGATCATTAGCTTGCAACAATGACTTGGACGCTAATCAATAGTTATATTCAAGCCTATACAATTGAAGTTTAGTATATAAGAGGCTCAATACTGGGTTGGTAGGGGTGTGTGGAGGGGGGGGGGATATCGGGGGCGATGGCGTGAGAGGGAGGAAAGGATATCATGGCTGTCGGGCAGAAACCTCATATCTGCACGTTTTTAATTATTATTAATATTATTTTGTAAATTAACGGCCGACTTGATCACGCTGCAGCGTCCGCACGAAGGTATCGAAAAGTAGCAGATCGATAAGCTCGAAACACGTTTGTATATAGCTATAGTCCATAAGCTATTTTGGCCGTTTTTAATACATTTTGGGCGGGAAGCCCTTTTTTGGGGTTTGAAGCATTATGTTATTATGCTTTAGCTGTTGAAAAATAGCAGATCTACAAGCTCATAGCGCGGCACCGAGTGCCGCGCTACGAACTTGTAGGTCTGCTATTTTTGAAAAATCGTGAAAATGTGGTGCAAATTTTTGGATATATATTTCAGAGCGAACATTTTTAACTAAAATATTTGCTTCTGGGGGGGTCCCTGGAACAACATATTTTGAGATGGGGGGGTCCGTGGCCCAATAGAGATAATTCTGGGGGTCCTTGACATGAAAAAGGTTGAGCACCACTGATATGGAAACATGGGTTTTTCAGAAAAGCCTTTTTTTAATCGCCATCATCAAGGGAACCCCTTTTGGTGTTTCAAGCATTCTGTTATACTTTAGCTATTGAAAAATAGCAGATCTACAAGCTCATAGCGCGCCACCGAGTGGCGCGCTATGAACTTGTAGGTCTGCTATTTTTTTTAAAATCGTAAAAATGCGGCACAAATCTTTGAATATGTATATATTCTTTCAGAGCGAACGTTTTTTTTATTTCGACGTCAGACCTAAATGGGTTAATTTGAAGCCTGAAAGGCAACAGTTTCAGACATGAGGTTTCCGAACGGACAGAGACGTTCTAGTAGGAGGAGGAGAGTGGTAGAAATCAAAGCATTGGACAAGAGTTTTCTGCAGAGGGGAGGGGGGAGGGGAGGGATAACACAATAGAACAGATAATTGAGGTAGATTGAAACGGTGAAAAGAAATGCTGCTGACAAAGATCTATCATCTGTGTCAATGTGTACTAGAGATGGGTGCTAGCCCACTTAGGCCTGAGATTTGTGCCGCATTTTCACGATTTTTCAAAAATAGCAGACCTACAAGCTCGTAGCGCGCCACTCGGTGGCGCGCTATGAGCTTGTAGATCTGCTATTTTTCAATAGCTAAAGTATAACATAATGCTTAGTTAAAACACCAAAAGGGGTTCCCGTCCAGAATGGGCTAGAATAGCAAAAAAGAAAGTTGACATTATTGTCACTTTAATAACAGTAACAGAAGTAAAAGTAATTGTCTATATAATTGTTTGAGTATAAGAGTGTAAGAAAGTACCCAGTGAAGGACTACTCGAGTTCTGTCGTTAAATGTTCACTTCCTAAGTATGAGCTTCTGACTTATTCAAATAGTCAGAATAATAATTGAATAATAATTGAATGCACACCTGTCACCTGAAACAAGCCTCCGACAACAGCCCACAACTACCATTATCAACAAGTGACTTCACAGAAAAACAAGCCAAAACTTGCTTATAATAAGCAGTATCGGTAACACCGGTGGTGTCCATTTCTATGTTCATTTTTATAATTTATTTTGCCTACAATTTATGGTTGCTTTGGGTCTGTTGTTGGTATAATTGCTTTTCTTGTTTGCGTGTGCTATTGGCGATTGTGGAGTGAAAACTCATGGCTTTGAAAAGTATAGCAATTTCCTCAGTGAAATGTTTTTGTTCCGTTATATTATATGTTCTTCTGAGGGAAATGGTTTCTCTAGACTTTGGTGGATTTAATTCCAACAACTCTGCACGGTAACATATTGCTATTAATGGCTGGGACAGAACACAGAAATATATCAGCAAATAGTATACATCATGAATCCACACGATTTTGGACAGAATTGTGCGCGTTATGAGTATAATTGTATCACCATAGATTTCACTGTGTAGGCTAGTTTATGAATGGAACACATTGATAAAGGTCCCCCCTGCTGCGTTTCCAATTGCTGCGGATGACAGTGTGAAGGCAAACCGCAGCAAATTAAATATGCAAGAATCCCAATTTCTCTGCCCATTCGCATTGAGTCTACCGAAGTATTAGGTGAGAATGTGACCTTATATCCACTTTGTTGTGTCTTTTTCGTAAATTACCGCCATCAAAACAGATGTGCAAGCTCGAAACGTGGATCTGCTAAAAAAAATGTAAATAAAATTGAATCCTGAAAAGCAACGGTTTTGGACTTGTGAGGTCCACCTGACAGAGACAAAATATACCTCTGTATTTGTGTGTGCGTGTGTGTGTGTGTGTGTGTGTGTGTGTGTGTGTGTGTGCGTGTGTGTGTGTGCCCGTGCGTGCGCGCGTTGCTTTGTGACATCAACAACAGGAGCTGATCAGAGCAGCAGTCCGGGGCTAACAATGATGAAATGCCTTGTTAGCGGCTGTGAGCCAAAGCCAGCCAGCTGCAACGTGTCGGTCTGTCTGTCCCTCCACGCTAATGGCAAATTACTGCACTCAAATAAGCAACCTGAGGCCCCCTGTGCACTGTGTGTGCGTGCGTGCGTGTGTGTGTGTGTGTGTATGTGTGCGTGCGTGTGTGTGTGTGTGTATGTGTGCGTGCGTGTGTGTGTGTGTGTATGTGTGCGTGCATACGTGTGTCGTATGCTTGTGAAGGACCAAATGTATAACCACACAAGAATATAATAGAGCTCGAGAAACAGAGAGAGATGGTTGGCAAAACAATAGTTTTAGATTCACAGCAGACTTACAAATAGGAATCACTCTGGGTCAGGCATTCAGAGGTTAGATTCAGGGGTTGGGGTTTAGCGCTTATGGGATCGCGGTGGTGGATCCTGTTCATCGATCTGACCGACGGGGAATGTGTTAACCCATTTTGGCCTGACGTCGAAATTTTAAAAACATTTTTTTTTTAAATGTCTTTTTTTCTGAAAAACCTCATGTGTCTATATCAGTGGTTCTCAGTATTTCATGTCAAGGACCCCAAAAATCATATGTAATGTGCCGCCAACCCCCGTCTGAAAATATGTTGTTCCAGGGACCCCCCCAGAAGCAAAGATTTGAGTTTAAAACTGAAACTCTGAAAGAATATATATTGAAAGATTTGAGGCACATTTTCACGATTTTTCAAAAATAGCAGACCTACAAGCTCGTATCGCGGCACTATGAGCTTGTAGATCTGCTATTTTTCAACAGCTAAAGCATAACATAATGCTTGAAACCCCAAAAGGGGTTCCCGCCCAAAATGTGTTGATCGTCTACTGAAATGTGTAATGGTGACAGCCCTAGTTGATTGGGTTAGTTTAGTATAGAGCATTTAGACAGAGGTTAGATTTAGGGGTTGGTGTTCTACCCCATTTAGATGCCGGTGTCGTGCACAGGCATATAAATATATATATTATAGCCAATATAGCAATTTAGTGAAAGAAAGAAATACAATAATTGTAGGCCTATTCATAAAGTTGGCATACTAAAATAGCTGATGTCCTCACTAGTATAGTATAGTAAATGGTGCATTTATATAGCGCCTTTATCCAAGGCGCTTTACATAGATTGTGCATTACATTCACCCATTCACACACATTAATACAGCGATTGCGGCGGAAGCCATGCAAGGTACCAACCAGCACATCGGCAATTTGGGGTTCAGTGTCTTGCCCAAGGACACGTGGACATGTAGACAGGAGGAGCCGGGATTGGAACCTCCGACCCATGGATCATTGGACGACCTGCTCTACCTCCTGAGCCACAATCGCCCCTAGTATAGTATAGTATAGTATAGTATAGTATAGTATAGTATAGTATAGTATAGTATAGTATAGTATAGTATAGTATAGTATAGTATAGTAGTACATTACTTTGTTAGTACAGGAGTTGGTGTCAAAGTGTCCTTGAGAGGGATTCTGAACCCCTATAATTGCACCCGATGAGCAGCTTGGTGCCTTGCATGGTTTCCTTCCTTCCACCGCGCGTGCGTGCGTGCGTGCGTGCGTGCGTGCGTGCGTGCGTGTGAATGTGAATATAATGTAATGCACCCTGGATAAAGATGCTATATAAATGCACCATTTACCCTCTCTGCATTATGTACGAATGTGCAATGCATGCTGTGTATGACATACAAATACATGCAATGGAAAACAAGAAAAGGGATATTGTGGGCACATTAATGGTGACGGATGAACGGTAGTACATACCACCTCTGTGGAGGGTGATGACATTATATTATTACCACGCACGCACGCGCACACACACACACACACACACACACACACCAGCATCCATCTTGGTAACACGTCTAGTGCCTGGTGGTAATATAAATGACACAGACAAACTAAGATGGAATCACCCCCAGCGGAGAGGGAGCGAGGGAGGGAGGAAGGGAGGGAGCCTCCCTCTTCCCCGGGGAGTGTAGAAACTGTTCCTGGAAGGATCAATAATATTATAACCGCTCCATGTAAAACCACTTACTCTCACATAACAATGCGCCGCCATGCAGTCAGTGCACGGTATAACGGTATATAGGCATGTCATACAAGTAGTACAATGTTAATGTCCATGTTAACCAGGCTTCTTTATTCTTTAACCCATTTAGACCTGAGGCCGATTCTATAAAATAATGGCTTCTAAGAGGCCGATTCTAAAATAATGGCTTCTACAGTTTTCTGAAAAACCTATGTTTCTATGGCAGTGGTCTCTCTCTATGTCGTCTTCAGACGAGCCCACCATCGGCCCACACAACACTTTCAAAAAAATAACCCAGAGTGCCCACTTTTTACATAATTTTTTTATTATTTTTTGCTACGACTTCCACAGACGTCTTGGGCACTACATAGCGTGATTTCCCAGGACGTCTGTGGACGTCTTGGGTTCACAACCTGTTAACTTGTGAGATGTACGTATGTGTGTCATTGACTGATTCCCCAAAATAAGGAACCAAGTGTGTCCCTTATCGGTTCAAAAGAGAGAGAACTACTGATCTCGCATGGAAGAGAGAGAGAGGGGCGCTAGCCCCATCCTATGTCCAGCTTTGAGTGTTTGTGTAAACACAAACATTGTGTAAACACAAACATTGTGTAAACACAAACATTGTGTAAGCACAAACATTGTGTAAACACAAACATTGTGTAAACACAAACATTGTGTAAACACAAACATTGTGTAAGCAAAAACATTGTGTAAGCAAAAACATTGTGTAAGCACAAACATTGAAGACAAAAGTGTGTAAACGCAAACGTTGAAGACAAATTGTGATTTGTCAGAATGAGATGATGTGTGATCAGGGGTGGCCTTAGCAATGTTTGTCAACTACTTTTTTTTCCCACTGACGAAAACCTAGCTATGATGACTAAAGCTACGAGTAAATGTTGACAATTTTGTCAACCAATAAAAGCAAGACTAAAACATGTTGGGGAAGTCACATACGTATTCTGTTGATACATAACAGCCGTATTGATACAAATAGTTTTGACTGTTCAATATCGTGCACGGACATTACTCTCGGCAATTACGCAGCAACACCTCAGCTCATCCTGTCGTCCCTTCACAATAAAGTGTCTCCCCTTTACCTCCCAATGCTGCACATTTTTCCCAGGTTATGAACAGAAAATAGGTGAAACGTAACATCGTGGGAGAGATCAAGGCAGTAAGTGAGAGAGAGAGGGTCAAGGGTGGTGTGGGGTTGACTGACGCCTGCCGGTCAGTTCAGAACTCGGAGGCCCCCCCTGAGGGTGGAGGCCCGTTTCAATTGAAACTGGTGAAACATAGCTAAGGCCTCCTATGTGTATATGATGATAAGAGTGCCCCTCACTTCACACAGGTGTGATTTTTCAACCAACGCTGACCCGCATCCGCGACCAAAGTGAAGCGATCGAAGCGACTGGAAACAAATATATATATATCTTCACGTTTGAACGCACCTTAACACTTTGACTTCTATTCACAAGTTGCTTGAGTTAATTAATTGTAGAACACTTTCCCTGTGATTCGCAAATTGCCCGAGTTATGTTTTCATTGTTTAATCCACATTTTTAATCAGTTTTTAATCAGATCCACCGGACAGAATGGGATATGAGACGCGTTTTGATGACGTCATCGCTAAAAGGTCCGTCGCTCTGGCGTGCAAAGGGATTTATGGGAAATTGAGTCCCTGTTGTTTACAATGGGAAAGCTTAGCAGCGCGCGGCTGCCCCGTCCGGTCTGTTGTTGTGGTCGGCACTTTGGAATATTCTTCAACACTACAACAAGCGATTACACCGTTTTTCCAACCACCTCAAGCTGAACCCAGACAAGACTGAGCTTCTCTTCTTCCCAGCTAAGTCCTGCCCGATGCGGGAGCTAACTATTTCCGTAGACAACGCCCTGGTAACGTCTGTCCCAACAGCCAGGAACCTTGGTGTTGTCCTGGACAGTCAGCTCTCGTTCAAAACTCACATCACAGCTGTCACTCGATCCTGTAGGTTCACACTCTATAACATACGACGAATTAGACCGTTCCTCACCCAGGAATCATCCCAGCTCCTAATCCAGACAACAGTCCTGTCAAAACTTGACTATTGTAACTCTCTCCTTACTGGCCTACCGGCATGTGCACTGAAGCCTCTCCAACTGATCCAAAATGCCGCAGCTCGCTTGGTCTTCAACCAGCCAAAATTCTCACATGTCTCCCCCCTGCTCCGCTCCCTGCACTGGCTCCCGGTCGCTGCCCGCACAGAATACAAAACTCTGATGTTGGCATTTAAAGCAACCAAAGGTATGGCTCCCCCATATCTTGCCAGCATGATTGAACCCTACAAACCCTCCCGCGCACTCAGATCAGCCAACGCAGGGAAGCTGGAAGTACCCTCACTAAAAACGCCGGGACAACGCTCCACACGTCCCAAACTCTTCTCCCTTCTGGCCCCAAAACTGTGGAATGCACTTCCCGTTGCAATCAGAACTGCAGCATCACTCCCGATCTTCCGCCGTAGTCTGAAAACCCACCTTTTCAGACTCCATCATGGCCCATAGCACTTACCCTACCCCCTTAGACAGCACTTCTTAGACTTATATAGCATTTGAAACAGACTCATAGCATGTCATGTAGACAGCACAATAAGTGCATTGTATGTAGTCATAGCACTTCATAGTATATATGTACAGCATAGTATAGCACATATGTGTAGTTTATATGTATAGTGTCATTATATAGATATGTTCTAGTTATAGTTTATATGTATAGTGTCATTATATAGATATGTTCTAGTCACGGTCTTAGCTTACGCATGTTTCGCGATAAATGCATTTTGTTACATATGTGATGTATTCCCATGCTTTTTGTTCTTGCCTATTGTAAGTCGCTCTGGATTAAGAGCGTCTGCTAAATGCCTAAATTGTAAATTGTAAAGTGGATTTTAATGACAAGCAACTCGGCGGTTGGTGCACTGGCTGTTCAAAGGTAACTTTAAACATAGGCCGTAAATTGTCTGCATTCAACCTAACAATGAAAAGGCATAGTTCCTGTCGCGGTCTCTCCTGCATTCATTCAATCCCTTTTCCCTTGTTGTCCCCCCCCCCCCCCCCCTGTGGGTGGGTTTGGAATGCGAGCGCTGCGGGCGGTGATTACTAAAACATATGCCGGGCATTATTAAGCCCGATATACAGTAAAGCGGGGCAGCGGTCAATAGTTCAACATCTAAAGGAGATTATATGCGTTTCCCTGCATGCCTGTACAGAATGCTGACTAATCCTCCACACACCACCACCACCACCATGCCATGGTAAATATGAGCCAACTGTATACCCTGTGCTGGCTCACTGGGAGGTAGGCATGTAACCATTCACTCAACTGACAATACGATTCGTATCACGATATGATTTTTCACGATATTTGAAACAAAAAATATTTTCCCGATTTTTTCCACTTTTTTTTGTTTTAATTTTATATAATTTATCTTCCCCCCCTGAGCTTTTTCAATTTTTTTTTATTTAACTACATTGCAAAAGAAGTAGCATTACTTTTGACAGTGCAGAAACATAATTGCCTTCCTTGATGAGCATCAACGACCATCATCACCTGGGCAGTGGGCACAGTCACAGACACACACAGCTCCCCTCTACAGTCACAGACACACACAGCTCCCCTCTACAGTCACAGACACACACAGCTCCCCTCTACAGTCACAGACACACACAGCTCCCCTCTACAGTCACAGACACACACAGCTCCCCTCTACAGTCACAGACACACACAGCTCCCCTCTACAGTCACAGACACACACAGCTCCCCTCTACAGTCACAGACACACACAGCTCCCCTCTACAGTCACAGACACACACAGCTCCCCTCTACAGTCACAGACACACACAGCTCCCCTCTACAGTCACAGACACACACAGCTCCCCTCTACAGTCACAGACACACACAGCTCCCCTCTACAGTCACAGACACACACAGCTCCCCTCTACAGTCACAGACACACACAGCTCCCCTCTACAGTCACAGACACACACAGCTCCCCTCTACAGTCACAGACACACACAGCTCCCCTCTACAGTCACAGACACACACAGCTCCCCTCTACAGTCACAGACACACACAGCTCCCCTCTACAGTCACAGACACACACAGCTCCCCTCTACAGTCACAGACACACACAGCTCCCCTCTACAGTCACAGACACACACAGCTCCCCTCTACAGTCACAGACACACACAGCTCCCCTCTACAGTCACAGACACACACAGCTCCCCTCTACAGTCACAGACACACACAGCTCCCCTCTACAGTCACAGACACACACAGCTCCCCTCTACAGTCACAGACACACACAGCTCCCCTCTACAGTCACAGACACACACAGCTCCCCTCTACAGTCACAGACACACACAGCTCCCCTCTACAGTCACAGACACACACAGCTCCCCTCTACAGTCACAGACACACACAGCTCCCCTCTACAGTCACAGACACACACAGCTCCCCTCTACAGTCACAGACACACACAGCTCCCCTCTACAGTCACAGACACACACAGCTCCCCTCTACAGTCACAGACACACACAGCTCCCCTCTACAGTCACAGACACACACAGCTCCCCTCTACAGTCACAGACACACACAGCTCCCCTCTACAGTCACAGACACACACAGCTCCCCTCTACAGTCACAGACACACACAGCTCCCCTCTACAGTCACAGACACACACAGCTCCCCTCTACAGTCACAGACACACACAGCTCCCCTCTACAGTCACAGACACACACAGCTCCCCTCTACAGTCACAGACACACACAGCTCCCCTCTACAGTCACAGACACACACAGCTCCCCTCTACAGTCACAGACACACACAGCTCCCCTCTACAGTCACAGACACACACAGCTCCCCTCTACAGTCACAGACACACACAGCTCCCCTCTACAGTCACAGACACACACAGCTCCCCTCTACAGTCACAGACACACACAGCTCCCCTCTACAGTCACAGACACACACAGCTCCCCTCTACAGTCACAGACACACACAGCTCCCCTCTACAGTCACAGACACACACAGCTCCCCTCTACAGTCACAGACACACACAGCTCCCCTCTACAGTCACAGACACACACAGCTCCCCTCTACAGTCACAGACACACACAGCTCCCCTCTACAGTCACAGACACACACAGCTCCCCTCTACAGTCACAGTCACACACAGCTCCCCTCTACAGTCACAGACACACACAGCTCCCCTCTACAGTCACAGACACACACAGCTCCCCTCTACAGTCACAGACACACACAGCTCCCCTCTACAGTCACAGACACACACAGCTCCCCTCTACAGTCACAGACACACACAGCTCCCCTCTACAGTCACAGACACACACAGCTCCCCTCTACAGTCACAGACACACACAGCTCCCCTCTACAGTCACAGACACACACAGCTCCCCTCTACAGTCACAGACACACACAGCTCCCCTCTACAGTCACAGACACACACAGCTCCCCTCTACAGTCACAGACACACACAGCTCCCCTCTACAGTCACAGACACACACAGCTCCCCTCTACAGTGCTCTACTACTGAAAGTGACTCTCATTTCTCTCCAAAAGCACTTGAATATGATGGAATATGACTAAAGCTCACATTTCACATCACACACCATAATTCACTAGCCCCTCACTAGAAAATCGACTTTTTTTATTTCAATAAATCGATTCATATCGTCAGGATATACGATATATCGTTACATGCCTACTGGGAGGGAGGCAGTGGTAATTTCATCCACTAAAACAGTGGTTCTCAAGCAGTGGTCCTTGAGGCGGTTCCAGGTGGTCCCCAGCTAAATGATGGAGAGTTGGGAACCAAATGGACCCTTATTAGACCTTTTAACTCTTGAGAGCGGGGGGAGTATGTCTACGTACATTGCAGTACTGATACTTTTACACATTTTAAGTAAAAAATAAATAAAAATGGGAGTACTTTTTCCACCACTGCTGACTGTATGCAGAGAGTGATCTGTGCATGAACCCCCCCCCCCCCATCCTGCCTGTGGTAACATTTAGACAGCGGAGCCCATGGAGTATTGGACTGTAGACCAGAGTGAAGAGAGAGTCCATCCACACTGATCCCCATTTCATATGAAAGTGGAAAATCCCTATAGCACAAAAATAACGAGATGAGAATGAATAGTTTTGATAACGCAGCTTATTGGACTGAAGTCAAGTTAAAAACCATAACGAGAGAAGATCACCACTTAAATGTCTCACATTCACAGATACTGTCACAGTTACTATATGCTCTTTTACTGATCTATATCTGTCCCTTCACCATGCATATAGAGCTGGTACAATATAGGGCATTTATGGAGAGGCACTTTCATCCAGAGACACTTACAAGTGTTTATTGAACTCTCTAGGGGGGGGGGGGGGGGGGGGTAATCACAATTATTTTTCACATAACCGTCAATTGTTGGCAGGTCTGAGAGAGTACAGAAACTATAATAAAATACGCACATCACTTCGTGGAGGTGCTGGGTTCAAAAAGTGACATAGGAAAGTTTGACCAGATGAAGAGCCTTGGCTCGAAACGTCGTCAATAAATGTATCTTTTGGAGCATATGAGTGTCCCGCGGGTTCTCTTCTCTTTTCCTAGGTCTGAGAGAGTAAAAATGGTCAGCAGTGACTCAGCTACACCAAATATGTGTGTGGGGGGGGGGGGGGGGTGGGTGTGTGTGTGTGTGTGTGTGTGTGTGTGTGTGTGTGTGTCTTGTTTATAGGTAGGCCTACAGTAGTATAGTGGTGGGTTCAATTAATCGATAATGGCATTATGGCAATAATCGTATCGTATGCCTTGCCGATAATAGTATCGTATCGTACCATGTTGATATGGCAGGAAATGCTGTGTGACGTGGCTTTAAAACAAACAAACAAACATCAGTTTTTGGCAGTTACAATATATATATATGAATAGATCTTTTGCATTTATCCATCAAAACATGTTTTTTTCCATGCTGTTTGTTTAAATGTTATCCACAAGTTTTTCAAATTGTTTTGGAAACTGCACTTTCAGACCCCTGTCTGTCGTCGATGGAAGAAACCACTTAGCTCCATATCACTGTTGTTTTTGGCAGCACATGTGATTTTTAGTTTTAGTCATAGTCTCTTGAATAGTTTTTCATTTAGTTTTAGTCACATTTTAGTCACCCGGAATGTTTTGATGTTAGTCTAGTTCTAGTCGACTAATTATCGTGAGATAATGGTCGACTAAATCTACAGTTGATTTAGTCGACTAAATCTACAGTTGATTTAGTCGACTACAATGTATTTTGACGGTGCCTTGATGCCGTCGAAAGGCCTAGTTTCACACTTGCTGAAAATAGCAGATCGTCTATTTTCAGCATGCAACCAAGTGTAAAATGACTTATACTGGATCTCTCGTCCACTAGTCCATCCCTAACATTTTAGTCTTGTTGACGAAACTGTTGGTATATTTAGTCTTCGTTTTAGTCATCGTAGCGTAGTTTTCATTTAGTTTCCATTTAGTTTTCGTCAGTGAAAAAAGGTAGTCGACGGACATTTTTTCGTTTTTAGTTTTAGTCGACGAAATCAACACTCTTTATTTTCATCCTGGAGCCGAGCCTGACACGCAGGCTGACAATATATACTCTTTGTACACTCACACACGCGCACGTACATACACTCACACACGCGCACGTACATACACTCACACACGCGCACGTACATACACGCACACACGCGCACGTACATACACTCACACACGCACACGTACATACACTCACATCACGCACACACAGGTGCGATAAGCTCAAATTTGCCAGTGGTTCGTCAAATCGCGGCAAAACACATTGCCGCCTTTTATTAGCAATCTGCGTGAGGCAGAAGGCAGAGGCGGCGGTTAAGCCTATTACAGGTTGTTGTGACAGACACAGCTGGAACTTACCGCAGCTAAAACCACCGGGGAGGAGAGGAGAGGGACACACCAAAGTATAATCCCACTAAAACCAGCCAATCAACACAGGGGAGGAGAGGGGAGGAGGAGAGGGGTGGAGAGGAGGAGAGGAGATGGGTGGAGGGGTGGAGAGGAGATGGGTGGAGGGGTGGAGAGGAGGAGAGGGGTGGAGAGGAGGAGAGGAGGAGAGGGGTGGAGAGGAGGAGAGAGGAGGAGAGGAGAGGGACACACCAAAATATAATCCCACTAAAACCAGCCAATCAACACAGGGGAGGAGAGGGGTGGAGAGGGATGGAGAGGGGTAGATGGGTGCAGAGGAGGAGAGGAGAGGAGAGGGATGGAGAGGAGGAGAGGAGAGGGGTGGAGAGGGGGAGATGGGTGGAGAGGAGGAGAGGAGAGGAGAGGGGTGGAGAGGAGAGGAGAGGGGTGGAGAGGAGAGGAGAGGGGTGGAGAGGAGGAGAAGAGAGGGGTGGAGAGGGGGAGAGGAGAGGAGAGGGGTGGAGAGGAGGAGAGGAGGAGAGGAGAGGGGTGGAGAGGAGAGGGGTGGAGAGGGGGAGAGGGGTAGAGGAGAGGAGAGGGGTGGAGAGGAGAGGAGAGGGGAGGAGAGGAGAGGGGTGAAGAGGAGGAGAGGGGTAGAGGAGAGGAGAGGGTGGGTAGAAGGCAGGAGAGGAGAGGAGTTGTCTCATATTTGATGCTAGAATTTCGCCGCCCTTTGGGCGGCTCATCCTATAGTTACGCTGCAGTGCAATATGGAAGAAGGAAATTGCGGGAGAGTCACACATACACAGACACTCACTCACTCACTCACTCACTCACTCACTCACTCACTCGTCAGTTCAAGTCCCCCCGCGATGCGATACAAAAATCGTCCACAGTGTACTGCGAACCCATGTGTCTGCAGTGACACTGATGCGAGGTTACTATGAGTCTGTGCGGTGGGACTGGGAAATAATGCTCGGAAGAACTGGGCATCCGACTATGCGTGTTGTGTGCACTCTGGTTGTGGTGATGAGATGTGTGTGGCTGGCCAATCACAGCTGTGCGTTGCTGTGTTGTGCCGTCACGGGGTGCGGCATGTGAGCGGGCTAGCCAATAAGGTCTCTGTGTTGCGTTTGGAGAATTGTGTTGGTTAGTGTGTGTGGTGTAGCCGCAATGGGTGGTGAGAACATGAGGGGGATGTTGCACAGCAATCGGTGACCCCTACATTAAGCTGTGTCCTTCCCAACATGCGGGGGCTATGGCGGGGCTATTTGTGTGTTTTGGGGTAAATGTATTAAATGTGGGTATTACACGCAAGTTTGCGTGGCATGTCTAGCGCGCACATTGGTGCGGGAGGCTGGCCGTGGGCTGTGGCGTGTGATCCTGGCGGCCGAAGTGTGCTGCATTGTTGCTAAACAGCAATCCTGCCCTGAGCTAATGTGACGTGCAGGTTTTGTCTTGTAATATAGATACAGTATATATTATGCCTTGCCGATAATAGTATCGTATCGTACCATGTACGAAATGCTGTGTTTTTATATATTATAATATATATATATATGAATAAATCTTTTGCATTTATCCATCAAAACATGTTTTTTCCTTGCTGTTTGTTTAAATGTTATCCACTAAGTTTTTCAAATTGGTTTGGAAACTTGTCTGACAATATATTTGTCAAACAACATTGGCAATCGGTGATCTATAGGGCGTTTTTGGCCGAAAATGCTTTGGCCATGTCTCGCGACAAAGTGATGGTGGGGGCCGCATGTTGCCCCCTGGGACGCCAGTTGCCATATATGATCTAGGACTCTGTATCGTGATATGAGATATGATATAGTACTTTATTGTCTGTTCACACTGAAATTTGTCTTGCGACCCAGCAGCCAAGTATGCAGAACACACACACACAGAACAAGACAATTTACATACATAAAGCCATGAAGAGCAATATCCACCGCCTAGATTACCATGGCTACTACAACTCCTGATTAAGCCTCACAGTCGACGGGTGAACAAAGGACCTCTTTAGTCTGACCTTATTGTATGCTGGTACACCATATCTCCTTCCTGAAGGTAGCAACCTACTGTATATTCTCCTTACAACACATGCTTAGTATTAGAGGTGATATTCCTGATGATGCTGTTATCATACGTGGATATATGTATGGTTCGTGAGGTCGTTGGCAATACCTACCCAGCCCTAAATTGGTTATTCTTTGGAATCAAAGGAATTCGATATGATATCGTATCGTGGCCTCTCGTGATACATATCTATCGTGTGGAGATGATAAGAAGAACACCTGATGGCAAAGAGGAGGCTGATTTCCTTCAGCTGTTGAGAAAAAACATGAATACAATGCTGTCTGATTGATGGCATATCATTCATGCACAATGCACTCCAAGAAGGAGAAAGACAGAATGACACAGGATGGGGAAAGAATATGGCCTGGCAGGCAACCTGACTGGAATGAGATGGTATATAAAATGAGAACAGATGGGAGAAGAGGAGGGATGGAAGGAAGGACAGAGAGATTGACAGAGAGATTGACACCATCTATGCCGCTGTGTCGTTTAAGGCTGCTGGCAGTTACTGGTGGAAAAAGTACTCGTGTTTTTATTTCAGTAAAAGTATCGATACTGCAATAGAAATAATAGTAGAAATACTCTTACATGTAAAAGCCCGGAATTCCACAGCGTTATTCATAGTCTGGATTTTCGGTGGTGAGGTGACCACCGAACTACAACATGACGTCACGGAGCCGCGGTGAAGAGCAAACCACCGCCACCGCCCCAGCCCATCTCTCTGTTTTTACTCACCACCGCTCAATGTTATGGGCGGCTGTGGCTCAGGAGGTAGAGCAGGTCATCCAATGATCCATGGGTCAGCGGTTCGAATCCCGGCTCCTCCTGTCTACATGTCGAAGTGTCCTTGGGCAAGACACTGAACCCCAAATTGCTCCCGATGTGCTGGTTGGTACCTTGCATGGCTTCTGCCGCAATCGGTGTATGAATGTGTGTGTGAATGGGTGAATGTAATGCACAATCTATGTAAAGCGCCTTGGATAAAGGCGCTATATAAATGCACCATTTATTTCAGCTCCGGTGGTCACCTCACCACTGGAGCTGTGGTCACCTCACCACCGGAGTGGTGGTCACCTCACCACCGAAAATCCAGACTATGAATGAGCCTTAAATGTACTCGAGTAAAAGTACGAAAGTATTGGTGTCAAAAATGTACTTTTAAGTACCAAAAGTAAAAGTGCTCATTATGCAGAATTTCCCATTTCAAGTGAAAGCTTATAATGTAGATCGGCTATTTTCAAATGTCCGAAATGTACAGTATATATAGGGCTGAAATGGTTCATGTACGTTTTGTAATAATAATCAAAATGTACAACGTACTGTAACTAAAGTCTGGTAACAATTGTTTTCACATAAATGTAGTGCAGTAAAAGTACAATATTTAGATCCGAGATGTAGTGGAGCAGAAGTAAAAGTATTGGAAATACTCCAGAAAAGTACAAATGCCTCACAATTGTATTTAGGTGCAGTACTTAAGTTAAATGTACTTAGTTTCTTTCCACCACTGCTAGTTTGGAGCTGCCTGCCATGAAGGGGAGCTTGTCTTGCATGGAGTGATGTGTGTTTGAAGCCAGGTGACGGAGATGGATCGCTTTGTTCGTGATCCGACTCTCACATCACCACCTCAGGGTGCATGTATACTCACTGTATAGGTCAGGGCAACTTTGACCATGGAGTGTATATTTCCACACTCACTCCAGAGGGCCACTATATTTACACACTCACTCCAGAGGGCCACTATATTTCCACACTCACTCCAGAGGGACACTGTATTTCCACACTCACTCCAGAGGGCCACTATATTTCCACACTCACTCCAGAGGGACACTGTATTTCCACACTCACTCCAGAGGGCCACTATATTAACACACTCACTCCAGAGGGCCACTATATTAACACACTCACTCCAGAGGGCCACTATATTTACACACTCACTCCAGAGGGCCACTATATTTCCACACTCACTCCAGAGGGCCACTATATTTCCACACTCACTCCAGAGGGCCACTATATTTCCACACTCACTCCAGAGGGCCACTATATTTACACACTCACTCCAGAGGGCCACTATATTTCCACACTCACTCCAGAGGGACACTGTATTTCCACACTCACTCCAGAGGGCCACTATATTTCCACACTCACTCCAGAGGGCCACTATATTTCCACACTCACTCCAGAGGGCCACTATATTTCCACACTCACTCCAGAGGGCCACTATATTTCCACACTCACTCCAGAGGGACACTGTATTTCCACACTCACTCCAGAGGGCCACTATATTTCCACACTCACTCCAGAGGGCCACTATATTTCCACACTCACTCCAAAGGGACACTGTATTTCCACACTCACTCCAGAGGGCCACTATATTTCCACACTCACTCCAGAGGGACACTATATTTCCACACTCACTCCAGAGGACCACTATATTAACACACTCACTCCAGAGGGCAACTATATTTCCACACTCACTCCAGAGGGCCACTATATTTCCACACTCACTCCAGTGGGCCACTATATTTCCACACTCACTCCAGAGGGCCACTATATTTCCACACTCACTCCAGAGGACCACTATATTAACACACTCACTCCAGAGGGCCACTATATTTCCACACTCACTCCAGAGGGCCACTATATTTCCACACTCACTCCAGAGGGCCACTATATTTCCACACTCACTCCAGAGGACCACTATATTAACACACTCACTCCAGAGGGCCACTATATTTCCACACTCACTCCAGAGGGCCACTATACTTCCACACTCACTCCAGAGGGCCACTATATTTCCACACTCACTCCAGAGGGACACTGTATTTCCACACTCACTCCAGAGGGCCACTATATTTCCACACTCACTCCAGAGGGCCACTATATTTCCACACTCACTCCAGAGGGCCACTATATTTACACACTCACTCCAGAGGGCCACTATATTTCCACACTCACTCCAGAGGGACACTGTATTTCCACACTCACTCCAGAGGGCCACTATATTTCCACACTCACTCCAGAGGGCCACTATATTTCCACACTCACTCCAAAGGGACACTGTATTTCCACACTCACTCCAGAGGGCCACTATATTTCCACACTCACTCCAGAGGGACACTATATTTCCACACTCACTCCAGAGGACCACTATATTAACACACTCACTCCAGAGGGCAACTATATTTCCACACTCACTCCAGAGGGCCACTATATTTCCACACTCACTCCAGTGGGCCACTATATTTCCACACTCACTCCAGAGGGCCACTATATTTCCACACTCACTCCAGAGGACCACTATATTAACACACTCACTCCAGAGGGCCACTATATTTCCACACTCACTCCAGAGGGCCACTATATTTCCACACTCACTCCAGAGGGCCACTATATTTCCACACTCACTCCAGAGGACCACTATATTAACACACTCACTCCAGAGGGCCACTATACTTCCACACTCACTCCAGAGGGCCACTATATTTCAACACTCACTCACTCCAGAGGGCCACTATATTTCCACACACACTACAGAGGGCCACTATATTTCCACACTCACTCCAGAGGGCCACTATATTTCCACACTCACTCCAGAGGGCCACTATATTTCCACACTCACTCCAGAGGGCCACTATATTTCCACACACACTCCAAAGGGCCACTATATTTCCACACTCACTCCAGAGGGCCACTATATTTCAACACTCACTCCAGAGGGCCACTATATTTACACACTCACTCCAGAGGGCCACTATATTTCCACACTCACTCCAGAGGGCCACTATATTTCCACACTCACTCCAGAGGGCCACTATATTTCCACACTCACTCCAGAGGGCCACTATATTTCCACACTCACTCCAGAGGGACACTGTATTTCCACACTCACTCCAGAGGGCCACTGTATTTCCACACTCACTCCAGAGGGCCACTATATTTCCACACTCACTCCAGAGGGACACTATATTTCCACACTCACTCCAGAGGACCACTATATTAACACACTCACTCCAGAGAGCAACTATATTTCCACACTCACTCCAGAGGGACACTATACTTCCACACTCACTCCAGAGGGCCACTGTATTTCCACACTCACTCCAGAGGGCCACTATATTTCCACACTCACTCCAGAGGGCCACTATATTTCCACACTCACTCCAGAGGGCCACTATATTTCCACACTCACTCCAGAGGGCCACTATATTTCCACACTCACTCCAGAGGGCCACTATAGTTCCACACTCACTCCAGAGGGCCACTATATTTCCACACTCACTCCAGAGGGCCACTATATTTCCACACTCACTCCAGAGGGCCACTATATTTCCACACTCACTCCAGAGGGCCACTATATTTCCACACTCACTCCAGAGGGCCACTATATTTCCACACTCACTCCAGAGGGCCACTATATTTCCACACTCACTCCAGAGGGCCACTATATTTCCACACTCACTCCAGTGGGCCACTATATTTCCACACTCACTCCAGAGGGCCACTATATTTCCACACTCAAAAAGTGTACAAAGAGGCCTGGGCCATGGCTCAATGGTCCAGGCACGTTGGCTGGTAATCCAGTCTGGCAGTGTGCCGTGGGTTTGACTCCCGATCCCGACGGCCTTTACTGCATGTCTTCCCCCCATCTCTCTCCCCATTTCCTGTCAGCCTACTGTCTGTCCCTCCATAAAACATATAAAATAAAGGCGAAAGTGTACAAGGAGTATACTATATTGTCAGCCTGCATGTTAGGCTGTCCAGGATGAAAATAAAGACTGGGGGTCAGTGTTCATTTCGTCAACTAAAACTAAAGCGAAGAAATGTCTATATACGATCTCATTCCAGTCAGGTTGCCTGCGAGGCCATATTCTTTCCCCATCCTGTCTGTCATTCTGTCTTTTTCCTTCTTGGAGTGCATTGTGCATGAATGATATGCTATCAATCAGACAGCATTGTATTCATGTTTTTTCTCAACAGCTGAAGGAAATCACCCTCCTCTTTGCCATCAGGTGTTCTTATCATCTCCACATGATAGATATGTATCACGAGAGGCCACGATACGATATCATATCGAATTCCTTTGATTCCAAATAATAATAATGAAAAAAAACCCCACAAAGTTTGGTTCCACCCCGCCACAGGGCGTGCAGTGCCCTGTGTCGGCTCGGTCGGACCCACGGTTGTCCAGAACCGCCCCCAAAAAAGGCCTCTGCCCGGGCTCTGGACCGGGCCCCTGCCCAGGGTCCTTATATGGAGCTGGCCTGTTCTGGCGACTGCATAGACTCCATATATGGGCATGAAAGTAAGGGACTCAGACTTAATATCTGGGTGGGGAATGCATTTCCAACTTGCATCGTTGCAAGTAGGCCAGTGGCCAATTGGCACCGCTCTAGTATCTATAAATGCACCGTTTAACCCATTTTGGGCGGGAACCCCTTTTGGTGTTAGCATTATGTTATGCTTTAGCTATTGAAAAATAGCAGATCTACAAGCTCATATCGCGCCACCGAGTGGCGCGATATGAGCTTGTAGGTCTGCTATTTTTGAAAAATCGAAGAACCACTGACATAGAAACACACACACACATGCACACGCACGCACAGGGATGTGCAATCAAGTACAGGGAATCACAGGGATTGATGCTCGAGTGCTGCCTGTGTGTGTGTGTGTGTGTGCATTAACGCATGTACGGTACTACGTCATCCGCATGTGGGAATTGAAATGCCTCGCCGACGTAACCACGAGATTACAGCATGCCTGACCCCGCCTGACCCCTGCGTCGTGGAGCGCAATTAATCTTTTTTCTTCCTCTTTCTTCGGCCGATGTGTTTCGTGTTTTTCTTTTTGCCGCATTCCGACGACAGCATCAGCTTGCATTCTCTCTTGTACAAGAAGTCCCCCAGGCCCAGAAGACCCCCCCCCCCCCACCCCCCACCCCCCTCTTCCACGGGTCAACAGCTGACTGCCATCAGTGAACCTTGAACGAAGTTGGAATTGGATCGCTGAACCTCATCAACTGACCCCCCCCCCCCCCCTCCCTCCAGCCTAGCCGAGGAGAGAAACCGTGATCCGTTCCGAGTCGATACTGTCTCCACCCCGTGTGTGTGTGTGTGTGTGCGTGTGTGTGTGCGTGTGTGCGTGCGTGTGTGTGTGCGTGTGTGCGTGCGTGCGGCGCGCTTTAGTGCCCTGCAAACCAATGAGCACCTCGGGTGGGGTTGGGGGGGGGGGGTCCTGCCGCATGAGGACCTTTCAACTCGGGGGGCGGGGTCACGCTGATATTGCCTCAGTCGTGTTTTTGTGTGTGTCCACCACTATGGCACCAAAGAGAGCAGCACTCGCTCTCTCGCTTTCCGACTGTGGGGCTGAGACAACGCCCTGGAATGCCCTGACACTAATAACTATAGGGGTGTTAGCCTCGCGCAGCGATACTAATATAAGGCCATTTTTTTAACTAGCTCCTCGCCACTCGCCCTACACACTTCCACTCGGTTTGAGCATAGATATATAAATAATAGAGACGCAATGCAATGCAAGTGGATGGGAGGGGAATTCCGGTGCCGTCTCTATTATTTATATATCTATGCTCAAACCAAGTGGAAGTGTGTGGGACGAGTGGCGAGGAGCTAGTTTCAAAAAGGGGGTAACTGTGTGGATATTGGTCTCGTCCCTCTCAGTATTAGATTGCATAAAAAAAAACAATGTCCCGCCCCATATTTGCATATCCTGGGCCCTGGTTGGTTATAGCCCGTTTCCAGACGAATCTGGATGGCTTGTCATAGCAGCTTGTAGGTCTGCTATTTTTGAAAAATCGAAGAACGACTGCCATAGAAACATAGCTTTTTCAGAAAACTGTCAGGATGTAGAAGACATTTTTAGAATCTGATCTCAGGTCAGAATGGGTTAACAGCGATATACGTACGATACGTATCACGATACATGGTTGACGATACGATACTATGGACTATATTGGTTCATTCATGGCGATACTTAGGTTACCATAAGATTAAATTATTTACAAATGGATACGGTAACTATTTAGCAAAGAAATCATTTATCAATATTGACCAAGTGTAGCGATATTGAATGGTAAAGTAATTAAACCACTCTTTCTTTTTTCTTGACAGTGTATTGAATGTACAGGGTTTGATGAGGGCCCAGGTAGGGCCGCGCCTTAATTTTCGGGCCTGTTGAGAACTCTAGTTTGAACTCTAGTTCTGTCCAGACGACGGAGCCGCTCGTCGGCAGTCTCCTCCTGTGAGAGTGTGGAGGTCTTACTGCTGGGGCAGGTCGGCGTGTGGAGGTCCTACTGCTGGGGCAGGTCGGCGTGTGCACGCATCCGCCTGGGTGACGTCAGACTGCTGGGGCAGGTCGGCGTGTGGAGGTCGTACTGCTGGGGCAGGTCGGCGTGTGGAGGTCGTACTGCTGGGGCAGGTCGGCGTGTGGAGGTCGTACTGCTGGGGCAGGTCGGCGTGTGAAGGTCGTACTGCTGGGGCAGGTCGGCGTGTGCACGCATCCGCCTGTGTGACGTCAGACTGCTGGGCGAGTGTGGTCGCTTTGGCATGGGATGAACTTTGACCAATACATCACAATGACCTGGGGGCACCATATATGGGGGCTGATGTCACGTGATGTCACGTGATGACCTGGGCACCTGGGGGCTTGCCTGGGGTGACCAGGGGGCTGATGTCACGTGATGACCTGGGCACCTGGGGGCTTGCCTGGGGTGACCAGGGGGCTGGTGATGACCTGGGCACCTGGGGGCTTGCCTGGGGTGACCAGGGGGCTGATGTCACGTGATGACCTGGGCACCTGGGGGCTTGCCTGGGGTGACCAGGGGGCTGATGTCACGTGATGACCTGGGCACCTGGGGGCTTGCCTGGGGTGACCAGGGGGCTGATGTCACGTGATGACCTGGGCACCTGGGGGCTTGCCTGGGGTGACCAGGGGGCTGATGTCACGTGATGACCTGGGCACCTGGGGGCTTGCCTGGGGTGACCAGGGGGCTGGTGATGACCTGGGCACCTGGGGGCTTGCCTGGGGTGACCAGGGGGCTGATGTCACGTGATGACCTGGGCACCTGGGGGCTTGCCTGGGGTGACCAGGGGGCTGATGTCACGTGATGTCACGTGATGACCTGGGCACCTGGGGGCTTGCCTGGGGTGACCAGGGGGCTGATGTCACGTGATGTCACGATAACCTGGGGGCTTTCCCGCTGTGAGCGACAGGGATTTGAGTTGGTTGACGTGACGACGTCAACCAACGACGAGGGATTGTGGGTTAGGTGTCCAAAAACGCCAAGGTTTCATAGTTAGAGAATGTAGAATAATTGTTATTTTGATCAACGATGACAAAATATTCTTTCGTTTTGGGTCTTGAGAGGCTAAATGTCATCACATGGTGGTCCGCGGCTCAAACGCGGACAAAAGAAAATGGGCCTTCATATGAAAATGGTTCAAAAACCACTGCATTGAAGCATTTAAGGATATGAAATCACTGCATGGTCTCTTTGGAAACTGTCCTGAAGAAGTCCATGCAGTGTCGTCGTGTCATTCATCTCTGTGAGTCGACCTTTACAAAGACCTCCCCCGCTGAAGGTCACCGATGACTGTTCACAGCATGGCAGCCCTTATAGCTTAGACACACACACACACACACACACACACACACACACACACACGCTCAGGGGTCAACGATGACTGTTCACAGCTGGCAGCCCTTAGCTTAGTGCATTAAAAAGTGATGTGCTCTGTTACTGTCACTCTTCAAAGGCCTGCACTTTCAGACCCCTGTCTGTCGTCGCCGGCAGAAACTAACCTCTTAGCTCCATATCACTGTGGTTTTTGGCAGCACATTTTAGATTTTTAGTTTTAGTCAGTCTCTTGAATAGTTTTTAATTTAGTTTTAGTCACATTTTAGTCACCCGGAATGTTTTGGTGTTAGTCTAGTTTTAGTCGACTGAATCTACAGTTGGTTTAGTCGACTAAAATGTATTTTGGCGGTGCCTTGATGCTGTCGAAAGGCCTAGTTTTACATTTGCTGAAAATAGCATTGCAACCATCTCTCGTCCACTAGTCCCTCCATAACATTTTAGTCTAGTTTTTATTTGTTGACGAAATTGTCGGTATATATTTAGTCTTGGTTCTATAGTCATCATATAGCTTAGTTTTCATTTGGTTTCCATTTAGTTTTCGTCAGTGAAAAAAGGTAGTCGACGAACATTTTTGGTCTTAGTTTTAGTCGACGAAATCAACACGGCTCCATATCCGTATTAAGTTACTTAATCACACCACAGCGTCACACAAAAGCAGATAGCAGATCTGCAAGCTCGAAACGCGGCGCAAAGCGACACGTTTTGAGTTTGTTGATCTGCTATACTCTTGATTTAGTCATGCACGATGTAAACGGTAGCATGTCGAAATCAGGCCATATCGGCCACAAAAATGCCATATCGGCCTCGGATCAGTCTCAAAATGATCCAAGATTATTTTCACAGATATTGAAGACGCAATAATAATGTGAGCGTCAATGACTCTGAGTTGCTTTTATGTTTGAAGGCAGCATAATCCGTATAATATCTGAATCGGTATCGGCAGATATGACCCTGCAAATAACCGGAAATCGAATAACGGTCATAATTTCATAATCGTGCACCTCTACTTTGTAATTTGAATCCTGAAAAGTAACATTTTTGTACATATGAGGTTTCCACCCTCACACATAGACACTGCACGCACGCACGCACGCACACACGCACGCACGCACTATGCTATAGCAGTCAACAATAGGCGAATATTCTGCCAAAATAGCTCTCAGCGTTGTAACGCGACACGTGCAGATCTTCAGTTATACTTTCGGCGAGGAGATTTGGCATTTGTGCATATGGGGAAAACAGGAGGAGGTCAAGTACAGACAGAGCCCTGGCGGACCCCGGTGTTGTAGGAGTTTAGTTTACTGGGGCACTACAGACTACAGAGCCCTGGCGGACCCCGGTGTTGTAGGAGTTTAGTTTACTGAGGCACTACAGACTACAGAGCCCTGGAGGACCCCGGTGTTGTAGGAGGTTAGTTTACTGAGGCACTACAGACTACAGACTACAGAGCCCTGGCGGAACCCGGTGTTGTAGGAGTTTAGTTTACTGAGGCACTACAGACTACAGAGCCCTGGAGGACCCCGGTGTTGTAGGAGTTTAGTTTACTGAGGCACTACAGACTACAGAGCCCTGGCGGACCCCGGTGTTGTAGGAGTTTAGTTCACTGAGGCACTACACTCACTGTCTGTCTGCTTTTATACGTTTACCTTGCTTTTATTGTCAGTCGCTCTGATGAAGAGATTCTGCCAAATTGTCTACGTGACCGTTTCTGACCGAGGATAAGTCATTGATTTTTTTTTCAATTGTCGTTTTTTCATGTCGTATGAAAGCAAGGAATCATTGCTTCAAATTTACATATTGGTTGTTCAGTTTGACCCACCAGTTTTGGAGATATGGCTTACGGAAAACAACGGCTTGAAATGTTCACTTCTGAGGACTAACATTACACCTAGCTACATGTTTAAGCATTAAGCATTAAGCAATTTACCATTTAGGCATTTAGCAGACGCTCTTAATCCAGAGCGACTTACATTAAGCAAGAACAAAAAGCATGGGAATACATCACATATATAAAAAGCATTTATCAAGAAACATGCGTAAGCTAAGAACGTAGCTAGAACATATCTATATAATGACACTGTACATATAAACTATACATATATACTATACTATGCTGTACATATATACTATGAAGTGCTATGACTACATACAATGCAATTATTGTGCTGTCTACATAACATGCTATAAGTCTGTATCAAATGCTATCTAAGTCTAAAAAGTGCTGTCTAAGGGGGTAGGGTAAGTGCTATGGGCCATGGTGGAGTCTGAAAAGGTGGGTTTTCAGACTACGGCGGAAGATTGGGAGTGATGCTGCAGTTCTGACTGCAACGGGGAGTGCATTCCACAGTTTTGGAGCCAGAAGGGAGAAGAGTTTGGGACGTGTGGAGCGTTGTCCCGGCGTTTTTAGTGAGGGTACTTCCAGCTTCCCTGCATTGGTTGATCTGAGTGCGCGGGAGGGTTTGTAGGGTTCAATCATACTTGTAAGATATGGGGGAGCCATACCTCTGGTTGCTTTGAATGCCAGCATCAGGGTTTTGTATTCTGTGCGGGCAGCGACCGGGAGCCAGTGGAGGGAGCGGAGCAGGGGGGAGACATGTGAGAATTTTGGCTGGTTGAAGACCAAGCGAGCTGCGGCATTTTGGATCAGTTGGAGAGTCTTAAGTGCACATGCCGGTAGGCCAGTGAGGAGGGCGTTACAATAGTCGAGTTTTGACAAGACTGTTGTCTGGATTAGGAGCTGGGCTGATTCCTGGGTGAGGAACGGTCTAATTCGTCGTATGTTATAGTGTGTGAACCTGCAGGATCGAGTGACAGCTGTGATGTGAGTTTTGAACGAGAGCTGACTGTCCAGGACAACACCAAGGTTCCTGGCTGTTGGGACAGACGTTACCAGGGCGTTGTCTACGGAAATAGTTAGCTCCCGCATAGGGCAGGACTTAGCTGGGAAGAAGAGAAGCTCAGTCTTGTCTGGGTTCAGCTTGAGGTGGTTGGAGGACATCCACTGTGAGATGTCAGCCAGGCATGCAGTGATGCGCTCTTCCACCTGAGAGGCAGAGGGGGGGGAGGATAGAAACAGTTGTATGTCATCGGCGTAGCAGTGATATGATATATTGTGAGCGGAGATGATAGTGCCAAGGGATTTAGTGTACAGTGAGAAAAGGAGGGGACCAAGTACAGATCCCTGTGGGACCCCAGTTTGGAGGGTTCGGGGGGATGATAGCAGACCTTTCCAGGAAACCTGGTAGGTCCGGTCAGTGAGGTAGGAGGAGAACCACTTCAGTGCCGTCCCACCGATGCCTAGATCCGCTAGGGTGTCTAGGAGCAGCTGGTGGTTCACTGTGTCAAATTCTGCTGATAAGTCTAGGAGAATCAGGACTGCAGAGTGGGACGCAGCCTGGGCAGCATGTAGTGTAGTGCTTCTGTGACAGCCAGCAGGGCAGTTTCTGTGGAGTGGGCCTTTTTGAATCCGGACTGGTTGGGATCCAGCAGGTGGATTTCAGCTCTGACTACATTTATTTCAGACATGCTCTCCTCGTCTCTTTATTGCCTCCCCCTGGTCAGCCGGGGTGCCTGAAAAAGTACTTGTTCCTTCCAGGCCTGGAATTTCATGCTTTTAGGGGCAAGGCCACTTGGCCTTTAGTGTGGTCAACTTTTTGAGGGCACAAGGCCAAGTGCCAGGGCATGAAGGCCATCAATTAAAACAATGATTTTAAGTCCCCACCCCGGTTATCATTATTTTAGCTTAAAGGTTAAGGATGATTACATTTTTTTTAATTTAAAGGCGAACATTGGTTCAGAATAGTTCTTCTTAAATAGCCTACATTCATTTTTATAGCTCTATTTTTCTGTTCTGCCTTGTTTGTTTTTGTTCTGCTATAGTCACAACTGTGTGATATGTTCCTTGTTTTTAATTTTCTTCTATTGTTTATACTGTGCAAATTGTTCAGCACCTTCTAACTTTGTTTAAAAAGGTGCTTTATAAATAACATTTACTTACTTACATAACTTTTGAATGAGGGCTTGGTTTAGAAAAGCCTATATTTTGTGCTAAAGTAATATATTGAATAACATATAAATGTAGATTTTAAGGCTAGACTGGCATATGGCATTGTGGGGCTGCAGGACTGAGGACTCTGGAGATAAGTCAAGTGTAAAAAGCATTTTGTACAATTGTGTGCTTATGAACATTTACCACGTTATGTCCGCATCAATCTGAGAATCCCATCGTCAAATATTCGGGAAAACAGCGGCCCCTGTTCCTCGAACGCAGGCAACAGTCTGTCTTGAGAGACTATGTCCGCATTGATACAAAAATGAATGATTATTAAGCGAGCGACGCGTAGTGTACAGTGAGCGCGCTCTGGTGCTTGGCTACTAGCGTTTGGCTAGCGATATTAGCCGTGTAGTGGCCAGCGTTGGCTGTTTAAACAATTTAATAATTAATTAATAATCCTGAAGCGCTGAGTGTCAGTGTGAGACTGTGAGTGAGAGCTGTCAGTGCGTGTATGCGTGCATGGAGCGTAGGAGGAGGAGGGAGGAGGCAAAGTAACGCAAAAGAATCAAACCACTTGGCAAATGGCAACACAACTACAATAGCCTACAGACAATACAAGTCTGTGCGAGACGTTTGGGGAAGGTTACCGTAATGACTGGAAAATTGCGCAGAGGAAAAACGGTAAAATGAACTGCTGTGGGCGCCGGTGTTACCGGTAGGGGCACATGGGCACCGCGGCCACTGTGGCCGTCTGGGCATATCATTTTTCGAGGGGCACAAGGCCAAAGAGAGGGGCAACGACGGCCATGGCCGCCGTGGCCGCCGTGAAATTCCTGCCCTGGTTCCTTCCACACGCTACTGTATGTCCAACCGGGGAAAACTCTCCCTTTCCATGCAGGTGATAAGAAGCAGCCTCCTCACTTCTCATCATGCATAGAAGGAAGCATGAGCTCAGTTCGGGGCTCTCCCAAGGTTGGCGGATGGAGAGTAGCGCCCAGGATTACAGTTTAGGCAATTTCATTTTTCACCGGGTGAAAAATGAAAAAGAAAAAATAAAGTATTCATACATGTCTCCATCATACGTCTATCAGTCTATGTATCGCCACCTTGTTTTCATTACAAAACAAACTAGCGTGGCTCCTTTGCCGCTACATGCTTACGAGCCGAGGAACGCAAAAAAAAACGGCGCTCACTCGCTGTGACCGAGCGGAGAGAGAGAGAGAGTGAAAGCGGAGTCGCTGTGACCGAGCAGAGAGAGAGTGAAAGCGGAGTCGCTGTGACCGAGCAGAGAGAGAGTGAAAGCGGAGTCGCTGTGACCGAGCAGAGAGAGAGTGAAAGCGGAGTCGCTGTGACCGAGCAGAGAGAGAGTGAAAGCGGAGTCGCTGTGACCGAGCGGAGAGAGAGAGAGAGAGAGAGAGTGAAAGCGGAGTCGCTGTGACCGAGCGGAGAGAGAGAGAGAGAGAGAGTGAAAGCGGAGTCGCTGTGACCGAGCGGAGAGAGAGAGAGAGAGAGAGAGTGAAAGCGGAGTCGCTGTGACCGAGCGGAGAGAGAGAGAGAGAGAGAGTGAAAGCGGAGTCGCTGTGACCGAGCGGAGAGAGAGAGAGAGAGAGAGAGTGAAAGCGGAGTCGCTGTGACCGAGCGGAGAGAGAGAGAGAGAGAGAGAGTGAAAGCGGAGTCGCTGTGACCGAGCGGAGAGAGAGAGAGAGAGAGAGAGAGTGAAAGCGGAGTCGCTGTGACCGAGCGGAGAGAGAGAGAGAGAGAGAGAGTGAAAGCGGAGTCGCTGTGACCGAGCGGAGAGAGAGAGAGAGAGAGAGAGTGAAAGCGGAGTCGCTGTGACCGAGCGGAGAGAGAGAGAGAGAGAGAGAGTGAAAGCGGAGTCGCTGTGACCGAGCGGAGAGAGAGAGAGAGAGAGAGAGAGTGAAAGCGGAGTCGCTGTGACCGAGCGGAGAGAGAGAGAGAGAGAGAGAGAGAGTGAAAGCGGAGTCGCTGTGACCGAGCGGAGAGAGAGAGAGAGAGAGAGAGTGAAAGCGGAGTCGCTGTGACCGAGCGGAGAGAGAGAGAGAGAGAGAGAGAGAGTGAAAGCGGAGTCGCTGTGACCGAGCGGAGAGAGAGAGAGAGAGAGAGAGTGAAAGCGGAGTCGCTGTGACCGAGCGGAGAGAGAGAGAGAGAGAGAGAGTGAAAGCGGAGAGAGAGAGAGAGAGAGAGTGAAAGCGGAGAGAGAGAGAGAGTGAAAGCGGAGTGGAGAGAGAGAGAGAGTGAAAGCGGAGTGCCGTCGTAACTTACAATAATATGTAAATCTGTCTTTGAAAGCCTGCTGTTTTTATTCAGCTGCCACGGCCGAGATAAGGAACCCCCCCCCCCCCCCCCCCCCACGCTATGCCTAATCACATCCTATATACACCTCATTTCACACCGAGGCACATCCACCAGTCTACTATTCTATGTGTCAGTGGTCGGAAAAAAGAAGTACTTAAAGGAGCATTCAGTGATTTGGAAAAATACCCGGTCCACCCGGTAACAAGATGTGCACATGCACACGCTCTACAGTGGGGGAAGTACAACAGACCAACAGCACGTGCACCAAGGCCCGCCCCACTCGATCATGATTGGAGGAAGGCCCCTCTCATCCTGATTGGATGAAGGCTTTGCCACCCAAAGCCCAAACCGAAACTAGGGTTTTTTGACCCCAGGGGCTCACTGGGGACAGGGAGGAACTCCTTATATGGTCAGCACACTTTATAGTAGGGAGGATTATCCAAAAAATAAGAAAAAATAAGTGATATTTGAATTAAGTGAAATCACTGAATATACCTTTAATAAAGAATTCCATACTAGAAGGCTTTCTTACCTTTATTTGTAGTTATTACGTCCCCACCAAAGAGGTCCAGGTGTTATTTTGTGCAAAAGTGCATTATTGGCTATTTCCCCTTACCATAAGCCCTCAATGGGGGTTATGGGTTTTTGTGCTAATTCGCTTATTTCCATCGAAATAAGTAGTAAAGTGTGCCGCTTGGGATACTATTTACATTATGAAGAGAGGATATATTAAAGAAAATATATTTTTGAGCGATGGAAATAATTAGCACAACACCCCAATGGCCCATTCCATGCAATTCAATTCATTGAGGGCTTATGGTAGGGGAAATAGCCAATAATGCACTTTTTCACAAAATAGTAGAAGCAGCAGTACTGAAGGTACCTCGAAATTCTACTTAACCCATTCAGGTTTGGTGTTTTAAGCATTATGTTATACTTTAGCTATTGAAAAATAGCATACCTACAAGAGTGCCGCGCTACGAGCTTGTAGGTATGCTATGTTTTTTAAATCGTGAAAATGCGAATGCAGATCTTTGAATATATATTCTTTCAGAGCGAACGTTTTTAACTCAAATCTTTGCTTCTGGGGAGGTCCCTGGAACAACATATTTTCAGATGGGGGTCGGTGGCCAATTACTGTACATATCATTTTTGGGGTCCATCCTTGACATGAAATATTGAGCACCACTGATATAGAAACATAGGTATTTCAGAAAACCGTCAGTATTTAGAAGACATTTTTTCAAATCTCGACGTCGGGCCTAAATGGGTTAAGTCCAGTACTTAAAGTAAATGTACTTGTAGTTACTTTACACCACTGCTATTTGTGACTCGTGCGCGTGGCGCCGATGTGGGGGAGAGAGAGCGGCCCGGAAGAGAGGAGAGTTTTGGGGGTTTCTTGTCGACGGGTACTTGGTCTTTATGTAGTTTCAGAAACTGAAGGGAGATGGTGGCGGCTTGAAGACTCCCACCTCCATTTATACCACCTTAATCTGAACACACGATTAGATCCGCACGGCGAGGCGTGTGAGGAATGAGGCGGTGGCTAAACAAGTGGAGTTTTTCTTTCTTTTCTTCCTTCCCCCAACCGTCCTTATCGAATCCACACAGCTTTTGTGGCAGCCTCTTTTTGACACACAAAACAACCCTATACGACACAACAATGGTTCTTCTTCAGCTGAGGGCAGCGTTGACTGGGTCCAAGTTGAACACTGATAGGGTGGGAATCAATTCATAATAATCTGGAGATGTTCCTGCCGATACCGCCTACTAGCGCGGCGGCACGGACGCTCCTGCATATCGACACGGACGCTCCTGCATATCGTCACGGACGCTCCTGCATATCGACACGGACGCTCCTCCATATCGACACGGACGCTCCTCCATATCGACACGGACGCTCCTGCATATCGACACGGACGCTCCTGCATATCGACACGGACGCTCCTGCATATCGACACGGACGCTCCTCCATATCGACACGGACGCTCCTCCATATCGACACGGACGCTCCTGCATATCGACACGGACGCTCTTCCATATCGACACGGACGCTCCTCCATATCGACACGGACGCTCCTGCATATCGACACGGACGCTCCTCCATATCGACTTTCCTCCACTAGAATTGAGATCACGATTCTCTTTTATTTTCACGGAAATATTTAGTATTTGTTTTTGTTTTTTTAAGATTTTTTTTTGCGGCTTACGCCTTTTATTGGTTTTTGAAGGGACAGACAGTAGGCTGACAGGAAACGGGAGAGAGATGGGGGAAGACATGCAGTAAAGGCCGTGTCGGGCTCGGGAATCGAACCCGCGGCACACTGCGACTGGATTACCAGTCGGGTGCCCAGACGGTTACGCCACCGCCTGGGCGAAATATTTAGTCTTTAGTCTGTAGTTGCTGAACATTACTATACATTCAAAATGTGGCAACCTGGAGCCCAAACACTGTGGCTTTAAAACAGACTTTTCAACATCTCTTCATATAATTGGTCCTCACTAATGTTCATGATAAACCACCACCATTTTTTTCCTACTCAGTCTGTGTCTCATAGGAGGGGTTTGGGCAGTTTGAACACCCGTCCACCAGTGACATCATCATTAGGCAGATTTCTTTTTAAACAAGATTTGTTTTAAAAAATATTTAGATTTGTATTATCGTGAGAAAGATGGCTTCAACTTTTGCATTGCAACTTTTCAGGAAAAGAAAGCCTGCCGTTTCCATTAGCTTGGATTCACCATCGATGATGTCACTGGTGGACAGGTTTCTGAACTGCCCACAGCCCTCCTATGAGACACAGACTGAGTAGGAAAAAATTGTGGTATTTTATCATGAACATTAGTGAGGACCAATTATAGGAAGAGAAGTTGAAAAGTGGTGAAGTGGTCCTTTAAACCTCTCTTACAGTCTCTCTCTTGTAGCAAAAACATTGTACAGCCAAACAATGCTGCACGATTCTCTCTCTAATTTAGAAATGAGATCGCATAGGTGTCTGGTTCTAGAAGATTGCAATCTTTTTTAGAATAATCGTGCAGCACTATCTGCCTACAAGGTTGGCATCGGTGAGTATCACATGATGATATTGTAATATGTTGAATGCTTGCGTTGCACTACTGTTTTATGCTCTGACATTTATGCATTGCTGGTGGTTCTCTAACTGTTACATTTTTGGGAACCCCTTTTGGTGTTTTAAGGATTATGTTATAGTTAAGCTCATTGAAAAATAGCAGATCTACAAGCTCATAGTGCTGTACTGAGCGTCACACTACGAGCTCGTAGATCTGCTATTTTTGAAAAATAGTGAAAATGTGGCACAATATATATACTCTATTAGAGCGAACGTTTGTAACTCAAAACTTTGCTTCTGGGAGGTCCCTGGCTGCAGAACATTATTTTCAGATGGGGGTCGACGGCAAAATTACATATGATTTATAGGGTCCTTGACATGAAATATATAGTTTAGAGATCAAACCACTGAAAGATAGGTTTTTCAGAAAACTGTTATGATTTAGAAGACATTTGTAGAATCTGGTCTCAGGTCTAAATTTTTGGCGGGAACCCCTTTTGGTGTTAGCATTATGTTATGCTTTAGCTATTGAAAAATAGCAGATCTACAAGCTCAGAGATCAAGAGCTTGTAGGTCTGCTATTTTTGAAAAATCGAAGAACGACTGACATAGAAACATAGCTTTTTCAGAAAACTGTCAGGATGTAGAAAACATCTTTAGAATCTGATCTCAGGTCAAAATGGGTTAAAGGAACCCTGAGAGTCCCTGGCCTGGACCCCACCTTGACACACTGGTGGTATCGGATATACTGTTCTATCTGCATATGCAAGTTATAGGACGTAAAAACTGCTATCGGTCTATTTATAATCCGTCTTTGTCAACATACTACAAGACAAGGTGTTGTCAGGGAAACGGTCGACAGCGTGACGTTACGCCATGACGTCACGTCACCCTATAAAGTATGGTGTTGAGAAGCATTGAACAACAATACTATACAGGTAAATATCTCATATTATGAGTATCCCATATTGCGAGTAAGTATTAGGAATCATAAGAAGAGGTACGCTAGTAAACACTGGGCTCAAGCCACTGACTAATTCAGAACTCCCTCCCCCTAGCGCCTACGGCAAGATACAGATCCCTTGAACTATAAGGCCTCCTCAAACGGAGCCCCTTATATATTATACAACCCACTGACAGCTCCCTGCAAGTACAGGACATTTCAGTTACACAAGGCGTGTGACGTGTCCTCCTCAGTGTCGGCATCGGCAACACGGCGTAAAAACCATAGCAGGCCAAGCAAGTCGCGAACGGCAATCGGGAAAAAAGTAATCAATTGGAATAATTGCTAGGAAAATAATCGATAGTTGCAGCCCTAAGGATCTGAGGAGAGGGCAGGCAAAATCGTCATCACTTTGCCGACTTACGCCAACTCCGTTCACTTCATGGGGCCAGTCCAATGGCGCATTGTAGTCTACGGCCTTCACAGTGCCACACACGTTACATGAACCACGCGACCGGGATGATTTCCAACCCCTCCATGTCCAACCTCACTGCCTCTGCTCCACACCAGCTCATCCTAACTCACTCAAAATAGCAGATCTACAAGCCGAGTGCCGCGCTACGAGCTTGTAGATCTGCTGTTTTTCAATAGATGATACGTAGCTTGCGGAGTTAGTTCAGTCAGATATACTTGAGGGGTTTCATGCCGTGCTCAAGGGCGCATACATACATATACTCAAGGGGTTAACCCATTCAGGCCTGACGTCGAAATTAAAAAAAAAAAGTTTTCTAAATCATGACAATTTTCGGAAAGATTTGAGGCACATTTTAACGATTTTTCAAAAATAGCAGACCTACAAGTTCATAGCGCGCCACTCGGTGGCGCGCTATGAGCTTGTAGATCTGCTATTTTTCAATAGCTAAATTATAACATGTTTAAAACACCAAAAGGGGTTCCCGCCCAAAATGGGTTAATGGTTAATGTGGTTAAACGCTAACGTGACATGGATGCGTTCCAGGTCTCAATGGATTAATATGCTGCTTTACTATGTGGGTGTATTCAGTGTGTGCAAGACCCACACGTCATTCGCTGATGTGGCAGTCAGCTGACCAATTGGGCGGGCTACTTAAGCTCACTAGACTGCATGCTCTTCCTGCCTTCCTTCTGCTATGGTTCCTGGTTGTTGTCAAGGACAGTCTAAGAAGGACGAGACGCGAAGACCGTACGGGCGACGCCATGTTGCTTTGGAAGGAAAGAAACATGCGCAGTTGAGACCAAGGAAGCTGAACGCGGAAGTGTTGGCTGCATATAGCCCATTGCGCATGTTTCTTTCCTTCCAAAGCAACATGGCGTCGCCCGTACAGTCTTCGCGTCTCGTCCTTCTTAGACTGTCCTTGGTTGTTGTTATGTGATGTTTGCTCCCAGCACCACCCCAGCACCACCGTGGGCTCTGTTATTTATGTTCCCCATGGGGTTTTTGAGGTGCAACCACTCCAAGGAACAGCAATGTCCCAACCTATGTGACTATGTTTAGAGTACCAGTAGGGGCAAAAGTGGTGCTGTTGTGCCAGAAACAGAGAGAGAGAGAGATAGTGTTGCACTGTTGCCTGCTAATGAGAGAGAGAGAGAGGGGAGTTGCACCACTCAGTTCACACGGGTGTGATTTTTATTGTATATCTATCTCCCTGCTCTTAATGTTTAATGGTGTTTGATTGTGCCGAGCAGGGAGAAAAATGTAGCAGAGCCGAACACCAAGATAAAATATTATATGCACACTTATTCTCGTATTCTCATTCTATAATAAATATTGGTTAAATCTATGTGTGAGTTATGTGACTGAACTAACGTAATGCTTAAATCACCAAAAGGCACTGTTCTGTGTCCAGGGCCAGGTCACACAGACTCAACACGCTCAGTGTCTTTTCAATTTCTCCTTCTGTCCAGTTGGAAAATCACATTCTGCTGACCGATAACGAGGTCAAGTGGCTCTCTAAAAAGAAAATGGGACTGTGTCAGAGAGGGCACGCACGCACGCATGCACGCACGCACGCACGCACGCACGCACGCACGCACGCACGCACGCACTCCACGTTCAGCGTCTGTCTGTCTGTCTGTCTGTCTGTCGTTCTGTCTAATCCAGAGTTTCTGAGAAGCTTTGAGCACCACTGACGTAGAAACATTTTTCAGGAAACTGTCATGATTTTAGAAGACATTTTGTAGAATCTGGTCTCAGTCCTAAATGGGTTTGGTAAAAGATAATGGTAAAGATAATGGTAAAGATAATGGTAAAACCATTCCCATGGTGTTAGTCAGTATAACATGTTGTGTTTGTTTTCCCCTCTGGTGTGTCAAACTTTATGTGCTACAGTATGTGTTTTACATTCTGACTGGATGTGTTTTCCATTCTGACTGGATGTGTTTTACATTCTGACTGGATGTGTTTTACATTCTGACTGGATGTGTTTTACATTCTGACTGGATGTGTTTTACATTCTGACTGGATGTGTTTTACATTGTGGAAGGATGTACACACTGTGTGTTCACGTGATAATATTCTTTTCCGGTTTGCACCTGCTACCTTATTCCTCCTGTGCCTCCTGGCTCTCATTCAGGTGTGTGTGTGTGTGTGTGTGTGTGTGTGTGTGTGTGTGTGTGTGTGTGTGTGTGTGTGTGTGTGTGTGTGTGTGTGTGTGCGCTCGTGCGCG
>NC_136796.1:5451235-5546050 GCF_951216825.1 Electrona antarctica
CGTTGAGAACCCCTGGTCTAGAGAGGTATGGGGGCTCCGAGTGAGCGCGTTGTTGTTGTTGTTGTTGTCGTTGTCGCTTTGTCACTTACTCACACAGACTCATTACAGCCTTTGTATTCTTCTCAATGTCATTGAATCATTAGTAGCGATAGCTGGTGGTTGATTGTGGGTTGTTAACCCCATTAGCATCAAACAAACATGGTTCGGCGGTGGGAATATTATGCTTTATTTGATATGAGCTCATGATTTAACGCATTTTGGGCGGGAACCCCTTTTGGTGTTTAAACATTGTTATAATTTAGCTATTGAAAAATAGCAGATCTACAAGCTCACAAGCTCACAGACCTACAAGCGCTACGAGCTTGTAGGTCTGCTATTTTTGAAAAATCGTGAAAATATTTATTTCAGAAAACTGGAGGATTTAGAAGATTTTTTTTTAATTTCGAGGTCAGGCCTAAATGGGTTAAAAATAAATAAATATATAAAATAGAGGAAATGACTCCCGTCGGTCACCCTTTGTTAGTCTAATCGTGGTGATTATGCTAGCCCAGATTATACCTTCGCTGTGAAGGTAATCATTTCAACATCATTTTCGCGTCTGGATATGAAAAACTAAATGCAATTTTCTCCCCCCCCACCGAGTCACAGCTTTTAATGTCCTTTTAATGCAGTGGCTCCCAAACTTTGTCATGTCAAGGACCCCCAAATTGACACTAATTGGCCTGCGGACCCCCATTTTTTCTTTTGCGGCTCTAGCAGTGATTCTCAACCCGTTTCATTTCAAGGACCCCCGGTTTGACATGCATTAGTCTACGGACCCCCATTTAATGGCATTTCTATCTCTGGCACCCCAATTTATATTGTGGAAAATCAATGTTAATTTAACTCCTGAGAGTGTACAAATGGACCCGTTAAGGTCCATTTAGTTACAAACTGCTGGGGACCCCCTGGAACTCCCTCAAGGACCCCCGGGGGGTCCCCGGACCCCACTTTGGGAACCACTGGGTTCAAGAATAGACAGGAGCCCTGCAAAGGTTATCGAACGCAAGGCAAGGAGAGGAGTGAGACTCTTTGGTGTCTTGAAGAGATAGCATATTAACCCATTTTGGGCGGGAACCCCTTTTGGTGTTTTGACCTTTACAGTCTATGGTTTTGACTAAGCATTATGTTATACTTTAGCTATTGAAAAATAGCAGATCTACAAGCTCATAGTGCGCCACCGAGTGGCGCGCTATGAACTTGTAGGTCTGCTATTTTTGAAAAAAACGTAAAAATGCGGCACACATCTTTGAATATATATTCTTTCAAAGCGAACGTTTTTTTTATTTCGACGTCAGGCCTGCATGGGATAAGAGGCAGCGTTTTGGAATGTGAATGTCACTTTTTTTTCCTATTTTTTTTTCTTCTTCTCATGCCGTATAACGAGGTCATTGCCCGTGATATCACAGCCCTGCCACACTGGAGGGTGAGGCTGTGAATTGCACTGCTTCCAAGTGCCGCCAAAACGGTTTTCGCTAAATCCCGTCGGCTGCAAAAGTACATTTTCACCCTGCCAAGCGAGACTCCTTGTTTGTGCCGTGAACTGTGAAAGTGCCCGGCTGCAGAGTCTGGTGCGGAGCGATGCAAAAGTGTTTGAAAATGTTTTTCACTCTGCACACAAACCCGCCGAGTCAAGTGCATCTCAAAGTGGTCCGTCAAAACCGTGCGTGTGCGTGACGCTGCAGTGTGGCGCTATACGGCCGTTTCTAGCAGTGGGTTCTCAAACGTTTTTATGTTGAAAATAGCCGATCTATACAAGCTCACAACACGTCGCTTTGCAACGCATTGTGAGCTTGTAGATCTGCTATTTTCAGCATGCAACCAAGTGTAAAATGACTTATACTGGTTCTCTTGTCCACTAGTCCCTTCCCAACATTTTAATCTAGTCTTTATTTGTTGACGAAATTGACAATATATTCATAGCTTAGTTTTCATTTAGTGTCCATTTAGGTTTCGTCAGTGAAAAAAGGTAGTCGACAAACGTTTTTCGTCATAGTATTAGTCGACGAAAACAACACTGGAGAGTCTGGTTGACCTGTTAGGGTTAGGCGTCGTATGGTTGCCTTCAATTTCAACACGTTGAAATGTATTTATATTATTGTTTTCCTCCCAGCAAGAACTAGGGGTACAGTACAGTCAGTAGCTAGTGCTAGTCATATTACATGCTATAGGGTGTGTGTGTGTGTGTGTGTGTGTGTGTGTGTGTGTGTGTGTGTGTGTGTGTGTGTGTGTGTGTGTGTGTGTGTGTGCGTGTGCGTGCTCGCTCGCTCGCTGGCTCTGCTCCTACCATTATAGGTCTGTAATCAAAGTTTGTTCTGACATTCTGAAGCTTCTATCGCAAATAAATAACCCAAAAACAAAACTCAATCCCAATGAAGTGATTCACCTGATTAAATGAGTTAAGATCCTGCATTTTATTAAATCAACATTCTGTAATTAATACATACTAATGATGACATTTCTTTTTTTAAAGGAATGAATGAAAGTAATTAACTATAACAGTGCAACTCTAAATCACGCAAGGGGCTGAAGCCGCGTTGAAACGAGGCCATACATGGCTCTGATTACAATGCTTTGTACATTTATAGAATTCACAGGACTTCAGTGGCTGAGAACCACCGGCTCTCTGTTAAGCAATTAAACCCTATTATTCGCTTGATCGGAGTCCCTCAGGGCTGCATGCTGGTGTATTTTCTGTTTTGTGTTATTGTGGGGGGAAAGCCTTCCGCCCAAAACACACAATCTACAAGCTCACAACGGACCAGACATGTCATTTTTTATGGGACTATGTTCCAATGTTCAATGCCACAAACACAATTAGAATTATTTGTATGACAATTAATCGTCAAGTAAAATTACATGATCGCGGCAAGTCCTATATATCGTTTAGTTGAACCTATAATGAAGACGGCTCTAAAAAAACCTCCCAGACTGAATACCGCCTCCAAAAGTCAACGTTGGAGGTTTTTTCAGGGACATTTTTTGGAGGTTAGCTCAATCTGGACGGGAAAACCCTTTAGGTGTTTAACTTTAAAGCATTGTGTTATACTTTAGCTATTGAAAAATAGCAGATCTACAAGCTCATAGCGCGGCACCGAGTGCCGCGCTACGAGCTTGCAGATCTGCTATTTTTGAAGAATCGTGAAAATGTGGCGCAAATCTTTGAATATAATTATATTATTTCACAGCGAACGTTTTTTAACTCAAATCTTTGCTTCTGGTGGGGTCCCTGGAACTACATATTTTCAGATGGGGGTCTGCGGCCAAATACAGAAAATTCCTGGGGGTCCTTGACATGAAAAAGGTTGAGCACCACTGACGAAACCTTTAGGATTTAGAAGACTTATTTTTTTTAAAATTTAGAATGGGCCTTAGGTCTAAATGTGTTAGAATGTGCCAGTCCCTGTCCCGGAGACGGAGAGCTGTCAGCCCAGGGAGATGAAGTCTGTCACTGTCACGTCGCTATAGGGCAAATACAAACATGGCCTCTGGGCGGGTGGAAACCTCACATGTCCAAAAACTGTTATACCTTTCAGAATTCAAATAAGAACATAGCAAAATAGATCTACAAGCTTCAAATGAAACCAAAGTGTATTTATAGAGCACATTTACAACATTGATCGAAGACAAGGTGCTGACTTCTGTATGATTCATACAGCTATGCACATTTTACCATGTTTTACTATGTTTTTTATTGCTATGCTATTTGTGTCTTTGATTTGTTTTTTGATGTATTAATGCTGTAAAGTGCACAGAGACCCCCTGGGGTGATTTTGTACTATAAATAAAAATAAACTGAAACTGAAACTGAACAAGGATATGTAAAAAACAATAAGTGACATAAAAAGTGAAAGCATAAGTACATACTATATATGGTATAAGAAGGGTTTATGCGTAATCAGACAACATTAACCCCTTTAGGCCTGACGTCGAAATTTAAAAAAGATTTTAGTTAAAATGTTCACTGTAATAATATATATATAAGATTTGAGGCACATTTTCACGATTTTTCAAAAATAGCAGACCTACAAGCTCGTATGAGCTTGGAGATCTGCTATTTTTCATTAGCAAAATTATAACGTAATTGTTTAAAACACCGAAAGGGGTTCCCGCCCAGAATGGGTTAAAAGCCAGGGAGAAAAGGTGGGTCTTTAGAAGAGATTTACAAACACCCATGGGGACTGGACAGATCTTCAAATGTGACGTATAGGGCTTGCAGATCTGCTACTTTAGGTACTTTGGGGTGCGTTCGGAAAATGCGCCCTGAACGGACTGGTGTGCTCTCTTGTCGTTCGTTTATTCAGTGCACTCGGTGCGTTGTCGTTCGAAAATCCATGTGCGCTGCGCACCGGGTGTGCCGAGTGCCCGCACTGAGCGACCCTACCCTGAAGCTGGGGTTGTCCAGAGTGAATGCGTGACAGCTGTGGTCGTTCGTAAATAAGGCACACTGAACGCACTCTGTGACGTCACCGCCCACCACCAACAAACTGACCACATTCCCGGTGCGCATTTCCGAACGCACCCTTAGTGTGACGCTGCATGTGGTATAGAGCGTCGCAGTCCCGCCCCCTTTCATGACGACGCCAGGCCCAGGAAATAATTCCCAATGCATTTTTCCTCATAGACATTTCAAAAAGTATTTATTTAAAGACCTTTTAAGCGTTGTGCGAAGCCAACTCGAGTTGTGACAAATCATGACAATAAACACAACATTTTGGACCAAACAAATAATTACAAAGAAAAGAAAAACAAGAAAAAAAGTGTTGTAATCTGCCGTTTTCTTCTTCTTTCTAATTATTTGTTCGGCCCGAAAAATTGTGTTTGTTGTCATGATTTCTCACAACTCGAGTTGGCTTTGTACGAGGCTTAGAAGGTCTTTAAAAACATACTTTTTGAAATGTCTATGAGGAAAATTAACGGAGAATCATTTCCTGGGTAGGGGGCGGGACTGCGATGCTCTATATGATCAAGTAGGGCTGTGAGAGGTTTCTGCCAGACAGAGACGATCTCTCCTCATCAGCCATATGGCCAATTTAATCATCAAACCTCCTCGCGCTGAGGAGGTTGAATGTTTCAACATAACCCAACGTTTACACATCACAGGATGAATCGATAGAAAGCATTGGGTTGTACATACTGCTCACGGACAACACACACACACGCACGCACGCACGCACGCACGCACGCACGCACGCACGCACGCACGCACGCACGCACGCACGCACGCACGCACGCACGCACGCACGCACACACACACACTCACACACACACACACACACACACACACACACACACACACACACACACACACACACACACACACACACACACACACACACACACACACACACACACACACACACACTGCTGTTGATGAAAACATGCTGTGTAGTTTAGCTCATTTAGACCTGAGTTAAAAACATTCACTTTGAAGAATATATATTCAAAGATTTGCGCCACATTTTTACGATTTTTCAAAAATAGCAGACCTACAAGCTCGTAGCACGCCACTCGGTGGCGCGCTACGAGCTTGTAGATCTGCTATTTTTCAATAGCTAAATTATAACATAATGTTTAAAACACCAAAAGGGGTTCCCGCCCAAAATGGGATATAGCTCTAATGATTTTCAACCTGTTGTCCCTATTTTAGGCATGTCTTAATATAAGCCTATTATTATTATTATGAATGAATGAATGAATGAATGAATGAATGAATGAATTCATTCATTCATTCATTCATTCATTCATTCATTCATTCATTCATTCATTCATTCATTCATTCATTCATTCATTCATTCATTCATTCATTCATTCATAATTGCTGGTCTACAAGGTCTGAGATTGCATATTTCCACTATTCATAATAGGCCGTTTTTCGTGCAAAGCTAAAAGCTTGGAATGAGTTAAGAATCATGAATATCCCCTAGTTTGACATGCCGCATGCCACTTGAAGCATAAATCAAATGTGATTTTTTTATTTTGCTTTTTAAGGGAGGTCCCTGGAACAAAATCTATTGAGATGGGGGTTCCAAATGCTGCTGACATAGCAACAATAAATTATGTTTTTCAGAAAACTGTTTAGGATTTAGAAGACATCGCCCTCAGGCAGTTAAAATGCACACCGAACATACAAATTAACATGTAAATGTAATTGTTAACAGTTAACACCCGTCACCCACCAACATACCCATTACCAAGCTACACCCCCCCCCCCCCCACTCTCATGTTCATCAATCAATCCTCCACATGGCCACCATATGTGTTTAAAGCTCCACGACACGTTTAATTGTATTTAAACGCAGCCGATGCGCTCTCTCTCTCTCTCTCTCTCTCTCTCTCTCTCTCTCTCTCTCTCTCTCTCTCTCTCTCTCTCTCTCTCTCTCCACCCTCAATTAGAGCTCTTCAAGGGACACCTGTTTAGTCATGAATTATGGACGACGTCGCCTGCAATTACCGTCGCCCGCGGCGGCGTCGATAGTTAACTGCGCCGGGCGGCTAATTAGTTGAGACAACTGAAAACCTTGATTCTCTGTCGTCGACCCCACCCTCGCTCGTCCCAAAGTGATTTATTGTATCCTTTAGCCAAGTGCTCTAGAGTGTACAAATGGAACAAAATGGACCCTTATGGGTTTAACTCTGAGAGTTAAATTAACACTTACAGCGCTAGCATTTATTGAAAAATTAGGATCTAATTCATGCCAGCATTTTTCGCATTTGAGCTCTTATTTTGAAAAGCCACATTTCCAGTCTACCGGAAGTAGATTATCCTAGGAAGCTGAAAGGAGACAGGCCAAAATGCCATCTGGGACAAGGAATAGGAGATACAGGCGATTGAAAGAAATGGATAGAATGGATTATCATGGCGACGACGATCTAAGATGGGCGATCCAGTGCTGTGCTAACAACATAGCTAGCTAACCGGCTAACGTAAGTAGCATTCTGGCTCGATCGATCGAATGCACTATAAAAGCGCAATTGCCATTAATCAACGGCAATGGCGCTGAAAGAATTAACATTGATTTTACAATATAAATTGGGGTCTCAGAGATAGAAATGCCGTTAAATGCAGGTCCGTAGGTCCAAGCTCGTAGCGCGCAACATAGCTTTTTCTGAAAACTGTCAGGATGTAGAACACATTTTTTAGAATCTGATCTCGGGTCAAAATGGGTTAAAATGGTTGGAAATCACTGCTAGAGGCGTAGAATATCTTCAATTCTGGGTTTCCGGTTTTCAAATGGGGGTACGGCCGCGGCCTAATAAATGGGGGTCCGGCCGCGGCCTAATAAATGGGGGTACGGCCGCGGCCTAATAAATGGGGGTACGGCCGCGGCCTAATAAATGGGGGTCCGGCCGCGGCCTAATAAATGGGGGTCCGACCGCGGCCTAATAAATGGGGGTACGGCCGCGGCCTAATAAATGGGGGTCCGGCCGCGGCCTAATAAATGGGGGTCCGGCCGCGGCCTAATAAATGGGGGTCCGGCCGCGGCCTAATAAATGGGGGTACGGCCGCGGCCTAATAAATGGGGGTCCGGCCGCGGCCTAATAAATGGGGGTCCGACCGCGGCCTAATAAATGGGGGTCCGGCCGCGGCCTAATAAATGGGGGTACGGCCGCGGCCTAATAAATGGGGGTACGGCCGCGGCCTAATAAATGGGGGTCCGGCCGCGGCCTAATAAATGGGGGTCCGGCCGTGGCCTAATAAATGGGGGTCCGGCCGCGGCCTAATAAATGGGGGTCCGGCCGCGGCCTAATAAATGGGGGTCCGACCGCGGCCTAATAAATGGGGGTCCGGCCGCGGCCTAATAAATGGGGGTACGGCCGCGGCCTAATAAATGGGGGTACGGCCGCGGCCTAATAAATGGGGGTCCGGCCGCGGCCTAATAAATGGGGGTCCGACCGCGGCCTAATAAATGGGGGTACGGCCGCGGCCTAATAAATGGGGGTCCGGCCGCGGCCTAATAAATGTGGGTCCGGCCGCGGCCTAATAAATGGGGGTCCGGCCGCAGCCTAATAAATGGGGGTCCGGCCGCGTGAGTGAGCTTGTAGACAACTTCACTATTCATTGCACGGCCAGGAATAAGGGGCTTAAGTGATTGAGAGGAATAAAACAGGAGAGGGAGAGAGGTTTTCCATGTTTGTGATGTGCCCATCCATTCATTCATTCAACGTCCCATCTTGTCCTCAATCGCGGAATTACGCCTTGTAATTCATCAATAGTTCGACATCGTTGGCAGAACACGGCGTCTGTCTGCATTCTGTGTGTGTGTGTGTGTGTGTGTGTGTGTGTGTGTGTGTGTGTGTGTGTGTGTGTGTGTGTGTGTGTGTGTGTGTGTGTGTGTGTGTGTGTGTGTGTGTGTGTGTGTGTGTGTGTGTGTGTGTGTGTGTGTGTGTGTGTGATGATGACAGCAGCGTGAGGAGGTAGAATGTGTGCTTGATAAGCTCAGCGGTGCTCTCGGGGTATAACAGGCTGTACCAGACACACAGAGTGCTCCGTGGAACACACACACACACACACACACACACACACACACACACACACACACACACAGCGCTCCGTGGAGCAGGAGATTGCCAGACGCTTGTTCTCGCCGGTAGGTTCGTGTAATCACTGGCAAGCAGGCCGCGGAATGTACACCAAAAAGGGCGCACACACACACACACACACACACACACACACATTTATAGGCTACTTAGTTACAGTGGTGTAAAGTTACTAAGTACATTTACTCAGGTACTGTACTTAAGTACATTTTTGACGTATTTGTACTTTACTTGAGTATTTCCAACACCTCTACTTCGACTCCACTACATCTCAGATCCAAATATTGTACTTTTACTCCAGTTTTTTTACTCCAAAAACATGCAACAACAACAACAAGAGAGGCAATATACAACAGCGTTGCGTGCCGGTGTCGTGCTGCTCGGCACATAGCAGATCTACAAGCTCACAACGCGTCACAAATGTGACAACGTTGTGAACTTGTAGATCTGCTATATTACCGCAGGCAACACGGGTAATGAAGTATAAATGAGGCTTAAATAAACAAGTACGCACTGTGCATGAACGCACGCACGGTCGCGTACACACACACACAGGCCCGACGGTCGGTCGGCCCGGCCCGGCCCGACCGGTCGCTGAAGAGCTATACTTCAGAACTCAAGCAGGGCTTGAACCCAATTCTCTGTCTAGACTCTAGAGTGAAATAATTGCCGCCAAAAGCCAGCGAGCGTCAGTGCGGCGCGGCGCACAGAGCAAAAGAAAAACCATTAGTCATTGTTTCATTTCCTCATCCTGTTGATGCGTTCGTATGAAACTGACCTGACCCTGGAAAAGACACGAAAGCAAAAAGTATAGCAAAAAAAATAATAAAATAAAATAAACGGCGGCTTCAGTAATTGCTGCCGGCGCTCTGACTGGGGAATATAATCGGCGTCCTGCTGACAGTAGAGTTGTCCTGATGTCGTGCTTAATTCTTAGTACTCAAGTACTTATTTTATTTTTTGTTGAGTAACCACTTAGTTTCCCCCTTTTTCCTCCGAAAAATACAATTTCATTGTCATTCCTTGTATTTCTAATGATACTGTAATGTTCAATTACCATAATAATAATAATAGCCTGAAACGATTTTGAAGAAAATGTTCCAAAATGTTCTTTATTTTGCTTATTAGCAATAAAACATTTTGTAACTTCTAACTATAGAGGGTATGCGTGTGACATCATCATCAAACCAGGAAGTTATGCAGGAACGCCTACTAAGTGTCAAAAAACTACTTTCTGGCCTTGACAGCCCAGACATCCACACAGAAAAGTCATATCAGATTGCATTAAACAACATTAAACAATGTTAAACTCACTTTGCATGTTGCTTTGCCACTCGATTTGCCACTCGATGTGCCATTCACTTTAAGCATGCGCATACTCTCTATAGTGTCAATTGAATGTTTTGGTACTCGGGTCAGAGTGTCGGGGCCGGTTCCGAGTACGAGTACTTGAGGGTGGTATCGGCCGAGTAACCGAGACCAGAAACGGTATCGGCACAACTCTATCCTGCAGTGACGTCGCCAGCTAGATCAAGGCACCATAATATTTTCTTCAAATGTTTTTTATCCCACAATTTTGTAACCCATTTTTTTCAAGACACCATAATATTGTACAAGGCGGTAGTGCTGCACGATTCTCGCTCAAATGTGAACCTCAAATGTTTTAGTTTTCGTCAGTGAAAAAAAGTATCGTTGACGAACATTTTTCTGCCATAGTTTTAATTGATGAAATGAACACTGTACAACATGTGCCCCTCCTGATGGGGATGCATGGGGGTCTGTAGACACTGTACAACATGTGCCCCTCCTGATGGGGAGGCATGGGGGACGGGTCTGTAGATTAGGTTGTGTGATGATGAAGCCACTTGCACCTGCTGCAGAGTGAGCGAGTCAGGTCGGGTGGCTGGCTGCATGCCGCACTGCCTGGGAGACATTACACTTCTGTCGGTGTACCCAGACAGTCTCGTCAAGAGGTGGCAAGATGCTGCCTCGAGCAGGCTTCTAGAGCCTGCAAAGAGCAGCAAAGCGTTTCCGCTGTTTTGTTGACGCGTCAAGTTGCAGCCGCAACTGACGGTTGTCCGGAACAACCGTCAGATGTATATCCCCCGGATACAATATTTTTTGACACTTTGACACTTTACTTGTACTGATTGTACAGATTTGTAAAGCGTTGAACGTCATTTCCTTGAGCGTTATACTTTTGCCAAAATCCCGATACTTCCGCAACATTTCAGCAATGCACTCTACAGCTTATAGGTCCTGCCCAGCGTGGCACACAGTGCACACTGGCTGCTGCTAGCTCTTCATGAAAAGAACAGTTTTGATTTGTCAATGTGACTGAACCGACATTGGTCGGGCCAACGAAGACGATTAGCTCACTTGACATTTTGAGGAGCGAGAGTGACCGCAGGCGGAACCCACTCCACTCCCCTGTGTCACCACACACTCCACATTCCACGTTTTACTGGACCCACTCCCCTGTTGTCACCACACACTCCACATTCCACGTTTTACTGGACCGAGTGCCCTGTGTCACCACACACTCCACATTCCACGTTTTACTGGACCGAGTGCCCTGTGTCACCACACACTCCACATTCCACGTTTTACTGGACCGAGTGCCCTGTGTCACCACACACTCCACATTCCACGTTTTACTGGACCGAGTGCCCTGTGTCACCACACACTCCACATTCCACGTTTTACTGGACCGAGTGCCCTGTGTCACCACACACTCCACATTCCACGTTTTACTGGACCGAGTGCCCTGTGTCACCACACACTCCACATTCCACGTTTTACTGGACCGAGTGCCCTGTGTCACCACACACTCCACATTCCACGTTTTACTGGACCGAGTGCCCTGTGTCACCACACACTCCACATTCCATGTTTTACTGGACCGAGTGCCCTGTGTCACCACACACTCCACATTCCATGTTTTACTGGACCGAGTGCCCTGTGTCACCACACACTCCACATTCCATGTTTTACTGGACCGAGTGCCCTGTGTCACCACACACTCCACATTCCATGTTTTACTGGACCCACTCCCCTGTGTCACCACACACTCCACTCCATTTTTCAGTCTTTGGTATGACCCGGCTGGGGATCGAACCCCGACCTCCCAGTCTCAGGGCGGACACTCTTAACCCAGGGGTGTCCAAACTTTTTTCAAAGGGGGCCATATTAGAAAATATTAAAACACCCCAAGGGCCAACTACATAATGTACCATCGGATTTAAACGATTCTATTTAACTACTATCATCAATATTTAATATCAATGGTCTTTTGTCAGGTGTGTGCTGGGAACAGAAAGGTGTATCTCAGCCTTTTGTCAGGTGTGTGCTGGGAACAGAAAGGTGTATCTCAGCCTTTTGTCAGGTGTGTGCTGGGAACAGAAAGGTGTATCTCAGCCTTTTGTCAGGTGTGTGCTGGGAACAGAAAGGTGTATCTCAGCCTTTTTTCAGCCTTATGTCACATTACCAAATGTACCCAATGGAAGCAAGCAAGGTTAAAAAAAGGAAAACTGACACATTTTACTCTGGGAAATATCCTAGGTTAAAACAACTTTAATGTAAAAATGCCCCTTACTGTTTGGCCGTTCATAATTCAATTAAGGTATATGAATGAATGCATAGTTTATTTCGGTGCTGTACATTTACATGGTAAGTTTCGTCATTTGCATTTAAGTTTTACAAAGAGGTGGCACCGAAAAGGTCTAGGCTTGAAGCCGAAGCTTATTTTGCCTAGCCTGAAGCTACGGCCCGTATACAATTCTCCCCAGGGCCGCATGTGGCCCGCGGGCCACACTCATAAGACACAGCTAACCCCAGGGCCGCATGTGGCCCGCGGGCCACACTCATAGGACACAGCTAACCACAAGGCCACTGAGCATGGTCTTCGTCTCCGGGTTTCAAACACTAAAGATGCTATAGAGGGTATGCGCGTAACATCATCATCAAACCCGGAAGTTATGCAGGAATGCCTAATGAGTGGCAAAAAACTACTTTCTGGCCTTGACAGCCCATGATTCCAAACAGAAAAGTCCTATCTGATTGCATTAAACAACATTAAACAATGTTAAACTCACTTTGCATGTTGCTTTGCCACTCGATTTGCCACTCGATGTGCCATTCACTTTAAGCATGCGCATACTCTCTATAGTGTCAATTGAATGTTTTGGTACTCGGGTCAGAGTCTCGGGGGCCGGTTCCGAGTACCGAGTACGAGTACTTGAGGGTGGAATCGGCCCGAGTAACCGAGACCTGTAACGGTACCGGGACAACTCTATCCTGCAGTGACGTTGCCAGCTAGATCAAGACACCATAATATAAGTGCCATTCACTTTAAGCATGCGCATACCCTCTATACTGCTCTCTGTGGTATAAAAGAAAAAGGCAACGGGTTCACGCGCTGCACCAGAGAAACCATTATTAACGATAAGTCCTGCCATCTCCCACGACAACATGCATATATACACAGTATAGGCCTGTTCCCGTTTTGCATGCATGCTGCACGTGAAATTAGGAGATGCGATCACTGGCTGGCAAACGGAACGCGGGACGGCGTGAGACTGCATACAAATAACCAGGTGTTAACCCATTTAGGATGGGAACGCATCTGTGTCGCTTTAGCGTTTAACCACTTGTAACCATTATTTGAAACTTTTAGCTATTGAAAAATAGCAGATCTACAAGCTCGTAGCGCGGCACCGAGTGCCGTGCTACGAGCTTGTAGATCCGCTATTTTAGAAAGATTGTGAAATTGTGGTATAAATCTTTGAATATATATATATATATATATATATATATATGCCTTCACAGCGAACATTTTTAACTCAAATCTTTGCTTCTAGAGATGGGGGTCCGGTCCGCAGCCAAACAAAGATAATTCTGGGGGTCCTTGACATGAAAAACTTGGAGCACCACTGACCACTTTTTCCTTCAGAAAACTGTCATGATTTCGATGACATGTTGTAGAATCTGCTGGTCAGCAGGTCTTAATGGATTAATGCAAATAAAGTGAGCGATGGAACGGCTCATTATCCAGATAAGGTGCCCATGCAGGTACAAACTGCATGACGGCACCGGCTGTACAGGAACACATGCAGGCTTTACGGATTACCACAATGTCTCCACAATGGAGAGAGAGAGAGAGAGAGAGAGAGAGAGAGAGATGCATGCATTACAGTCTGCCTCATTGCATTTGCCTTGCTTGTTTGGTCCATTTGTTGTGATGCATGAGAGCATGGCTTCTATACGGAGCTGCTTTAGCACTGCTGTTGTGGGAAATGATTTTATCACCATGCCGATAATACAACTGGTTGGGGAGAGAGAGAGAGAGGGGGAGGGGGAGGGAGAGAGAGAGGGAGAGAGGGACGGAGAGAGGGAGAGAGAGAGGGGGAGGGAGAGAGAGAGAGGTTGGAAAGATTTTTTTTGCTCGTGTGGGCTCAGGGCCAGTGTTTATTTTGACAGCAAATTTCGAGGTAGTTTTAGTCAGACAAAAATTCCTGTGTGCGTGCGTGCGTGCGTGCGTGCGTGCGTGCGTGCGTGTGTGCGTGCGTGCGTGCGTGCGTGTGCGTGAGGAACGATGGAAACGGAGTAACAAGTGACAAAAAAGTGGCATAGAGGGAGATTAATCAACAAAATAGAGGCTGCAAAAAGACCATCTTTTGGCATCGGCAGCTGTGTGAACACCCATGGTCTGCTGTGTGAACACCCATGGTCTGCTGTGGGAACACCCATGGTCTGCTGTGTGAACACCCATGGTCTGCTGTGTGAACACCCATGGTCTGCTGTGGGAACACCCATGGTCTGCTGTGTGAACACCCATGGTCTGCTGTGTGAACACCCATGGTCTGCTGTGTGAACACCCATGGTCTGCTGTGTGAACACCCATGGTCTGCTGTGGGAACACCCATGGTCTGCTGTGTGAACACCCATGGTCTGCTGTGTGAACACCCATGGTCTGCTGTGGGAACACCCATGGTCTGCTGTGGGAACACCCATGGTCTGCTGTGTGAACACCCATGGTCTGCTGTGTGAACACCCATGGTCTGCTGTGTGAAGGAACACCCATGGTCTGCTGTGTGAAGGAACACCCATGGTCTGCTGTGGGAACACCCATGGTCTGCTGTGTGACTGAACACCCATGGTCAGCTGTGTGAACACCCATGGTCTGCTGTGTGAACACCCATGGTCTGCTGTGTGAAGGAACACCCATGGTCTGCTGTGTGAAGGAACACCCATGGTCAGCTGTGTGAAGGAACACCCATGGTCAGCTGTGTGAAGGAACACCCATGGTCAGCTGTGTGAAGGAACACCCATGGTCAGCTGTGTGAACACCCATGGTCTGCTGTGTGAAGGAACACCCATGGTCTGCTGTGTGAAGGAACACCCATGGTCAGCTGTGTGAAGGAACACCCATGGTCAGCTGTGTGAACACCCATGGTCATAAACAGTGTGAACACCCATGGTCTGCTGGGTGAACACCCATGGTCTGCTGTGTGAACACCCATGGTCTGCTGGGTGAACACCCATGGTCATAAACAGTGTGAACACCCATGGTCTGCTGGGTGAACACCCATGGTCTGCTGTGTGAACACCCATGGTCTGCTGTGTGAACACCCATGGTCTGCTGGGTGAACACCCATGGTCTGCTGGGTGAACACCCATGGTCTGCTGTGTGAACACCCATGGTCAGCTGTGTGAACACCCATGGTCTGCTGTGTGAACACCCATGGTCTGCTGTGTGAACACCCATGGTCCTCTGTGTGAACACCCATGGTCTGCTGGGTGAACACCCATGGTCAGCTGTGTGAACACCCATGGTCTGCCGTGTGAACACCCATGGTCTGCTGTGTGAACACCACCCATGGTCTGCTGTGTGAACACCCATGGTCTGCTGTGTGAACACCCATGGTCTGCTGGGTGAACACCCATGGTCTGCTGTGTGAACACCCATGGTCTGCTGGGTGAACACCCATGGTCATAAACAGTGTGGACACCCATGGTCAGCTGTGTGAACACCCATGGTCATAAACAGTGTGAACACCCATGGTCTGCTGGGTGAACACCCATGGTCATAAACAGTGTGGACACCCATGGTCAGCTGTGTGAACACCCATGGTCATAAACAGTGTGAACACCCATGGTCATAAACAGTGTGAACACCCATGGTCATAAACAGTGTGAACACCCATGGTCATAAACAGTGTGAACACCCATGGTCATAAACAGTGTGGACACCCATGGTCTGCTGTGTGAACACCCATGGTCTGCTGTGGGAACACCCATGGTCTGCTGTGTGAACACCCATGGTCTGCTGTGTGAACACCCATGGTCTGCTGTGTGAACACCCATGGTCTGCAGTGTGAACACCCATGGTCATAAAACAGTGGAATAAATCTAGGGCTACTGACTGGGAGTCAATTAAAAGGCCTTTTTGACAGTGCTCCAAGTAAAATATAGGCTGATGAAAGAAAGGCCAGCCATAATTAAGTTGCCATTGGTGTAGAGACTAAATACACACATCATCGGGCCTAATTTCAAGGTTCTTTTCTTCATGGCTGGGCTCTTGTAGGAGCTAGGCGTCTGTTAACACAATCAGTGCCGGGATTTCTTTCAAAATAGCAGCTCGGGGTGCCACGCAGATAGGGCAGCTTTTACTCTGAAAGCCCCCCCCTCCACCTTCCGTTCCGTACAAAAACCGTGAGAAATAATGTTGCTTGCTTACCTCGCTATGATCGCGATAAAGTCGCTGGATAATCCCTCGCGTTCATATTCTATTTTTTAATTTTGCCGTTAAATCGTTAGTCGCAATTATTTGAGCAATGGCATTTCTTCTTCTTCTTTCTCTGCCAGCTTCAATAGAAGTAGCTCCGCTATAGGCTTCGTTGTTTTCACATTATGTTCAAGGTTCAAGGTTGTCTTTATTTGTCTCCCTTGGGATAAATTTGTCTTGGAGACAGAGTCACAGCTGCATACAAATAACATACACGTTCACATAAGAAAAGGAAAAACACCATGAAACAACCAACATACACAAAACAGAGATATTGCACACATTCCCTTGATAAAGTGCAACTAGTCAATAAAGTGCTTTTGGCAATCCCTGAATCTCTGAGTCAGTAAAGTGCATTCAGCAATGTTTAATACAAAGTTTATTTTTGTTATTCTTTGGGCTGATATTCTGTCTGTTATTTTGGATAGTATAGAGGGTATGCACATGCTTAAAGTGAATGGCACATCGAGTGGCACATCGAGTGGCAAAGCAACATGCAAAGTGAGTTTAACATTGTTTAACGTGGTTTAATGCAATCAGATATGACTTCTCTGTGTGGATGTATGGGTTGTCAAGGCCAGAAAGTAGTTTTTAGACACTCAGTAGGCATTCCTGCATAACTTCCTGGTTTGATGATGATGTCACGCGCATACCCTCTATAGAGCGTCACAGTCCTGCCCCCTTTCAGTGTGCGTGCGTGTCCGTGCACGTGATTGGACTGTCAAATCGTGTGTGTACATTGTTTCGGTTTCTGTGTGTGTGTGCACGGTATGTGGAAATATGCAAGTGTGTGTGTGTGTGTTCATCCATATTAGGCTACCACTAATGTGCACGTGTTGAGGTGTGTGTGTAATGTAGTCATGTTCCACTTCAGAAGAAATCAAGTTGGATAATTGCTGTATGCGTGTAGAGAGAGAGAGAGAGAGAGAGAGATGAAAAAAACCACTATAGAGAGAGAGAGAGAGAGATGAAAACCACTATAATGATTCGTGAGTCACATGCCTTCTATTCCTTACCTTTCCTCTCTGTGTGTGTATTGCGCTCTCTCTCTCTCTCTCTCTCTCTCTCTCTCTACCTGTCTCTTCTGACGAATGGTGTAAGGAATGTGAAGCTATTTGATGTCCAGTCCTTGTTGTTCAACCCTTTTGAAAAGGTCTACCTAAACTTTAATCAACTTCAAGTAAAAGTATAGATACTCCTGTCAAATATTAATCGATTACTCTATGTGAATTTAAATGGTGGGAACATATTTCAATGCGGTAACGATTATGCATAAATAATTGCGTTTATCTCAAATGATTGGGATTAGGCATGTTATGTAATTGTGACAGGCCTATTCAAAACAAATTTCAATTTAGGACGCAGACGCTCTTAATCCAGAGCGATTTACAGTAAGCGCAAGAACAACACATGGCAAACACATCAAATGTCTAGAAATAGTAGGATCATAAGTCAATTAACCCATTTAGGCCTTACGTTGAAATTCAGAAAAATGTCTTCTAAAGGCTGACAGTTTTCTGAAAAACCCATGTTTCGTTCTCAAACATTTTCATGTCAAGGACCCCCAAAAATGATATGTAATTGGCATATGTTGTTCCAGGAACCCCTCAGAAGCAAAGATTTGAGTTAAAAACGTTCGCTCTGAAAGAATATACATTAAAAGATTTGCGCCCACATTTTCACGACTTTTCAAAAATAGCAGACCTACAAGCTCCTGATGAGCTTGAGAGCTTGTAGATCTGCTATTTTTCAATAGCTAAAGTAGAACATAATGCTTAGACCTTAGAGCTGTTGTGTGGAAATAATAAAAAGTCCCCCCATTCTGTGTTTCCTAGAACTGTAATTATGAAAAAAAGCATTAACATGGTGAAACACATCTTGATGACATCATCAAGATGTGTTTCACCATGTTAATGATTTTTTTCACTAGTTCTAGGAAACACAGAATGGGGGAACTTTTTTTTATTATTTCCACACAACAGCTCTAAGGTATAACAATGACATAGTAAAATGTTGAAAATGAGTGGAATGCCCCTTTAAAACACCAAAAGGTGTAGACATCCGTCTAACAGCAGAATACCTGTACAATGAAGTACACTATAGAATGGTATGTTTTCATAATCTGCTCTCTATTCTAATCTAAATAACATATTTATACGCCTGCCAGGTCGTCAAGGCTACAGGGCAAGTGCTCACACCGTAACCACAAGCTCACAACACACGGTATAACGCCGATCGACAAGCTCACAACTTGCCGTAATGCAAACATATTGCATAGAGCTGAATAAATGTTTTATGGACCCATAATAGTGATTATTATTTAAGTTAAGTTTTGCCATAACCATTTATTTTGCCATAAATCAGGTAGCTTTAAGGTACGGCCATGACAGCAATGGTAGGAAAAAAGATATTCGCTATTCGGTTTTCGGCCAACTGTTTCCTTTCGGTGCATCCCTACTCTGTAGTAATGTGTACTTGAGTTGAATTGTACACGCAGCAGTACCTCCTCCATCTCTCCTACTCCCTCCTTGACATCTCGCTGGTGGTTCAGTACCTCCTCCATCTCTCCTACTCCCTCCTTGACATCTCGCTGGTGGTTCAGTACCTCCTCCATCTCTCCTACTCCATCCTTGACATCTCGCTGGTGGTTCAGTACCTCCTCCATCTCTCCTACTCCATCCTTGACATCTCGCTGGTGGTTCAGTGTGTTAATGCCTTTCAAATGACTGAACCCACACGGCGTGATGCAGGAGTCACAGAACACTGTAGTTTCCTCTCCATGCTGACGTCTTCTCCTTATTTCTTAATCTCTTGTCCTCATTTTCCCTGTTTCTAAGTAACTTCACATAATACAAACTGATCCTGTTCCTACTTGATGAAAAGTGATCCTGTTTCCCTTCTCGTTTTGCACTCTCGTCTTTCCTCCTCCTCTCATCTCTACTTGGAATGGATTCAGAATCATGAAAAACCCCTAGTTTGACATGTCACATGCTACTTAAAGCCATAGGATGTTAATGGTATGGTCATTGGTAGGGTCACAAGAAACCCCTATAAAAGAGATTGCCCAATTCTAACAGCCGGTCAGCAAGTGGATTCATGAATGTATGTATATAGACAATATTTTAGGCCAATAAAAAAGACTATATACCAAATTTCCCGCTTTAAACAAAAGAAGCCTGTCGTTCTGCCGGACTACATATGTTGCACTCTGTCTTCTACTCTGAGCCATCGCGGACTAGTAGAGTGGGAGAAGGTGATGCCTACTAGTCTTCTTAGTACTACTGAGCTTGTAGATCTTCTATTCCTCCCGAACGTTCCCTCCTTCAGTAGAGATGCTAGGGTGCATCATGTGATTAAAACTGCAGGCGCTGTGGTTTATATAGTGGGGTGGATCCAAGGAGTCACAGAGTGGCAACACTGGAGTAGCACAAACAGTACCCTGACATGCACAGGGAAGGGCTAGGACAAGACCTAGATGAACAGTACCCTGACATGCACAGGGAAGGACTAGGACAAGACCTAGATGAACAGTACCCTGACATGCACAGGGAAGGACTAGGACAAGACCTAGATGAACAGTACCCTGACATGCACAGGGAAGGACTAGGACAAGACCTAGATGAACAGTACCCTGACATGCACAGGGAAGGACTAGGACAAGACCTAGATGAACAGTACCCTGACATGCACAGGGAAGGACTAGGACAAGACCTAGATGAACAGTACCCTGACATGCACAGGGAGAGGCTAGGACAAGACCTAGATGAACAGTACCCTGACATGCACAGGGAAGGACTAGGACAAGACCTAGATGAACAGTACCCTGACATGCACAGGGAAGGACTAGGACAAGACCTAGATGAACAGTACCCTGACATGCACAGGGAAGGGCTAGGACAAGACCTAGATGAACAGTACCCTGACATGCACAGGGAGAGGCTAGGACAAGACCTAGATGAACAGTACCCTGACATGCACAGGGAAGGACTAGGACAAGACCTAGATGAACAGTACCCTGACATGCACAGGGAAGGACCAGGACAAGACCTAGATGAACAGTACCCTGACATGCACAGGGAAGGACTAGGACAAGACCTAGATGAACAGTACCCTGACATGCACAGGGAGAGGCTAGGACAAGACCTAGATGAACAGTACCCTGACATGCACAGGGAAGGACTAGGACAAGACCTAGATGAACAGTACCCTGACATGCACAGGGAAGGACTAGGACAAGACCTAGATGAACAGTACCCTGACATGCACAGGGAGGACAAGACCTAGATGAACAGTACCCTGACATGCACAGGGAGAGACTAGGACAAGACCTAGATGAACAGTACCCTGACATGCACAGGGAAGGACTAGGACAAGACCTAGATGAACAGTACCCTGACATGCACAGGGAAGGGTTAGGACAAGACCTAGATGAACAGTACCCTGACATGCACAGGGAAGGACTAGGACAAGACCTAGATGAACAGTACCCTGACATGCACAGGGAAGGACCAGGACAAGACCTAGATGAACAGTACCCTGACATGCACAGGGAAGGGTTAGGACAAGACCTAGATGAACAGTACCCTGACATGCACAGGGAAGGACTAGGACAAGACCTAGATGAACAGTACCCTGACATGCACAGGGAAGGACTAGGACAAGACCTAGATGAACAGTACCCTGACATGCACAGGGAAGGGCCAGGACAAGACCTAGATGAACAGTACCCTGACATGCACAGGGAAGGACTAGGACAAGACCTAGATGAACAGTACCCTGACATGCACAGGGAAGGGTTAGGACAAGACCTAGATGAACAGTACCCTGACATGCACAGGGAGGGGCCAGGACAAGACCTAGATGAACAGTACCCTGACATGCACAGGGAAGGACTAGGACAAGACCTAGATGAACAGTACCCTGACATGCACAGGGAAGGACTAGGACAAGACCTAGATGAACAGTACCCTGACATGCACAGGGAAGGACTAGGACAAGACCTAGATGAACAGTACCCTGACATGCACAGGGAAGGACTAGGACAAGACCTAGATGAACAGTACCCTGACATGCACAGGGAGGGGCCAGGACAAGACCTAGATGAACAGTACCCTGACATGCACAGGGAAGGACTAGGACAAGACCTAGATGAACAGTACCCTGACATGCACAGGGAGAGGCTAGGACAAGACCTAGATGAACAGTACCCTGACATGCACAGGGAAGGACTAGGACAAGACCTAGATGAACAGTACCCTGACATGCACAGGGAAGGACTAGGACAAGACCTAGATGAACAGTACCCTGACATGCACAGGGAAGGACTAGGACAAGACCTAGATGAACAGTACCCTGACATGCACAGGGACGGGCCTCTAGGACAAGACCTAGATGAACAGTACCCTGACATGCACAGGGAAGGACTAGGACAAGACCTAGATGAACAGTACCCTGACATGCACAGGGAAGGACTAGGACAAGACCTAGATGAACAGTACCCTGACATGCACAGGGAGAGGCTAGGACAAGACCTAGATGAACAGTACCCTGACATGCACAGGGAGGACAAGACCTAGATGAACAGTACCCTGACATGCACAGGGAAGGACTAGGACAAGACCTAGATGAACAGTACCCTGACATGCACAGGGAAGGACTAGGACAAGACCTAGATGAACAGTACCCTGACATGCACAGGGAAGGGTTAGGACAAGACCTAGATGAACAGTACCCTGACATGCACAGGGAAGGACTAGGACAAGACCTAGATGAACAGTACCCTGACATGCACAGGGAGGGGCTAGGGCAAGACCTAGATGCGTCCCAGCTTTGATTAATTTAACAAAATTAATTTTGGATAGAGATTAATATAGCAAATTCCATTTGTCATAGGATTTCCCTGTTCAAAGCTCTCTCTCTCTCTCTCTCTCTCTCTCTCTCTCTCGTAGCAGAACTAAAATATGTATACTCGGGTTAGCTCTTCAAAGTAGCACGTACTCTGTGACCTAAATAAGAAATATTCAAAGCCAACCCAAAAGAGTGTGTGTGTGTGTGTGTGTGTGTGTGTGTGTGTGTGTGTGTGTGTGTGTGTGTGTGTGTGTGTGTGTGTGTGTGTGTGTGTGTGTGTGTGTGTGTGTGTGTGTGTGTGTGTGTGTGTGTGTGTGTGTGTGTGTGTGTGTGTGTGTGTGTGTGTGTGTGTGTGTGTGTGTGTGTGTGTGTGTGTGTGTGTGTGTGAGTGAGTGAGTGAGTGAGTGAGTGAGTGAGTGAGTGAGTGAGTGAGTGAGTGAGTGAGTGAGTGAGTGAGTGAGTGAGTGAGTGAGTGAGTGAGTGAGTAGAGAGAGCCATGCAGGATATGATGCATGAGGCCACAGTAGAACTAATAATTAAAAACAGACACATTTCACATGGAGGAACCCCCGAAGAATATGTGGATTTGGAAAAAGCATCACAGTTACTGTAGCACGACACGTTGTGAGCTTGTAGGACGCTTCCACTGTTTGGTTTAAAGGGCTCAGCGTCATTATTCTGACGGCACATTGTTCCGGTGGCGCGTTGGTCCGACTCGCCCGGTAACTATCCCTGCTCTCCCTAACCCTAACCGCACGCCACTCGCCCCATTACTATCCCTGCTCTCCCTCACCCTAACTGCACGCCACTCGCCCCATTACTATCCCTGCTCTCCCTAACCCTAACCGCACGCCACTCGCCCCATTACTATCCCTGCTCTCCCTAACCCTAACCGCACGCCACTCGCCCCATTGCTAACCCTGCTCTCCCTCACCCTAACCGCACGCCACTCGCCCCATTACTAACCCTGCTCTCCCTCACCCTAACCGCACGCCACTCGCCCCATTACTATCCCTCCTCCCTCACCCTAACCGCACGCCACTCGCCCCATTACTATCCCTGCTCTCCCTAACCCTAACCGCACGCCACTCGCCTCATTACTATCTCTGCTCTCCCTCACCCTAACCGCACGCCACTCGCCCCATTACTATCCCTGCCCCCCCTCACCCTATAACCGCACGCCACTCGCCCCATTACTAACCCTGCTCTCCCTCTCCCTAACCGCACGCCACTCGCCCCATTACTATCCCTGCTCTCCCTCACCCTAACCGCACGCCACTCGCCCCATTACTAGCCCTGCTCTCCCTCACCCTAACCGCACGCCACTCGCCCCATTACTATCCCTGCTCTCCCTAACCCTAACCGCACGCCACTCGCCCTGTTACTAACCCTGCTCTCCCTAACCCTAACCGCACGCCACTCGCCCCATTACTATCCCTGCTCTCCCTAACCCTAACCGCACGCCACTCGCCCCGTTACTAACCCTGCTCTCCCTAACCATAACCGCACGCCAAGCCACGCTGTTGGAATTACGAGCAGAACCCAGTTGAACTCACCATAATCAATTGATATTAAAACAGGCGTCAATGCGATTTCGACGATAAATGTGTTGAAGTGCTTATGTGGCCTATACAGTCGCTTCATAGAGAGAGAGGGGTGGGGGGGTTGGGGAGGGGGCTTTGTGCTTTATGCCTCTGTTTCCCCTCTCTCACAATAACAACACGCTACACTGTACAGCAGGGCTATTCAACTAAATTGTTCAGGGGGCCACATTGTCAGAAACCCAAGGGGCCAGGGGCCGGACTGCCACGGCGCCTCCCCCGTGCTATGAATATATGTACACTTGACACAACACGCAACCACATTTTCACAACTTTTATTTAACTACATTGCAAAAGTAGTATACTTCAAAAAAAGTGCTTAATTTATGTGCAACTGCAAATAAACAAGTGCATGATGTGCATCTGAACATTCTAACACCAACACTTGTAACACATGTATAGTGCATCTGAGCTTATGAAAAAGTGCTTCATGTCTGTGCAACTGCAACATCTCTTCTTATACATTTCAATATAAAAATAAAATAAAAATAAACAAGTGCATGATGTGCATCTGAACATACCAACACCAACACTTGAACAAAAACAAATTTATAGTGCAGCTGAGCACTAAGTGCTGAGAAAAAGTGCTTCATGTCTGTGCAACAACAGCAAATCACAGCATCTTATTGTCCACTCTTAATATCTCTCTCAAACATCAGGGGGGGCAGGGGGCAGACAGGCCTAGCCTACATACACACAACTAATGAGAGAGATTGCACTTCCTTGACTGGGCAATGGAAGAGAAAGAGGGTTCATAGGAAGTGAGGGCTACCCGCAAACAGTGATGCAAATGCTCATTTGTCAAGGAGGCACGGTTGTTTGTTTTAATGGCATTCATGTGAGAGAAGCTGGATTCACAGGTGTATGTTGAGCCAAACATTGTTAGCACAGATATTGCCAGCTTTCTTATGTTGGGGAATGTGTTGACATGAATACACTTTGTCCAAAATGTTGTGGTGGATTCATTCTCAAGAGCCTGCTTCAGAGCAGAAGATGCTTGCATGTCAATTATTTCAAGCTGCAGGGGACCTTCATCAATGTGAAGTGATGCAAGGAACTCTTGTCCTTTTGTGGAAATAGCAGCTACATTGGCAAACGGGTTTCTCACAAAATCCATCAATTCTCTGGGCATGTCAAATTCATCAAATCGTCTTGCAAAGTTTTCCCTCAATTTAGCAATGAAATCTGTCATTAATTGAGTGACTTTTGGCTTGACTTTACTTGTTGATGACTTGATCAGGTTACAAAGTGTGGGAAATTGGAGCATTCTGTCAGTGAGATCAGATGAGAAAAGAACTAGTTTCGTTTGAAATGCAGTTAGACTTTCAACAATATCAACAACTGTTTTATTTCTACCCTGCAGTCCCAGATTAAGATGATTCAAATGATGAAATATGTCGCTTAAAAAGCACATATTGGACACAAACCCATCATCCAACATTAGCGACAGAAACGTGTTGGCTTTCTTCTGCTTGGAGTCACGGAGAAATGTTATAATTTCCTTCCTGAGGTCACATACTCTCTTGAGCGCATTGCCCTTGCTTAACCACCGAACGTCATTATGTAACAGTAAATCACTATGATCAGCTGACATATCCTCAAGTAGTTGACGAAACAGTCTGTGTTGAAGACTGGAGGTCGCTCTGACAAAGTTAATCATGGCCATAACGGAGTCCATTGTATCTTTCAACTCACCACTGAGTCGGGCGCACAGAACGCTCTGGTGGATCAAGCAGTGGAGTGATTTCATCCTCGGTGCGATGGCACGCAGTCGTGCAGCCAGGCCTTTGATGCTCCCCGCCATAGATGGAGCACCGTCTGTAACCAGCATGTTAACTTGCTCCAAATTAAGCTTGTTGTCTTTGAAAAAAGCAACAATTTTGTTGAACACGATTTCACCAGTTGTCTGTCCTTCCAGAGGTATTAGTCCCAGGATGTCCTCTCTGAAAACGTCACCATCGAAAAAACGCACAAATAAACACAGCTGAGCTATGTCGGAGTTATCTGTGGACTCGTCCGCAGCCAGCGATATTACAGCAGCTTTCCTCAATTGACCCAAAAGAGTTTCAAAGACGTCTGTGGCTAAAATATCTATCCTTCTCCCTGTTGTTGTATCCGACATGGGTATTGACTTGATAGAGGCCATCACTTGCTCTCTCACTTTATCCTCCGTTACCACCTCCTCAACAGCGGCCAGCATGCATTCTTTTATCATCTCAGAATCTGTGAATGGTTTTTTCTTTTTGCCAAGGATCCATGCCACACGGAGAGATGCTGCAGTTGCTTTCTCCTGTACTGTGCAGGCCCGAGTGAAGTTACGCCGTGTTTTATCGTAACTTTCAGACAGCTTTTTTATCCTTTCCTTGCGCATATCTGAACCTGGTGGATAGTTTGCATCAAACTTGTCATGAGTTGTGTTGAAGTGCCTCCGCAGGTTATACTCCTTTGCAACAGCGTTGATTTGGTTGCAGAGCAAACACATTGGTTTGCCCTCGGGAGTTTCAATGTATGCATATTTCTCGGTCCACTCGTTATTAAACTGGCGATTTTCTGAATCAACTTTTCTCTTTTTCAATTTCGATAGCGACATGGTTACACTAGTACACACACTACACACCACACCAGTGGGAGCGAGCCGGGTGGGATGCAATGTTTGTTTTCATTTGATTTCACGTGCAGGAAGGAGAGCTCGGAGCGTTCTTTTTCTTCTGTCGTTTGGGTGCATGGCACTGCATACCGCCACGGCGCCACCTACCTTCCCAGACGGTGTTTAACATGCTATTTTACCGCCTGAACATGTCGGATAGGCCTATATAGAATTATGATTATTATGTCTGTGTACATATGGCGAACGTATGTGACTGTTCCGACCATTCCGGTATAATAAGTAAATAAGTAAGATAACGATTTATATATTAAAAAAAAAAAAAAAAAAAAATGTTTTTTTTTTTTTTTTTTTTCCTTCTTTTTGGAAATCTTACGCGGGCCGGTCCAACTTGCTTGGCGGGCCGGATCTGGCCCGCGGGCCGCCAGTTGAATAGCCCTGCTGTACAGTATGTGGCCCCATTACAGGCAGGCCTGCGTTTTAACAAAACACAGGCTAATTGGCTAATTGGCTAATTAGCACTTTTCCTTGTCAAGGCGGGAAGCGGAATAAGGTGGTAGACTGTGCATGCACGCATGCGCACGCACACACACACACACACACACACACACACACACACACACACACACACACACACACACACACACGCATGCACAAACACACACACACACACACACACACACACACACACACACACACACACACACACACACACACACACACACACACACACACACACGCATGCACAAACACGCACACACACACACACACACACACACACACACACACACACACACACACACACACACACACACACACACACACACACACACACACACAGAGAGCTGTATTTAGCTGAAAAGGCTGGAATGTATAAAGCAACCCCCTAGGAGTCCATGGCATGTTAGGGAGGGAGGGAGGGGAGGGAGGGGAGGGGAGGGAGGAGAGAGAGAGAGAGAGAGAGAGAGAGGTGTAAAGTAACTAAGTACATTCTATTTTACTCTACTTTTTCTTTTTGTATTTCCACTACATCCCAGAGGCAAATATTGTACTTGTTACCTCACTACAATTATTTGAAAACCTTACTTACTTTGCAGATTTGAATCATTATTACAAAATACACTAACCACTTCAGCTCCATTTCGGCCATTTGAAAATAGCTGATTTACAAGCTCACAATGCGTCACGGTGCGACACATTGTGAGCATTGTAGATCGGCTAAAATACATGAATATTTATATATCATTTTGAACTTGCGAAACGGGACATTCTGCACAATGAGTATACTTTCACTTTTGATATACTTTACATTAAGTACATTTCGACGCCAATACTTGTACTTCTTCCATATACCACTGAAAGATAGTGAGAGCTAGCTTGAATGTTTTACAACTGGCTTCCCCGGGGACACACGTCGTGTGGAGTTCAGAGCGCTGGGACGTTTAGAGGGACCCCCCACACCCCCCCCCCAGACCCAGAGTGAGTCATTACATTGGCAGTGGAAGAGCATCCACAGAGGGTGGTCCCGTCCCCCCACACCACACCACTCCCGTCCCCATTATTCATGGGCATGAGTCGTGTTATAAAATCCTTCCCCAGTCCAACTCACCCACCCTGTGAATATCATAAAACACAGGAGTGGTGTGTCGTGACCATAGCGTTGCCATGTCTGCTTATTATAAGCGACCTTGGGCTTGTTTTTCTGCATGGTTTTTTTCCGGTGGTGCGCCTTTGTTTTCATTCCTATACTATAACAACAACAAACTCTATACGCGCGCTGTAACGGGAGTTGCCGGCACTTTCCGCGGCAGAGCTTTGAATCTGTCTCGAGAGATTACCCCCCCCCCCCCCATAAATAGATATATAAGTAATACTTATATAAGTATATACTTATTAAGTATATATATATATATATATTTATAGTCCCTGCGACATACTAGCGTCATGTCCAGGGGGTGTACTTGTACATCATGTCCAGGGGGTGTACTTGTACATCAAGCTTCCTCACGCTACAGAAACAGGAGATAGGCTCCTGCCCTAATGTCAAATCAAACTATTTGCATAGCACATTTCCAGCGCCCAAGGTCGAACCGAAGTGCTTCACCGAGCATAATAACGTATAGAGTGGGACGATTCCCTCACCTCCCGATTAAATACGATATCGATACCTAGGGTGCCTAGTCGATGTATATTGCGATTCGATATTGCGATTTATTGTGATTTTTTTCCCAAGTTACTTTGCTTTTATTATATTGGATCATTTTAAAGCACTTCTTCTTTAATTTCATTTTTTTTATCCCACGATTTTGTAACCCATTTTTTCACCCAGTGTCAATTATCTAATGTAATCCTGGGCGCTACACTTCCTCTGCCAACCTGGGGGGGACTGACCTCATGCTTCCTTCTATGCATGAGGAGTTCAAGCTGCTTCTTTTCACCTGACAGGGGAGAGTTTCCCCGGCCGGACGTAGCGCGTGGAAGGAACACGTTATTCCGACCAGTTCCTTTCCCCTCCATCAGGCGCTCCGGCTGGCCAGTGGGAGGCAGTTTAGAGACCAGGATTACTGCATGTTTTTTGTGAGGGTACCTACCCTAGGGGACACAGGGAGAACATGTGAGGGTACCTACCCTAGGGGACACGGGGAGAACATGCAAACTCCACACAGAAAGGCCCTTTCGCCAACCCCACCTCGGGTATGGGCACTGATGACGCGGAGGAGGGAACACGCCCCCAGCGCCCACAATGTCCCAGGTGGGAATCGAACCCAGGACCTTCTAGCTGTGAGGCGACAGCACTACCGACTGTGCCACCGTGACTTGCAATTCTAAACAATAATAGACCATGAAAAGTTCAACCTTACACTTCAATGCATCCAGATAACGTATACTTTTGGACATGGGGTTTCCAGCCGAACAGAGGCGATACACGACACACGTACGTGCATTTGCATATACATTAATATGCAAACGCATATAATTCAGTGTTGTGTGCATGTGCGTACACTTTGTACAGTGTACAGAGTGTGCGCACACAACACACAAACACATGCTCACACACAAACATACCACGTAAACATGCCATACGCAAAAACCTTGGCTCACTCAGATCTCTTCTGGGGGCGATGTATTATTAAGGCCTGTGTAATGGTGCTAGGGGGGGCTAAAATAAACACTATGTTTCAAAGGGCTAATGAGCCGGTAATGAGTTAAATGAGCTCCCATAATGACTTGTATAACGCCATAAGTGAACAGGGATATTATGCTTTTAGAGAGGTTTGTATATATTTCTATCTAGGAAGGAAAACATTAACCTTGAGAGAAAACACACACACACACACACACACACACACACACACACACACACACACACACACACACACACACACACACACACACACTGCATGCAATTCCACACAACAACCCCCCCCCCCCCCCTCTTCACCCCATCCCCCGGCCTGACGCACGCACAGATGAAATAATAATAATGAAATGGAATCCCACTACACTCTCTCTGCTCGTCGTAATTGCAGTAGGGTGAAATCAGCCCTCAACGGCTTCTGTCAGAAATATGGGGAGGGGCTTTTCTTACCCCTCCCCTATACTGGGTGGGTTTTTTCATTCTTTTTGAGTGGTGCTAGCCACTCCTATGGACAGCAATGTGTGTCCGTATGTTTGAGTGGTGCTAGCCACTCCTATGGACAGCAATGTGTGTCCGTATGTTTGAGTAGTGCTAGCCACTCCTATGGGTTAAGACCTATATGACGGAGTCAGACTTACATTCCCGGTTAAGACTGATGTTAGGGTTTGGGGTATAGGGTTAGTAATGTCCGACATACAAGCTATACATTCACCCATGGCTTTGTGTGTTGCCACTCAAAGTGACTACTGGGTTGGGCTTGCTGGATGCATGGGCCAACCCCTAGTATGTATGTATGTAGCAGTTGAGGGCTGATTTCACCCCCCGTGCCTCGTAATATAGATAATTATCGTCTGTCGGGTGGAATCCTCATAATGTACAAAACTGTCAACTCGACTGCCAAGCTGGAAACACATCACGACGCTTCTCGCCGCGCTTCGAGCCTGCGGTTCTGCTACAGTACTCTTGACGTTTTTGTGTGACACCGTACATGATCAAGTATAGGGCTGCTAATTCATGGAGAAGAGAAAAGTTTGAGGCTTCTGTCCCGACAGGCCTCCTTGCGGCATCCTATCTCTCTCTCTCTCTCTCTCTCTCTCTCTCTCTCTCTCTCTCTCTCTCTCTCTCTCTCTCACCTGTCTTCAGTCCTGGTAATGATACTGGCCTCTCTCTCTCTCTCTCTCTCTCTCTCTCTCTCTCTCTCTCTCTCTCTCTCTCTCTCTCTCTCTCTCTCTCTCTCTCTCTCTCTCTCTCTCCTGCCTGGGATGATTTTCAACCTAAACTTTGGAAGAGAAAAAAAAGACATGAAATATGGATAAGGGTAGGAGAGGGAAAGGTTTGACGCACTGTAAGTATAAGCAGAGCCCGGGTGGGCAGAATGCTGCAGCGTAACGGTACGGTACGGCCGGCCCAGAATCATGTTTTATTGAACGGGCCGGTATATACGGCATATAGCAGCACTCAGGGAAGAGAGCCAGAGATGGGAGGAAGAAGTATACTCACGTGTGTTTTACATAAAGTAAAAGTATCAGTACCACCGCATGTAGAAATAGTCCCATATTCAAAACTTAACTTGAGTAAAAGTACAAAAGTATTGGCATCAAAATATAATGGAAGTACGAAAAGTACTGAAGTGCAGAATGTTGCATTGTTACCCTGGATTTCAAACGTATACAATTCCTGTGAAAAATGGCTGGCCAAAGTTTTAATAAGGCCGGAGTGGTGAATGTATACATGTCTTCTCGTAATAATCAAAATCTACAAAGTAGTAACTATAGTAACTTAAAAGTTGCCAAACAATTGTAGTGGAGGAAAAGTACAATATTTGCCTCTGAGATGTAGTGGAGGAGTAGAAGTATAACGTATATACAAATCTATACATACTCAATTCAAGTAAAGAAAAAAAGAAACTAGGGATGTCACTTTTTTCGTTCCAGATACCAATAGCGATACCAGTGTTGTGATGTTGTGTTGTGTTTATAGCTATCTATATCTGAATGTTGTGTGTATAGCAGACTCCTCACTGTGTTGTGTTTATAGCTATCTATATCTGAATGTTGTGTGTATAGCAGACTCCTCACTCAAATGTGTTTATAGCTATCTATATCTGAATGTTGTGTGTATAGCAGACTCCTCACTCAAATGTGTTTATAGCTATCTATATCTGAATGTTGTGTTTATAGCAGACTCCTCACTCAAATGTGTTTATAGCTATCTATATCTGAATGTTGTGTTTATAGCAGACTCCTCACTCAAATGTGTTTATAGCTATCTATATCTGAATGTTGTGTTTATAGCAGACTCCTCACTGTGTTGTGTTTATAGCTATCTATATCTGAATGTTGTGTGTATAGCAGACTCCTCACTCAAATGTGTTTATAGCTATCTATATCTGAATGTTGTGTGTATAGCAGACTCCTCACTCAAATGTGTTTATAGCTATCTATATCTGAATGTTGTGTGTATAGCAGACTCCTCACTCAAATGTGTTTATAGCTATCTATATCTGAATGTTGTGTGTATAGCAGACTCCTCACTCAAATGTGCACTTGCAGTTTGTGGCAACTCCACATGTCCCAACATTTTATTTACCTGCCATAGTGTCAGCCCCTTACCCCTGTGTCGGATCGCTGGTTAGACTCATGGCATATTCACCGATACCGATATGAATAAGGGCCGACACGATACTTTTCCGATACGATACAGCAGGGGTTCTCAACCTTTTCGGCCGGGGACCCCCGGAAAGGCTTTGGCCATGTCTTGCGACCCCCTCCCCGCCCCCCCCTCCCCACCGTCAATACAAACTGACTGCAAAAATAACCTTAATAATAGAGAAAATATATCATAAATTAATACTGAAATCCTACATTAAGGAAAGTTTATGCATGTACTAAGTGTACTATGTAAACGCTTCATTTCCATTTTCCAGCCATTCAGTTGCAAAAAAATAAATAAATGTGTTTTTTTGGGGGGGTTTTTAATTTGGGGACCCCCCAAAATAATTTGGCGACCCCCCGAGGGGTTGCGACCCACGTGTTGAGAACCCCTGCGATACAGTATATTGGGACACCTCTAAAAAAACCCTCAAAACTCTACTTAAGTACAGTACTTGAGTAAATGTACCTATTTAACTATCCACCACTGCGGATATAGACGAGAAGAGAGGGAGAATAAATGAAGTCAGAGAGTCCCCAGCCTAAAGGGATGCTCGCACTTCCTAAAACACAGAGGAAGATGCAGGTTGTTCACAAGTTGTCCCTAGATTGCCTGGGCTTAATGAAGCATCCACAATCGATGTTGCCGTCAAAGAAAAATGGGCCCGGTACAGCAGTAAATATTAACCCATTTTGGGCGGGAACCCCTTTTGGTGTTTTAAAGCATTGTGTTATACTTTAGCTATTGAAATATAGCAGACCTACAAGCTCATAGCGCGCCACCGAGTGGCGCGCTATGAGCTTGTAGGTCTGCTATTTTGGAAAAATCGTGAAAATGTGGCACAAATCTTTGAATATTTATTATTTCAGAGCGAACGTTTTTAACTCAAATCTTTGCTTCTGAGGGGTTCCTGGAATGCCAATTACATATAATTTTTGGGGTCCTTGACATGAAATATTGAGGACCACTGATATAGAAACATGAGGTATTTCAGAAAACTGTCAGGATTTAGAAGACATTTTTTTAAATTTCGACGTCGGGCCTAAACGCGTTAACTCCGTGCTCTGAGATTTATCAGCCGTGTTTTGCTGCAGTCCTCCCCTGCGTGTCTTGTCCTGCTGATGGATGACTCGCGGTTGCACTGGTAACATTTTGCACATTCCGAGTTCTTAGGCTGTATAACTATCTGTTATTATTTCTGCCTTCTTGGTGATTATTTATTGTTTACAATATAGGTTTCGATCAAAAACGCAGCCTGGAAGACGTTGATCAAAATAACAATTCTTCTACATTCCTAATGTGTGTAGACTTCTTGTAAATTGAGTAATGCAGGTGTTTAACGCATTTTGGGCGGGAACCCCTTTTGGTGTTAGCATTATGTTATGCTTTAGCTATTGAAAAATAGCAGATCTACAAGCTCATAGCGCGCCACCGAGTGGCGCGCTACGAGCTTGTAGGTCTGCTATTTTTGAAAAATCGAAGAACGACTGACATAGAAACATAGATTTTTCAGAAAACTGTCAGGATGTAGAAGACATTTTTAGAATCTGATCTCATGTCAAAATGTGTTAACAATTTGGTTTCATTTTACGCTCTAGATAGCTAAAGATCTAACATAAATAAGGGTCCATTTGGTTACCAACTCTCCATCATTTTAGCTGGGGACCACCTGGAACCCCCTCAAGGACCACTGTATTAGAACACAACCCCCAGCCTCCTCTACGTTCACACCATGAGACAAAGTGATGTGCATGCATGATTCCTCATTACTCTCTCACTCAACCAACGTGCACGCTCCAAATGAACAGCAGTGGCTGCTCATCGCCCTAATTGGTGACTGAGAGGAGTGTCCGTGTGTGCGTGCGTGTGTGTGTGCTCGTGCGGGATCCTTACTCTACACTCAATGAGCCAGTGTAGCCGTGTCTGCTTATTATAAGCGACGTTGGGCTTGTTCTTTTTTTTCTTTAAAGGGGAATTTCTCCGTTTTTTTTTTTTACAAAATTATGTTGATAATATGTATATTGACCAAAATAAATATACAAATAAAAATAATAAAGATATAGGGCGCTGGTCCTTTAAGAAAAGGGTAGGCGGGGTCTAACGTCAGCTCATGTAGAACAGGAATAGTTGCAGCAACAACACTGCATGGACTAACCTTAGAGTATATATGAATAGAGACGGCACCCGGAGGAAACCCTGAGGCGCAATGGATATAGTGGCCGAATTTGGTATTGCAGCGCTGGGCCAAACACATGAACGTGCTGGTCCGTTGACTATCATTGCGCACGTTCATGATGACACGTGAACGCGGTTTCAGTGCAATGGCAGCGCGTTCATGTGTTTGGGCCCAATCAATCCCAGAATGCACTCTGTTCCTACAAGGAAGGAGGAGTGAAATCGCCTCATGCGCTTTTGAGCAACTTAATGCAAGTGGATGGGAGGAGAACTCGGGTGACGTCTCTATTCATATATACTCTAAGGGACTAACCTTTCATATCATCTAGATGTATATCTGATGTAATCAGACGTGTGCCTCATGCGGGCCATAATAGCCGCTTCTTTTGGGCTTGTTTTCCTAACACCTGGATGCCTTAATTTATCTCGCAAAAAAACAGCTGGCAACCACTGACTGTAGCCAATCATCTACCTGCTCAGAGTCACACCACTGACTGGAGCCAATCATCTACCTGCTCAGAGTCACACCACCACTGACTGTAGCCAATCATCTACCTGCTCAGTCACACCACTGACTGGAGCCAATCATCTACCTGCTCAGAGTCACACCACTGACTGGAGCCAATCATCTACCTGCTCAGAGTCACACCACTGACTGGAGCCAATCATCTACCTGCTCAGAGTCACACCACTGACTGGAGCCAATCATCTACCTGCTCAGAGTCACACCACCACTGACTGTAGCCAATCATCTACCTGCTCAGAGTCACACCACTGACTGGAGCCAATCATCTACCTGCTCAGAGTCACACCACTGACTGGAGCCAATCATCCACCTGCTCAGAGTCACATCACTGACTAGAGCCAATCATCTACCTGCTCAGAGTCACATCACTGACTGGAGCCAATCATCTACCTGCTCAGAGTCACATCACTGACTGGAGCCAATCATCTACCTGCTCAGAGTCACATCACTGACTGGAGCCAATCATCTACCTGCTCAGTCACACCACTGACTGGAGCCAATCATCTACCTGCTCAGTCACACCACTGACTGGAGCCAATCATCTACCTGCTCAGAGTCACACCACTGACTAGAGCCAATCATCTACCTGCTCAGAGTCACACCAGCCTGGTTTTTATTTGTATTTTAGGAAGCCACGGCAGGAAAATGCTTTCACTCACCTCACTCACTCACTCACTCACTCAACTCACTCAACTCACTCACTCACTCACTCACTCACTCACTCACCTCACTCACTCACTCACTCACTCACTCACTCACTCACTCACTCACTCACTCACTCACCTCACTCACTCACTCACTCACTCACTCACTCACTCACTCACTCACTCACTCACTCAACTCAACTCAACTCAACTCAACTCAACTCAACTCACTCACTCACTCACTCACTCACTCACTCACTCACTCACACCGCCTATAATGACCAACATGGCTGCCAACCTTAGAGTATATACTGTAGTGTACGGCTTCACCACACGCACGACTCATTGACAGTGGGAAATTAAAAACGGGGCAATCAGCGGCATTTGTGGATGATGATGATGACAGGGTTGTGAACACACAGCTGTGTCTCCCGCCATCTCTCTCTCTCTCTCTCTCTCTCTCTCTGAGCCAGTGGTTCTCCAACTGTGTCAAAGATGTACTTGGCCCTGACTTACAGTACGCAAGAACAACCCAAGGTAATGCATCAAACGTGTATAAATGGTAATCTATAGGATCAATAACCTATCATCAGTCAACAGTAGGATATCCAAAGACAATCTATAGAATCTGTACATTGAAACTATAACAACTATAGGATGACAGGTCATTAACTCTTTGTCTGCCACCTAGTGGCGACAAAAAGTACTGCGCCAGTATGCCAGGCATTTTCTGTGTTGTCGGGCAGATTAATTTCCGCGTTACCGGCACGGAGAACTTCATTGTAACGATCGGCTATTTTTAGCGTTTTAGCGTCACACTGTTTACCTCTCGTCGGGAGCGACGCCGTACACAATCACACATGACATCCGGAACCTCGGATGGATCATGGAAATCATAGACAGCGCGCTTAGTTGCAGATACATGAGGCATTGAAAAATCCTACTTAGGTAGGATTCTTACCCATTTACTGGAGGTAAATGAGGGGTCGTGTGCAAATATCCTGGTGCTGGTGGTGACGGAGGCGTTGCCTATAGCAACCGGTCTAATGTTCAGGATATAGATACGTATGGCTGACAGAAAAATAATTAATGACCTGGCATCTGTGTACATAACATGCATCTAAATCACATGTTTAGGCTTTGATCGTCGAGGCTATAGGGCAAGTGTTAAAATGAGTGCGATGCTAACAGTATGTTAAACTACTTTTCCTGGGGTCTGTCTGTCTGTCTGTCTGTCTGTCTGTCTGTCTGTCTGTCTGTCTGTCTGTCTGTCTGTCTGTCTGTCTGTCTGTCTGTCTGTCTGTCTGTCTGTCTGTCTGTCTGTCTGTCTGTCTGTCACCATCTGGCCCCCCCTAGGGTTGCCAGCATTCCTCCATTCCATTCCATCCTCCTCCATTTTAATGTGCAGTCGACTCGGCAGTCATTTTATCACTTGTACTTCTATTGCACACCAAGCTGGGGCCGTTTGTTGGAAGACTGGCACGGATCGAGCCAACGAGCACTGGTGCCTCTCTCTCTCTCTCTCTCTCTCTCTGTCTCTCTCTCTCTCTCTCTCTCTGTCTCTCTCTCTCACTCTCTGTCTCTCTGTCTCTCTGTCTCTGTCTCTGTCTCTGTCTCTGTCTCTGTCTCTGTCTCTGTCTCTGTCTCTCTCTCTCTGTGTGCAGAAGGAGGAGGAGGTCTGATTGCTGTTATAGTCCAGTGATGTTCAACCTTTTCTCCACTTCAAGGCCCATAATTTATTCGGCATTTGAGCCACACGGACCACCATTTGATGACATTTATAGCCTCTCGGAACCAAAACTTTGAATATTTTGTTGTCGTTGGATAAGATTTTGTCCACAATTCCAACAGACACACGTTGATCAAAATAACAACTCTTCTTCTTCTACGTCCTCTACTCTCTACTTCTTGGAAATTAAGCAATGCATATGTTTTACAATAATGTAACTCTTAGAGAGCGTAAAACTAAACCAAATGGACCCGTATGGGTCCATTTGGTTTACTTTTACGCTCTCAAGAGTTGAAGATCTATATATAAGGGCCCATTTGGTTACCAACTGTGCATAATTTAGCTGGGGGACCACCTGGAACCCCATCAAGGACCACTGCATGGTTGATATACCACTGCTCTCTAGTCTCTCCCTGTCGCCTCACCACCACCACCACCACCACCACCACCACCACCACCACCACCACAGTAGCAGTGGACAGAACAGTAGCAACATGAGTCAGGGACGGTGCATGGCCAGAGCCCAGAGCCCAGAGCTGCTCTCTGGGATCAGACAGTCCTTACATAAATACCCAAGCAGATGGTGGTGCCCGAGATCTGATCTCTCTCTGTCTGTCTGCCTGCTTGTGCCATTCTGTGTGGGTGTGTGTGGGTGTGTGGGTGACTGTGTGTGTGCGTGACTGTGTGTGTGAGCGCGCGTGCATGCGTGAGTGTGAGTGTGTGTGCGCGTGCGTTTTCTTTATCTTGCGAATTAATAGTTTTGCACTTATGAGGATTCCACCCGACAGGGACGGTATACACATGATGCGAGACAGAAACAGGCTTTTGTGCGTGCGCGTGTGCGTGCGTGCGTGCGCGCCGGCGTGTGTGTGCGTGTACGCTCTTGTGATTGCCTGTGTTCTCTGTCTTTTCTGTGTGTGTGTTTGTAATAATCATTACTATACTTGTGAGGACCGTATGTCCTCACAAATGCGGTAGAATTTGAACAACTAGACGTTGTGCAGGACCATTCTACTGGTCCTCAGTGACCTAACATGTTGAGGTCCTCACAAGCCTAGTAATACAAACGCGTGCGTGTGCACGCGTGTGTGTGTTTGTGCGCATGCACGCTCTCATTGTGTGTGGGTGTGCTTTTCTTTGAGCCTCTCCAAGCTGCCTTCATTAGGCAACCGACTGATTGAAAGCTATTTTTATACATACATATAATTAAGTAGGGTTTTTCTTCCCCTTCTTCTTCTTGTATTTGTATTCTCTGCAGCGTCCTTGTTCTCTCTTCAAGCTGTATAGATGCATCCATCAGCCATCAGCTCTCACGTTTTGATGTGGAAGTGATGGATTTGTTGACAATAAAAAAACAACAACATGCCCGTCTTTTGCTTTTGGTCCCTGTATGCCGTATCCTTAACCCTTTTAGGACTGAGGACGATTCTAAAAATATGGCTTCTAAATCCTTTTCTGAAAAAAACCATGTTTCTATGTCAATCGTTCTCAAACATTTTCATGTCAAGGACCCCCAAAATGATATGTTGGCCCCATTATCTGAAAATATGTAGTTCCACGGAACCCCCCAGAAGCAAAGATTTGAGTTAAAAAACATTCGCTGTGAAAGGAATATATATATTCAAAGATTTGCGCTAACATTTTCACGATCTTTCAAAAAATAGCAGACCTACAAGCTCGTAGCGCGGCACTCGGTGCCGCGCTATGAGCTTGTAGATCTGCTATTTTTCAATAGCTAAAAGTATATAACATAATGCTTTAAAACACTAAAAGGGGTTCCCGCCCTGAATGGACTAAGATCAAAGCGTCACGACGGAATTGACAACTTGGCATGTCAACTATGTTGGCAAACTGTCATGTGTAGTTACTGTATGTCACTGTAACCATAACATATCGTTGCTGTCGGGCAGAAACACCTCTCATAGTTCTTTTTTTTTCTTCCCGTAAATCAATGCACCTACTTTATCCTTAGAGTATAGAGCGTCGCAGTCCCGCCCCCTACCCTGGACCAGGAAATGATTCTCCGTTCATTTTCCTCATAGACATTTCAGAAAGTATTTATTTAAAGACGTTTACGCCACGGACAAAGCCCACTGGAGTCGTGACAAATCATGACAACAAACACAATTTTTTGGGCCGAACAAATAATTAGAAAGAAGAAAAAAACGGCAGGTTACAACACTTTTTTTGTTGTTTTTCTTCTTTGTAATTATTTGTTTGGTCCAAAATATTGTTTGTGTTGTCATGAGTTGTCACGACTCGAGTTGGCTTTGTCCGCGGCGTAACCGTCTTTAAATAAATACTTTAAGAAATGTCTATGAGGAAAATGCATTGTGATTAATTTCCTGGTCCATGGTAGGGGGCGGGACTGCGACGCTCTATATATGAATAGAGACGTCACCCGAGTTCTCCTCCCATCCACTTGCATTAAGTTGCTCAAAAGCGCATGAGGCAATTTCACTCCTCCTTCCTTGTAGGAACAGAGTGCATTCTGGGATTGATTGGGCCAAACACATGAACGCGCTGCCATTGCACTGAAACGGCGTTCACGTGTCATCATGAACGTGCGCAATGATAGTCAACAGACCAGCGCGTTCATGTGTTTGGCCCACGCGGCAATACCAAATCCGGCCACTATGTCCATTGCGCCTCAGGGTTTCCTCCGGGTGCCGTCTCTATTCATATATACTCTAAGACTTTATCACACAACGGCAGTGGTTCTCAAAGTGGGGTCCGGACGGAGACCACCAGGGGTCCTTGAGGGAGTTCTAGGTGGTCCCCCCCATGCAGCAACATGATAGTTATAGGAACCAAATGGACCCTTATGGGACTGTAACTCATGAGAGTGTACAAATGGAACCATTTTTGTTTTTACAAGCGGTGGAACTGGAGGACAGAAACGATATACACAGTAGTAGACGCACTGGTCCGTTTACACTCCATTGTCTTTTTCCCCCATTTGGCTAAGCCTTCCAGCAGCTCTTAACCCATTTTGACCTGAGAAAAAAAACAGTTTTCTGGAAAAACCCATGTTTCTATGTCAGCGGTGCTCAACCTTTTTCATGACAAGGACCCCCAGAATTATCTGTATTTGGCCGCAGACCCCCATCTGAAAATATGTTGTTCCAGGGACCCCCCCCAGAAGCAAATATCTGAGTAAAAAAAACGTTTGCTCTGAAAGAATATATATTCAAAGATTTGAGGCACAGTTTCACGATTTTTCAAAAATAGCACAATGCTTAAAACACCAAAAGGGGTTCCCGTTCAGAATGGATTAATGCCCGTTGCCCACCTCCTGAAGCGCTTCTGTCTGAGCCTCGTGCCGTGATTACCTGTCCTGGTTTGTCTCTCTACATTCCCAGCCTGATCCCTGCATGCTGTCGGTTAACCCATTTAGGCCTGACGTCGAAATTAAAAAAAAATCTTCTAATTTCTGAAAAACCTCATGTTTCTGTATTAGTGGTGCTCAATATTTCATGTCAAGGACCCCAAAAATGATATGTAATTGGCCTCCGACCCCCATCTGAAAATATGTTGTTCCAGGAACCCCCCCCCCCCCCAGAAGCAAAGATTTGAGTTAAAAAATATATATATATTCCAAATTTGCGCCACATTTTCACGATTTTTCGAAAATAGCAGACCTACAAGTTCATAGCGCGCCACTCGGTGGCGCGCTATGAACTTGTAGGTCTGCTATTTTTCATTAGCTAAATTATAACATAATTATAACATAATGTTATAATAACGCCAAAAGGGGTTCCCGCCCAAAATGGGTTAAACGTATCTTCTCCGCTGATTGATCTCTTGCTTTCTTAAATCCACTGCCAGACCTGCACGGCCGGCCGGCTGGCCGGGCGGCTTCAGAGTCCTGCCTTCGCTAATTGACAAGTGGCTGGACAGACGAGCTGCGAAGATGTTAGTGTGAGCTAAAGCTACCACCAGTTTACCTTTCATTAAATGAAACTTCACTCTGCACCCCCAAGTGAAGATTAATGTTGGCTCGGCTGACTTACAGCAACAGCAAACATGGCAAAAAGCACTTTACTACATCAAAGCTTATTCTTAATCCCCACCACCAAGGCATGTGTTCGTTCCGTTGACTGAAACTATGACGAAAGAATGTCCGTTGGCTATACCTTTTTTTTCACTGACGAAATCAAAATATAAACTAAAGCTATGATGACTAAGACTAAATGCATTGACAATGTCGTCGACTAATAGAAACTAGACTGTTGGGGAGGGACTAGTGGAGAAGAGATCCAGTAGAAGACATGTCATTTTATGTTTGGCTGCACTCGGTAGTTGCACTCTGAACATAGCAGATCTTCAAGCACTCGGGTGTTGCACTCTGAAGAACATAGCAGATCTTCAAGCACTCGGGTGTTGCACTCTGAAGAACATAGCAGATCTTCAAGCACTCGGGTGTTGCACTCTGAAGAACATAGCAGATCTTCAAGCACTCGGGTGTTGCACTCTGAAGAACATAGCAGATCTTCAAGCACTCGGGTGTTGCACTCTGAAGAACATAGCAGATCTTCAAGCTCAGTGCCGGCCCTGAGCAATTTGGTGCCCTAGGCAGGATTTTTCGTGATGCCCCCTTGAAAAATGACCATGGCCACCTTGTGTTCTAAAGCACTGTTTTTTTGTTTTTTGCTTGGTGGATGCCCCCCCTCCCCTCATGATACCCTAGGCATCTGCCTGTTCTGCCTGATGGGAGGGCCGGTCAAGCTCACAACACGTCGCGACATATATATTCTAATAAACAAAAGGAGTCTACCGACGCGCCTCAAGCCTAAAACGGCTGGTCCGGTGCTTCACAGGAACAAGGATACTTGATGCAGAAGGAGGAGAGGACACTAGAGCAGCACGGACATTTGAAGCCTTTTATTTAGGTGCTATACAGTAGTATACAAAGTAAACGACTAACGTTTTGACCTAAAAGGTCTTCATCAGAGTCATTTGTATACTATAGCACCTAAATAAAAGGCTTAAAATGTCCGTGTTGCTCCAGTTTCCTCTCCTCCTTCTGCATTCTAATGGTTTTGGATGTCTTTTGAAAACTTGTGAAATACGACATACTGCATCATAAATACTTTTTCTACTTTTGGTATATTTCGATGCCAAAACTCTTGTACTTTTACTCTAGTGATTTTTTTTTAATAACTTGTAACAGAGTTGATTTGAGTACCTTTTCCACCACAGATCATTATGCGTATATCCAGGCCAGTATAAAAGGCCAAAAGCATATGGCCCTGTCCATCTGTCTCAGTGCGTTGCTCCCTGGTGTTAAACACTGCACAAGCACCTTAACCCATTTAGGCCTGACGTCGAAATTTAAAAAAAAGTCTTCTAAATCCTGACAGTTTTCTGAAAAACCTCATGTTTCTGTATCAGTGGTGCTCAATATTTCATGTCAAGGACCCCCAAAAACATATGTAATTGGCCTCCGAACCCCCATCTGAACATATGTTGTTCCAGGAACCCCCCAGAAGCAAAGATTTGAGTTAAAAATGTTCGCTCTGAAAGAATGTTGTAGATTTGTGCCGCATTTTCACCATTAAAAAAAAATAGCAGACCTACAAGCTCGTAGCGCGGCACTCGGTGCCGCGCTATGAGCTTGTAGATCTGCTATTTTTCAATAGCTAATGTATAACATAATGCTTTAAAACACCAAAATGGGTTCCCGCCCAGACTGGGTTAAAGAAATGATGTCCGGCCATGAGCCAAGCAAAACTTGGCACTGTCTGTGTAAACCAATCAATACGGCCTTTTTATGAAGGACACGCGTATTATGGATAATTATGCTTTCAGTATGCTCTGCACGTGCACGGAGCAACCCGTATACGGGTGGATACGAGCATTGTAACCATCTGTTATACTGAGGGTACTTAGAATGCTCTAAAAATATATATGTGCTAAAATGTGTATTAACCCATTCAGGCCTGACGTCGACATTTAAAAAAAAAAGTTTTCTAAATCATGACAATTTTCGGAAAGATTTGAGGCACATTTTAACGATTTTTCAAAAATAGCAGACCTACAAGTTCATAGCGCGCCACTCGGTGGCGCGCTATGAGCTTGTAGATCTGCTATTTTTCAATAGCTAAATTATAACAATGTTTAAAACACCAAAACGGGTTCCCGCCCCAAAATGGGTTAATGGTTAATGTGGTTAAACGCTAACGTGACATGGATGCGTTCCAGGTCTCAATGTATTAAAGCCTGAGGGATTCATATAGGTTGTATTTAGATGACAGACTTACGGGTGGAAAGAAAATGGCTCTGAAGGTGACTTTGAAGGTGAATCGGAATATAATGACAGTAAGAGTTGCCACATCCATGAAAAAAAAAAGTGTTTTGGTCCAAAATGTTAAAAACTTAAATATTAGGAGAACAGTCCTAAAGTAATGTAAAGTAGACATGATGAACAGTCACAATTAATATAGTTTCAGACAATCATTAATAGTTCTACAATTTCTACACATTGCTCAAAATCCAGTCATTTGGGCCGCTGACATTAAAGCTGCTATAAGCAATAATATGTCTGTTAATAATAATATGTTTTTTTTGGTATTCACACAGCCAGCAATGGGTAAAACCACAGACATATACATAGACGCCCTTTCCGGCTCTGAGGCGCGTGTCACCATTGAAGGCACAATTTTCCCGACATTCCTTGCAAAGCATTAGCGGAAGCTTGTCAAGCTTCCGCGTGCGTAACATAAGTCCCGGAAAAGACGCGCTGTGATTGGCCAGTAGTCACTTGAGTGACAGCGAGAGACGTGGAGGAGTCACATGAGTGACGTCACTTGGGCAGCGACGCAGTCGCCTTCAGCAAATGCCTTCAGCACTTCTAAATAAGAAAGCTGCGGAGAACTGTTGCTTTGTGTTCACTCTTTAATGTTTTCTGTTAGTAATCTAATCCCCCCTGGCTCTGATGTTGTATTGTTAATAACTTTGTTGTTTGTGTTTGTTTGTTTGTCTTGTTTTGTATTGTAATGTATATTGTCATGACTGTTATAAAGATTTGTTAAAAAAAAAAAAAGCCTTCAGCACTGCACTTCCGCCTTCATTGGGATACACGTCGCTCCAATGAACTGCAGCGGCAAATGAGGCATCTATTTCTTATAATATCTATGGGTAAAACGCTCCCCCAAAAAATGTAGTCTCTGTGACACATCTAGGGGCCATAATCTGTATTCAAAGATTTTCCTAGAAGCTTTGTCATTGGTCGATTTGCCTGTCTACTTGCCTGATTGGTTAGTCATTTGGACCGGGTTTTTTTTTTTTTCTTTACCAATGACAAAGCTAATAGGAAAATCTTTGAATGCAGATTGCGGTCCATAGATGTGTCACAGAGACTATATTGTTCTGGGAGCGTTCTACTCATTGCTGGCTGTCTGAATACCAAAAAAAAAAAAAAGGTCATTAAAGTTTTGACATTATTGCTTATGTAACTTCTAACGTTTTCAAACAATTGTGGTGGAGTAAAAAGTGTACAATATTTTCCTCTGAGATGTAATGGAGTAGACGTAACGATATAAATTTGGAAATACACAAAAGTGTACATTGGTACAGTACTTTTACTAAATGGTAAATGGTGCATTTTATATAGCGCCTTTATCCAAGGTGCATTACATTCACCCATTCACACACTCATTCATACACCGATTGTGGCGGAGGCCATGCAAGGTACCAACCAGCACATCGGGAGCAATGTGGGGTTCAGTGTCTTGCCCAAGGACACTTTGACATGTAGACAGGAGGAGCCGGTATTCGAACCGCCGACCCATGGATCATTGGACGACCTGCTCTACCTTCTGAGCCACAGTCGCCCCTTACTCTCTCTCTCTCTCTCTCTCTCTCTCTCTCTCTGTCTCTCTCTCTCTCTCTCTCTCTCTCTCTCTCTCTCTCTCTCTGTCTCTGTCTCTGTCTCTGTCTCTGTCTCTGTCTCTGTCTCTGTCTCTGTCTCTCTCTCTCTCTCTCTCTCTCTCTCTCTCTCTCTCTCTCTCTCTCTCTCTCTCTCTCTCTCTCTCTCTGGCCATCTGTCTGCATGTCTTCTCTCTGTTCTTCACCATAACAATAATGGGGGCTTTCCCCTTCCAGGAAAGCCCCCGTTTATTTTTCTCCTTGGGCCACAAAGCTGGGAATGAAATGCTTGGTATAATTGTTAGTGGCGAGGCAACTTGGCACGATGAAGTAGCCATATTTTAATCCATTTTGGGCGGGAACCCCTTTTGGTGTTTTAAAGCTTGATGTTATATACTTTAGCTATTGAAAAATAGCAGATCTACAAGCTCATAGCGCGCCACCGAGTGCCGCGCTACGAGCTTGTAGGTCTGCTATTTTTGAAAAGTCGTGAAAATGTGGCACAAATCTTGAACATTTTTAACTAAGATATTAGCTTTTGCGGGGTCCCTGGAACTACATATTTTGAGATGGGGGTCCGTGGCCCAATAGAGATAATTCTGGGGGTCCTTGACATGAAAAAGGTTGAGCACCACTGACATAGAAACAATGTTGTTTTTATCGACCTCAGTCCAAAATGGGTTAATCATGTTGGCAGAGATGGGCGCCTAGCTGGTGCCATTTCAACCGCGGCGAGCACGCACGATCCTCGATCAACGTGCGCTGGGCCGCATCACTGTTTTCCCCCTTTTTTATTGTGTGTGTGCGTGTGTGTGTGTGTGTGTGTGTGTGTGTGTGTGTGTGTGTGTGTGTGTGTGTGACTGTGTGTGTGTATGTGCGTGTGTGTGTGTGATGCTTGTTCAAAGTAGATTTTTATTCATTTGGTACATTTGCATGTAGATTGACTTGCATAAACACTACATTATCCCATTTTGGGCGGGAACCCCTTTTGGTGTTAGCATTATGTTATGCTTTAGCTATTGAAAAATAGAAGACCTACAAGCTCGTAGCGCGCCACCGAGTGGCGCGCTACGAGCTTGTAGGTCTGCTATTTTTTGAAAAATCGAAGAACCACTGACATAGAAACATAGCTTTTTCAGAAAACTGTCAGGATGTAGAAGACATTTTTAGAATCTGATCTCAGGTCAGAATGGGTTATAGGAATGGATGGCGAGGCGATGACAACCCAGAGGAGCGCTCTTTACTGGAATGCTGATGCTGCTGCTGCCTCTTCACGCTGCGTTTCCATGCTGCACTTTCATTTAGGCCACAAATTAGTTTGTTAATGCGGAGAATATAAGGAAGAAAAAAAAAACCCTGTTTCATTTCAGGGGAGGCGGTTGAAGAGAAAATTATACCAATGTGTTGCTTTTTTTTGTTGGCATCGACCAATCACTAAACCACCCTGTGCGTGCGTGCGTGCGTGCGTGCGTGCGTGCGTGCGTGCGTGCGTGCGTGCGTGCGTGCGTGCGTGCGTGCGTGCGTGCGTGCGTGCGCGAAAAAAAACCCTGAAAGTTACAATACGGGGCTAAGAGGTTTGTGCTTGGGGTGGACTTCAGCGAGGGCATGCGGTCGCAACGGGTTCCTGACGCCAAATTAAATGGGTTCAGATCTGAGCCACGTCTCCTGAGGGAGGCACGTCTGAAACCTGTCCTGGACGGGGTACGGTAAAAAACAAATCCTCACTATAACTGTAACTAAAGCTTCCATTTCTCTGACATCCCTCCTCGACTGCAGAATAAGCCCCGTAGCTCCCGACCCGACCGGCATCCAGACAGACAGGCAGACAGGCAGACAGACAGACAGACATGGCAGAGCTTTACTTAATCCTTTGCTTCTCCTGGACCAGCATCAATAACGTCTAAAACAATCCATGACGCACAAACAGCACGCAGCTGCTTCGGAGCAGCACAAACAGCACGCAGCTGCTTCGGAGCAGCACGAACAGCACCTCCAGGTGTTAGTTCACGTTTTTAATATGTTTTAAGACTTACAGGGTTTCCATCGGACATAAAAAACAAACAAAAAAAACATTATACAGTTGGTCAGGGGCATATGGCAGCGAATGAGACGTCACACAGCTCCGAGGGGCCCTGCATATGGCCGGCTGACAGGGGTCCTCAAAGCGGCCGCATGGCCAGGGGCGACGTTGATTTGATTTGCTTTCCAAACACAGAGGGTCCCAGTGTGCATTAAGTTGTCAGTACTATATACAGGCCTCTGGATCTGCAGCCAGCACCACCAGTACTCTGGGATAACTGTGCTTGCTAAACAGTTTCTTCTGGGACTGTCAGAGGGGGGAGGAGAGAGAGAGAGAGAGAGAGGGTTACTGCAACCTCTCTGCTGCAAACTACTGTAGTGCTGCTGCTGCTGCTGCTGCTGCTGCTGCTGCTAACTGCTTTGCACTGCATCAGAGCTTTTGTTGTGATATCTGCAGTGGCGGAAAGAGTATTCAACGTTTTTACCTAAGTAAAAGTATCAATGCTGCAATGTGGAAATGCGTCTAGCTGTTACCGTTTTAAGTAAAAGTCTGGAATTCAAAATTCACTTGAGTAAAAGTACAAAAGTATTGGTATCAACATGTACTTGCAGTACCAAAAGTAAAAAAAGTACTCAATGTGCAGTCCCATTTAAAGTTTACAAATGTATAATAATCTAGATCTATAGTTGATCTACATTGCTCACATTGTGACCATTCTTGGTTTAATTTGTAATAATACTATTTTAGTTTTGTAATAATAATCCACATTTAAAAGGCAGTTAACTAGTGAGTAAAAGTGCAATACTTGCTGAGACGTAGTAGAGCAAATTAAGCAAAAGTATTGCAAATCGGAAATACATCAACATTGTACTGCAAGTGCAGTGTATACTTAAATGTATTCAGAGTAAATGTACTGTGTTACTTTACACCACTATACTACTGCTTTGCACAGAGCTTAAATGTATATAGAGTAAATGTACTGTGTTACTTTAAACCACTATACTGCTGCTTTGCACAGAGCTTAAATGTATATAGAGTAAATGTACTGTGTTACTTTACACCACTATACTGCTGCTTTGCACAGAGTAAATGTACTCTGTTACTTTACACCACTATAGTGCTGCTTTGCACAGAGTAAATGTACTCTGTTACTTTACACCACTATACTGCTGCTTTGCACAGAGTAAATGTACTGTGTTACTTTACACCACTATACTGCTGCTTTACACAGAGTAAATGTACTTAGTTACTTTGCACCACTATACTGCTGCTTTACACAGAGTAAATGTACTCTGTTACTTTGCACCACTATACTGCTGCTTTGCACAGAGTAAATGTACTGTGTTACTTTACACCACTATACTGCTGCTTTGCACAGAGTAAATGTACTTAGTTACTTTACACCACTATGCTGCTGTTCTGCACAGAGCGTCAGAGCTGTGTGATGTGTGTAAACGTCCTGAGATGCAGGCAGGGCAGCTCTGTTTAAAACATTAAGGCCGGGAAGGCATCACCTTATAGCTTTTAACCACGTTAAACATTATTTTAGACTTTATAGCTGTTTAAAAATAGCAGATCTGCAAGCTCATAGCGCGGCACCGAGTGCCGCGCTATGAGCTTGCAGATCTGCTATTTTTGAGAAAAGAAAACGTGAAATCTTTGAATATATATATTTTTTTTCCCAGTGAACGTTTTTAACTCAAATCTTTGCTTCCCTGGAACAACATATTTCCAGATGGGGGTCTACATGCTGCAGCCAAACATACATATCATTCTGGGGGTTCCTTGACATGAAAAGATTTAAGAACCACACTGATAAAGAAACATACGTTTTTTCAGAAAAAACTGTCTGATTTAGACAACGTTTTTGTAGAATCGACCTCGGGTATAAATGGGTTAAAACAAGAGTATACAGCGCAAAGCTGCAGCAGCTACAGCTCGTTAGTGGAGGAGACGGGGACGGTGGAACGTGTCCCTCCCTGAACCGCACGCATGCACGTGCATACGCACACACATACACACAGGTGTGGACGAAAAGGGACACAAACAAGACATGTGCAAACACACACACACCGCACGCACGCGCGCGCACACACACACACACACACACACACACACACACACACACACACACACACACACACACACACACACACACACACACACACACACACACACACACACACGCGCACATACACCTGAACCACCTCACAGGTTTGGCAAGGAAAGTGGGAAAGTGGGACACGGTGTTCTCGAACGCCGAGCACAGGATGTGCGGGCAGCCTGGTCTCTCTCTCTAAAACACACACACACACACACACACACACACACACACACACACACACACACACACACACACACACGGTAGATGCGTAATCATCTTGCACCACCGTCCTTCACATTTGTCACCACCTTATGGGTGAGATTGAAAGTAGGTCTGTGTTGCTCAGGAGGGTTGGAGGGAGGACGAGGAGTCTGTGTTGCTCAGGAGGGTTGGATGGAGGACGAGGAGTCTGTGTGAATGTATCACGGTTGGTGGATGGAGGACGAGGAGTCTGTGTGAATGTATCACGGTCGGTGGAGGGAGGACGAGGAGTCTGTGTGAATGTGTCACGGTTGGTGGATTCTGCTGCCGTCTGTACGTCACACTCTCTTCTTCATGTTGAAGACATAGTGTTGCTGTCCGACAGAAACCATCTCCGTATTCTAACTTTTTAGTCTAGTAGCCAGAATGTGAACCCGGACATGTTGAGTACACCAACGTTTTATGTTATACATGTTTAGTATGGGTCCCCAGCATGTAGAAACTGCCGGATGCTAACTTGCATATGTTGAGCAATTTTCGTAATTGGCATAATATGTGACCATACCATTAACAACCTATCGAAGGCAAAATATTCAAAATGTCATCATGCTTTATGTAGCATGTGACTTGTCAAACTAGGGGGTTTTCATGATGCTGAATCCATTCCAAGCATTAGTTTTGCACAAAATCACTCATTGGGCTAAAACGGCCTTTGCCGTCATCACAAATGTGATCCGGCAGTTCAGGCAGTTCAGCATCCGGCAGTTTCCACATGCTGGGGACCCATACTAAACATTTATAACATAAAACGTTGGTGTACTCATTACTCAACATGTCCGGGTTCACAATGGGGCTCTATGGGCTGGCTACTAGACTATTTGGTGTTTTCTGTGTGATCTACCTGGCAACCAGTGGTCCGGGGTGGACCACCAGTGACCCTTGAGGGGGTTCCAGGTGGTCCCCAGCTAAATGATGGAAGAGTTGGTAACCAAATATAGGTCTTTAACTCTTGAGAGCGTAAAATGAAACCAAATGGACCCTTATGGGTCCATTTGGTTTCACTTCACGCTCTCAAGAGTTAGAATGAATGATTATTTTGATTGACGTTTGCCTTGATAAAAGTTTTGGGTCTGAGAGGCTATGGGCTCCATTTTCGTCACCGCTAAACCCCTTATCCCTAAACTTCTTTGCCTTTTTTTACTATTTTGAAAAACATTTTTGAATAGTTGAACTAGCCAATCTACATTGACATGTTGTGAGCTTGTAGACTGGCCATTTTAACTATTCAAAAATGTTTTGCAAAATAGTAAAAAAGGCAAAGAAGTTTAGGGATAAGGGGTTTCGCGGTGACGAAAATGGAGCCCTAAATGTCATCAAATGGTGGTCCGTGGCTCAAATGGCGAAAACATAATGGGCCTTGATATTGAAAAGGGTTGAAAACCACTTCAGGCATTTAGCAGACGCTCTTAATCCAGAGCGATTTACAGTAAGCAAGAACAAAAGACATGGTAATACATCAAATACATAAAAAATAGTCATCATGAATCATATACGTAAGCTAAGAATGAACCCAGTGGAATATCTATATAATATATATAATATATATATATATATATATATATATAATGAAACGGTATACACTATAGAGTGCTATGTCTACATAAAAAGTGTAAGTTGAGCCTTTGCAGTTTGCATTATGCCTGTAAGGTCGTCGAGGCTACTTGGTCGTACCAGTGGTTCACACAGAAGCATCAAAAGTAGCAGATCTACTCACAGCGGTGGAAAAAGTAAAAGTCCGGAATAAAAAAAAAATACTTGAATAAAACTACAAAAGTATTGGCATCAAATTGTACTTATAGGGGGCGCCCGCTGGCCTAGTGGTCCAGGCGCATGCCACATACAGGCTCTGGTCTGACAGCATGTCGCGTGTTCGAGTCCCGTTCATGACGACCTTTGCTGCATGTCTCTCCTCTTCTCTACCTCCCTCTTTCCTGTCTGTCTTCACTGTAACTATCAATAAAGGCACAAAAGCCAAAAACTAATAATACAAAAAAAAAAAAAAGTACTTCTGGTACTATAAAGTACCAGAAGTAGAAAGTACTCGTCATGCACAATGCCCCCAATTTCACAACTTTTACTTAAGTACAGCACTTAAATGTACTTAGTTAATTTTCACCACTGGATCTTCAAGATCTGTTACTTTTGTTTAATTTAAATCCTGAGGAGTAAGGGTTTTGGTTTCCACCCGACAGAGTTGGAGTGTGACAGAGGTGTAGTGAGTAACGTGCAACACCCACAGCCCACACATACTGTACTCTCTTCTGGCTGGCCGGCCGTTAAATCATGTCAGTGTCCTAATTTCTATGGTTCACACAAGTCTTTCATATCAAAGACCCCGGAATGAATATGTATTTTGGTCACGGCTGACTCGCATCTGAAAGTATGTTCTAGGCCTGCTGGGAGAGAGACCACCGTGCTGGGAGAGACCACCATACAAGATGAAGTATGTTATAGGCCTGCTGGGAGAGACCACCATACACGATGTGTGTTATAGGCCTGCTGGGAGAGAGACCACCATACACGATGTGTGTTATAGGCCTGCTGGGAGAGAGACCACCATACACGATGTGTGTTATAGGCCTGCTGGGAGAGAGACCACCATACACGATGTGTGTTATAGGCCTGCTGGGAGAGAGAGACCACCATACACGATGTGTGTTATAGGCCTGCTGGGAGAGAGAGACCACCATACACGATGTGTGTTATAGGCCTGCTGGGAGAGAGAGACCACCATACACGATGTGTGTTATAGGCCTGCTGGGAGAGAGACCACCATACACGATGTGTGTTATAGGCCTGCTGGGAGAGAGGGACCACCATACACGATGTGTGTTATAGGCCTGCTGGGAGAGAGGGACCACCATACACGATGTGTGTTATAGGCCTGCTGGGAGAGAGGGACCACCATACACGATGTGTGTTATAGGCCTGCTGGGAGAGAGACCACCATACACGATGTGTGTTATAGGCCTGCTGGGAGAGAGGGACCACCATACACGATGTGTGTTATAGGCCTGCTGGGAGAGAGACCACCATACACGATGTGTGTTATAGGCCTGCTGGGAGAGAGACCACCATACAAGATGTGTGTTATAGGCCTGCTGGGGGGAGAGACCACCATACACGATGTGTGTTATAGGCCTGCTGGGGGGAGAGACCACCATACACGATGTGTGTTATAGGCCTGCTGGGAGAGAGACCACCATACACGATGTGTGTTCTAGGCCTGCTGGGGGAGAGAGACCACCATACACGATGTGTGTTATAGGCCTGCTGGGGGAGAGACCACCATACACGATGTGTGTTATAGGCCTGCTGGGAGAGACCACCATACACGATGTGTGTTATAGGCCTGCTGGGAGAGAGACCACCATACACGATGTGTGTTATAGGCCTGCTGGGAGAGAGACCACCATACACGATGTGTGTTATAGGCCTGCTGGGAGAGAGACCACCATACACGATGTGTGTTATAGGCCTGCTGGGAGAGAGACCACCATACACGATGTGTGTTATAGGCCTGCTGGGAGAGACCACCATACACGATGTGTGTTATAGGCCTGCTGGGAGAGAGACCACCATACAAGATGTGTGTTATAGGCCTGCTGGGAGAGAGACCACCATACACGATGTGTGTTATAGGCCTGCTGGGAGAGAGACCACCATACACGATGTGTGTTATAGGCCTGCTGGGAGAGAGACCACCATACACGATGTGTGTTATAGGCCTGCTGGGAGAGAGACCACCATACAAGATGTGTGTTATAGGCCTGCTGGGAGAGAGAGACCACCATACAAGATGTGTGTTATAGGCCTGCTGGGAGAGAGACCACCATACACGATGTGTGTTATAGGCCTGCTGGGAGAGAGACCACCATACAAGATGTGTGTTATAGGCCTGCTGGGAGAGAGACCACCATACACGATGTGTGTTATAGGCCTGCTGGGAGAGAGAGACCACCATACACGATGTGTGTTATAGGCCTGCTGGGAGAGAGACCACCATACACGATGTGTGTTATAGGCCTGCTGGGGGGAGAGACCACCATACACGATGTGTGTTATAGGCCTGCTGGGAGAGAGACCACCATACACGATGTGTGTTATAGGCCTGCTGGGAGAGAGACCACCATACACGATGTGTGTTATAGGCCTGCTGGGAGAGAGACCACCATACAAGATGTGTGTTATAGGCCTGTATGGGAGAGAGACCACCATACACGATGTGTGTTATAGGCCTGCTGGGAGAGACCACCATACACGATGTGTGTTATAGGCCTGCTGGGAGAGAGACCACCATACACGATGTGTGTTCTAGGCCTGCTGGGAGAGAGACCACCATACACGATGTGTGTTATAGGCCTGCTGGGAGAGAGACCACCATACACGATGTGTGTTATAGGCCTGCTGGGAGAGAGACCACCATACACGATGTGTGTTATAGGCCTGCTGGGGGAGAGAGACCACCATACACGATGTGTGTTATAGGCCTGCTGGGAGAGAGAGACCACCATACAAGATGTGTGTTATAGGCCTGTATGGGAGAGAGAGACCACCATACACGATGTGTGTTATAGGCCTGCTGGGAGAGACCACCATACACGATGTGTGTTATAGGCCTGCTGGGAGAGAGAGACCACCATACACGATGTGTGTTATAGGCCTGCTGGGAGAGACCACCATACACGATGTGTGTTATAGGCCTGCTGGGAGAGACCACCATACACGATGTGTGTTATAGGCCTGCTGGGGAGAGAGACCACCATACAAGATGTGTGTTATAGGCCTGCTGGGGAGAGAGACCACCATACAAGATGTGTGTTATAGGCCTGCTGGGGAGAGAGACCACCATACACGATGTGTGTTATAGGCCTGCTGGGGAGAGAGACCACCATACACGATGTGTGTTATAGGCCTGCTGGGAGAGAGACCACCATACACGATGTGTGTTATAGGCCTGCTGGGAGAGAGACCACCATACAAGATGTGTGTTATAGGCCTGCTGGGAGAGAGACCACCATACACGATGTGTGTTATAGGCCTGCTGGGAGAGAGACCACCATACACGATGTGTGTTATAGGCCTGCTGGGAGAGAGACCACCATACAAGATGTGTGTTATAGGCCTGCTGGGAGAGAGACCACCATACACGATGTGTGTTATAGGCCTGCTGGGAGAGAGACCACCATACAAGATGTGTGTTATAGGCCTGCTGGGAGAGAGACCACCATACAAGATGTGTGTTATAGGCCTGCTGGGAGAGAGACCACCATACAAGATGTGTGATCTAGGCCTGCTGGGAGAGAGAGACCACCATACAAGATGTGTGTTATAGGCCTGTATGGGAGAGACCACCATACACGATGTGTGTTATAGGCCTGCTGGGAGAGACCACCATACACGATGTGTGTTCTAGGCCTGCTGGGAGAGAGACCACCATACACGATGTGTGTTATAGGCCTGTATGGGAGAGAGACCACCATACACGATGTGTGTTATAGGCCTGCTGGGAGAGAGACCACCATACACGATGTGTGTTATAGGCCTGTATGGGAGAGAGACCACCATACACGATGTGTGTTATAGGCCTGCTGGGAGAGAGAGACCACCATACATGATGTGTGTTCTAGGCCTGCTGGGAGAGAGACCACCATACAAGATGTGTGTTCTAGGCCTGCTGGGAGAGAGAGACCACCATACAAGATGTGTGTTCTAGGCCTGCTGGGAGAGAGAGACCACCATACACGATGTGTGTTCTAGGCCTGCTGGGAGAGAGACCACCATACAAGATGTGTGTTCTAGGCCTGCTGGGAGAGAGAGACCACCATACAAGATGTGTGTTCTAGGCCTGCTGGGAGAGAGAGACCACCATACACGATGTGTGTTCTAGGCCTGCTGGGAGAGAGACCACCATACATGATGTGTGTTATAGGCCTGCTGGGAGAGAGACCACCATACAAGATGTGTGTTCTAGGCCTGCTGGGAGAGAGAGACCACCATACAAGATGTGTGTTCTAGGCCTGCTGGGAGAGAGAGACCACCATACACGATGTGTGTTCTAGGCCTGCTGGGAGAGAGACCACCATACACGATGTGTGTTATAGGCCTGCTGGGAGAGAGACCACCATACAAGATGTGTGTTATAGGCCTGCTGGGAGAGAGACCACCGTACGATGTGTGTTATAGGCCTGCTGGGGGGAGAGACCACCATACAAGATGTGTGTTATAGGCCTGCTGGGGGGAGAGACCACCATACACGATGTGTGTTATAGGCCTGCTGGGGGGAGAGACCACCATACACGATGTGTGTTATAGGCCTGCTGGGAGAGACCACCATACACGATGTGTGTTATAGGCCTGCTGGGAGAGACCACCGTACACGATGTGTGTTATAGGCCTGTATGGGAGAGAGACCACCATACAAGATGTGTGTTATAGGCCTGCTGGGAGAGAGACCACCATACACGATGTGTGTTATAGGCCTGTATGGGAGAGAGACCACCATACACGATGTGTGTTATAGGCCTGTATGGGAGAGAGACCACCATACACGATGTGTGTTATAGGCCTGCTGGGAGAGAGACCACCATACACGATGTGTGTTATAGGCCTGTATGGGAGAGAGACCACCATACACGATGTGTGTTATAGGCCTGCTGGGAGAGAGAGACCACCATACATGATGTGTGTTCTAGGCCTGCTGGGAGAGAGACCACCATACAAGATGTGTGTTCTAGGCCTGCTGGGAGAGAGAGACCACCATACACGATGTGTGTTCTAGGCCTGCTGGGAGAGAGACCACCATACAAGATGTGTGTTCTAGGCCTGCTGGGAGAGAGAGACCACCATACAAGATGTGTGTTCTAGGCCTGCTGGGAGAGAGAGACCACCATACACGATGTGTGTTCTAGGCCTGCTGGGAGAGAGACCACCATACACGATGTGTGTTATAGGCCTGCTGGGAGAGAGACCACCATACAAGATGTGTGTTATAGGCCTGCTGGGAGAGAGACCACCGTACGATGTGTGTTATAGGCCTGCTGGGGGGAGAGACCACCATACAAGATGTATGTTATAGGCCTGCTGGGAGAGAGACCACCATACACGATGTGTGTTATAGGCCTGCTGGGGGGAGAGACCACCATACACGATGTGTGTTATAGGCCTGTATGGGAGAGAGACCACCATACAAGATGTGTGTTATAGGCCTGCTGGGAGAGAGACCACCATACACGATGTGTGTTATAGGCCTGTATGGGAGAGAGACCACCATACACGATGTGTGTTATAGGCCTGCTGGGAGAGACCACCATACACGATGTGTGTTATAGGCCTGCTGGGAGAGACCACCATACACGATGTGTGTTATAGGCCTGCTGGGAGAGAGACCACCATACACGATGTGTGTTATAGGCCTGCTGGGAGAGAGAGACCACCATACACGATGTGTGTTATAGGCCTGCTGGGAGGGACCACCATACACAATGTGTGTTGATACAATCTGATGACCGCAGTCTGACTCGGAGGCTCCCGGAGACTCCGCCGGTCATCACATCATTGGCCCAGGAACGTGACGAACACAAAGACATCTCCGTGAATTCTAGCCTTCATGAGGTGTGGAATTGGTGGAAAATGAAGTAATATTTTGGGGTCAACTACTGGTTATCATCTAGAAATGCACCACGTCTCTGTGTGTGTGTGTGTGTGTGTGTGTGTGTCTGTGTCTGTCTGTGTGTGTGTGTGTGTGTGTGTGTGTGTGTGTGTGTGTGTGTGTGTGTGTGTGTGTGTGTGTGTGTGTGTGTGTGTGTGTGTGTGTGTGTGTGTGTGTGTGTGTGTCTACGTGACGTCTGTAATCCACGTAACTCGAGCACCGTTCGCCCCACGACTTCAAATTCGACACACGCGTTCCACACCCCCACAGGGAGTGCAGTGCTCGGGCCTCGAGTCGGTCGGATGCACGGTTGTCCAGAACTACCACAAACGCCTCTGCCTGGGCTCTGGACAGGGCCCAAATTAGCCAATTGATCACACCTGGTCACCTCTAGATAGATATGCATAGACTCCATATTTGGGCATGCCTGATAAAGAACTCCATATATGGGCAATACAAGGGACACCCCGGAATGAATATGTATTTTGGTCACGGCTGCCTGCTGGGAGGGACCACCATGCGAGATGTGTGTTGATACAATCTGATGACCGCAGTCTGACTATACAGTATCCATGGTTCTCAAAATATTCGTCTATATTGTCTCGGACCCCCCAAAATTTTTATGTATTCGGCCACCGACCCCCATCTGAACATATGTTGTTCCAGGGACACCCCCCCCCCCCCCCCCCCCCGGCCCCCCCAGAAGGAAATACATGATTTTGCTGTGAAAGAATATAATATATTCAAAGAATTGCACACATTTTCCTCTAGGTCTAAATGGATTAAATTAACATTTAGAGAACACAAGTCATCGGAGCCCTGCGGTTATATAAGGAACCCATCCTTGGAAAGAGAAAACACTGCTGCTTTATTCTGTGCATAATACAATTATATCTTTCATCTCTGCTGCACGTCTGCCTACATGACTGCGTTCTTTATCCCAAAGTCAGCAACTTGTGTAGAACAAACGCATCATAAAACATTGTGGTTATATTTATATAAAAAGGCACGTGAAAAACTCCCTGCCGCCCGTCCTCTTCCTCAAGGGCATACAGGGGCAACTGGCGGGCCTGGGGGGCACGGGCGGCCCTGGGGGGCACGTGCGGCCCTGGGGGGCACGTGCGGCCCCGGGGGGCACGTGCGGCCCTGGGGGGCACGTGCGGCCCCGGGGGGCACGTGCGGCCCCGGGGGGCACGTGCGGCCCCGGGGGGCACGTGCGGCCCCGGGGGGCACGGGCGGCCCCCACACCTTCACTTAACCCATTTAGACCTGAGGACGATTCTACAAATGCCTTCTAGACCCTGGCAGTTTTCTGAAAAACCCATGTTTCTATGTCTGTTGTTCTCAAACATTTTCATGTCAAGGACCCCCAGGATTATATGTAATTGGCTGCCGACCCCCATCTGAAAATATGTTGTTCCAGGGTGCCGCGCTATGAGCTTGTAGATCTGCTATTTTTCAATAGCTAAAGTATAACATACGGTAATTTAAAACACCAAAAGGGGTTCCCGCCCAGAATGGGTTAATGCGGATCAGAATATTGATATATTATTGATTTCAGCTAATTACTAGTATTAAAATGTTATTGTCTTTTTTTTGTTTTTGTATTTACTTCATATAAACAACATATATAACTATAACTAAATGCATTTGAAATTAAATGAAAAGGTTACTTTTCAGGATTCCAATTAAAAAATATAGTGACCCTCTGGAGTGAGTGTGTAAGTATAGTGTCCCTCTCCATCGTCAAAGTTGCCCACCCCTGCAGCTCAAGGACATCATTTTTCTGCATGAAACTTTCTGCTGTGCACGCCTGCACCCCGCGGGCCAAATAAATACAATACTTGTGGAAATATCCATGATATTGGTCAATAATGAAGGTACTATCCCAGAGTTGACTCAAGTTAACAGGAAGGTGTGAAATGTGACACCTCCGCCTCCCAAGGGAAGAGAGAGGAAGTCAGTGCCAAAACCACTAGTAAGTTCCACCAGCAAACTGCTTCTAAACAGCCAGACCTCATGGCTACAGTAAACCTCACAGCAGGGTGCTCCGGCCATGTGCTAGCACATGGCAGGTAATACTTCCTGGTTTTAAACCAATAGTAAGGTTGGCTATAAACCAACCACAGGAAGGAGCACCAGCAGCCAATTGAATGTTAGCTGATGTGAACCTGCCCACAGGGCAGGTCTAAGGGGGTTTAAATGGCCTTGCGCCAGTTTCAATAAGTCAGATTCAAACCAACTACGAAGAATCCAACCTCATGTAACCACATGGACATGAAGAACAACAACTCACATTAGACCAATGGTAATTATTGATACATAATGCAAACTATTAATAATCAATGAATAATGTGTTATCCATGTGTTGTAACCTGCCTGTAATTGACAAATGCTATGTGTATCTCTGTCTTATCTGTATGCAGGTTTTTTACCTAAACGGAACTAAACGTAACTAAACGAACCACTACTAACTACCAACTAAATAAGCTAGTTCATGTGTTTAAATGTATGTTTGTTAAACGACAATAAAACTATAAAAGACACCTGAGTTATATTATTTAGACAGTTTGAGTAAAGACATACTCTATGTGCAGTTGTGGCCTTTCAGTAGGCGTAGCTATGGACCATGATGCTATCATCTTAGCAAGTTAAATCGTGGATAGCTATAAATCTGAACAGTAAAAAACCATAGCGTGCGATTACTATCGTAATCGCGGTAAACTTTACTAAAACAAAAACTCCAAATGAGTAAAAAACCATAGCGTGCGATTACTATCGTAATCGCGGTAAACTTTACTAAAACAAAAACTCCAAATGAGTAAAAAACCATAGCGTGCGATTACTATCGTAATCGCGGTAAACTTTACTAAAACAAAAACTCCAAATGAGTAAAAAACCATAGCGTGCGATTACTATCGTAATCGCGGTAAACTTTACTAAAACAAAAACTCCAAATGAGTAAAAAACCATACGGTGTGATATAAAACTATATTACGGTAACTTTACTAAAACAAACGCTCCAAATGAGCAAGGTTAGTGTGCAATTATCAACTTAATCGCTGTAACTTTACTAACAATTTAAACCAGTAGCCTTGTAAAACTAAATAGTTCAAAGCACGGTTAATGAAGCCACGGCTAGACTCAAAAGTCTCAAGCATAGTTGGTAATAGCCTGATGTACTAACCACAGGCCTTGTAAAAGGCATTAACAAAGTAACTCCAGCGTAAAACAGTACATCGCTAAAAATCCAGTTTAGCACAGAGCTCTGAAGAAGCCAGCAAACCATAGGATAAAAAGCGTTACTGTAAAGCTAAAAGGTTGCTAACCTAAACACAGGCGACAATGTGATCCAAGTTCTGGGTTTTAATGGCTACTCCAGAGTCAATGTCTATTCCAGCCTCTGATTCCAAGCAAGCTGAAATGTCATTTGATTCAGGAGTGATTATTGTAACTAAGAGCTGGGCCATTATTGTTCCCAGTTTCCTCCTGGCTTTCAACCAGGGGAAAATGGCCGCCAGAGCAAAGCTAATTTGCTAAAACCATTAGCCTTTTGTCTTGCCTTCCACACTGTGACTACCACCCAGCCATAGGCGGGGGAGGGGCAGTGATGAGATAGGCGACAACAGGGCAACTTGCCTCTACTCTGATACTTCTAACCTAGCCACATGAGCGGGGGAGGGGCAGTGATGGTAAGCAGGCAGACAGGGCCTAATGGTAACTTAAAATGGCCCCTAAACTGACACTGTAGAATAGTCATGCTGTGTTGCTTCACTCTCTAGAAGACTCTCCATCCTAGCCATAAGTGCGGGGGAAGGTAGAGTTTGGCAAAACAACAGGGCTCAAGATAGTGTCCACTCTCAACTCCTGCCATCAGCAGGGGGGGGGAAGGTCGTAAAACAGCCCAAATGCTAATTGTAACCTCACAAGAGGCACATGCAATAGGCTTGTGAATAAATGGAGCTGGCACAGCACAAACCACTAAGGCTAAAACAAATTGATTAGTTCAGAGAGGGAGGCAGGTTTTATTAGCAATGAATGTGAAACCACTTTTAACTATATACCTAGCTTAACTTAGTCCAGAACCGTAACAGAAACAAAAATACTGTAAACGCTAAACTGGCTAAATCCCCGGTGTCAATGCTATAAAACTATAAAACCGTGATAATAATAGCACTTGCTAAGATCCCAGAGATTCAAATAATAAATTTGATAGGTGATGCAAAGATGGCTGATTTATTAATCAACGAGTTAAAAGTTAAAGGCGAGCAGGCACTCTCAATATTTGATTATTTAGCAACTGAATGTGAAGGGTGTCTGTCACAAAATACTGCCGTCATCAGAAAAGCAAATGCATTTGTTAATCTTAAAACGGCTTTCGAGAATGTAGTGGACACTTCTACAGATTATTCCGAAATGTTAAAAGAAACTGGTTTGACAGAATATTCTTTGCAAATGGAAGGTGACCTTCAGGTCTGTGTAAAGAAATACCATGACATGAGGCAGTTATTGGTAACTGCCGTCTGGGTAAAACTAAGGCCAGAATGGGCCCAGTTAATTGACAGAGCGTATGTATTGCTTTGTTCCGGACCAATGGCATCAACAGAGTTAGAGAAAGCTCTCAACGTTTTGAATTTAATATTACAGGACACCAAATCCTTAATAAGTCCGAAAAGGTCAATTCAAATGCTCTCTGACTATAAAAAGCTTGTCCGAGGAAGAGACAGGCTTAACCTGCAAGCCGCTCAGGCTGACCACGATCTAGGGCAAATAAAAATAGGGTCACTAACACAAAAGATCAAGGTCACAGAAGCGGAGCAGAAGGTCGGCGAGGTCAAGGAAGACTACACCAGAGACGTCACCTCGATGGGGGAAGAAACGGACGGGAGGCGACAGACGCCTGACCGCACTCTCACCCCAACAGATGACGTCACCCAGCGAGCCCCAGGGGGGCTCGCCACTACGTCAGCGGAGGACAACCAAGCTCCCCCCAAAGCGACCCCAGAACAGCAGGGAACCTGCTGTGTCCTACCAGAAGACTACGCCAGGTCAGCAGCACCGGAGGAGCATGAAGCCTGCGGTGGCCACACAGTGGACACCAGCCGGGCGCCCTCAACAGCCGTGCAAGCGACGGGCCCAGTGTCCGACGTGGGAAATGAGGCGCCGACAGCCACTACGTCAGTGCGCATCGACCAGGCGCGTCCCAACACGGTGCCACGAAGCCCAGCGGAGCCGGCACCTGACGCCAAGTCAGCAGAACCAGCACCGGAGGCCAGGGTGAGTCCAAAGGAAGAAACCACCCAGCGAGCTGCCGGGGCCAGCACAGCGCACGCTACAGAAACTGCCAGGCAGCAACCAAACACGGCGCAAGGCCTCGCAGAGATGGCGTCCGTCGCGGGAGACAACAGGATGTCGACCGCCATGAAACAGTGGTGCACGCCACAGCAAGCCCCACCCACAGCCACACCGCATGGAAGCTGGGGAAAGCTGTACAAGGCGCTCTCCATCCCAAGCCCAGCCATCGGTAAGGTCACAATAAAACCTGCCGATGGCACCGATCAGGGCAGAGGGAAAGTTAAAATGAAAAGATGCAGTCAATGCAAATTACGTCATGAATGAATGACGGATGCGTGTGCACCAATCCCCCCCCCCAACACCAGCAGGCCCAAAAAAGATGGCCGCCAGGAGGAATGTTGGCACAATTGGGGGAGCACCACACACACACACACACACACACACACCCCCCCCCCCTAACACATGGAGGGGGGCCAGGCCACCAGGCTGACAAAGTAACTTGTCCAGCAAAACGAAGTGGGACCCATTGCAAAATGTCAGTAAGAGACAATGAGAAATCTGTGTTGTGTTTTTAAACAGTTGTGTGATTTGTTTAACAAAATTAACAGGTACCAAGAAAAATCTCCGGTTGACGAGTACAAGCCAAAAAGTGTAAAAAGTAACTCATAAGTCCTGGGGTAAATTAATGTTTGGTTATACCATGTTAACTCTTCCTTTCCAGCAAGGGAAGAGCCTGGGTGGAAGGTGTGAATCGTGACACTTACAGTTGCCACACACGAACTGACAGCCCATGTCAATGACAGGGACAAAATAGTGTGTAGTAACACTTTTGAAATGTAATGACTTTGTTAAATTGCAGGCCAGTTTGAAATAATTGCCTAAAAAATCCTGAAGGTAATAAAAGTGCCATGCTAAATTACACATTAGTTACTAAACACACAAAATCCAAGGGCTTTTACGAAAAAGACAGTAAAGTAAACCAGAACCCTTATGAAATCTATCTCCAATCTGCTCAGGACCAAGCAAGTTTATGAGGGGTAATAAATGGCAGGAACCAACCTGCTTCTAAAATGTAACAAATTAAGTAGTGATCCACGAAGATATCACAAGTCAAGGTATTTGTTTGAACAAAGTGGAATCAAATTATAACAGAATTACAAGTAAGGAAACAAACAGGAACCTTAGAATGAGTAACTAATTCTGAAAAGATAAAACAAAGAACAATATTATAATTCCTTAACCAGTCAGTTCAAAGGCATGTTAAGCTAATCATAGTATAACTACTCCAAAGTCAATGTCTATTCCAGCCTCTGATTCCAAGCAAGCTGAAATGTCATTTGATTCAGGGGTGATTTCCCATTTTCCTCCTGGCTTTCAACCAGGTGAAAATGGCTTTGTGTTTATCAAACCCCCCCCCCTCGGCAGATAATCAATGTGTCGAAAACCAAACCCTTTATAAACGAAATGAGTGTTTGAAGAACCTCTTAATACGTTTATGAATAGGTTCTTGCGGGGGGTGTGGAAATATCCATGATATTGGTCAATAATGAAGGTACTATCCCAGAGTTGACTCAAGTTAACAGGAAGGTGTGAAATGTGACACCTCCGCCTCCCAAGGGAAGAGAGAGGAAGTCAGTGCCAAAACCACTAGTAAGTTCCACCAGCAAACTGCTTCTAAACAGCCAGACCTCATGGCTACAGTAAACCTCACAGCAGGGTGCTCCGGCCATGTGCTAGCACATGGCAGGTAATACTTCCTGGTTTTAAACCAATAGTAAGGTTGGCTATAAACCAACCACAGGAAGGAGCACCAGCAGCCAATTGAATGTTAGCTGATGTGAACCTGCCCACAGGGCAGGTCTAAGGGGGTTTAAATGGCCTTGCGCCAGTTTCAATAAGTCAGATTCAAACCAACTACGAAGAATCCAACCTCATGTAACCACATGGACATGAAGAACAACAACTCACATTAGACCAATGGTAATTATTGATACATAATGCAAACTATTAATAATCAATGAATAATGTGTTATCCATGTGTTGTAACCTGCCTGTAATTGACAAATGCTATGTGTATCTCTGTCTTATCTGTATGCAGGTTTTTTACCTAAACGGAACTAAACGTAACTAAACGAACCACTACTAACTACCAACTAAATAAGCTAGTTCATGTGTTTAAATGTATGTTTGTTAAACGACAATAAAACTATAAAAGACACCTGAGTTATATTATTTAGACAGTTTGAGTAAAGACATACTCTATGTGCAGTTGTGGCCTTTCAGTAGGCGTAGCTATGGACCATGATGCTATCATCTTAGCAAGTTAAATCGTGGATAGCTATAAATCTGAACAATACTGAATCAATCACGTGCCGTAGTGGATTATCATAGCTGGGTCTCATTAGGTTGTATCAAGAAGAAATAATTGCGTGTTGGTTCAATTATACATTAGCCTACTCCTGGTTTGAAAAAAAAATATAAGATTCATGGTGGTGTTTTATAGGAACCTCCAGACCCCCAGGAACGTGCCCAGGGGGGCGGCCCGGTTCCGGCGGGCCGCCCCGCGTCCAAAATGGTTGAGAAATGACAGTTACCGTGTGGGGTCCCTCTACTGTACTGTACTGTACTGTCACTGTACTGTATTGTAACACCCCAAATCATCATATACTGTATACAGTTAATGTGTGTGTGTATTAGGCTGCACAACAGTTTGAAAACAAACCAAGCGCTATTTTCGTGCTCGGACACAGCCAGCCAGGGACGGACCCAGGGACACACACATAGCTGTCTATATAGGAGTGGTTGCACCACTAAAAAAAACATATTGCACACATAGAAACCCCAGGAAAGTGTTTCTTGTGTTCTAAACATCATTACATTTTAAGCTCTGGTTGCAAAAGGGGTGAAGTGGCCCTTTAAGTACAGTACTTAAGTAAATGTACTTAGTGGTCTGGTCTGGATGTTCCGGGGACCCCCCGGGGACCCCCCAGGGACCCCCCGGGGACCCCCACATGGTAACTCTGTCATTTCTGGACCCTTTCAGGGCGGTGGTGGCTCAGGGGTAGAGTGGCTGGATGGTAACCGCAAGGTTGCCAGTTCGAACCCTTTGGGCTCCCCCAGAGTTAGTGTTGAAGTGTCCTTGAGCAAGACACTGAACCCCTAATTGCTCCTGATGTGCAGGTTGGTGCCTTGCATGGTTTCCGTCGCCATCGGTGTATGAATGCGTGTGTGTGAATGGATGAATGTAATGCACAATCTATGTAAAGCGCCATGGATAAAGGCGCTATATTAGCCCATTCTGGGCGGGAACCCCTTTTGGTGTTCTAAGCATAATGTTATGCTTTAGCTATTGAAAAATAGCAGATTTACAGTGCGGCACTCGGTGCCGCACTACGAGCTTGTAGGTCTGCTATTTTTGAAAAATCGTGAAAATGTGGCACAAATCGTTGAATATATATTCTTTCACAGCGAACGTTTTTAACTGGGGGGTGGGGGAGTCCACCAGTGATACATACAGAAAACTGTCATGATTTAGAAGACATTTAAACAAATTTGACGTCAGGCCTAAATGGGTTAATGGCCCATTCACCATGTACTTTCCACCTCTGGTAGAGAACGAGGCATTGTATTCGGCTCAGGTTTCTATAATATCTTGAAACCATCAACCGGAATAGTTCAATAGCGACAGGAGACACTTCATTTTGAGTTCAAAGATTTGCTGCCGATCTTCCCCTCCCTCTCTCTCTCTCTCTCTCTCCCTCCCTCTCTCTCCCTCTCTCTCCCTCTCCCGGAGCGTGGAAAGACATCCTACCTTTGCATAAGTTGATGAGTACACACACTTTCAGCTGCCGTGTTGTATGAAATCAGCCGTGAAATACCTTTGAACAGGAATATGCCCAGGAATTCATCACCGTCACCCCCTTTGCGTGCAGACACTGTGTCAAATTCTCTCACACTCCCTGTTCTTCTTCTTCTTCCCAAAAAAAGAAAAAAACACTTTTCTTCTTGGCTGCTGCATGCAGTGCTATGACTGTTGCTGACGTCCAATGATTCGGGATAGGTAATAAATCACATTTAAATGTAGGTGATAACAGGAGTGCGTTATGCATATATATACACACCTGACACTGATTTGGTGAAGGGACTGTCCATTGTTTTTCCATTGCTAATTGGAAATTGGAATAGAGTACCAAAGTCCTGGTGTCACTTCCACAGAGGAGTTATTTTTATATTGGAAAATCTTAAGCCCAAAACACAGCAATGATTTGCAACATGCCACTACTTGCAACTATACCTGCAACATGCCAACTACCTGCAACATGCCAACTACCTGCAACATAACGGTGCTTTAGCTGGGCGTATCACACGCAAGCGCCAAGCTGCAACGAATATCTGTTCCCACAGCAATGGTTATTTTTTTTGCAACGTAACGTCATTTTATTTGTGGCTAATGTTCTCCCCAGAACAGGAATAATATTGGGGTGGTTTTATGTTATGCAATAGGGAGCATATACAGTGTCTCCGTCTCCCAGGTGTGTTCTGTGCAGCTCACACTGTGGTCTGTGCAGCTCACACTGCGCAAAAAAGCATGGAATACGGATGTGTATATTACAGGAAACTCCTGTTAGACTTTCCAACAAACTCCGGTAAACTCCCGAATTGTACCATCACACCTGTATATTACCGTATATTCAACTGTATATGCCGCTAAACATGAGGTTTACGGGCAAAATACAGTGCCCATAATTGCCCGATAACTCCTCTTTTCACGCAGTGTCAGAGGGGAATCAGAGCAGGGGGGGGGGGGGGGGATGAGTGTCTAGCGCCAGCCAGGCAGCCGTTCCTATTTGCTGGCATCATCATCACCATCATCATCACCATCATCATCAGCTGATATTTACTGTTCGATAGGTTAGCGGCCCGCTGCGGTCACCACCGCTTCCCACCGCGGGACCCCGTTGCATTTTTAACGAGGGCACCACCTGACTCTACCAGCAGGACCTCCCCCAGTCTCCGCCCCCCTCGTTCCATATGCCTCCCGCCGTGTCCGGGAACACAACACAACGCCACGCCAACCTCATCCCACGCTGACCTTTGAGCGCCAAACAAACAGCATTAAATATGAATGAGGAAGTAATTGAAAGTAAACCTACTGCAAGCTGTCGCTTCCTTCTTTGTCACCTTCCGAACCCACGCACGCACGCACGCACGCACGCAACGCAACGCAACGCAGGCACGCACGCATGCACGCACGCATGCAACGCACGCACGCAACGCAGGCACGCACGCACGCAACGCAGGCACACACGTGTTTGTATTTACTATACCGGTGAGTACGTAAATATTTTACGATGGAAATGTGCTCATTGTAAACTCTATAAAGCCGATAACCTAGGCGATCTACAAGCCCGCGAGCTATATCACATGCAGCATGACGTGTTGTGACTGAGCTTGTAAATCTGGAGTATAGTATACATTGTGTGTGTACGCGCACGCGCGCGCACACACACACACACACACACACACACACACACACACACACACACACACACACACACACGCCCCTACACATGACACCTACACGACTCAAAACGATCCAAACCTGTCCAGTATCCGCATTTTTATGTGACTGACTCCCCAGTCAGTTGTAATAATGGTGACATTTATACCGATCATTATAGGGACAGATAACTGTGTGTGCAACCCTCCCCTCACCCTCCCCTCCCCTCCCCTCACCCCCCCCTCCCTCACCAAACCCCACTTCGTTAACCCATTTCGACCGAGACCGATTCTACAAAATGTCTTCTTCAGACAGTTTTCTGAAAAACCCCATGTTTCTATATCAGTGGTTCTCAAACTTTTTCATGTCAAGGTCCCCAAAAATGATATGTATTTAGCCTCCGACCCCCATCTCAAAATATGTTGTTCCAGGGACCCCCCCCCCAGAAGCAAAGATTTGAGTTAAAAACGTTCGCTCTGAAAGAATATATATTCAAAGATTTGCGCCACATTTTCAAGATTTTTCAAAAATAGCAGACGAGTGCCGCGCTATGAGCTTGTAGATCTGCTATTTTTCAATAGCTAATGTATAACATAATGCTTTAAACACCAAAAGGGGTTCCCACCCTAAATGGGTTAAAGAGGAGCTCTGACTGTAAAATAAATAAATAAAATAAAAAATGCTAGCTCAATACAAACGATGTAGCTTTATCGACAGCTCCTTGGCGGGAATGATTTATGAGCCTCCGTCCTCCTCATGCCCGTTTTTTTTTTCTTTCTTTTCTTTTTTTTTCTCACTGCGTTTTTTTTGTAAGACGGAGAAGAGACAGGTTTTTTTTTTTTGTCTTTCTTTTTTTACATGGGCTCGTAAAGGACTTCATGAAGGCCATCACAAGACAGCGATGGAGGTGGTGCATGGCGAAGAGGGAGGACGGGGGGCATAAAATATGTATCTTGTCCATCGATCGACTGCCCAACCTCTCCCCCCCATGCATCCATAGTTCCACACACAGGGTTGCCATGTCCACTTCCTCCTGCTTGACAACTTTGAACCCTGGACAGGGGGCATGTTGTATGTTTTTTATGTCATATGAAAGCAGGGAATCATAGCCTCAAATTGATATATTGGTTGTTCAGTTGACCCACCAGTTTTGGAGATATGGCTTATAGAGTAATGTCTTGCAGAAAACAGGCTTGAAAGGTTCACTTCTGTGGTCTCTAACATCACACCTAGCTACATATTTAAGCATTTATTTCATATTTACATGTCAATTTCAGCTCTGACATTTATTTCAGGCATGCCCTAGTTACGTGAAGAGTCTGCCTGTGCTATTAACTCATTTTGGAGAAAAACACTTTTTTAACTTTGAACCCTGGACAGGGGGCATTTATCCTGCTGGGGTAAACTTTGAGCTTGTAGATCTGCTATTTTCATAATATTTGTATAGATTTTAAAACATTCTGCATCAGTATACTTTCTACTTGTGGTACTTTAAATAGTAGTATCGATACTTTCACAGATGTGCCATTCCAACTCTTTGCCCTTTCCTGAGCTTCTCCTTAAGGTTTTCTGAAAAGGCAAATTTTTCCCTGCCGGTTTCATTCACTTTTTAGCCTAATGCTATAATTCTACTACTGTGCTACTGAAAATAAGTGTCCAGCAGAGGATCTATTCACGGAATCTGAATATAATTAACACATATAACACCTTTGGCAAATGCCCCAGTTTCTCACTGACGATGATCTGTTCCTGACAATCCACTGAATTGCCAATGGCAGGACATGTGGAGTTCTCAAACGACTCCTCTGTACTTAAAACAATTGAGTAGTATTTCCACCAGTGGTGGTTTGAAGCCTCACAGTAGGACTGATGAGCTTAATGCGTATCATTAGAGTTACTTAGTGTTAAGGCACTTCAACACACGCCTCTGCTTCTCTTACACAGATAGATTTACACATTACGTGTGGAGGAGATGGTTACTGCTTCTCTTACACAGATAGATTTACACATTACGTGTGGAGGAGATGGTTACTGCTTCTCTTACACAGATAGATTTACACATTACGTGTGGAGGAGATGGTTACTGCTTCTCTTACACAGATAGATTTACACATTACGTGTGGAGGAGAGGGAGGTGAGATGGTTACTTCTCTTACACAGATAGATTTACACATTACGTGTGGAGGAGATGGTTACTGCTTCTCTTACACAGATAGATTTACACATTACGTGTGGAGGAGATGGTTACTGCTTCTCTTACACAGATAGATTTACACATTACGTGTGGAGGAGATGGTTACTGCTTCTCTTACACAGATAGATTTACACATTACGTGTGGAGGAGATGGTTACTGCTTCTCTTACACACATAGATTTACACATTACGTGTGGAGGAGATGGTTACTGCTTCTCTTACACAGATAGATTTACACATTACGTGTGGAGGAGATGGTTACTGCTTCTCTTACACACATAGATTTACACATTACGTGTGGAGGAGATGGTTACTGCTTCTCTTACACAGATAGATTTACACATTACGTGTGGAGGAGATGGTTACTGCTTCTCTTACACAGATAGATTTACACATTACGTGTGGAGGAGAGGGAGGTGAGATGGTTACTTCTCTTACACAGATAGATTTACACATTACGTGTGGATGAGAGGGAGGTGAGATGGTTACTTCTCTTACACAGATAGATTTACACATTACGTGTGGATGAGAGGGAGGTGAGATGGTTACTTCTCTTACACAGATAGATTTACACATTAAGGGCCCTATTATGCGTGTCTTAAGTACCAGGTCTTATGACTTAACTTAAGACCTGGAGGCGTGGTCAATGCTGTTTGGCCACTCAGAATAGCCAAATGGCATTGACCACGCCTCCAGGTCTTAAGTTAAGTCATAAGACCTGGTACTTAACACACGCATAATAGGGCCCTATGTGTGGAGGAGAGGGAGGTGAGATGGTTACTTCTCTTACACAGATAGATTTACACATTACGTGTGGATGAGAGGGAGGTGAGATGGTTACTTCTCTTACACAGATAGATTTACACATTACGTGTGGAGGAGATGGTTACTTTCATTAGAGATGGTTTCTTTTTTTTGTGGCTTTCGCCTTTATTTTATATTTTTTATGGAGGGACAGGCAGTAGGCTGACAGGAAATGGGGAGAGAGATGGGGGGTAAGACATGCAGTAAAGGCCGTCGGGATCGGGAGTCAAACCCGCGGCACACTGCCAGACTGGATTACCAGCCAAGGTGCCTGGACCGCTGAGCCACGGCCCAGAGATAGTTTCTTGTTGTTTGTCTTTTGTGTCCGGCATCATCTGTCACTGTTTATCAACATACTGTACTGTATGTCTCACCATATTGAGGTATAGCTGAATGAATGCTACAAGAACCCTGACCTCATTGCTTCTACATTCCAGTGGTTGGTACGTAGGAGGCAGGTATTCAGTATTTTAGCCGTGACGTGAGCGCCCCCTCCAAAGATACTTCCGGGTCCTGTGTCGCTTTTGTGTCCCCATAGACTAGAGTTATACTGTGTCCCTCCGTCGGACTAAATCTGAGACGAAAACAACCACGAAAGTCTCATTTTACCGCTTTCCTTGCCCCACACTGAATACTATCGTCATTTTATTTCATTGTGTCAACTAAATCCTCATTAATGCAAACTAGATTCAACATACATACAATTGTACTGAGCAAATAGACTGTTACCACCTTCAATAATAATGATAATAGTCTTTATTGTCTCCACATCATATATTTTCTTTGTCATGGACATAATTTCCTAGACTTGTTTGACACCACTATCATAATGTGTAGCGTTGTTGGGTTGGATTCATGTTAATGTTTAACCCCGCGGGCCCTGAATACTTAGAAAACATGTACTTGGTCTGGTCTTTTTTCCCCTCTACACCAAACACTCTTTTTGGCTTCATCCCCCTCAGAACAGGGATGCTAGGGTTAATGTGTGTGGCAGCAGTGGCTCAGCGGTAGAGTGGCCGGTAGAATGGCTGGATGGGAACCGCAATGTTTCCACTTCAGGTTCAGGTTAATTTCTGTCATACAGTATATGTACTGTATAAATACAGCGTATAAATACAATGAAATTAATTGTGCCCCGAGCACTCTCAGTCTTAGGACAATAGAGGGTATGCGCATGCTTAAAGTGAATGGCACATCGAGTGGCAAATCGAGTGGCAAAGCAACATGCAAAGTGAGTTTAACATTGTTTAACGTTGTTTAATGCAATCAGATATGACTTTTCTGTGTGGATGTATGGGCTGTTAAGGCCAGAAAGTAGTTTTTGGCCACTCAGTAGGCCTTCCTGCGTAACTTCCTGGTTTGATGATGATGTCACACGCATACCCTCTATATACACAAGAACACAACAACTATTGTGCAAACAAACAGTAAAGTACAAACAAGAAAGTGTAATGTAAAGTACAGTGTCAGTGCATACAGTGCAAGGTCAGCTGTTCAGCAGCCTGACTTCGATCCCAGGCTCCCACAGAGTTAGTGTCCAAGTGTCCTTGAGCAAGACTCTGAACCCCTAATCGCTCCCGATGTGCAGGTTGGTGCCTGCACATGGTTTCCTCCGCCATTGGTGTGTGAATGTATAATGCACAATCTATGTAAAGTGCTTTGGATAAAGGTGCTATATATGCAACATTTACCAATGTAAAAATACAAATAAAAAAAGTTCTGTCACACAAAGATTGTAGTTATCAAGGACCCCTGCTGTAGACAGACAGACAGACAGACAGACAGACAGACAGACAGACAGACAGACAGACAGACAGACAGACAGACAGACAGACATTGCGTAATAAAACACAACATATATTCGTTCTGCATAAATCCACCAGCACATAATAGCATCAATTTATGCGATTAAAAAGTACACACAAAAATGCACTAAATAGTCAATGGCGAAGGAAAAAAAGCATTAAAAGGTCGGTTCATAACTCATTTGAATAAAATAATGTATGCATAATTATAATGATGAGAAGCAGTCAGTGGATGCAGCAGCATTAATGTAAATGTGTCGTCTATATTCACAGCCTGGCTACACTGTACGGTGTTGCTGTCACTGTCACTTAACCCATTTACACCTGAGGACCATTCTACACATTTATTCTAAAATCCTGACAGTTTTCTGAAAAACCTCTTGTTTCTAGGTCAGTGGTTCTCGAAGTATTTCACGTTGAGGACCCCCAAAAATAATATTAATTGGCCACCGACCCCCATCTGGAAATATGTTGTTCCAGGGACCTCCCCCCAGAAGCAAAGATTTGAGTTAAAAACGTTCGCTCTGAAAGAATATGTTCAATGATTTGGGCCACATTTTCACGATTTTTCAAAAATAGCAGACCTAGATCTGCTATTTTTCAATAGCTAAAGCATGACACAATGCATGACACATTTTCACAATTTTTCAAAATTAGCAGACTTACAAGCTCGTAAAGCTCGTAAAAATAGCAGATCTACAAGCTCATAGCGTGGCACAGAGTGCCGCGCTATGAGCTTGTAGATCTGCTATTTTTCAATAGCTAAAGCATGACACAATGCTTTAAACACCAAAAGGGGTTTCCGTGCAGAATGGATTAACAGTAGATCAGTGGCTTTCAACCTTTTTCATGTCAACGTCCATTATTTATCCCGTTTAGACCTGAGGCCGATAAAATAAAAAAAAAGGCTTTTTCTATGTCAGTGGTTCTCAACCTTTTCCATGTCAAGGACCCCCGGAATTATCTGTATTTAGCCACAGACCCCCATCTGAAAAATATGTTGTTCCAGGCACCTCCCCCAGAAGCAAAAATTTGAGTTAAAATAAAAAACGTTTGCTGGAAAGAATATATATTCAAAGATTGTAAAATTAAACTTTTTTTTTACACTCTCAAGAGTTTAAAGATCTATACAAGGGTCAGTTTGGTTACCAACTCTCCATCACTTAGGCCTGACGTCGAAATAAAAAAAAACGTTCGCCCTGAAAGAATATATATTCAAATATTTGTGCCGCATTTTTACGATTTTTAAAAAATAGCAGACTCGTAGACCTATGAGCTTGTAGATCTGCTATTTTTAAGTAGCTAAAGTATAACATAACAATATAAGTTAAAACACCAAAAAGGGGTTCCCGTCCAGAATGGGTTAAGCTGCAGGGGACCACCTGGAACAGCCTCCAAGGACCACCGGTGGTCCCCGCACCACTGGTTGAGAAACACTGCTATAGACATCAAAAGTCACAACATTTCAGCTAAACAAAATAAATCAATACACAAAATAATATAATTGTGTGAGTTAATCAACTGTAACGTGGAAGGAAGTAATTGAGTACCACCAGATCCATCGTGGAAGAAAGAACATGCTTTCAAGAACATCACAGTGTGTGTGTGTGTGTGTGTGTTCGTGCGTCTGTGTGCGTGCGTGCATTGACCCTATTACTGTAGGTTAATTCCCATGTCATCCTGTAGTTCTTCAGTAATTTCATAAAGGACATACAGCAGTACACATGTAGTCGGTGCTTCATGTGTTTCTGTCACATGCCTCTCTGCTTATGGACGTTTCTGTTTGGCTGATAACTGCAGCGTACAGTATAGCCCGAGGAAACAACATATGATGTGTGGAAATTGAAAATATACAGTCATATCAACTTTATTGTCACATCTCAGTTTTAACCCATTTTGACCTGAGATCAGATTCTAAAAATGTCTTCTACATCCTGACAGTTTTCTGAAAAAGCTATGTTTCTATGTCAGTCGTTCTTCGATTTTTCAAAAATAGCAGACCTACAAGCTCGCGCGCTATCAGCTTGTAGATCTGCTATTTTTCAATAGCTAAAGCATAACATAATGCTAACACCAAAAGGGGTTCCCGGTTCCCGCCCAAAATGGGTTAATACAGGCTAAGTAAAAAAAAAAGTGGTTGAAATTCGTTTTTTCTTTTTTGGTGATAAAGGCAAGAAAGAACATTTTAGATGCTTGTTCCACAAAACAATTTACAAACAGCACAGCCGTAGGGTCTCTTTTTTTAATCTTATTTACAGTACAAGTAAGGGGTTTCCAGATATTTACAGGCTTGTTTCACAAACGGCACAACAAGCTCTCTTATCTCATTTACAGGCGCTAGAGCGGTACCCGGGCCGTTGGGCACTGGCCTACTTGGAACGATGCAAGTTGGAAATCAATGCCCCCACGCAGTTATTATGTCTGTGTCACTTTTATGCCCTGCATATATGGAGTTCTTTGTCAGGCATGCCCAAATATGGAGTCTACTGTATCGCAGATGACAGAACATCATTGTGATGTCAGAACATCCAGCTCCATATATGGAGATCTAGGTGTGATCACACTGCGTGAAAAGAGGAGTTATCGGGCAATTATGGGCACTGTATTTTGCCCGTAAACCAAGTTTAGCAGCATATACAGTAATATACGGCAATATACAGGTGTGATGGTACAATTCGGGAGTTTACCGGAGTTTGTTGGAAAGTTTAACGGGAGTTTCCTGTAATATACACATCCGTATTCCATGCTTTTTGCGCATTGTCAATAAGGCTAATTTGGGCCCTGTCCAGAGCGCGGGCAGAGGCTTTAGTGCTGGTTCTGGACAACCGTGCATCCCACCGACTCAAGGACACTGTGCTGCTGTTACTGGATCTTTACAAGGTGGAGCTTCATGAAAGGAGATAGCCTGTAAAAAATCACACCCGTGTGAACTGAGTGGTGCAAATCGCCCCCCCCCCCCTCTCTATCTCTCTCTCTCTCTCATTAGCAGGCAACAGTGCAGCACTATCTCTCTCTCTCTGTTTCTGGCACAACAGCGCCACTTTTGGTACTCATTGGTACTCGTGCTCATAGTCACATAGTCACACACATAGTCACACACAAACATAGTTGAACCACACAAACATAGTTGAACACGGACATTGCTGTTCCTTGGAGTGGTTGCACCACTCAAAAAGTAAAAATCTGGGGAGATTGGGTACTGACACTGGCACTGAGAGTTCTTTTTTCTGTGACGTTTGAATTTTGGTAGCGGTTTCGGATGTTATCAGACGATTTAATCAGTCCAAGACTACGCAATGTTGTCCAAAACTCCCTTAACCCTCAGATCAAATGCATGGCTGAGCTATGTCGTGCCCCCAATAAAATCTGAGTCTGGGGGAAAAAAGTCATTGTTTTGGACCCTGGTCATGGAATGGAAAGCCAGTTTGAGTCTGGCTTCTGTGATTCCCCTAGTGAGTTTTAAAAGGATTGCCATGGACACACGTGACCAGATTTAACTGAGAGCCTGCCATCGCGCAAACTCCAGCTTTTCACCAGAGGAGAAGAACTTTAATTTTATTTATTTTTAATCCAAAATGAGTTAATAGTACAGGGAGACTCTTCACATATTAGAGCATGTCTGAAATAAGTGTCAGAGCTGAAATCGACATGTAAATATGAAATAAATGTTTAAACATGTAGCTAGGTATAATGTTAGAGACCACAGAAGTGAACCTTTTCAAGCCTGTTTTCTCAACTCGCTGTTTTCTGCAAGACATTACTCTATAAGCCATATCTCCAAAACTGGTGGGACAAACTGAACAACCAATATGTCAATTTGAAGCTATGATTCCCTGCTTTCATATAACATGAGAAAAAATCAAAAAGATCCAATGGCAGTCCCTCAGTCAAATGTAGTCACACACTTCCCAGCATTGAGCCTGCTTTGATGTATTGCAATTGTTGGTTATCTTGCTTTTTTTAGTTTATTAGCAAATTTCATTGCTTAGTTTTTATATATGAGCCTTTTATTACTTGCGTTATTAGACGTTCCTGTTCTTCCTTTGATCTTCTTCGGTAGTGGGCGCTGAGTTTATGAACGTTCCATGTCTGTTCTGTTATTGTCTTGTATTTATTGTTACTGGCAAAGCTGTGTTACTTATTTGGCCTCTTCTCTTGGCCAGTTCACACTGTGTAAAATAGACTTTAGTCTCAATGTGGTTTTTTTTACGGGTTAAATAAAGGCTAAATAAAATGGAGCCAGTATAGATATTTCCTACATGTTGACATTGTTGTCAGCCATTTGCCGACGTCGCGTTGCTTGCGTTCTCCTAACCCTAACCTCAGTCTTAAGGGGTGTAACTGCATCGATTTAGCAATTTGAAGAAGACAAAATTAAGCGGGTTTGCATGCATGCCCCATCGTATTATGCTGCAGAAGGGGGGGCCACAACCAACTCTTTCAACGGATTCAAACGTAATGCGGTGCCGATTTATAGATCAAGAGAGATCAGCCTGGCCGGTAGCCATGAGAGAGAGAGAGGGAGGGGAAACAGAGAGAGGGGGAGAGAGGGAGGGAGGGAGGGAGAGAGAGAGGGAGAGGGAGAGGGAAGAGGGAGACAGAGAGAGCCCTGACATCCATGATGATGTGCTCCACAAGGCAACCCGCTGACACCTTCCCAAACCCCTGAGGGATTATATGGCCACCATGGCCTCTTCCATATAGGCTGACAAAGCCAGATTACTGTTACTGTATATATATATATCGGAATCGGAATGGAAACTGCTTTATCGGCTGTATACTGTACAGTAGCCGCTCCTCACTGCTGTATGTATACAGCCTGCGGCACTGCTGGAGCTGAATGCACAGAGAGGTTAAAGCAGAATCAACTGGTGTGATGAGAAAAGAAGGTTTTGTCCAGTGGAATGCGACCACCCTAAGGGACTACTAAACATTGTGTTTCCTGCACTGCATCCGTACAGAGCGACGTAGACCTACTGCACATGTAAACAGAGCTCATGCCTTTAAATTAGAGATGTCCCGATACTGTATCGGTATCGGGAAAAGTATCGGATATGGCCCTTAATTGTCATATCGGGTCATATCGGTATCGGCGAATATACCAGTCTAACCACAGATCCCACACAGGGGGAAGGGGTTGACACTATGGTAGGTAAATAAAATGTTGGGGCATGTGTAGTTTGCTTTGGAGTTGCCCAAACTGCAAGTGTACATTTGAGTGAGGAGTCTGCTATAAACACAACATGAGATATAGCTATAAACACAACATGAGATCACTACACTGGTATCTGTATCGGTATCGGCTAACACAGAAATTGAGGTATTGGGATCGGATCGGAAGCGAAAGAAGGGGCATCCCTACTTTAAATCACACTTGAAATATGTTTGTATATCTAGGCTATTATTTTAATAGTTTCAGGAAAAGTGCTGCTAGTTATATCCCAAATGTGATTTCTGCTTATCGTTTCAAAAAAGCTTTACCGTATATACCCTTGCCAACATGTACATATAACGTTGCAACGTGACATAACCCTGTTTAACATAATTCTGTAACCCCCCTCCCCCAACTGTACATACTTGTCAAAAACCTGCTCTGGCAATGTAAACGTCGTATACATGTCTTCTCAATGTAAACGTCGTATACATGTCTTCTCATGGCCATATAAAGATGTAAACGTCGTATACATGTCTTTTCATGGCCATATAAAGTAATGTAAACGTCGTATACATGTCTTCTCATGGCCATATAAGACAATGTAAACGTTGTATACATGTCTTCTCAATGTAAACGTCGTATACATGTCTTCTCATGGCCATATAAGACAATGTAAACGTCGTATACATGTCTTCTCAATGTAAACGTCGTATACATGTCTTCTCAATGTAAACGTCGTATACATGTCTTCTCATGGCCATATAAAGGTAATGTAAACGTCGTATACATGTCTTCTCATGGCCATATAAAGCAATGTAAACGTGGTATACATGTCTTCTCATGGCCATATAAAGTGATCCCTTGATTTGAATTGAATGGAATTGTCTTTCTTTGGGTTCACCTGCTTTTTTTCCCACGCCGAAGGCATTCTCTGTCAAAGCATACAGTAGCTACAGTATATGCCAGATGTCATGTTGTATTACAGTGCATAGAGGAGATAACACACGAGGCTTGGGGCGTTGCGCTGCATGCTGCACACATCCTGTACAGTACTGTATTACAGTGCATAGAGGAGATAACACATGAGGCTTGGGGCGTTGTATTACAGTGTATAGAGGAGATAACACATGAGGCTTGGGGCGTTGTATTACAGTGCATAGAGGAGATAACACATGAGGCTTGGGGCGTTGTATTACAGTGCATAGAGGAGATAACACATGAGGCTTGTATTACAGTGCATAGAGGAGATAACACACGAGGCTTGGGGCGTTGTATTACAGTGCATAGAGGAGATAACACACGAGGCTTGGGGCGTTGTATTACAGTGCATAGAGAGGAGATAACACATGAGGCTTGGGGCGTTGTATTACAGTGCATAGAGGAGATAACACAGGAGGCTTGGGGCGTTGTATTACAGTGCATAGAGGAGATAACACACGAGGCTTGGGGCGTTGTATTACAGTGCATAGAGGAGATAACACACGAGGCTTGGGGTGTTGTATTACAGTGCATAGAGGAGATAACACATGAGGCTTGGGGCGCTGTATTACAGTGCATAGAGGAGATAACACAGGAGGCTTGGGGCGTTGTATTACAGTGCATAGAGGAGATAACACATGAGGCTTGTATTACAGTGCATAGAGGAGATAACACATGAGGCTTGGGGCGTTGTATTACAGTGCATAGAGGAGATAACACACGAGGCTTGGGGTGTTGTATTACAGTGCATAGAGGAGATAACACATGAGGCTTGTATTACAGTGCATAGAGGAGATAACACATGAGGCTTGGGGCGTTGTATTACAGTGCATAGAGGAGATAACACAGGAGGCTTGGGGCGTTGTATTACAGTGCATAGAGGAGATAACACATGAGGCTTGGGGCGTTGTATTACAGTGCATGGAGGAGATAACACACGAGGCTTGGGGCGTTGTATTACAGTGCATAGAGGAGATAACACATGAGGCTTGGGGCGTTGTATTACAGTGCATAGAGGAGATAACACACGAGGCTCGGGGCGTTGTATTACAGTGCATAGAGGAGATAACACATGAGGCTTGGGGCGTTGTATTACAGTGCATAGAGGAGATAACACATGAGGCTTGGGGCGTTGTATTACAGTGCATATAGGAGATAACACATGAGGCTTGGGGCGTTGTATTACAGTGCATATAGGAGATAACACATGAGGCTTGGGGCGTTGTATTACAGTGCATATAGGAGATAACACATGAGGCTTGGGGCGTTGCGCTGCATGTTGTATTACAGTGTATAGAGGAGATAACACACGAGGCTTGGGGCGTTGCGCTGCATGCTGCACACATCCTGTACAGTCGCTGTACAGTCGCTGTCGAGAGGAACCGAGGAGTAACCCTTGTGTGGCAATTGGAAAAGCGTTTACTTTTCAGGAAATGTGAAAAGAAGAACCTGATGCTCTCCATTAAATCGGGTGTACCGTATTATGATGATTGAGTCACCACCCTCTTGTTAATACTTTTGGGAGGATGTTCATGAAGCAAATATAGCCGATCTACAAGCTACACAGCACGTCCAATCGTAAAGCTCCCGAATGTCACGATTTTTATTTTTTATTTTTTGCAATTTTGAATATCATGTATTGTACATTATCTTCTGTTACAGTATGCTGATGCTTGTGTATCTGTTACTTGATGCTTTTGTGTGATTCTGAGCTATGATCACATACAGTAGGACGTTAATTTACGAGTTTCTCTTTCTCTTTCTGAAAACAACGGAAATAATGGAGCTGGCAAAGAAACGAACGCATGTCTCCTCCCAGTGGGACGTGCCTCGAGGACCTCCCTATAGGGAGACGCTCGAGAGGCATCCATAACCAGATGCCCGAACCGAACCACCTATAAGCTGGCTCCTTTCCAAGCCCGAGAACTGAACCGCGTGACTGAACTTCTCACCCTATCTCTAAGGGAGATGCCAGCCAGCCACACGTCGAAGAAAACTCATTTCGGGCCGCTTGTATTCGTGACCTTATTCTTTCGGTCATGAGTGACCCACACTTCACACTGCGTGAAAAGAGGAGTTATCGGGCAATTATGGGCACTAGATTTGCCCGTAAACCTCAAGTTTAGCAGCATATACAGCAATATACGGTAATATACAGGTGTGATGGTACAATTCGGGAGTTTACCGGAGTTTGTTGGAAAGTTTAACAGGAGTTTCCTGTAATATACACATCCGTATTCCATGCTTTTTGTGCAGTGTCATGACCATACCATATAGGTGAGAGTACAGGAACGAAGATTGCTCGGTAGACAGAGAGCTTTGCCTTGTTCTATAGCTCAGGGTACAGCGACGGCCCCATGCCGCCCCATGCCTCTGGCGTGGTTTGGGCTTTGGGATTAGAGTGTCTCTCCACGCACCGACAACCACCACCCTTCACCTTCTGCCCCTCGGGTGGAGCTTATAGTTGATGTATTTCACAGTGGTGGAAAGTACATGTACTTCTTAAGTACAAGTTGTAGGTATTTGTGCTGTATACCGGAGTATTTCCAATTTCTGATTCTTCTACTTCTACATTTGTTGGACAACTTCAGTTACTATAGTTACATTTCATCCATTTGAAAAATAGCCAATCTACAATGCTCACAATGCGTTGCACACATTGGATTGTTTACTTCTCGCCTGACTAGACTTTTTGTATTACCTTAGCACTGCCTATAGCGAGATTTCAGCCTGCTTGTGTTTGTTCGATATCGTCTCTCTCTCTCTCTCTCTCTCCACTCTCTATCTCTCTCTCTCTCTCCACTCTCTATCTCTCTCTCTCTCCACCCTCTGTCTCTATCTCTCTCTCTCTCTCTCTCTCTCTCTCTCTCTGAGCAGTCAATTAAATTAAATTCAAAGGGTCTTTATTGGCATGAGAAAACATGTATATACGTTTACATTGCTGAAAGCAAACGTGGGACAAGACAATCAAAACAGAACATTATAGGCTAGTGTACAATTAAATATAGGAATAAAGAAATGTTGTAAACAGAGGTGTGTTACAATGCAAACTATGGGAAGACTACCATAAGAAACTATAATGGCATGTTATTGCATTCACTTGGTATAAAACTAACCCTAACCCTTGGGACACATGGCAATTGTATTTAAAGGCATTTCTATGTACTCGCTCTCGCTCTCGCTCTCTCTCTCTCTCTCTCTCTCTCTCTCGCTCTCTCTCTCCCTCGCTCTCGCTCCCCCCCCCCCCCCCCATCCATGGATGGCGTAGCACCCTCGGGTGTCAAAACGTCTCACGCTCTCAAATCACTGAAACATTCTGGTGCTGGTGAGGACAGTTCAGATCACTGAGACATTCTGGTGCTGGTGAGGACAGTTCAGATCACTGAAACATTCTGGTGCTGGTGAGGACAGTTCAGATCACTGAGACATTCTGGTGCTGGTGAGGACAGTTCAGATCACTGAAACATTCTGGTGCTGGTGAGGACAGACAGTTCAGATCACCGATACAATCTGGTGCTGGTGAGGACAGTTCAGATCACTGAAACATTCTGGTGCTGGTGAGGACGGACAGTTCAGATCACAGAGACATTCTGGTGCTGGTGAGGACAGTTCAGATCACTGAAACATTCTGGTGCTGGTGAGGACGGACAGTTCAGATCACTGAGACATTCTGGTGCTGGTGAGGACAGTTCAGATCACTGAGACATTCTGGTGCTGGTGAGGACAGTTCACATCACTGAAACATTCTGGTGCTGGTGAGGACGGACAGTTCAGATCACGATACATTCTGGTGCTGGTGAGGACAGTTCAGATCACTGAGACATTCTGGTGCTGGTGAGGACAGTTCAGATCACTGAAACATTCTGGTGCTGGTGAGGACAGTTCAGATCACTGAGACATTCTGGTGCTGGTGAGGACAGTTCAGATCACTGAAACATTCTGGTGCTGGTGAGGACAGTTCATCCAATTGAATTCCCATGGAGGTTCCTGCCAATATACCGCCAGCACCCCCCCCCCCCCTCCCACCACCAATACATCGCAGCTGAAGCGTTTATTTTTCCACGGCTGCTGCTGTTCAGAGAATAATTGAAAATCCATCATGGCTGATTGCCTCAGACCCTCTTGGTAATTAATTTTTTTGTAGTTTTTTTTTGCCTGTTGAGACTTCTCTCTCTGCTGCTCTCTGGAGTAGTGATTCTGTCTTCATGGACATCAGTGCATGGTGGAAAAAGTACTTTTTTATTTAATTAAGTAAAAATATCTATGCTGCAATTACAAGTAAAAGTCCCAAAGGTCCAAAGGTATTGGTATCGAAATGTACATAAAGCACCACAAGTAAAAAGTACTATATACTATATGTACTGGTATGTCCCTTTTCAAGTTTTCAAATGTATACAAATCTTTAGAAAATATCTAGAAGATGATGGGGGAACCCTTAATTGGCCTCACAGTCCATGTGCTTCTAGCTGGAAAACATGCCTCCTCTACCCCTCTGCTACCTCTCTCTCTCTCTCTCTCTCTCTCGCTCTCTCTCCCTCTCTCTCCCCCCCTCTCTCTCTCTCCCTCTCCCTCCTCCCCCCTCTCTCTCTCCATCTCTCTCTCCCTCCTCCCCCCTCTCTCTCTCTCTCCCTCTCTCCCTCCTCCCCCCTCTCTCTCTCCATCCCCCTCTACCCCCCCCCCCCCCCTCTCTCTATCCCCACATCTCCATGGCGACCCAGATGAAGGGCCGTCAGCCTAAATAAAAGGCGCTGCTGGTCTTTCTGGACAATAGCAGGTCGTTGGGTATTCTGGAGGTGTTGCAGGCGTTCTTCTGACCTATTTGGGTCTTTATATTTCTCCTCTGTGCATCCTGGCAGCACAGCCATAGGTTGAAGACATGCCAGAAAGGTCGTTCACACGTCGCCATGGAAACCCCATTGTTGATCGGGGGGGTTAGTGCGGTGCTTTTCAAACCAGTGTTGTTTCCGTCGACTAAAACCAAGACGAAAAATGTTCGACGACTACCTTTTTCCACTGATGACAAAAACTACTAAATAAAAACTAAGCCATGATGAGTAAAACTATAAGACTAAATATATTGTCAATTTCGTCAAGAAATAAAAACTAGACTAAAATGTTAGGAAGGGACTAGTGGACAAGAGATCCATTATAAGTCATTTTACACTTGGTTGCATGCTGAAAATAGCTGATCTACAAGCTCACAACGTGTCGCAGCGCGACGCGTTGTGAGCTTGTAGATCGGCTATTTTCAGCAAGTGTAAAATCATTGTGTAAAATCAATCAGTCATTACGACGGCATCAAGGCCCGCCAATATACATTTTAGTCGACTAAAATCTTATGATATTTAGTCGACTAAAACTAGACTAACACTAAAACATTCCAGGTGACTAAAATGTGACTAAAACTAAATGAAAACTATTTAAGAGACTATATGACTAAAACCAAAATCTAAATTTGCTGCCAAAAACAAGTTCCAGAGAACGACTGAGCTACAGAAAATCTGGTTGTTTTATGCCCACCCCTCAAAGACCACCCATCATTAAAGCTAATGCCACAGAAGCAGCGTGTTTATGCACGGTGGAGAGACACTGCCATGCAGTCAGTCACTGAGAGAGAGAGAGAGCATGGTGGAGAGACACTGCCATGCAGTCAGTCACAGAGAGAGAGAGAGAGCACGTCTCACATTGAAGGACCTTGGGGCTCCGTGTCTCTGAGATGAGTCGCTCTCTCTCTCTCTCACTTATCCCGTTTAGACCTGAGGACGCATCTGTGTCGTCACCCTTTAGAGCTTTTAGAACTACTTTAAAACATTATTTTTAAACTTTAAGCTGTTGGAAAAATAGCAGATCTACAAGCCGGTGCCGCGCTACGAGCTTGTGGATCTGCCATTTTTCAACAGTCGTGGAAAGATTTTGGAAAATGTGTGCAAAATCTTTGAATATAATATTCTTTCACAGAGAATGTTTTTAACTCAATTTTTGCTTTTGGAGGGGGGAAAAACAACATATTTTCAGATGGGTTCGTGGCCAAATACATACAAATACTCACCAACCAACTGACGGACGTAGTAACATAGGTTTTGCAGAAAACTGTATGTCACATTTTGTAGAATCTGGTCTGGAGTCTTAATGGGATATATATATAGATAGATAGATACCCAGCATGCCGAGCGAGCGGGCGGGCGGCGGCGTTCGTTCGTTGACAAGCCAGTCACGTCTAGGCGGAGCCGCCGCGGTCACTGGCGCTGTAATCACGCTGAGACTATAGGACGCGGGCATGGGGAGAGAGACATGCAGACAATGAGGGAGGGAGAGAGAGAGAGAGAGCAGGTGTGTGCAGTCAGTGTTGATTCTCACAGTACATTTTGATTTGAGTTGAGTCATAGACAGTCTTATGAATAAAACATAATTTAGTTTTAGTTACATTTTAGTCAACTGAAATGTTTTACTGTTACTCTAGTTTCAGTCGACTAATTATCGTACGATTTTAGTCGACTAAATCTACAGTTGATTTGTGTCGACTAAAATGTATTTTTGGCGGGCATTGATGGTGTCATAATGACTGATTTTATACTTGGTTATACATGCTGAAAATAGCAGATCTACAACTAGCTCACAACGCGTCGCAGCACGAACCGTTGTGAGCTTGTAGTCGACTAACATTGTGTGTCATAGTTTGAGAGAGAGAGAGAGAGAGAGAGAGAGATTTAAAAGCTCTTCATTAAAACCACAGCTTTCCAAATCAGCTCATTTTGTTACAGAAAAACTATTCAAATCGTTCCACTCAATCAACTACCCAATACAAAGATACAGAGTATGATTTTTTTTCTTTTTTCAAACACATGTAGCGACGCAGCAACAGGGGGTGATTAAACAGAGAGAGAGAGAGAGAGAGGGGTGCGGTGCGGTGCGGTGCGGTGCGGTGCGGCGCGGCTCAGTTGAAAACCGCACAGTGCTTCTAAGCGACCGACAGACAGACAGACAGACAGACAGACAGACAGACAGACAGACAGACAGACAGACAGACGGTTGCGGCTGATGAAAGTGACGCGGCTCTCTCTTCATGTCTTCATGATCTGTGTGATGTTTTGTTGCTCCATAATGAGTGACACCTGCATGCATGCTATAGGCTAGGCTAGTGGTTCCCAAAGTGGGGTCCGGGGACCCCCAGGGGTCCTTGAGGGAGTTCCGGGGGGTCCCCAGCTAAATGGCGGTTTGGACCCAAATGGACCCTTATTGGTCTGTAACTCAGAGTGTACAAATGGAACCATTTGAGTGTGTGGGGCTCATGGATGGTGTGAATGAGTACTTTTACTTTCGGTACTTTAAGTACATTTTGATGACAATTTTTTTGTACTTTTACTCAAGTAAAATTCCGAATAACTCCGAACAACTACTTGTAACAGAGTATTTATACGGTTGTCCGTATGTCAGAAAAGAGAGGGGAGTGGGTGTAATTGAAGGTGTGCCTACGCGCGCGCACGCACGCACGCACCACCTCCTCAGAAGTAGATGAGGAGGACAGACAGACGGATACATTTGCAAGTGGGTCAGAAACTCTGTGGCAAAGAGTCTACTCCTCTCTTCTGCTCTGTCATTTGTTTAAGTGCTCTTAACTACACAACCTTTCTGTCTCTCTCTCTCTCTCTCTCTCTCTCTCTCTCTCTCTCTCTCTCTCTCTCGGTCTCTCTCTGTGGGTCTCTCTCTGCGTGTCTCCCTCTCTCCTGGTATTTTGGTAATAACCCTTTTTCACTGTGGATGACATTTGACTTTGACCGATCCACCTCCGTCCATTACGTAAAAAGCCAGACGGTCTAGATCAAAGCCTGGCATGGGGCTGTGGAACCATGTTGCGTGAGATGGCTGGAGAGCTTCTAATTTGAAATGACGACTACCTACAGGACCCGTCAAGTCAAGTAAAAGGCTTCGTACACACATAAAGAACGAATGTTCTGTGCTCTGCCTGTGTTTGATGGCCGCCCCAATGCTTTTCCAATGGAAGTCACGTGGTTTGACCAAACACTTGTGTTTGATTGCCCCCCTCCCCCCAGTTGCCCCCCTCCCCCCAGTTGTCCTTAACTTTTAAGTAGTAGAATATTTATCTCCAGTATACGATCGATGCTGGCTTCTCTCTCTCTCTCTCTCTCTCTCTCTCTCTCTCTCTCTCTCTCACCTGTCTTCAGTCCTGGTAATGATACTGGCCTCTCTATCTCTCTATCTCTATCTCTATCTCTCTCTCTCTCTCTCTCTCTCTCTCTCTCTCTCTCTCTCTCTCTCTCTCTCTCTCTCTCTCTCTCTCTCTCTCTCTCTCTCTCTCTCTCTCTCTCTCTCTCTCACACACACACACACACCTGTCTTCAGTCCTGGTAATGATACTGGCCTCTCTCTCTGTCTCTCTCTCTCTCTCTCTCTCTCTCTCTCACACCTGTCTTCAGTCCTGGTAATGATACTGGCCTCTCTCTCTCTCTCTCTCTCTCTCTCTCTCTCTCACACCTGTCTTCAGTCCTGGTAAGCCCTTGGCTTTAGAGATGAATGCAGTTTGTTAGAGTTTTATTCATATATTTTGTTTTTCTTGCGTTATTGTGTTGTGTCCTCATCAGGGCCGGTCCTGAGCAATCTGGCGCCCCAAGCAGGATTTTTCGCGGCGCCCCCCCCCCCCCCCCCCCTCAAAAAATAAAAAAAGTTTTTTTTTTTTTTTTACTCTGTCCCAAAAATTGAGGAGACACTGTGGAGGCACTGGGGGGACAGTGGGGACACTGTGGAGGCACTGGGGGTCCATTGGGGAGGCACTGTGGGGACATTGGGGAGGCTCTGTGGAGGCACTGGCGGGACACTGGCACTGGGGAGTCACTGGGGAGGTACTGGGGAGGTACTGGGGAGGCACTGGGGGGGCACTGGGGGGACACTGGGCAGACAGAGTTGGGACAGAGTAAAAAAGTAAAAAAAAAAAAAAAGTAAAAAAAAAAAAAAGTAAAAAAGAAAAAAATGTTATTTTTTTTTTTTTCGTTTTTTTTTGGCGCCCCTCCCAAATGGCGCTCGAAGCCGTTGCTTCGTCGGCCTGTAGGAAGAACCGGGCCTGGTCCTCATCCTCGGTCAGGCCTGTCACAGCCTCTCTCTCTCTCTCTCTCTCTCTCTCTCATCCTCGGTCAGGCCTGTCACAGCCGCTGCAGGGGTAAACAAACAACCGCTCCTCCTGAGCCATATGAGCCCCAGGCTTTGAACCCCCCCCCCCCCCCCCCCCCCCTCCACCCCCTGCCACATTATAGTGTTTTTATTACACTTCTCTAGAACCAGTGCTTCTCAAACTTTTTGTAACGGTAGTAGTTAGACCGTCTTCTACAATCTACATCTGCAAACTCATACGCCTCGCAATTGTGACCAAATTTGACTGAGGGACTACCATTGGATTTTTTTGAATTTTCGTTTTTTTTCACGTCATATGAAAGCAGGGAATCATAGCTTCGAATTGACATATTGGTTGTTCAGTTTGACCCACCAGTTTTGGAGATATGGCTTATAAAACAACCACGTTAGGAGTCATATTTTGCCATTTTTACAAATTGCAGCGTTTTGCAGCGTTTAACTCCCATTTCACATACATTTTACATGGTTATAATGTGGTTATATTCATGTAGAAAACAGAAGAAGAAATTATTATTATAACTAAAGCTACCTCTGCATCCACAGGATGCAGAGGTCGTTGTTTTATTGCGTCCCTTAACTATAAACTGCGTTTTGGGATGCAAAATGCACCCTATTTTTTATCTCTGCACTAGTCGTGACGTTTGAAGGCCAGAGCCCACAGACAGGGCATTATTTTATACTGCTGAAATCAGGTTGCCTGGTATTGCTGGTTGCCAAAAAAAAGCAAAAGCAAAAGTCTATAAATAAATAGAAGCTCAAAACAAGCTCAGGGAGAATGGCTCCAGTACACTGAGTACAGTACATAATATAAACTAGCCGGTTAAAGCTTGATGTTTGATTTTAATGGCTTGGCTTTTAAGAATAAACTGAATGCGTTTTTCCTTTTTTCTCTCTCCCGGAGACCGTATACGTAGCTGGCAGGACCTGCAGCCGCACCACAGTTCAAAAAAACATTTCCAGAAAGACGGATAACTTTTCAGTCTATAATGAGACGTTTTATGTTGTTTTCTGTGCATAAATACTGACATCAGTTGTGCTATACAGTACATACTGTATGTGGGTACAGATACTTTTGAAGAGAGAAAAGAGAGGTTACTCTGCATTGATATATTTTTTGTTCTAGGTGCATATTGCTCTTCATGTGTGTGAGTGAGTGAGTGTGTGCGAGAAAGCAGAGCGTTGCCCAATGTTTGAACTCGCTGGCAGTTCTTCTTTTTTTCTGGTAGAGACTAGGATACAAATGAAAGCCAGATATAGCCGAGCTTCATATTGTTCATGATCGGAAGTACATAAGCTGAACGAGAACAGATATTTTAAGAATACTACGACGTACCTGTATATTATGTACAGCAGGTGCACTCGAGTGGCATAGGGTTTTCTTTTTAGATTGATGGAATATTTTTAACAGTAATTTGCAATAAAAAATACAGACGTACAGTTACACAAGAAGAAGATTGATCAGTGGTTTCCAACCCCAGCTAAATGATGGAGAGTTGGGCTCTTATCCATTTGGTTTCATTTTACACTCTCGAGTTAAATGATTGTTAAACATCTGCATTATACTTAAGTTCATTTACAAGAAGTCTACACAATTGGAGAATGTAGAAGAATTGCTATTTTGATCGCTTTGCCTGTTGTCTCTCCTAATGGTATATACCAACATCAATACAGCATGCGGAATTGTGTACATATTCTTTAGTTTTGGGTCTGAGAGGCTAAGGGCTCCATTTTCGTCACCGCTAAACCCCTTATCCCTAAACTTCTTTGCCTTTTTTTACTATTTTGAAAAACATTTTTGAATAGTTCAACTGGCCAATCTACATTGACACGTTGTCAGCTTGTAGACTGGCCATTTTAACTATTCGAAAATGTTTTGAAAAATAGTAAAAAAAGGCAAAGAAGTTTAGGGATAAGGGGTTTAGCGGTGACGAAAATGGAGCCCTAAATGTCATCAAAAGGTGGTCCACACGTGGCTCAAATGCTGAATAAATAATGGGCCTTGATATGAAAAGGGTTGAAAACCAACGCTTTACAGTTCATTCCGGTCTGGTAAAAAGGCAGCCACCTATACGTATACGTCACACATGCTGTATATATATATGGGAAAGAACGGGAGATGGCGTGTCTTTGTTTGGTCTTGTGGAGGCTCACCAAGGGAGTGTGTGAATAGAAGGGTACAACCTGGACGCAGGCCAGCCACAGCTCCGTCCAATAGAAGGGTACAACCTGGACGCAGGCCAGCCACAGCTCCGTCCAATAGAAGGGTACAACCTGGACGCAGGCCAGCCACAGCTCCGTCCAATAGAAGGGTACAACCTGGACGCAGGCCAGCCACAGCTCCGTCCAATAGAAGGGTACAACCTGGACGCAGGCCAGCCACAGCTCCGTCCAATAGAAGGGTACAACCTGGACGCAGGCCAGCCACAGCTCCGTCCAATAGAAGGGTACAACCTGGACGCAGGCCAGCCACAGCTCCGTCCAATAGAAGGGTACAACCTGGACGCAGGCCAGCCACAGCTCCGTCCAATAGAAGGGTACAACCTGGACGCAGGCCAGCCACAGCTCCGTCCAATAGAAGGGTACAACCTGGACGCAGGCCAGCCACAGCTCCGTCCAATAGAAGGGTACAACCTGGACGCAGGCCAGCCACAGCTGCGTCCAATAGAAGGGTACAACCTGGACGCAGGCCAGCCACAGCTCCGTCCAATAGAAGGGTACAACCTGGACGCAGGCCAGCCACAGCTCCGTCCAATAGAAGGGTGCAACCTGGACGCAGGCCAGCCACAGCTCCGTCCAATAGAAGGGTACAACCTGGACGCAGGCCAGCCACAGCTCCGTCCAATAGAAGGGTACAACCTGGACGCAGGCCAGCCACAGCTCCGTCCAATAGAAGGGTACAACCTGGACGCAGGCCAGCCACAGCTCCGTCCAATAGAAGGGTACAACCTGGACGCAGGCCAGCCACAGCTCCGTCCAATAGAAGGGTACAACCTGGACGCAGGCCAGCCACAGCTCCGTCCAGTAGAAGGGTACAACCTGGACGCAGGCCAGCCACAGCTCCGTCCAGTAGAAGGGTACAACCTGGACGCAGGCCAGCCACAGCTCCGTCCAATAGAAGGGTACAACCTGGACGCAGGCCAGCCACAGCTCCGTCCAATAGAAGGGTACAACCTGGACGCAGGCCAGCCACAGCTCCGTCCAGTAGAAGGGTACAACCTGGACGCAGGCCAGCCACAGCTCCGTCCAATAGAAGGGTACAACCTGGACGCAGGCCAGCCACAGCTCCGTCCAATAGAAGGGTACAACCTGGACGCAGGCCAGCCACAGCTCCGTCCAATTGGAATGTAACGCTACTGCAGGTAATTTCCCAGGAGACAGACATAATAACTCCTCACACAGGGAAACAGCATGTCGATAAAACTTTCGTGAAAAAAAACAGTTACCATGGAAAGCAAGTCTGTTTGCCCAGTTTAAAGCCACCTTGCAGCAGCACCAACCACTCCCCTCCTTACGGTGAAGAGAGCGGCCCCCTCCTCTCCTTACGGTGAAGAGAGGGGCCCCCAGGGGCCCCCCTTTGACCCATTTCTCATAACTCCAGCGCGGCGGTGGTTGACGGGACGGGGAGGCTCACGTGCTTTCAAACACAGACTGAATGGTCAGGAAGAAGCCAGTAAACTTGGATGAGGTGCTGGAGCCAAAAAGAAAAACAAATGAACAATTCAAAAGCAGCCTCAGCACACTCAAAGCTGTGCAAAAATCGGAGTTTGTATTTGTTTTTTTTATAGCACGCTGTAGGCCTTCTTCAGGCAAACAGAGTGAACAAAGCCAAGGCCACTTTTCCACCGGGGTTGAACCTGTTCGGTTCGTTTCCCCCGCCTAATATTGAACTTTATTTGTGCGTGCGTGCGTGCGTGCGTGCGTGCGTGCGTGCGTACGTGCGTGCGTGCGTGCGTGCGTGCGTGCGTGCGTGCGTGCGTGCGTGGGGTTTTGGCCGGGCGGGCAGGCAGGCGGGCGCATGCGAGGAAAGTAAGAGTGCAGAAGGACCTTGCTTGTGGATATTTCTGTGCGCGCGACACACACACACACACACACACACACACACACACACACACACACACACACACACACACACACACACACACACAGCACAAAGTCAATAGCATAGTGCTGCAAAGCATCCCTCATCAAGCGTTCCCTTTCCAGAGGCCTCAGCAGAACACTGTACTAGTGCTGCACCATTCTTGCTCAAATTCAGAAATGAGATCGCATATAGTAGGTGTCTGAATCTATAGATCGCCATCTTTATTTTCAGATTAATTGTGCAGCACTCTGTACTATAGGTCCTGTTTTCAGTTCTCACTACAGCACTCTGTACTATAGGTCCTGTTTCAGTTCTCACTACAGCACTCTGTACTATAGGTCCTGTTTCAGTTCTCACTACAGCACTCTGTACTATAGGTCCTGTTTCAGTTCTCACTACAGCACTCTGTACTATAGGTCCTGTTTCAGTTCTCACTACAGCACTCTGTACTATAGGTCCTGTTTCAGTTCTCACTACAGCACTCTGTACTATAGGTCCTGTTTCAGTTCTCACTACAGCACTCTGTACTATAGGTCCTGTTTCAGTTCTCACTACAGCACTCTGTACTATAGGTCCTGTTTCAGTTCTCACTACAGCACTCTGTACTATAGGTCCTGTTTCAGTTCTCACTACAGCACTCTGTACTATAGGTCCTGTTTCAGTTCTCACTACAGCACTCTGTACTATAGGTCCTGTTTCAGTTCTCACTACAGCACTCTGTACTATAGGTCCTGTTTCAGTTCTCACTACAGCACTCTGTACTATAGGTCCTGTTTCAGTTCTCACTACAGCACTCTGTACTATAGGTCCTGTTTCAGTTCTCACTACAGCACTCTGTACTATAGGTCCTGTTTCAGTTCTCACTACAGCACTCTGTACTATAGGTCCTGTTCTCAGTTCTCACTACAGCCCTCTGTACTATAGGTCCTGTTTCAGTTCTCACTACAGCACTCTGTACTATAGGTCCTGTTTCAGTTCTCACTACAGCACTCTGTACTATAGGTCCTGTTTCAGTTCTCACTACAGCACTCTGTACTATATGGTCCTGTTCTCAGTACTACAGCACCAACACATTACCACCAGCTGAAACACTCTGCATAACCTGTCTTGGCACACAGGCCAGTCCTTTTCACACATTATCCTCCTTGACAGTAAAAGTGCCGGTTATTAATGCCTGGCTGCTACAGTATGTGTGACTGTTTAATTTGTATGGCGTGGTGCTTAGTGTTCGCACGAGAGGTGACTGCAAGTACAGGCCTTAACCCATTTTGGGCAGGAACCCCTTTTGGTTTTAGCATTATGTTATGCTTTAGCTATTGAAAAATCACACCGTGTGAACTGAGTGGTGCAACAGTGACGTCACATACTAACCATAGCAACCATGCTCGTTTTTTTGGTTGCTAACCATAACGGGTACACGGGTACGAAGCCAGTTGTTGGAGTGGTTTGCACCACTCAAAACATAGCAGATCTACAAGCTCATAGCGCGCCAACTTGTAGGTCTGCTATTTTTGAAAAATCGAAGAGCGACTGACATAGAATCATAGCTTTTTCAGAAAACTGTCAGGATATAGAAGACATTTATAGAATCTGATCTCAGGTCAAAATCGGTTAATGTAACAAACTGTTGAAAGTCTCTTTTCCAGTTGATTGCAATAGAAGGGGTGAATTGAGGAGATAGGAGGGTCAGGAGAGGAGAGAGGAGAATTGAGGGCATGGGAGAGGCATGAGAGGAGGCTCCTTCGCCTGGAAAGGAGTCAGCTGAGGTGGTTCGGGCATCTGGTTAGGATGCCTCTCGGGCGCCTCCCTAGGGAGGTCCTCGACGCACGTCCCACTGGGAGGAGACCCCGGGGCATCTGGTTAGGATGCCTCTTGGGCGCCTCCCTAGGGGAGGTCCTCGACGCATGTCCCACTGGGAGGAGACCCCGGGGCAGACCAAGGCGCAGTTGGAGGAAATACATCGACTCACTGGCCTTGGAACGTCTCGGAATCCCCCCCAGGAGGAAGTCACTAATGTTGCTCTGGAGAGGGAAGTCTGGAGCACTCTGGTGGAGCTGTTGCCCCCGCGACCCGACTACGGATAAGCGGTTGAAGATGGATGGATGGATGAGAGGAGAATTGAGGGCATATGTAGGAGAGGCATGAGAGGAGAGGAGGAGAGAGAAGAGGGGAGACAGGAGAGGAGAGGAGGAGAGAGAAGAGGGGAGACAGGAGAGGAGAGGAGGAGAGAGAAGAGGGGAGACAGGAGAGGAGCAGGCAGGGCCCACATGCCTCACGCCTCGCGTGTGGCAATACAGTAGATCACTCCCAATCTCACCCGTCTCCCACCAAGGTGACTGCGTCGATCAGGCGTAACCCAGAGGCTAATAGACAGCCGTGTAGGAGGACACAGACACACTGCGCCGGGTGCATCTCTCTGTTAGAGTGGACGCCCTCCCTGTGTGGAACCCCAGAGTCAGTGAGTCCTTCAATGAAACCCCTGCATGCCAACCATGGAGCTTCTGGTGGCCACCGATGGGGATATAGGGCTATCTTCTGGACCTATTTTTTCCGCCGAAAGACATTTTATGTGTTCGTTTTTTTTACCTGGATATCTTCTGGCCTCGTGCGGACAATAACGTTGTGAAGTTTCAATTACTTCCGGGATTGACCAGCAGTTTCTGAATAAAA
>NC_136796.1:5546250-5671558 GCF_951216825.1 Electrona antarctica
AAGGGGAAGGAGGAGGGAAGGAGACGGGGAAGGAGGAGGGAAGGAGAAGGGGAAGGAGGAGGGAAGGAGATGGGGAGGAGGAGGGAAGGAGAAGGGGAAGGCCAGGTGGGACGACGGAGGAGGGAAGGAGACGGGGAAGGCCAGGTGGGACGACGGAGGAGGGAAGGAGACGGGGAAGGAGGGAAGGAGACGGGGAAGGAGGGAAGGAGACGGGGAAGGAGACGGGGAAGGAGGAGGAGGAGGGAAGGAGACAGGGAAGGAGGAGGGAAGGAGGAGGAGGAGGGAAGGAGAAGGGGAAGGAGGAGGGAAGGAGACGGGGAAGGAGGGAAGGAGACGGGGAAGGAGGGAAGGAGACGGGGAAGGAGACGGGGAAGGAGGAGGAGGAGGGAAGGAGACAGGGAAGGAGGAGGGAAGGAGGAGGAGGAGGGAAGGAGAAGGGGAAGGAGGAGGGAAGGAGACGGGGAAGGAGGAGGGAAGGAGAAGGGGAAGGAGGAGGGAAGGAGATGGGGAAGGAGGAGGGAAGGAGAAGGGGAAGGCCAGGTGGGACGACGGAGGAGGGAAGGAGACGGGGAAGGCCAGGTGGGGCGACGGAGGAGGGAAGGAGAAGGGGAAGGCCAGGTGGGACCTCAAGGAGGGAAGGAGAAGGGGAAGGCCAGGTGGGACCTCACCGCGACGGAGGAGGGAAGGAGACGGGGAAGGCCAGTAGTTGTTGGTACACTGGAGGTATAGACTGCTTTGGAAATATGTAGACGTGAGGCAGAGGCGTATCTACAATAAGGCGAGGACAGGCGTCCGCCTGTCCAAATCCATGTTCGAGTCCCTTCATTTCGACCTTTACTGCATGTCTCTCCCCCCTTCTCTCTCTCTCTCCCTCTTTCCTGTCCGTCTTCACTGTAAAGGCACAAAAAGCCAAAAACAAATCTTACAACAAAAAAACAAAAAAGTAAGTTCATAAGTAAGTAAGTAAGTCAGAATGGCTTATTGTCGGTATCAGCCTGCAGGGTGCGGGAGTCTATCCCTGTTTCAATGCGCTAGACCTCTGGGAGATGGAATGCTGAGGCAGAGCGCAACACCTACCATCAGCTCCCACTGCTATACGGCACGACATCAAGCCGTGGTGCTGCTACTCATGCACTGGGTTGGCGGTCCCCGGGATCGAACCCATGACCTTGCGGTCGAAAGGCGAGTGCTCTGCTGACTGAGCTACCCGGACACATTAGGTCCATATAAGTGGACCACAGTATAAGTCGGTATAGGCAAGTCAATGCATCCAGACAGACGGATCAATTATTGATCAGTGGATTGATCAATATTGGCGAATAAATAAATAGGCTCTCATAGGAAATGAAGGAGCATATTAAGTACAGTAACGTATAGAGAGTGAGAGTGAGCATACGTATATAGGCCACAGATGGCTCATACATTGATCATCTGCATTGTGTGCATCCATTCCCCGTATCGGAGGAGCTGAGAGAATGTAATTTGCCGTGACAAACCCGCCATAGTTCATTTTGTTCAGAGTGTGCGAGTGGCACGGTAAATGGCTTCTGCAGCAGCGTGTGGACGAGTGTGTGCGTACATATGTGCATGTATGCGTGTACACTTAAAGATATGTGTGTACACATTCATCCATATGTCCATGCTCATGCATGTATGCACGTCTATACCATGATAGGAATGTGTAGCTATATACACTGCAATGTCCCAGTCAAGCGTGTACAAGTATACTCACATTTTTACTTAACCCTATAGAAGTCTTAACTTGACTTTTGTCAAACCATCACAAGATCTGGGTATATTTTACCCACTGTAATATAATCCATAGGAAATATGTCTCATTAAACTATATTTAACTACAGCAATACACGGAAACTTGAGGTACTCTTCTTTAATACATTTTGGGCGGGAACCCCTTTTGGTGTTTTAAGCATTATGTTATACTTTAGCTATTGAAAAATAGCAGATCTACAATCTCATTGCCGCGCTACGAGCTTGTAGGTCTGCTATTTTTTGAAGAATCGTGAAAATATGGCGCAAATCTTTGAATATATATTGTTTCAGAGCGAACGTTTTTAACTCATATCTTTGCCTCTGGGGGGGGGTTCCTGGAACAACATATTTTCAGTGGGGGTCGGAGGCCATGAAATACATGAAATATTGAGCACCACTGACATAGAAACATAATGTATTTCAGAAAACTGTCAAGATTTAGAAGACATTTTTGAGTGGTGCAAACCACTCCAACAACCAGCTTTGTCTGTATGTTTGTGTACCTGTGTACCTACGTGTCCGTGCAAAGGTGAGCATGGTTACTATGGTTAGTGTGTGACGTCACTGACATAGCTGATCAGACTATATAAGACCTTGCACCACTCAGTTCACACAGGTGTGATTTTTTTAAACTTCGACGTCAGGCCTAAATGGTTTAAGTATACAATACTTAGTTACTTCCCACCCTTGTAAGTGTGTATCTTTTATACTGCAGTGCTGCAGTCAAGCGTGTGTTATTGGCAACTTGGCAGAGAGAGAGAAAAATAAAAAAAATCATTCCCGCGCAATTATGGAAGAGTGAAAAGCGAGGCAATTATGGGAGAAGGAAATAGCAAGTCGTCGGGCCAGAAGTTGTTTGGTTTCACACGGCGAGGCTAAACGGAGGCAGGGACAGTTCCATGGCTGCTCGCTTCTCCTTCGCAGCAATTTGGCTCTCGTCGGTGGCGAGGGGAAACCTGCTATGTCCAACACGTACTTTTCAGGAAAATAGGGGGGAACCTGCGTTCCAATGGGCTCCAAAGTAGATATTTATTTCACTCACACCACGTTCTTGTTAATGCTTTGCATTGGTTCAATATGTAAAGGAAATCCACAAGACACACTTAAACCCTTTCGGGAACCCCTTTTGGTGTTTTAAGCATTATGTTATGCATTAGCTGTTGAAAAAAGCAGATCTACAAGCTCACAGCGCGGCACCGAGTGCCGCGCTACGAGCTTGTAGGTCTGCTATTTTTGAAAAATCGTGAAAATGTGCCTGAAATCATTGAATATATATTCTTTCAGAGCGAGTTTTTAACTCAAATCTTTGCTACTGGGAGGGGCCCTGGAACGACATATTTTCAGCTTTGGGTCGGCGGCCAATGTCATATAGATTTGGGGTCCTTGACATGAATATGTTTGAGAACGACTGACATAGAAACATGTTTTCTTTCTCAGAAAACTGTCAGGATTTAGAAGACATTTTTTAAATGTTGACGTCAGGTCTAAATAGGTTAATCCACTTAATCCAGAGCGCAAGGAAAACACAAGGTAATCACACTGTAGGTAAACCAAGAACCTATACAGTACCATCAGTCTAAACAGCATAATCTAAAAAAAAGAAATAATATATAATGTTATTGAAACTGTACACACTATAGGATGCCAGGTCTACAAATAACCCTGGCATCACAACATGCTATCTAAATGACATTTGAACCTTTGCATGAAGCTGCAAGGTCGTCAAGGCTGAGTCTAAGTGCGACGGGCCAAGGTAGAGTCTGAAGAGGTGAGTCTTCAAGGTCGTCAAGGCTGAGTCTAAGTGCCACGGGCCAAGGTAGAGTCTGAAGAGGTGAGTCTGAAGAGGTCGTCAAGGCTGAGTCTAAGTGCGACGGGCCAAGGTAGAGTCTGAAGAGGTGAGTCTTCAGAATACGGCGGGATTCTGCCTCATGCACTCTCTTGTACGATGCATTTATTTTAAAGAAAAGTAGTACGTATACTGTATGGAGATACGTGGTCTTTGTCTGGCGGCAGAGCTGTGCAGATGGGAGCGTAATGGAGAGCATATTGCATGCATTGTTCTGTGACAGTCGGAGGAGATCAGATGTGTAACAGCAGGCCTGGAAACCACTGTGGTGACGGCAGCGTCGCACACGCTGCTGGAAACCACTGTGGTGACGGCTGCGTTGCACACACTGCTGGAAAGTAACTTAAGTAGACGCTGCTGTAGTTATAAGTACAATTCTGAGGTTTGTGTCCAGGTAGCTCAGTCCGTAGAGCTCTCTTTTGCCCATTTGGCCCACAACGTCATCAAACAGCTCACCTATTATGGTAACATCATTCTCCAGGGTGGCTGTGGCTCAGGAGGTAGAGCAGGTCGTCCAATGATCCCTGGGTCGGTGGTTCGAATCCCGGCTCCTCCTCCTGTCCACATGTCGAAGTGTCCTTGGGCAAGACACTGAACCCTACATTGCCTCCAATGAGTTGGTCGGTGTGAGCTCGCCACCCATTGGTGTGTGAATGTGGGAAGTGAGGACGCTGGCGTCGACTGTTCGCCACCTCACCTCCCAATGTATGAATGAATGAACAATTGTAATGCGCTTTGAGCACTTGGAAAAGCGCTATAAAAATGCAAATCATTATTATTATTATTATTACATGCCACAGGTTTCTATGTCACACTTTTGTTTCCTTTTTTTGTGGCCGGCAAGACAGGCTTCTAGTTTGTAGAATGAGACTCATTCCTGGTGTTTGTAACTGTATACTTGCATACACACTTGCAGTGAACTGAGGTTCTCTACTTTTAACCATCCTATAAGTAACAGAAGCAGGGTGCTCTACGGGGACAACGCCTCGGGGATCAGGAGTTCCAGGCGTTAGGTGTCTTTCTCAGGGACACTTTGACACATCGCTGAGGTCTGGAATCGAATCTTTCGAGACCTCTTAACTTCCCAGCAGGCCCTGGGGCATCCAGGCGGGCGGGCTCTCTCTCTCTCTCTAACCGTTCAGCTATGGCTGCTATACAGCCTCGAGGCTGAAGTGATTACAAAACACAATCAATGACTAATAATAGCCATTCAAAAAGATCTATAGTCATGTGACATGCCCCCAAAATAGTGACGCCAGGCTAAAGACTGGAAAAAGGAGTAATTCACCCCCCCATAAAATGTCTTATTTTCTATCCAAGTACACATTGGATTGTGGGGTAAGTCCCTGTGACATACACGGTCATGTCCAGGGGGTGTACTTGTACATCAAGCTGCCTCACGCTAAACAGGAGATAGGCTCCTGCCCTACTGTATATGGGCCTCAAGGCTCTGCAAGGCTCACTTAATCAAGGATTTTAACCCGCATAATCATTTTCTTTTGACAGTCTAGACCAGCGGTGCCCAAAAGGTAGATTGCGATCTACCAGTAGATCACAAAGGCTGTGCAGTGCAGGTAGATCACATGACATGCCCCTAAAGCATATTTAATTTAAATATTAACCAAAAAACCCTACCTATTCCATATCTCCCCCCCTCCACCCTGGTGCCACTTTGAGGACAGTGTTTCAGGACTTGACTGATTGACCTGCATCGCCGTTTTGGGAGTTCTCTCTCCGCGGGCGTGACCTCGTACTACGACCCACTAATCATGTTCTATTGACATCCCATAATAAGGGCCTGGCTGGCTGGCTGGCTGCTCTCTGTCCCTCCAGCGAACGCTTCAACATCAACACGTTGGCATGAAGCCTGGAAACCAGAAACGTTTAAGCCTGATGTGTATATATGCTTTATCGCATGAGTGATGGCGTCTGTAACTCTGACAGTGTATACACAATTACACATGGAACCAAATGGACCCTATAAACGGGTCCATTTGGTTCCATTTGTGAAAGAGTGTCCTTGAAATTGAGAACCACTGTCTATATACAGTAGCAACAATTACTATCAGAATATATAGGGCTTTTTCCACAAGTATTTATTAACAAAACAAAATCACTTACTCAACTGTTGACCCATTCATGACGGGAACCCCTTTTGGTGTTTTAAAGCATTATGTCCTACTTTAGCTGTTGAAAAATAGCAGATAAGCTCATAGTGCGGCACCGAGTGCCACGCTACGAGCTTGTAGATCTGCTATTTTTTTTTAAATCGTGACAATGTGGCACAAATCTTTGAATATTATATTCTTTCAAAGCGAACGTTTTTAACTCAAATCTTTGCTTGTGTGTGTGTGTGTGTGTGTGTGTGTGTGGGGGGGGTCCTCTGGAACTTCATATTTTCAGATGGGGGTCTGCGGCCAAATCCAGATAATTTTGGGGGTCCTTGACATGAAACATATAGAAATGTTAATGTGAGGAGGTTGGATGGTATGTGTAGATTGTGCAGTGTTTATTTGCGGCATCGATCCCGCTGTCGATTTCATCCATATTCTTTTCTCGGTTGTTGATTAATGAGTCGGGGGTGGGGGGAGTGTGTGTGTGCGTGTGCGTGTGCGTGTGTGTGTGTGTGTGTGTGTGTGTGTGTGTGTGTGCGTGCGCAAGCCTGGCCCATGCTGTGCATGTTGCTTCGTAACATTATTATATAACAGGCGGCTACCTTGTTAAATTGTTTATCTTGGAAATTATATAGGCCTATAATTTGTTTATTTTAACGGCCGGCCTGGACTAGACTAGACTGGACCGGCCGTTGGGGGAATTCCCAGTGGTCAGCACATGCTGTACCTGATTGATCATCAGTGTCATTTGTATTGTGAGTGACTCACTCCCAACCTTCCGCCGTAGTCTGAAAACCCACATCTTCAGAGTTCAGACTCCATTTTAGCCCGTAGCACTTGCCGTAGCACTTGCCGTAGCACTTGTCGTAGCACTTGTCGTAGCACTTGCCGTAGCACTTGTCGTCGCACTTGCCGTAGCAATTGCCGTAGCACTTGCCGTAGCACTTGCCGTAGCACTTGTCGTAGCACCTTGCCCTAGCCTCGCTGACCTTACAGGCGTATACAAAGGATCAACTTATGTAACTTATATAGCATTTTATGTAGACATAGCAATATATACTGTATACAGTTTCATTATATAGATATTCCACTGTTAGACGGATGTTAGGCTCGTAGCTTACGTATGATCCTTGATGACTGTAAATCGCTCTGGATTCCGACCGTCTGCTAAATGTGTAAATTGAGTGCTAAATGTGCGATGGCCTTAGTGTTCATATCAGAAAGTGTGGGTGTGTGTGAACATGATGATCTTACAGGTAATGCGGGTGCAGGGTGATACTGAAAAGTTATAGATTCTGTGAGACATAAGTCTCAAACAGTGATCATTGGTGAGTTGGTGTTTCTACCTCCATCACCATTCATCATCTCTCCACATGCCATGGCCACTTCATTACGCAAAGGCCAACCACGCAATTAAGCCAGCTGTGTGTGTGTGTGTGTGTGTGTGTGTGTGTGTGTGTGTGTGTGTGTGTGTGTGTGTGCGTGTGCGACTGTGCGTGCAGGGCCCATTGCCAACTTTTACCACTCTCAATCATTGATCGATGCTATTGGAATCCATCAATGCGATTAGACTCACTCTTGCATCTTTCCTCTTCCTCTTCCTTCCCTCTCTCTCAACTGCTTGCGCTAGCAAAGGTTGTTGGGAGCTCGTTGTCGTGTTTAACCCGTTTCGACCCGAGGACATTTCTACATATGTCTTCTAAGACGGTTTTCTGAAAAACCCATGTTTCTAATGTCAGTCGTTCTCAAACATTTTCATGTCAAGGACCCCCAAAAAATATATGTAATTGGCCGCCGACCCCCATCTGAAAATATGTTGTTCCAGGGACCCCCCCAGAAGCAAATATTTGAGTTAAAAAGGTTCGCTCTGAAAGAATATATTCAAAGATTTGTGCCACATTTTCACGATTTTTCAAAAATAGCAGACCTACAAGCTCTGAGCTATGAGCTTGTAGATTTGCTATTTTTCAATAGCTAACATAATGCTTAACACCAAAAGGGGTTCCCGCCCAGAATGGTTTAATTTATGCCCACACATCGATCCGCTTCCCCCCCCCGAGCAGCTCCCACAACAAGCAGCCTGCAGAGGAAGTAAACAATTATGTTTTTTCGACATTATGTTTAAAAGCAGGTTTCTACAAGACAAAACATCTATTCCCCGTTGGCTCTGGTGGTAAACAATGAGAATGTAGGAAATTACCAATTATATGTGACTCTTTGATACAGAGACAGTCATGGTGGCAAGAGTTCAGGACAGGAGAAAAACTGTTTTTTTTTTCTCTTTTAATCCAAAATGAGTTAATAGCATAGGCAGTCTCTTCACATACTAGAGCATGTCTGAAATAAGTGTCAGAGCTGAAATCAACATGTAAATATGAAATAAATGCTTAAACATGTAGCTAGGTGTAATGTTAGAGACCACAGAAGTGAACCTTTTCAAGCCTGTTTTCTCAACTCACTGTTTTCTGCAAGACATTACTCTTTAAGTCATATCTCAAGAACTGGTGGGTCAAACTGAACAACCAATGTCAATTTGAAGCTATGATTCCCTGCTTTCACATGACATGACAAAACGACAATGAATAACACTCCAATGACATGAGGCTCCCGTTCACCATGGGTCACATTTCATGTTCATTGAACATTCTAAAGTCAATGTCAGCATTGCAGCAGTATATCTTGGCAGTGATGGAAGTACTCAAGTTCATTACTTTAAAAGTAATAGTATCAATCAATACCCCATTGTAGAAATACTCTGTTACAAGTTTGGTTTTCAATATTTACTTACAAAAAAAAAGCGTACAAAAGTATTGACAACAACATTGATATGTTCTCAAAGTACTAAGAGTTACTTGTTAAAAATTGTTAAAATTGGAAATACAACAGCAAAAATCACACATGTGTGAAGTGAGGGGCGCTCTTATCATTGTACATCATCATGACGTAAATTAGACACTATGCCTATTTGCTCAGACACTATGTGACGTAAAATTCTCCATTCTTTGTCAATGTGAATTTACCCATTTTGGGTGGGAACCCCTTTTGATGTTTCAAGCATTATGTTATGCTTTAGCTATTTAAAAATAGCAGATCTACAAGCTCATAGCGCTGCCCCGAGTGCCGCGCTACGAGCTTGCTATTTTTCAAAAGTCTTGAAAATGTGGTGCAAATCTTTGAATATATATTCTTTAACGTTTTTAACTCAAACATTTGCTTCTGGGGGGGGGGGGGGGGGTGGGGTCCCTGGAACAACATATTTTCAGATGGGGGTCGGTGGCAAATTAAATATAATTTTTGGGGTCCTTGACATGAAATAGTTTGAGCACCACTGACACAGAAACATAGGTTTTTCAGAAAACTTAGAAGGCATTTGTAGAATCGTCCTCGGGTCTAAATGGGTTAAGACTACGTTTGTGGACGGTAACTAGAAGCTGGATGTAAAAAACAATATCATACATCATCTCATTCCGGCCAATGAATTTGCGTCCTCACCTTCGTCTTCAATGTTTGTGTTTACACAAATTATTTGAAAATTGTCCATTCATTGTCGGTGGCATTTAATGTTTGTGTTAGGACAAAAGTTGGGTTACCGTTACACACACCAAAAGTTGGACATAGGAGGGTCTATCGCTCCTCAAGAAATGCATCAAAAGTACAGAACTTAACCCATTTTGACCTGAGATCAGATTCTATAAATGTCTTCTACATCCTGACAGTTTTCTGAAAAAGCTATGTTTCAATGTCAGTCGTTCTTCGATTTTTCAAAAATAGCAGACCTACAAGCTCGTAGCGCGCCACTCGGTGGCGCGCTATGAGCTTGTAGATCTGCTATTTTTCAATAGCTATAGCATAACATAATGCTAACACCAACAGGGGTTCCCGCCCAAAATGGGTTAAGTTGAGTAAATGTACTTTGATGCTTTCCACCACAGGTAGAGAGAGGGGGGGGGGGGAGTCAATAGAAAGGCATTTTCATGTCCATTAAACATTCACTAAGCCAATATCCAGCCACTATTCCAGCAGCTTCCTCAGTCACCCTGAAGAATGGACGGAATCTCCTTGAGGCCAAAGGCGTCGCCGCTTGCTTGGCAATGAGCTAACAATGAAGCTGATAGCCAATCACACGCTGCTCCATTTGATAGAGAAGGTAATTGCCTCGCGCTTCAGTCTGCTATTAACCCATTTATACCTGAGGACGATTCTAAAAATGCCTTCTAAATCCTGACAGTTTTCTGAAAAAGCTATGTTTCTATGTCGGTCATCTCAAACACTTTCGTGTCAAGGACCCCCAAACTGGCCGCCGACGCCCATCTCAAAATATGTCGTTTCAGGGACCTCCCAGAAGCAAAGATTTGAGTTAAAAACGTTCGCTGTGAAAGAATATACTATTGAAAAAATAGCAGATCTACAAGCTCGTAGCGCGCCACTCGGTGGCGCGCTACGAGCTTGTAGATCTGCTATTTTTGAAAAATCGAAGAACGACTGACATAGAAACATAGCTTTTTCAGAAAACTGTCAGGATGTAGAAGACATTTTTAGAATCTGATCTCAGGTCAAAATGGGTTAAGGGATGGGTCCAGCGAGCCGGTGGCCAATTTGCTACGGTGATACCTGATTGGTCAGAGCTGAAAAAGCAATATGCTCCCTTGGACAAAATACCTTGCTATCTATTTATGTTTGAAGGTCACTTCATTGTTTAAGAAAGTGTTTAACAAACGCAAGGCTTGGCTTGGTGGCTGACGGGCCACTGTGGGTTTTCAAACAGCTGCCCAGATATTATTTGGAGAAACAAAAAGTTTCCGTTAATATTTTCCAGACAATAACGATCACAATAATAACATGCACGGTGGATTAACCCTGTTCAGGACGGGAACCCCTTTTGGTGTTTTAAGTCATTATGTTGTACTATAGCTATTGAAATACATTTTCACCATTTTCTTAAAAAAATAGCAGAAATACAAGCTTGTATCTTGATCTGCTATTTTTGAAAAATCGTGAAAATGTGGCTCAAATCTTTGGATAGGCCTATCTTTGTATTTAACTCAAATCTTTGCTTCGGGTGGGGGGGGGGGGGGGGGGGTTGTGTGTGTGTGTGTGTGTGTGTGTCTGTGTCTGTGTCTGTGTCTGTGTCTGTGACAGTGGCGTATCGAGGAATTACGTTTTGGGCAGGCAAGATCATGTGTTATATTGTCGTCTCCCCGCGCACAATCGTAGCACTAAAAGGTTTTCAAAGAGATATACCTGCCAGACGAGTAGGATACAAAGGCTGAAAGGCATGCATTTACATTCCAATGGGTGATTGAGGGTCGCGCTCTACCACAACGGCCAATCAGCTGTCCATTAATAGTTCTCAGGTCTTGTTTTTGTCTTCTTTTTTTCTCATTGTATGGATTTTGGCCAGGCCAGAAATGGATTTGGACAGGCGGACGCCTGCCCTCGCCTTATTGTAGATACGCCTCTGGTCTGTGTCTGTGCCTGTGCCTGTGCCTGTGCGTGCGTGCGTGCGTGCGCGCGTGCGTGCGTGCGCGCGCGTGCGTGCGTGCGTGCGTGCGTGCGTGCGTGCGTGCGTGCGTGCACCTGTGTGTGGGTGTTTGTGGTGTGGGTGCTATTTGCGTCTCTTCCCTTTTGAATGAGGCGTTTGGGAGTTGAGATGAAGAGCAGCCTGTTCTTTTAACGGAGACATCGGAGCCTTGCTGCGTCTCATCTCGACCGCACGGCGTAAATTGCTCCACTCCTCTCCTCTCCTCTGGCACACAATGGGCTCTACAGTAGCTAGGTGGAATGGATCAATCTGTATAGATAGAGCATACCGTACCCAGGCAGCCAGCAGTCCTATACACTGTACTGTACTGTATACATGGGATTGATCCAAGCCCCCGCAATTTGAATCCTATCCTCGTTTGCCGGGCAGAAACCTCCTATCTCCGTATTTTTGAGGGGCGCTATAGAGCGTCGCAGTCCCGCCCCCTACCAGGGCCCAGTCCCGCCCCCTACCAGGGCCCAGTCCCGCCCCCTACCAGGGACCAGTCCCGCCCCCTACCAGGGCCCAGGAAATGATTCTCCGTTCATTTTCCTCATAGACTTTTCAGAAAGTATTTATTTAAAGACGGTTACGCCACGGACAAAGCCAACTCTTGTCGTGACAAATCATGACAATAAACACAATGCTTTGGGCCAAACAAAGAATTAGAAAGTAGAAAAAAACGGCAGGTTACAACACTTTTTTTTGTTGTTTTTCTTCTTTGTAATTGTTTGTTTGGTCCAAAATATTGTGTTTATTGTCATGATTTGTCACGACTGGAGTTGGCTTTGTCCGCGGCGTAACCGTCTTTAAATAAATACTTTTTGAAATGTCTATGGGAAAAATGCATTGGGATTCATTTCCTGGGCCTGGCGTCGTCATGACAGGAGGCGGGACTGGGCCTGGCGTCGTCATGACAGGAGGCGGGACTGGGCCTGGCGTCGTCATGACAGGAGGCGGGACTGCAACGCTCTATAGCCCCTTCAATGTCCAGCTTTGAGGATTTTTGTAAACACAAACATTGTTTTGCTACAGTTTCCCTATGACTAGTTTTGACTCTTGAACACAAACGTTGTTTTGCTACAGTTTCCCTATGACTAGTTTTGACTCTTGAACACAAACATTGTTTTGCTACAGTTTCCCTATGACTAGTTTTGACTCTGTTTTTTTGCACTCAAACACAAACATTGATGACAAAAGTGAGGACGCAAATTGTGATTGGCCAGAATGAGATGATGTATGACGATAAGAGCGACCCCTCACTTCACACAGGTGTGATTTTTGAGTGGTGCCTTACCGCTCCAATGACCAGCTATGTGCGTCTGTCCGTATGTCTGTTTTTGAGGGGCGCTAATCCATCCTGTATATACAGTTTTTTTGACAGGGGAATTCAGGTCAAATGTCATCATCATGTCATCATCATTTAGCTAAATGTTGTCCCCACACGTCTCAAGATTTGCCATTGACAAAATTCAGCTAAATGTGAGGTAAATGTAACATCAAAACATTAAACGCCATTGACATTGAAGGGAAAATGTACGTCATATGTAAACGAGCAAATCAGCTAACCAATCACAGGCAACAGGCATTCTGATTGGCCAGTATGAGATGATACATGATGATGTACAGTATGATGATAAGAGCGCCCCTCAGTCACTTCACACGAGTGTGATTTTTTTATACTTCTTCTGTGTGTTTTCGTGAATCAACACCCTGCTTGATCGTCAGCACTTCTACAAGCTCTTTCACAGCGCGTTTGGAGCTCATCGATCATGCTGCTTTTGCTATTTTTGTAATTGAATCATGAAAAGTTTTTGGACGTTAAAACCTATTTTGGGCGGGAACCCCTTTTGGTGTTAGCATTATGTTATGCTTTAGCTATTGGAAAATAGCAGATCTACAAGCTCATAGCGCGCCACCGAGTGGCGCGCTACGAGCTTGCAGGTCTGCTATTTTTGAAAAATCGAAGAACGACTGACATAGAAACATAGCTTTTTCAGAAAACTGTCAGGATGTAGAAGACATTTATATAATCTGATCTCAGGTCAAAAAGGGTTACGAGGTTTCCACCCCTTCAGACGTTGACTGGATTGAATGACAGTACAGTCACAGTGCTTATTTATGGACATGACCTACTTTCTCTCTTTCACCATAAAACATTAGCCAGTGTTCCAGCTTGATTCGCTGCGTTCCGTGGATTTGTTTTGTGACTCACTACACAGTGTTGATTTCGTCGACTAATACTATGACAAAAAAATGTTTGTCGACTACCTTTTTTCACTGACGAAAACTGAATGGAAACTAAATGAAAACTAATATGATGACTAAAACTGAGACTAAGTAAATATATTGACAATTTCGTCAACAAATAAAAACTAGACTAAAATGTTAGCAAGGGACTAGTGGACAAGAGATCCAGCACAAGTCATTTTACACTTGGTTGCATGCTGAAAATAGCATTGGCTATTTTCAGGGTGAGTTTAGTGAATGATAAGGGGACGTTGCAGGACAACAGCAGTTGCTGTGTGGAGTGAGTTTAGTGAATGATAAGGGGACGTTGCAGGACAACAGCAGTAGCTGTGTGGGGTGAGTTTAGTGAATGATAAGGGGACGTTGCAGCGCAACAGCAGTAGCTGTGTGGGGTGAGTTTAGTGAATGATAAGGGGACGTTGCAGGGCAACAGCAGTAGCTGTGTGGGGTGAGTTTAGTGAATGATAAGGGGACGTTGCAGGGCTACAGCAGTAGCTGTGTGGAGTGAGTTTAGTGAATGATAAGGGGACGTTGCAGGACAACAGCAGTAGCTGTGTGGGGTGAGTTTAGTGAATGATAAGGGGACGTTGCAGGGCAACAGCAGTAGCTGTGTGGGGTGAGTTTAGTGAATGATAAGGGGACGTTGCAGCGCAACAGAAGTTGCTGTGTGGGGTGAGTTTAGTGAATGATAAGGGGACGTTGCAGGACAACAGCAGTAGCTGTGTGGGGTGAGTTTAGTGAATGATAAGGGGACGTTGCAGGACAACAGCAGTAGCTGTGTGGGGTGAGTTTAGTGAATGATAAGGGGACGTTGCAGGGCAACAGCAGTAGCTGTGTGGGGTGAGTTTAGTGAATGATAAGGGGACGTTGCAGCGCAACAGCAGTAGCTGTGTGGGGTGAGTTTAGTGAATGATAAGGGGACGTTGCATTTTGGTCGGGAACCCCTTTTGGTGTTAGCATTATGTTATGCTTTAGCTATTGAAAAATAGCAGATCTACAAGCTCATAGCGCGCCACCAAGTGGCGCGCTACAAGCTTGTAGGTCTGCTATTTTTGAAAAATCGAAGAACGACTGACATAGAAACACAGCTTTTTCAGAAAACTGTCAGGAAGACATTTTTTGAATCTGATCTCAGGTCAGAATGGGTTAAATATGAGGTGCTACAGTATAAACAATGTAAACGATATTTACAGGGGTGCCCTAGCTGTGCCAGAGGTTTGAGAACCACTGTGCTAAATGCCTGCAGTACTACATTGTAATTGTAAATGGTGCTCTCTGACGGGGTATAGCACAACAGGCATGCTGCACCAAGTGGTGGAAAGTGACTAAGAAGATACTGCACTTAAGTGCCATTTTTATGTATTTTTTTACTTTACTCGATTATTTCCAATTTTCTGTACTTTTACTTCTACTCCGCTATACATCTCAGAGGCAAATATTGTACATTTATTCCACTACGATTATTTGAAATTGTTAATTACTAGTTACTTTTGAAGATTTAGATTTAGGGGCACCGAGTGCCACGCTACGAGCTTGTAGGTCTGCTATTTTTGAAAAATCGTGGAAATGTTCCTCAAATCTTTGAATATATATTATTACAGAGTGAACATTTTAACTCAAATCTTCTGGGGAGGTCCCTGGAACAACATATTTTCAGATGGGGCGGCGGCGGCATATTAAATATAATTTGTGGGGTCCTTGACATGACATATTGAGCACCACTGATACAGAAACATAAGGTTTTTCAGAAAACTGTCAGGATTCTGAAGACATTTTTTAAATTTCGACGTCGGGCCTAAACGGGTTAATGAGAAAGGCCTAGTATGATTGTGTTGATTGAAATGATAGATTTCCTTATCAATCATTATATCCTGCTGACACGGATTCAGTCAATCGGAGGATTCGGAAATAGCCCGGCGCCTTCTGCGCCGTGACCCTCTCTGAAAGGGTTAATCCATAACAGCTGAACAAAGTGAAAAATGTATGACGTCCCCCGATGATTTCTATCGGACTGTATATAGAGGAGAAAACTGTATGTAGGCCTATAACCTCTTGAATATTTCAAGAGGTGACAACAGGGTTCAATTCGCCTGGGGGGGGAATGGGGGATATGCTATGTCGGATTCAGAAAGAAATCCACACAATATAGACACACACACAGTCACACACACACACACACACACACACACACACACACACACACACGATGTCATGTTGTTTTTTATTCCTCCCGAAGCACGTCGTACACCAACACACGGTTGACACTTTGAACCTCACCGCTTGCCGCTTTCAAATCGTCTCTGTTGAGGTGGAAACCTCCCGATGAAATGTGTACAGTACGTGAACAACATCAGTCGATAATGTTTGTTTTCTTTACGCCATGTCTTCTGGGATGTTGTTCAGGCGTGGGGTCAAGGAACAAGTACCTAAACAGCAAAAAATAAAATAAAATGCATTAGCCGCCTCAGCATCACATACACAAGCACACAGGAAACAAACCTGTCATTTTACCTTATACGGGTATACAGTAGCAACATAGGTTTTTTTCAGAAAACAGTGGTTCTCAAAAATAGCAGATATACAAGCTTACAGCGCACGCCACTTCGTGCTACATTGCCTATTTTAGAATTTCTTTGATAAATATCGAAAATGTTTGAATAGTCTTTTTTTATATATTGTTTTTACTACACAAATCTTCTCTCCTGGGGGTCCCTGGCACAGATCATTTTCAGATAGGGGTCCGCAGCCAAACAGCGCGTCACATGACATATTGTGCCCGTGATTATTGCTGCTTATAGACGCCTTATCAGACGACGTCACACTGATAAGAAACAGCATGCGCGCGCATAAAGGCAGCAGAAGAACACCACCTCTCATAAGATGCAATGGAAAAGTTATAACTGCACTCACGTGTAAAAAATGCCCCATCAAACTTTCAGATGCTGTTTTTCTCCCAGTGTGGAGGAAGAATGGTTAGGATTTTTATTGTGATCTCTCGCCCTTGAAATATGTAATCCTTGGTTTCTGTTGTGTTTGAACAATAATAGCAATTCAAAACAGTTGTCCTCAAAACCACACCTCCATTCGCTGTCATAAGAACGGGAGGTGCGCTCATGAACACGGCAGCAGAGCCTATTTGTGCATGGCTGCACACACACCTGCAGTCCATCAAGTATAATTTATGCTTCGTCCCGCGATGGTGTCGCGCACACAGACCTCTACGCTCACAACAGTCGCATCTGCGATGCGATGTGAGCTTGTATATCAGCTGTTCTCTGTGCGCAATACTGTTGGGCTTTGAAGTATAAATGTCTCCTAGGGTGCACCTCACTAGCCAACTCACAAGAGGAGGTTGAATGGACTGAAACCAGCGCTCCCCAAAACAACAGGTTTGGAGATCTGTTGGGAATAATTGGTCTATAAGCAGTGGAGAGATAAGAATGGCAGCGTCAAATAACAGGCTAACAGCTGGAGACCTGTCTCAGACTAAGACTAAAGGTGGTTGCACACTGGACGCGTTTTTCGGAAAACCGACGGAGAAACGCCGCTAAAAAATCCGACAAACGCGCTCTGTGTGCAGGCCTGCAGGGACCTCTATAGACTTTGGATTTCTACTGAAGGTTGGACATATTTTCTCTCTGACCACACAAACCTCTCTCGTGCAGCACGTGAAGGCCTGGGAGGATCATCCAATCAATGTGTTCTCCTCTGCTCTGGTATTGGAGATCCATGGAAGCGTTCTCCCAGTGTGGGTGTAAAGTACAAACAGCCTTGGCTAAACGGGAGATTAAGACAGGAACCGGTGGGAAAGACCCCCGCAAAGCCCCCTCTTAAGACCGGCGGGTGATTTTGGATTTAGCGGCGGTGAGCGAGGAGATAAAGGCCTTCTCTTCCTTCCTGAGGGGCCTTTTATAATCCGCTGTGTTGTTGTTGTTGTTGTTGTTTTTTTTAAAAGGCCCTCGTCGCTGGTGTGTGAACAGCATCCCCCCCCTGGGACCTGCAGCCATGCTGCTGCATGCTGGGATGGAAACTAACTAAGTACATGCACTTAAGTACAATGTAGAGGTATTTGTACTTTACTTCTACTCCACTACATCTCAGAGGCAAATCTTGTACCTTTTACTTAATGATACTACAAAAAGTACAAAAGTTTCCGAGTACTAGTTACTTGTTAGATTCCTATTACTAAACATGACGATGGTGATGGAGTCTCCCGTCGATCCGACGGATGAGTAGACAAGCAGTTATTTCCTTTTAGCGTGACTCCTCATGTGGGAGCGTATAGCCCTATCCCTGGGCAGATACTGCAGGGAATTATTTTTGTCCAGTGTTGAGGTGACATGTCCACGTTTCCTATGCGGTCTCTCTTGCCTTAGATGGATTCCGCCCGTGCCTGTTCGAAGGTCTCGATGCCTTCATGGGTAACCTGATGCCTCCACCTTTCTCGGTCGGCCAGCTCACTGAGCTTGTAGATTAGTTATTTTCTGTGCACGTGGCCTGGTTGCTTCTTTCAGGCTTGTTTTCATTGAGCTGGTTGCTTATTTCAGGCTTGTTTTCATAGAGCTGGTTGCTTATTTCAGGCTTGTTTTCATAGAGTTGGTTGCTTATTTCAGGCTTGTTTTCATAGAGTTGGTTGCTTATTTCAGGCTTGTTTTCATAGAGCTGGTTGCTTATTTCAGGCTTGTTTTCATAGAGCTGGTTGCTTATTTCAAGCTTGTTTTCATAGAGCTGGTTGCTTATTTCAGGCTTGTTTTCATAGAGCTGGTTGCTTATTTCAAGCTTGTTTTCATAGAGCTGGTTGCTTATTTCAGGCTTGTTTTCATTGAGCTGGCTGCTTATTTCAAGCTTGTTTTCATAGAGCTGGTTGCTTATTTCAAGCTTGTTTTCATAGAGCTGGTTGCTTATTGCAGGCTTGTTTTCATAGAGCTGGTTGCTTATTTCAGGCTTGTTTTCATTGAGCTGGTTGCTTATTTCAAGCTTGTTTTCATAGAGCTGGTTGCTTATTTCCCTCACGTTGTTTTCAGGACATGTTTTACTGTCGCACCATCACCTCCTCCTCAGTCGGAGTGTTAATATCCTGCGTCTGAGCCGTGGTGAATCCCACGCTCTGCTTTTAATCTCCTCTAAGTGTGTAATTAACCTTCCCTTGATTCATATCGCTCATTAGCCATGAACACAGATTAGATCCAAAGGGGAGCAGAGAGTGACTCTTGTATCTCCGCTAGCTATAACTGCTATAGCATGGCTAACCGGCTAAACGGCGCTATCACTCTAGCTATAACTGCTATAGCATGGCTAACCGGCTAAACGGTGCTATCACTCTAGCTATAACTGCTATAGCATGGCTAACCGGCTAAACGGTGCTATCACTCTAGCTATAACCGCTATAGCATGGCTAACCGGCTAAACGGCGCTATCACTCTTAATGCGTGCTCTGCCGGGCTTGGGGCTATAGTCGAATCCGCCAAGCGGCACCGCCGATGTGACTGATATGCCCAATTGGCCCATACAGTATATGGAGAACTGTGTGGCTGTCGGTCCTTGTCGCGTGCTGTGATTGGCCAGTGCACTTGTATAAGGACGTGCTAATAGCCACTTGGAGTGGCAGTCGGGGGCAAACGGTCTCGCCAGAACAAGATTGACTATTCTCTGCCTATCGGGTCGCAACTGGAACGGCCCTAGTGAACTTGAGCCACGTGAGGTCGTGAGCCACCACGAGCGAGCTGAAGTGAGCGAGTTGCCGTGTGGAACGTTGCCGTGCCTTCGTCGCGGTCTAGTCCATAGAGTTATATATAAGGTCTAGTGCGCAGTTGTTGTAGGCTAGAGGAACTTCCGCGTTGGCTACACAAGTGGGGTGTATGTCAGTCCTTGTCTTTCTTTCCCATATACAGTATGTGAATTGACCTATAGCTAAGCCCCTCCCCAAACTGCAATGGTCCAATCACAGCATAACATGGGTTAGACCCGAGTGGAATAGTATAAGAGAGTGGCGACACTAGCGTTGACTCCCATTGTAACGATGGAATGTGGAAGTGCTCATTCTATCTCAATGGGATATAGTTCCATGCTTCCAGCCATAGGAGCAATGTTTGGAACTATAGCCCATAGAGCGTCGCAGTCACGCCCCCTACCAGGGCCCAGGAAATGATTCTCTGTTCATTTTCCTCATAGACTTTTCAGAAAGTATTTATTTAAAGACGGTTACGCCGCGGACAAAGCCAACTCTTGTCGTGACAAATCATGACAATAAACAGTATGTTTTGGGCCAAACAAAGAATTAGAAAGTAGAAAAAACGGCAGGTTACAACACTTTTTTTGTTGTTTTTCTTCTTTGTAATTGTTTGTTTGGTCCAAAATATTATGTTTATTGTCATGATTTGTCACGACTGGAGTTGGCTTTGTCCGTGGCGTAACCGTCAATAAATAAGTAAATAAATACTTTTTGAAATGTCTATGGGAAAAATGCATTGGGATTCATTTCCTGGGCCTGGCGTCGTCATGACGGGGCGGGACTGCGACGCTCTATAGGCACCCGCTTTGTCTCAATGGGGTAGTTCCTATGTTTGGAACTATAGCCCAACTAAGCCCATAGGCACCCGCTTTGCGGAGAGATCAAAGCGTGTCGCTCCTCTCCTACTCTACACTCTGGGTTAGACAAACCTCTCCACCAATAGTTTTTCTATTATGATAAAACATTGTTTTAAAATAGAAAATGTCACGCACATATTTTTCCAGTGCATATGGCAGGCCTTGTTGACGGATTTGAAAGAGATTTTGAAGGTCTGGTTCCAAAAATGAACCAGTATTTAATGTGTAAAATCCATGGTATTTACATTGGAATGAATGAGCCTGGCTGGAAAGTGCCCAAGTGGGAGTGTCTAAGTGGGAGAGGGCAGGGCTTAGCTAAAGGTGAAGTTAAAGCTGCTATAAGCAATATAGTGAGTAAATAATTTTTTTTTTGGTATTCAGACAGCCAGCAATGGGTAAAACGCTCCCAAAATAAATTCTGTCTCTGTGACACATCTAAGGGCCGCAATCTGCATTCAAAGATTTTCCTAGAAGCTTTGTCATTGGTCGATTTGCCTGTCTACTACCTGATTGGTTAATCATTGCGACCGGGTTTTTTTTCGACCTATGACCAAAGCTTCTAGGAACTTCTTCGAATGCAGATTGTGGCCCCTATAGATGTGTCACAGAGACTAAATTGTTTTTGGGAGCGTTTTACTCATTGCTGGCTGAAAAAAAATGGTAATTAAAATTTTGACATATTATTGCTTCTAGCTACTTTAAGTGGTTTAGTACTCATGTAAATGTAGGCTATACTACTTACTGGTACGTATATAGTACTTACTTATCGTTACTGCGTTAATTGCTGTGTCTGATAATCCCATGTAGGGATGGGTCAACAGATTGTCCGGACACGAAAGTAAAATATTCATTCATTCATACTGTCCGCCACTGAACACAACCAACGTGCTTCTAGAAACAAAGGCCGTGTGGCGCTCGCTCACCGCTCACACACGCAGTATAGTATTGCACATGCACGGTGTAGAAATGTGTCAGCGAGACAATGGCGGTGAACAACAGTGGGAGGAGAGGGAGGGGTATAATAAGTGTGGGGCTTGGATCCGTGCCCGTGCCGCGGCGCCGCCAGTCTATTCCTGTATAGCGGAGCCGCCTGCCTGTCACGGTGGGCGCACACCTGCAAGTCATGATCTGAATGCAGAAATTAATTACAGCTCATTTTTGCCTCTGGAGGAAAACGAGTGCCTTGTATTGTGGATGATGTGAATGTGTGTGAGCGAGCGAGCACAAGGGGGTGAGAGAGAGACATATGATTAGTATGGAAATGAAAGGTGTGCGGGGTGGGAGGGTGGGAACGGGCCCAGCGGTTACTCTCTAGAGGTGGTCGTTGGCGTGCGTGATGTGCACTGGTATTGTTTACTTGAATTTTAGGGGCCCAATGTCCCCACAACTAAGTATAGTAGAAAATGAGAAATATAGATTTTCCCCGGTACAAGGGGAACATGAGAAAACAAATAAAAAACAACTTTATTAGGGAAAAACTATAAGACTAAGGAATAACATAAATTGAAACAGTGGAATGAGATAGCTGGGGAAAGCAATATTCTGGAGGTGGGTTTGAACTTAGACTGCGCAAAAAACATGGAATACGGATGTGTATATTACAGGAAACTCCTGTTAAACTTTCCAACAAACTCCGGTAAACTCCCGAATTGTACCATCACACCTGTATATTGCCGTATATTACTGTATATCCCCACTAAAATTGAGGTTTACGGGCAAATCTAGTGCCCATGATTGCCCGATAACTCCTCTTTTCACGCAGTGTTTAGGGTGGTGGCATGTCTCTGGGTTTTGGGAAGTGCATAGTTTTGAGTTTGACAGGTCCGCCTGCTGTGGACAGTGAAACCCTGACCATTAAACACGGGCCAGACGCTAATTGGAATGGAAGCCAGCAACATGACCATGCAAAGACGTGTAGCTGCTCCAAATGATATTCCCATTCGTCTTTGCGTCTGCCGGTGTGAATGCAGCATCGAGTGTGAGGGGTTGGGGAAAGGAGGGAAAGTACCATATAGTGTTATTAAGGAGAACTCCTCCTAACGCTATGGACCAGAGCTAAACTAACGTTATAGTAAGGGCATTTTATCAGGTATTTGACCAATCTGGGAACTAAATCGTTACCAAGAAATTTCTTCACCAATGTGTTTCTAAAGGTGTCTAATAACATGTACTAAAAGTTTGAAATTCAACTCCCGTGGGAAAATTGAGTTATTAGCATAATATGTGACCATACCCATAACATCCTATATAAGGCAAAAAGGTCAAAATTTCATCATTCTTTAAGTAGCATGTGACATATGAAACTAGGGTGATTTCATGATTCTGAATCCATTCCAAGCATTAGTTTTGCACAAAAAACACTCCTTGGGCTAAATTAGGCCATATCCAGTTGACCAAATGTGCTGACCTCATCACGTTTGTGTGACCGTTTTCCTCCCAAGGAGTGTTTTTTGTGCAAAACTAATGCTTGGAATGGATTCAGAATCATGCAAACACCCTAGTTTCATATGTCACATGTTACTTAAAGAATGATGAAATTTGGACTTTTTTGCCTTATATAGGATGTTATGGGTATGGTCACATATTATGCTAATAACTCAATTTTCCCACGGGAGTTGAATTTCAAACTTTTAGTACATGTTATTAGACACCTTTAGAAACACATTGGTGAAGAAATTTCTTGGTAACGATTTAGTTCCCAGATTTTCATAGATTTCTCTTACTATTAGCTCCTATGCTAGCTAGTAGCTACTAGCTGCCCTCGTCAGACAACAACACCACCACCCAAATCGGGTGGAAGCCGCTGATATACCTTTGCTTATCCCCGTGGATGGGAAATAAGATTTAAACGGCCCTCTGCGATGGAAGCGTGGATTAAAAAACAGATGTGTGCAAATAATTAATGATGCAATAAAGTTGTGTCGGATCTGCCTGTGCAGCATCCCGTCTGACGAGTGGCTTATGCTCGTGTTGTCGCTGCTGACGCATAGTTAAGAGCGTCATAATAAGCGCATGCCCGTCCTGCGCTGGAAGTAGCAGATCTACAAGTTCTCTACCTGTCGCAATGCACAGCGCTTTGGTCTTGTACATCTGTGTTTTTTCCCACAGCTATAGTTGAATCGACCGATTCATAACTTTAAGATCGAACCGATGTCCGATTCTGACGCTATTTTGACCGATCCATGTGCAACGATGTAGCGCATCATGATAAAATTTGTTTTTTCTTTTAGTTGTTTTTTTGTGATTTTATGTGAACCTCTAAAGAGGTTTGCCTATAGCAGCGGACGGTGTGCTGTGCTCTCCCTCTCTCTCTCTCTCTCTCTCTCTCTCTCTCTCCTGTTTGTGAGAACATCACGTGCCGATTTAAATCTGCTTAGGGTTGCAGTGAGTGTGAATAATCGGTGTTTCTAAAAGGCTATTAGTGTTTGAAGTTCAGCACATTTTTATTCTTAGTTTGGGGATGGGTGTGAGGAGGGGGGGGGGGCTGTGAGCTCAAGCTCAGAGTGTGCACACCTGAACATCACTGGTGGAAAGTAACTAAGTGCTCTACTTAGAGGGATATTTCACTTAAAATAAAAAACTTTTGGTCATTGTTATCGTCTACTCAGGCTTATGTGAACACGCCAGACAGTTTAAGTTACTTGATTCAGTATTTAGATATTTGATATTCATTTTAGCTGCCCCGCCCCCATCCTATACAAACCCATTATATCTTCAAACTCCATTTTAACCATGATAGAATCATCGAAACACATTTTAGACCGTCTAGACTTGACTAGACATAAGTTGCACTGTTCTTGGTGCGTTCTCTTTCAAGCATGCATGGTACACACAAAGTCTATTCACCAGAAATAGCAGATCTATGAGCTTTTTTAGATTGGCTATTTTTGGCGAATGTTCAGGATCAGGAAGGAGTACATCAGAGGGACAGCGCATGTCAGATGTTTTGGAGATAAAGCCAGAGAGGCCAGACTGAGATGGTTTAGATCAGATTCTAAAAATGTCTTCTACATCCTGACAGTTTTCTGAAAAAGCTATGTTTCTATGTCAGTGGTTCTTCAATTTTTCAAAAAATAGCAGACCTACAAGCTTGTAGCGCGCCACTCGGTGGCGCGCTATGAGCTTGTAGATCTGCTATTTTTCAATAGCTAAAGCATAACATAATGCTAACACCAAAAGGGGTTCCCGCCCAAAATGGGTTAAACACGTAGAGGGATAGTGAGTATATCGGTATAGAAGGATGTTGAGGATGGAACTGCCAGGCAGGAGGCCTCCTAGAGGAAGACCAAAGAGAAGACGTATGGGATGTAGTGAAAGAGGACATGAAGTTAATGTAGAAGGGAGTTCCAGCCGCGCCTCTAGCCTATAGCAGGCCAGTCTGGTGCATCTCAGGAGCAGGACATATATATGCGAACAAGAAGGCACTGGAGCAGCTCAGACGATTTAGGCCCTTATTTTATTTGTAACAGGGTGCAGGTAAAAAGCGACAACGCTTCGATGTGTCAATTACATCTTCGTCAGGTCATCAAGCATGTCCTGACGAAGATGTAATTGACACATCGAAACGTTACCTGCACCCTGTTAAATAAGGGTCTAAATCGTCTGAGCTGCTCCAGTGCCTTCTTGTTCGCAGGACATGAAGTTAGTTGGGGTGCAGGGGTGAAAAAAAATAAAAAAAATAAAGTTTGAGAGCCACTTGGCCTATACTCCAGACACCATGGAAGTGGTTCAAATGGGAATATTCAAAAAGGATGTCTTGTCTGTGTACTTTTTTTCCTTTCCTTTCCCATTGTATAAGCTGCAAGGCTTCTCTGTCAAGCAGGTGAATAGTTCAAACAGACTGGCATAATGTAGGAGGACAAAGCACCTCAAAAGCAAACCATGCAATCAAACTGTCTTTATGTTTGATTGCGGCACAGAAAATCAAAGCCGGCCTTTTGTCTGTGGTGAAGAAAAAGGTCAGAAAGGAAAGAACGAAACAAAAAGGAACAATGGGCAACTTGGCTAATGGCACTAGTTGGTGATCCTGTCTGTGTTGAAAGAATGGGTTGTAGAGTTCAGCCCAATTTGTCTCATTTTTCATGTGGCAAAGTCTGCACAACCAAATGACTTGTCTTTTAGTTCTACTGGATCTCTTCTCCGACCTAGCTAGTCCCTCCCTAACAGTTTTTGTTGTTTGTTGACAAAATTGTCCAATATAATAATATGTAGTCATAGTTTTAGTCATCCATAGCTTAGTTTTTTTATTTAGTTTCCGCCTGAGAAAAAAGGTATCTAGTCGACGGAATTACCACTGTGTGTGTGTGTGTGTGTGTGTGTGTGTGTGTGTGTGTGTGTGTGTGTGTGTGTGTGTGTGTGTGTGTGTGTGTGTGTGTGTGTGTGTGTGTGTGTGTGTGTGTGTGTGTGTGTGTGTGCGCGCAAGCGCGCGTGTGCGTGCGTGACAGTGTGCGGGTCCTCTTCTATGTTTTGCAAAGATACCCTTTTGAAATAATAATAATTAAAAACCAAACAATGTGTCTGCGACCCATTTGTTTGGGAACCAGTGGTCTATATTAGACTCCCTCTTTTCTCACGTCTTGTCGTTGTGTGATTTTTCAGCTGTCCTTCGCGGCGACCACCCCGGTTCTGGGCGACAAGAAGAAGTACCCCAACTTCTTCCGGACGGTCCCGTCGGACAACGCCGTCAACCCCGCCGTGGTCAAGTTCCTCACCTACTACAACTGGAGCCGCGTCGGGACGCTCACGCAGGACGTCCAGAGGTTCTCTGAGGTCAGTGCACTTCCTGTCCTGTCTGTGCTTTCGTTGAGTGGTGCAACCACTCCTATAGACAGCTATGTGTGTCCCTGGGTCTGTCCCTGGGTATGTCTGTCCCTGGGTCTGTCCCTGGTTCCCTGGGTCTGTCTGTCCCTGGGTCTGTCCCTGGGTCCCTGGGTCTGTCTGTCCCTGGGTCTGTCCCTGGGTCCCTGGGTCTGTCTGTCCCTGGGTCTGTCTGTCCAAGCACGACAATAGCGTTTGTTCACCACCAAGTGTCACTGTTGCACAGCCTAACACACAGCCACAGACACACACAGGCCAGGGAGGAGGGCTTGTGCAGTACAGTACAGTACAGTACAGTACAGTACAGTACAGTACAGTACAGTACAGTACAGTACAGTACAGTACAGTACAGTACAGTACAGTACAGTACAGTACAGTACAGCACCACTCACTTCAGACAGGTCTGTTTTTTAACTAGTCTCGCGTTGCCAGACTGTTGCCTCTCGCAATTTTCAAAAAACTACATTGTGAGCTTGTCGATCTGCTATTTTAAGTAAAAACTAAAATAATAATAATAATCTGAGTTCTTCCACCACTGCATTTCATTAGCACGTCCTCCTTCTTTCTCATAAGGAGTATATATAATGTGGGCAGCGCAGCACAGAAACCCCTCCTTTTGTATTACTTCTTACTGGCAGTTTAGCTGGCAGCTGTGTAGTTTAGCTGTGTAGTTTAGCTGGCAGCTGTGCAGCTCTACATTGTTAAAGCACAACTATTTGGTATTCATAATGGTCTCACTTCCCACGAGCAACCAGGACGTTAATGCCAGGCAGCGATTATGTTTGAAACATCAGTTTAGTAGTTTTAGCATATAATACTATCCTCCTCGCTGTCGGCCCGGGAAGAAAACCTCCTATGTCCAAAAACTAAAAAACTGTTTCAGGAAATGGAGAAAACGGAACCTTCCTTTCTTTCTTTCTTTCTTTCTTTCTTTCTTTCTTTCTTTCTTTCTGTAACGATTCAAGTCGGGAACAATACAAGTTGAGAATGCATGCCTCACACACACCACACAGTTATGCGATATGCTTTCCGTCAGAGTACACATTGTACCCGCCTGTCTGTCTGTGTCAGAGTACACATTGTACCCGCCTGTCTGTCTGTGTTAGAGTACACATTGTACCCGCCTGTCTGTCTGTGTTAGAGTACACATTGTACCCGCCTGTCTGTCTGTGTTAGAGTACACATTGTACCCGCCTGTCTGTCTGTGTTAGAGTACACATTGTACCCGCCTGTCTGTCTGTGTCAGAGTACACATTGTACCCGCCTGTCTGTCTGTGTCAGAGTACACATTGTACCCGCCTGTCTGTCTGTGTCAGAGTACACATTGTACCCGCCTGTCTGTCTGTGTTAGAGTACACATTGTACCCGCCTGTCTGTCTGTGTCAGAGTACACATTGTACCCGCCTGTCTGTCTGTGTCAGAGTACACATTGTACCCACCTGTCTGTCTGTGTCAGAGTACACATTGTACCCCCCTGTCTGTCTGTGTCAGAGTACACATTGTACCCGCCTGTCTGTCTGTGTCAGAGTACACATTGTACCCCCCTGTCTGTCTGTGTTAGAGTACACATTGTACCCGCCTGTCTGTCTGTGTTAGAGTACACATTGTACCCGCCTGTCTGTCTGTGTCAGAGTACACATTGTACCCGCCTGTCTGTCTGTGTCAGAGTACACATTGTACCCGCCTGTCTGTCTGTGTCAGAGTACACATTGTACCCCCTTGTCTGTCTGTGTCAGAGTACACATTGTACCCCCCTGTCTGTCTGTGTTAGAGTACACATTGTACCCGCCTGTCTGTCTGTGTTAGAGTACACATTGTACCCGCCTGTCTGTCTGTCTGTGTGCCTTTTGTGCCCATCATTTATTATGGAGATCTGTCTGAATTTGCGAAATGTGGCATTCGGCAAAATGAGTATTTTTATACTTTTTGGTATTTTAAAGTATAGATTGGATATTGATGCCATGCAGATCATGCCACTATACTGTTGTACTTTTACTCAAGGACATTTAGACCTGAGACCAGATTCTACAAAATGTCTTCTAAATCCTAAAAGTTTTCTGAAAAACCTATGTTTCTATGTCAGTGGTGCTTAGGGCATTAAGCAACTAGTCGACTAGTAAATCCACTAGTCAACCTTGTTGGTACTAGTTTTCCCGATTCTGTAGGCCTCAAGATCAGGTAGATTATAGTTATAATCACCAATGTACACAGTTTTTAAATGTACAAATACAAAATATATTTTTTTTGTTTTGTTTTTACATAATATGTAGTTAAACTAGTCGACTAGTAAACTAGGCAACTAGTCAACTAGTTAAAATGACTAGAAGTGAATGCCCCACTGGTGCTCAACCTTTTTTACGTCAAGGACCCCCAGAATTATATGACCCTCATCTGAAAATATGTTGTTCCAGGGATCCCCCCAGAAGCAAAGATGTGAGTTAATAAACGTTTACATTTTCAAGATTAAAACAAACAAGTATACTCTTTACTTTGAGTACTAAAAACATGCAAGTACTTCTTCCATCTCCTCTGTGTTTGGAACATGGAGATGAATAATCCCCCTCCAGCAGCAAGCAGAGAACAAAGAGTCTGATTTGTTATTAAACTGCAAGACAAAGCCTAGAGAGACTCTCCAGCGACCGTACTGGAGAGGCTTTCTGAGTTCACACACTTCTGTTTGATCCGTCATACCCCCAAGATGCATTGCTCCTGTTGGTCAGAACACACAAGCCCCCAGTGAGGCTCTACAACGTTGTAGCGTTCGGCCCTACTGGTCAGAGGTGGGACTTCAAGGCGGACCCGTGGATTCATGACGAGGAAACCCCCGTGCAGCTGGGTAGTTTAACCGCTTTTGGTGTTAGCATTATGTTATGCTTTAGCTATTGAAAAATAGCAGATCTACAAGCTCGAGCTTGTAGGTCTGCTATTTTTGAAAAATCGAAGAACCACTGACATAGAAACATAGCTTTTTCAGAAAACTGATGTAGAAGACATTTTTAGAATCTGATCTCAGGTCAGAATGGGTTAACATAGAGCGCGCCCGTTTGCACCAAAATGTGGTGCTCAAATCGAAGAAAAAGTAAGGAAGTAGAGCGTTCTTCCAGGTGCTTCAAAACGCCACTGACTTTCCACTGACTAACTTTCGCCACTCAGCCCCGCCACTTCCGGGGAGGCGGGGCTGTCGCTCCGGTTCGGCCTCTATCCTTTTATTACTCTATGATCAGAATTTGGTCAGAATTGTATTGAAAGGATAGCCCCTTGAGATGCAGCATCTCATTCTAGAGGGGGTCCCATAATGTTCACTGGTAGCAGTGTTTTGGTTAAAACAATTTTTTAAAATGGTAAATGGTGCATTTATATAGCGCCTTCATCCAAGGTGCTTTACATAGATTGTGTGTTACATTCACACATTCACACACCAATGGCGGAGGAAACCATGCCAAGGCACCAACCTGCACATCGGGAGACATTTTGGGGTTCAGCGTCTTGCTCAAGGACACTTCGACACTAACTGGGAGGAGGGGAGCCCGGAATCGAACTGGGAACTGTTCTACCAGCCACTCTACCCCTGAGCCACTGCCACCTTTTTGTTAAAAGGTTAAGTTACATAAGTTACGTTGTTTGTGGCGGAAACAGTGCTCTCTGACTTTAACAATACAATGTTACCCGGCCACCCTTGTTTGGTTCAGTACTGCCGCCCGCCCCCTCCCCCGTGAACTTATACAACTATATTCTTCACATGTTTTCACCCGTCAAACGTGGGTACCCGTTGGATATACCCGTAGTCCGACCGCTCTTTAGTCCGACCCCAAACCCTGTAGCCGTTACCATAACCGCTTGCTTCCATGGTGTGATGTCATCGGAATCCAAAAACTGTGTGAACATGCGCACGCACGTAATCTTTGGTGGCTTTAGAGGCTCAGATTGAGGTGATATGAGGTGAGGGACGATGTTAGGATCTAATATGCTAACCTCCCGGTTAGCATATTAGTGTTTATATCGCTGGATTACGGGCCCGACTCGACTCGCAAATGGGATCCTCTTCGTGGCCTTTTTCGTGCATTCAGTTGGCAGTTTGGCACGTTGCTCCAGAGAGCTGACTCCAATGGAGGCATGGAAATTGATAATGAGCATTATGAGGACCAATTACAGTATATATGGAGGTGGGTATAACTCCTTCTTCCACCACTGGCCTTTGTCCTCCAGATAGAAGGCCACAGAGAATGTCAGAGTGCTGTTTCAGATACAGTTGAGTCTGCATTGCGTTGCCACTGATGTTCTAGAAAGAGAACCTCGGGATCGTTGCTGACTCAGTGCACATGGATTTTTTGCTCTCTCTCTGGCACCCCAAAGGCTCATCGCTTTCAAAAGTCAGTGAGATTGCAATTCCACACCAATTGCGGCATTTATTCTTTCTTTGTTTTTATTTCTTTTTGACTGTAGCAGCAGCAGGACTCTTATGGTCTTCTGCATCCATCCACAGCCGGCCCCTATAGCTCTGTCCTCACGGCAGGCATAGCAGGCTCGGCTCCACCATGACATGCTGACTGAGGGGAGGCATGCAGTTGAGAATTTGGCGAGGGAGTACACATCATTTTCATAATAGTAAAACGATAATTTACATGTGTACGACTTAAACTGAGGGGGCAGACTTTGCAACTGTGGCACCCCGTGAGTAAGTAATGTGTGTCGTGTGTGCGTTGTGTGTGTGTGTGTGTGTGTGTGCGCGCGTGCGCACGTGCGTCTTTTTTAAATGACTTGATCATACTACAGCATCACATAAAGGCATTAAAACAAGTAGCAGATCCACAAGCTTGAAACGTGGCACAAAAAGTATGTTTTGCACATTGTGAGGTGTCCACACCCGGCGGAGACCCTAACCCACTTTACTATGGTGAAGGAAATGCAAATGCCCCCTTGTGGCTCGTCCAAATATCAGCTTTTAACATCGGTCCGGTGCATATAGTAATACAAGTATTTTGGGGGGGGAAATGGAAGGCGGGGCTTTTCAGAGTAAAATCTGCCTCATCTGCTGTCACCCTAGCGCCATTATTTTGAAGAATTCCCCTGCAAATCTAAGTGTTAACACAATGCATGAGAGTTGGCACTAAGTTCATGAGAAATAATGTTAGAGAGCTGTTTGCATTATACTGTAATCATGCATAATGCTGCCTCTGTTCTCTCTCTCTCTCTCTCTCTCTCTCTCTCTCTCTCTCTCTCTCTCTCCCTCTCCCTCTCCCTCTCCCTCTCTCTCTCTCTCTCTCTCTCTCTCTCTCTGAGCAGCACAGAGCAGTTTCCCAGGGAGACATTGCAAGTTTATGTAATGCTTGTTAAGGATTCTGAGCCAGTGGTGTGCACGCACGCACGCACGCACGCATGCACGCTCGCTCGCGCTTTCCCCTGGGACAGGGAGCTAGTCATAGCAGTGTATTTATAGACATACTAAAGAATCCCCCCTACACGTGTACACGTACACACACATACACACACACACACACACACACACACACACACACACACACACACACACACACACACACACACACACACACACACACACACACACACACACACACACACACACACACACACGACGGTGGGTTTGCAGATGCCACCAGTTAAAGTCGTATTGCAGATCTACTATTTTTTTAATCCTGAATGCCTGAAGAAAGTCAGCATAGACGGAAAGCTTGCAAATTGTGCTTGTTTGGCGTCATATAAAGGACCCGTCGTACTGTACAGGGGTAGAACCATGAAGGACCCGTCCTACTGTACAGGGGTACAACCAATAGTATTTGCAAAACTGCAAAAAAAAAAGAAGCAGAAATCTCTCTCTCTTCCTCTGGAGAGGCATTAGTAACCTGCCAGTCGCTCCAGGGCTAATGGTAATGTTCCTGACCGTATTTAAGACGTAGCTGTCTTTTTGCTTAAATCATGCTTCACATGTGAGCCAGTGGTTGCGCACATGGACGCACACACGCTTTCTCCTGGGACCGGGAGCTCGTCATCGCAGGCTATTTATAGACCCACTGAAGAATCCCCACATATTATGTGAAGCAAAAAAGACAGCCATCTCTTTATTTGTGCACAAATACGGTCAGGAACAATACCGTTATCTCTGCAGAGACTGTCAGGTTTAATAATGCCACTCCAGAGGAAGATAGAGAGCTACACTTGTCTGTTTTGCCTGTATCAGTTTGCGACAAATACAACCTTCCTGACTCTTGAATAATCAATCAATCAATCAATCATTATAATGAAACTAGAACGGTGCCCGTGGGGGCACCGCTACAGGCCTACTTGGAACGATGCAAGTTGGAAATGCATGCCCCACCCAGATATTATGCGTTGGAGCCTCTATAGCGGTTCCCGTTGGGCACTGGCCTACTTGGAACGATGCAAGTTGGAAATGAATGCCCTACCCAGATATGTTTTCTCTGTGTCCATTATATGCCCATATATGGAGTTCTTTGTCAGGCATGCCCAAATATGGAGTCTATGCAGACGTCAGAATGATGTATATGGACACTGGGCACCCGGCCCTGCTGTCCAAACCCGGGCAGAGGCGTTTTTGGGGTGGTTCTGGACAAGCGTGGGTCCGACCGGGTTCGACACTGGCACCCCCTGTGGTGGTGTGGAACGCGTACGTGTCGAATTTGAAGTCGGTGGGGCGAACGGTTGTTTTGTGCAAGCAAAATAGCCGTGCAGAATTGCAGATAGATAAAACTGCAGATAGATGCACAAGGATGAGACAGACCCAATAATTATAGACACACCTGCCGCCCGCATACTACTTGACACATGCACGTGCGCGAGCAAGCACGCACACACGCATTCCTTAACTGCAAATATAGACGCACAAGGATGAGACAGACAGATAGAATAATTAGAAACACCTGCCACATACTTGACAAACACGCACACACACACACACACACACACGCATACAAACACACAAACACGCGCACACACACACGCACACACACACTTGGTTGTAAACGTCAGCACAGAGCGACATGCCGACATCCCACTCTGAGCAGTGTGTGTTTCACTGATACAGTAAAAGTGGAGGAGAGAGAGAGCCATGCGGTGTGCATCTCATCTCCAGAGGTTTATAATTACATTTAGCAATAAAGTCAAAGTGTGAAATAAGTGAGTCATCGCCACAACTTCACAAGTCACATGGTATGCTGAAATAAGTTACACTTTAGTGTTGGTTTTTATAGGACTTTTTTTAATTTAGTTTTAGTTGTCTATTGACTAAAAATGTCATATTTTAGTCATCTGAAATGATTTAGTGTTGGTTTTAGTCGACTAAATATCATTTAAGATTTTAGTCGACTAAATCTGCAGTTGACTTAGTCGACTAAAATGTATGTTGGCAGGCCTTGATGGCGTCATAATGGCTGACTTTACACTTGGTTGCATACTGAAAATAGCCGATCTACAAGCTCACAACGTGTCACAGCGCAACGCGTTGTAGATCGGCTGTTTGTATAGATCGGCTATTTTCAGCATGCAACCAACCACACGGCGGTTAGGTTATCACCTAAAAACTGGAGTATATGCGTCCCACTTACAGTTGCTCATCAAGGACTGGCATCATGGTTTCTTTGGGACAATTTAATTGTGTTTCATTAAGACTCTTCAGCTCCGGATTGACCATTACCATTTATTGCAAAGCTGTATTGCATTTAGTTTGGCGTTGTGGCTCGATATCACAGATTACCTGTGCAACATACACAACGATCTGAGATCACAACGCCCCCATAGCAGAGCACAGGATAAAGACAATGAACAACATAACAACTTTCAATTGTATGCCAGATACCACATAGATTGGATACATATCACACAATAGAAGAATCCATAAATCACATTATAATCATATAATCAATCATCATTACAGAACTAAATGCCACAGGGAGGAGGCCTTCCACGCGCTACGTCCGGCTGGGGAAACTCTCCACTGTCAGGTGAAAAGAAGCAACTTGGACTATTCATGCATAGAAGGAAGCATGAGGTCAGCCCGTTGCTCCCCCCAGGTTGGCAGAGGAAGTGTAGCGCCAGGACTACATTAGATTGGGTTAGCGCCCCTGCTTGCATCCTCCGTGAGGAGGGCCATTCGAGCCGCAAGTGGAGTCTGCAGTACTACCGTTGCCCAGCGGTGGAGCCTGCAGAACCACTGCGGCTCAAGAATCCACCACTCCGGAATGAAGTGTCTGGTGCTGGGAGTCTGGTGCAATGCACAGGTCCTCGCGGTACTCCTGGTGAGAGCAGGAGTGGACCTGGTGAGACGTAGGAGGGGCCCGGACAGGAGGCAACCTACAGAGCCTAGTACCTCCACTTACCAGAATAGTACCTCTCAGTCCCGGCATAGTAGTTCCGGAGTGGTTCCAACGGATTGTGCGGCCCTGTCTTTCCCTAGTGGTCTGATCGAGGGTAGCTACTGGGACGTAAGTCGGGACTTGATCACCCCGGCTCGGTCACCCGAGTGAGGGGTATGATGTTCGAGAGACCCGAAACCCTGATGACCTTGGGATACATCACTGAGGATACGTCCCAGTTGCATCCCAGGCGATCTCGTTCTTTAGATAATTGAACTGGGTGGAACAAATGGGTTGCAAAATCTTGGGATAAAAATGATAAAAGAATAAAATAAACCTGTAGAAATGGCATTAATGAAATCACTGTCCTGAAAACGTCCTCACAAGTATAGTAACGCTAGTGCGTGCGTGCGTGCGTGCGTGCGTGCGTGCGTGCGTGCGTGCGTGCGTGCGTGCGTGCGTGCGTGCGTGCGTGCGTGGCAGAAGTATTGCTCATCTTTATTTACTGTGGGGGATTCCTGGGCCGACAGAGTAGAGTCCATGGAAAATGTTTTTGTTACTCGGTAAACATGCCCCCCTTCGCTACCTCCTCCCACTCCCTCCCTAGCATCTCTCTCTCTCTCTCTCTCGCTCTCTCTCTCTCTCTCCAGGGTGTCCAATGAAGTACTGTCACCTCATAGACACATGGAAAAATGCAAAAATTGTGGCACTCCATCTTTAAATGTCCTTATATGGTTATGGTGACATAAGTGTGAAGTCAGAGGATGGCCTGCCAGCCGGCCGGTCGGTCGGCCCTCCCTTAAGCCAATGTTAAGGATGGTGATGCCGCAGCCTAACTCTTCTCTATATAAATTACAGTATACAGTCATTTCTTTTGAGATTATGTCATCTGTCACACTGCTGTGGTGCTTTGTTTCCATCTGTTGAACCTATAGGCTCATGTCTTTGGGCTATAGAGTTGCATGGGGGTTGGCTGTAGTGGGAGACAATGAACCTATAGGCTCATGTCTTTGGGCTATAGAGCTGTTGGGGGTTGGCTGTAGTGGGAGACAATGAACCTATAGGCTCATGTCTTTGGGCTATAGAGTTGATGGGGGTTGGCTGTAGTGGGAGAAAATGAACCTATAGGCTCATGTCTTTGGGCTATAGAGTTGATGGGGGTTGGCTGTAGTGGGAGAAAATGAACCTATAGGCTCATGTCTTTGGGCTATAGAGTTGATGGGGGTTGGCTGTAGTGGGAGAAAATGAACCTATAGGCTCATGTCTTTGGGCTATAGAGCTGTTGGGGGTTGGCTGTAGTGGGAGAAAATGAACCTATAGGCTCATGTCTTTGGGCTATAGAGTTGATGGGGGTTGGCTGTAGTGGGAGAAAATGAACCTATAGGCTCATGTCTTTGGGCTATAGAGTTGATGGGGGTTGGCTGTAGTGGGAGAAAATGAACCTATAGGCTCATGTCTTTGGGCTATAGAGTTGATGGGGGTTGGCTGTAGTGGGAGAAAATGCTAGAAAAGGCTGTGCCCATTTGTGGCTCTGCGAGCCAGACAGGGGGTTTCCATTTGACAACTCATGTACGTTTTGGCTCCTTCTCTAGGTCGTGTTCAGACGAGCCCTCCATCGTTGCTTCCAGTCATCCTGGTTCTCCATACATCTGGCCAGCTCGGTGGTGCTTCCAGTCATCCCGGTTCTCCATACATCTGGCCAGCTCGGTGGTGCTTTGAGCTCCTGCGTCGTTCTTGTCGAGTACATCCACATAATGTTAATGTGTTGGTTCCCACAGCACTAGTTTGCTGGCTGGCAGCTCTTCGTGTCTTTAGCAGTGTCCTGCTATAGTCTCGTTCTCCTGGCTGCTATTTTCTGGCTCACCCTTTGGTAATGGTATTCCCTCATACAGATTTGTGTTGGTAACATGTGTGCTCTTACTGATGTTGAGTGCTGCACGCAGCATTCTGGTGTAGCACACATCGAGAGACTTATGCAGGGTTGGCTTCAGGGTCCAGCATTCACTGCCGTGTAGGAGAACAGACTCCACCGTTGCGTAGAAGAAGCTGAGTTCCACCAGACAGTGGCCTTGTGGTTAGAGTGAAACTGGGAGGTCGGGTTTCGATCCCCGGCTGGGTCATACCAAAGACTGTAAAAATGGGACCCAATGCCTCCCTGCTTGACACTCAGCATCAAGGGTTGGATTGGGGGGTCAAATCTACTAATCAAATGATTCCCGAGTGCGGCACGGCTGCAGCTCACCGCTCCAAGAGATGGGTCAAATGCGGAGAACAAATTTCACTGCGGTAACGTGTGTGACAAATCGTACGACTTTGACTTTTGACTTTGAGTTCGGTTTGACGGGGGAGGTTGGTTGCATGCACTGGCCATGCCGTTTAGGGCCCTCCATGCAAGTGCCTTCCTCACTTTCAGGTCTTGAGTTGAGTTGACCCATGAGCCCACTCAGCCCAGTACTTGAAGTCCTTGACTACCTTACTCGTCCTTACTCCAGTAAAAACGCTCATACTGTTAAGCCTGAATTCTTGTCTTACCTCATTTGTGTATTGTCTTTCTGAGCATGTGCAGATCCTGCAGATTCCCTGTGTTTCTAGATCCCCCTGGGGGTCTTAACCCATTTTGACCTGAGATCAGATTCTAAAAATGTCTTCTACATTCTGACAGTTAAAAATAGCAGACCTACAAGCTCGTAGCGCGCCACTCGGTGTCGCGCTATGAGCTTGTAGAGCTGCTATTTTTCAATAGCTAAAGCATAACATAATATAGCAGTAATCCACAGTGGTGCTGCGTAGAGGGACCCGCTCTGCGTAGAGGGACCCGCTCTGCGTAGAGGGACCCGGTCTGTGTAGAGGGACCCGCTCTGCGTAGAGGGACCCGCTCTGCGTAGAGGGACCCGCTCTGCGTAGAGGGACCCGCTCTGCGTAGAGGGACCCGGTCTGCGTAGAGGGACCCGCTCTGCGTAGAGGGACCCGGTCTGTGTAGAGGGACCCGGTCTGTGTAGAGGGACCCGGTCTGTGTAGAGGGACCCGGTCTGCGTAGAGGGACCCGGTCTGCGTAGAGGGACCCGGTCTGTGTAGAGGGACCCGGTCTGTGTAGAGGGACCTGGTCTGCGTAGAGGGACCCGGTCTGCGTAGAGGGACCCGCTCTGCGTAGAGGGACCCGGTCTGCGTAGATGGACCCGGTCTGCGTAGAGGGACCCGGTCTGCGTAGAGGGACCCGCTCTGCGTAGAGGGACCCGGTCTGCGTAGAGGGACCCGGTCTGCGTAGAGGGACCCGGTCTGCGTAGAGGGACCCGGTCTGCGTAGAGGGACCCGGTCTGCGTAGAGGGACCCGGTCTGCGTAGAGGGACCCGCTCTGCGTAGAGGGACCCGGTCTGCGTAGAGGGACCCGCTCTGCGTAGAGGGACCCGGTCTGCGTAGAGGGACCCGGTCTGCGTAGAGGGACCCGTTCTGCAATCACTCCATTTGTCATGAACTATATAGTGATTAAGAAACGACTCTTTCCTCCATTAACTTAAGACTGGTTGCTGTTGAATCATCAGACTATTTATTTATTGTTTATTATTTACTCTTTTTCCATGTTTTTTTCCCCCCGTGGCGATTCAGAGCGGTGAGATTTGACACGATGGATTTTCCATCACTCCATTAACCCTGTCAGTTAACCTTTATCATGGCTGGTGTGAAAAGCATTCATAATAATTTCAACGCTGCCTGTCTTTCTTCACACACCACCAAGGTGGATCGGTTTAGTGACAGGGTTGGGGGGGGATGGGTGTTGTACTGTATATGTGTTATAGCACAATTCATATACTGTTTATTATACTTGCACAAGCAGAGCGTGCAAGTACCGCGATCGGCTGGGTATGTATGTATGGTATGTATGGTATGTATGGATGGATGGATGGATGGATGGATGGACGGACGGTACGTTTCAAGGTTGGTATAAGGTCAATAACGGGTCTCAAGTATTTAGAACAGCAGTTGTATTAGACATTATTTATTAGCACTCAAAGTAGAGACAAGAGGGTTTAGACCGAGACCCCAGTAAGGCTATCCAACGTTGAAGCTGCCACTACCTTAGAGTATATATGAATAGAGACGGCGCCCGAGTTCTCCTTCCATCCACTTTTGCTCAGAAGCGCATGAGGCGATTTCACTCCTCCTTCCGGTTAGGAACAGAGTGCATTCTGGGATTGATTGGGCCAAAGACATGAACGTGCTGCCATTGCACTGAAACCGCGTTCATGTGTCATCACGTGTCATCACGTGTCATCATGAACGTGCGCAATGATAGTCAACGGACCAGCGTGTTCATGTTCTTGGCCCAGCGCTGCAATACCAAATTCAGCCACTATGTCCAGTCAGGGTTTCCTCCGGGTGCCGTCTCTATTCATATATACTCTAAGGCCACTACCTACTGTGGAATTGCAGCGCTTTCATGGAGGTGGACGGACGTTCATGATGTCACGTGCGTAAGCCCCGGACCTCAACATTGAGGTCCGGGGCTAGGCTAGGCTAAACTTCCGCTCGCTCGAGACATTGAGCAATTGAGACAATTTTTCCGGGTGAAAATCACCCATGTTTAGTGTTCTTCTAGGGTTAATGTAGAGTGAAGACATAAAAAAGACTAGCATAGAGCCCTGAGGGACCCCGCTCAACAACTTAATGGGGGTTTTAAGTGGTTTCAGTGGGTTTCATCATGGTGATCATGTGGGCAGGCAGCCAGCCTGCAGACATCAACCAGCCAACCTTATTGATCTGGCTTCACTTTCACTGAGGTGACATCATAAAGGCCTTCTCCGGAGCGGAACGAGTGTTTTAAATGTACAGTAAGGGTAAAAGTAGCAATATCACAACTAGAAATACTCATGTATAGGCATCATAAAAAAAGATATAATTCATATGCAGAATGTGAAGTAATGTCATGTAAAATGGCATGAAATAAGTTATATTTTGAAAATAACCAGTCCGCAAGCTCTGCTGTTTCCGAAAAGCTGATCGTATAAATCACGCCTTAAATGGTTAAAGGGATTGTGATGGTAATTTTTCGTATTTCTTTTTTTAGTTTTTCTGAGCTCAATTGCACCCAAAAAAACTGAACATTCAGTAGATTTTCTGTGGTCTGGGGTTTTCTGGCTCAAAGTGCTCTGATTTTATCCTGCTGTTTGTGATGTCACAGCCTGCAAATCCCATGGGATTTTCCAGAAGATGTCACTGTTTTCACTGTTTTGCCTGTTTTCATTGCAGCTCAAAAAGACTTCCAAACCCCAGAGAAAACTCCAGACCACAAAAAATTAATTAAAATGTATCTAAACCTGCAAAGTGACCTGTAACTAAAGTTTTCAAATATTTTTTTGTGGGGTGAAAAGTACAATATTCGTCTCAGACATGTACTGCAGCATAATAGTAGGCCAACATTTAAGTAATGTACCTCAACATTTTGTTTAAGTACTTTACTTGAGTATTATGTACTTAATTTACTGATTTAATTTACTTTCCACCCATTGGGTTTTCAGAAGGGGGGGTTATCCCATTCTGGGCGGGAACCCCTATTGGTCTTTTAACTAAGCATTACGTTATACTTTAGCTATTGAAAAATAGCAGATCTACAAGCTCGTAGCGCGCCACTCGGTGGCGCGCTACGAGCTTGTAGATCTGCTATTTTTGAAAAATCGTAAAAATGCGGCACAAATCTTTGAATATATATTCTTTCAGACTGAGCGAACGTTTTTCTTGACGTCAGTCCTAAATGGGTTCATTTGCCCAGAGCTACACAAGCTAGAACCGCCACTGCTAGAAGCTCTTGGCTGTGATGGTACTGTCATGAAAGGCCATGCTCTATATTCTAACATTAGACTCCATTTCCATTTTTATGCTTGTACTGTACAGTATGCATTTTATAATGACCATAATAAAATGTTAAATGTTAACACTTTGAATATAATGGTGTCAGCTCCACTCGTTAAGGGCACCGGATTGTTTGTGTGTGTGTGTGTGTGTGTGTGTGTGTGTGTGTGTGTGTGTGTGTGTGTGTGTGTGTGTGTGTGTGTGTGTGTGTGTGTGTGTGTGTGTGTGTGTGTGTGTGTGTGTGTGTGTGTGTGTGTGTGTGTGTGTGTGTGTGTGTGTGTGTGTGTGTGTGTGTCGCGCGCGCATGTCAGTATATACACGTTCCTGCTCGTGAGAGAGAGAGAGAGAGAGAGAGAGGTGATAAACCACCTGCAGCTCTTCATCTCGGTGGGATGTCTCTGTTCCCCTCCAGCCCCCCCCCCCCCTCCTCTCCAGCTCCACCACCCTCCAGCCCCCCCCCCCCCCCCCCCCTCTCCAGCCCCACCACCCTCCGCCCCCCCCTCCATATATCTCCCTGATCCTATTACCCCCCCACACCCACCCCACTCTCGTCCGCCCCCCCCCCCCATAACTCCATACATCAAAGCTCTTTACTGCAGCAGGTATACGGTATAAAGCGTCCTCATAAATTTGCCTTCCGCTTCGGCTCTGGGATTACCGGGGCCCGAGATGACTGGGAAACATGCTACGCCCCCCAAACCATCTCCCCCCCCCCCTACTCCCCCCCCCCACCCCACCCCCCCCCAACACACACTCACGTTCCCACTCTGAACACGTGGAGCCGTGGCTGTGGCTTTCTAACACGCTCGGAGTGATCGTGACGAATCGTTATGCATTTAAGAGGAATCAAAGTGATGGCGGCTGTGAAGAGGGCTGCTCACGTGCTCCACGAGGAATCCCATTCCCTCTATAGCGCTGCTCCACCCATTCCTAAGACATGTGGGAATGGTCCAGTGAAGAAAAAAATAGAAAAAATAAAGTCCATTGTGGGTGTTTGGGATTTTTTCTCTTATCACACTATATCACTAAACATGGGTGAAATTCACCCGAACACCAAATAACACACTTCTATGATGTCACTGAGCATCATGAAGGTACTGAAAGACCCTCCATGCACCTCAGACCATCAGCAACATTATGAAAATTGCAAAAAATATTCATTTTTCATTTATGATATTTCTTCTCTAATATTAAGGTTATTTTTTGCAGTCGGTTTGTATTGGGGGGTCCAGCCAGAAATGTTGAGAACCCCTGATCTAAAGGAGCATGCCAGCGTGCTCAGCACAGAGACATACTGTACATGCATTGCTTTTTGTAATTGAGTATTGCCCGTTTTGAGCTTGTAGATCGGCTATTTATACGAAATGCGTTTTGAACTCGTCGATCCTCTTTTTTTATTTGAATCCTGAAAAGTATAATAGTTTTGGACGTATGAGGTTTCCACCCGACAGAGACGATTATAATAAGAAAAAGACAAAATAATAAGAATGAAAATAATGCACTGAAGCGAAAGCATATACTGTACCATGCAGGAATTGGAAGGGTTAGGTTTAGGGTCTCGTCTTAGACGGGTACCATAGGGTTAGGGTTAGGTTTAGGGTCTTGTCTTAGACGGGTACCATAGCTTTGTAGTGTATATTTATTAGGTTAGGTTTAGGGTCTTGTCTTAGACGGGTACCATAGCTTTGTAGTGTATATTTATTAGGTTAGGTTTAGGGTCTTGTCTTAGACGGGTACCATAGCTTTGTAGTGTATATTTAGGGTCTCGTCTTAGACGGGTACCATAGCTTTGTAGTGTATATTTATTAGGTTAGATTTAGGGTCTTGTCTTAGACGGGTACCATAGCTTTGTAGTGTATATTTATTAGGTTAGGTTTAGGGTCTTGTCTTAGACGGGTACCATAGCTTTGTAGTGTATATTTATTAGGTTAGGTTTAGGGTCTTGTCTTAGACGGGTACCATAGCTTTGTAGTGTATATTTAGGGTCTCGTCTTAGACGGGTACCATAGGGTTAGGTTTAGGGTCTCGTCTTAGACGGGTACCATAGGGTTAGGTTTAGGGTCTCGTCTTAGACGGGTACCATAGCTTTGTAGTGTATATTTATTAGGTTAGGTTTAGGGTCTTGTCTTAGACGGGTACCATAGCTTTGTAGTGTATATTTAGGGTCTCGTCTTAGACGGGTACCATAGGGTTAGGTTTAGGGTCTCGTCTTAGACGGGTACCATAGCTTTGTAGTGTATATTTATTTGACTGTGCCTTCCTGTTATTTGACTTGTCCTGGGTTGTTTTTAACTTTCCCTCTTTCCCTATTTATAATTCTCTCTGTAAGTGGCAACGTTGAGACAGCTCGCACAGAAATATGATCATTGCATCCACTCTTTTCACCCCTGTCGTCGTGTGATGTGACAAAGTTGATTCTGCTTAAACGGAGTGAGCTACAGTACAGTACAGTACAGTACAGTACAGTACAGTACAGTACAGTACAGTACAGTACAGTACAGTACAGTACAGTACAGTACAGTACAGTACAGTACAGTGAAAACCTTTCTTCTGATAATGATGCGACCGTTGATTTTGACAGCAAATTCTTTATTTTGTTTTAATAGCCGTTTGAATAAGATGTCAGTCACATTTTAGTCATCTGAACGGTTTTAGTTTGAGTCTAGTTTTTGTCGACTAAATGTCATTAGGTTTTAGTCGATTTCCGGTTCCTCCAAGTCTAATCCTGCAACCGGTTCTGGATTCCAACCCCACAGTGGGGAGGAATCATAAGGACGAAACAGTGTTCTTGAAGTGTGTAGGTGGTCAGGTCACCCATAACCATTAAGACCTGGAATGCGCATCTGTGTCACCTTAGCTTTTAACCACTTGAACCATTAGTTCACCATTAGGCTATTTTAAACTTTTGCTGTTGAAAGCTGTGATTTTTGAAAAATTGTGAAAATGTGTGCAAATCTTGTTTGAATATATAGTCTTATATATTCTTTCACAGTGGACATTTTTAACTCAAGTCTTTGCTTCTGGAGGCCCCTGGAACCAAATATTATGAGATGATTGAGAGGTCGGCAGACAAATCCATATCATTCTGGGTGTGCTTGACATGAACCACTGACCTAGTTGTTCAGGATTTTGAAGACGTTTGTAGAATCAGGTACTCAGGTCTTGGCTTAAATATGTTTTTAGGTCTTGGGTTAAATATGTCTCTCTCTCTCTCTCTCTCTCTCTCTCTCTCTCTCTCTCTCTCTCTCTCCCTCCACCAGGTGAGGAATGACTTAACCAACGAGCTGGAGAAGGCGGACATCCAGATCGCCGACACGGAGAGTTTCTCCAACGACCCTTGTGTCAACGTGAAGAAACTCAAGGTGAGAGAATGGCCGCTGTGAAGCCCCACAAAGTAACCCTGTAGTTACAACGTTACTGTAGGCGTGTAGGGCATATTCCACATCCTGGTGGCAACGATGTTACCGTTGAACCAAACTCTAGGTTCAGAAGACTGGAGGCCACCTCTCAATTCATTCGACAGATGAAGAAGAAACATTGATTTTAATAAAATCATTAAAATGACCAATCTACAATGGTACCTACGTGGTTAATAAGATGAATCCATTTAGTTTATTATGAAACTAAATCAATGCACGCACACACGCACGTACACGTTGAAACAATTCAAACCATCCAAAATTGTGCTTCTCGGATAGAATGATCGCTAAGAACATAATGGATAGTTTTTAGCCATTTGGCACAGAGGGTCTATTGATGAAGTATAATTTGGTACAAAGGGAGTCCTGGGCTGAAGGTCATTCTGTGGGATGGTACATCATGTCTTGACTGGATGTGCCATTTCACTAACTTCGGACGCACTCAGTCCTGTGAGCTCTTTTCATTGAAGTTGTACCCATATCGCCTCGCCTCGCCTCGCCTCACCTCACCTCACCTCACCTCACCTCTCCTCTCCTCTTGGAAGAGGCGAGAGAGAGAGAAAGGCAGAGAGAGAGATGGAGAGGCAGAGAGAGAGAGATGGAGAGGCAGAGAGAGATGCAGAGATAGAGAGATGGAGAGGCAGAGAGAGATGCAGAGGCAGAGATAGAGAGAGAGAGAGAGAGAGGCAGAGAGAGAGAGAGATGGAGAGGCAGAGAGAGAGAGAGATGGAGAGGCAGAGAGAGAGAGAAAGGCAGAGAGAGATGGAGAGGCAGAGAAAGGGCGTATGGAGAGGCAGAGAGATGGAGAGGCAGAGAGAGAGAGAGATGGAGAGGCAGAGAGAGAGAGAAAGGCAGAGAGAGATGGAGAGGCAGAGAAAGAGAGAAAGGCAGAGAGAGATGGAGAGGCAGAGAAAGAGAGAAAGGCAGAGAGAGATGGAGAGGCAGAGAAAGGGCGTATGGAGAGGCAGAGAGATGGAGAGGCAGAGAGAGAGGCAGAGAGAGAGAGATGGAGAGGCAGAGAGAGAGAGAGATGGAGAGGCAGAGAGAGAGAGAGATGGAGAGGCAGAGAAAGGGCGTATGGAGAGGCAGAGAGATGGAGAGGCAGAGAGAGAGGCAGAGAGAGAGAGATGGAGAGGCAGAGAGAGAGAGAGATGGAGAGGCAGAGAGATGGAGAGGCAGAGAGAGAGAGAGATGGAGAGGCAGAGAGAGAGATGGAGAGGCAGAGAGATGGAGAGGCAGAGAGATGGAGAGGCAGAGAGAGAGAGATGGAGAGGCAGAGAGATGGAGAGGCAGAGAGAGAGAGATGGAGAGGCAGAGAGATGGAGAGGCAGAGAGATGGAGAGGCAGAGAGAGAGAGATGGAGAGGCAGAGAGAGAGAGAGAGATGGAGAGGCAGAGAGAGAGAGAGAGATGGAGAGGCAGAGAGATGGAGAGGCAGAGAGAGAGAGAGATGGAGAGGCAGGGAGAGATGGAGAGGCAGAGAGAGAGAGAGATGGAGAGGCAGAGAGATGGAGAGGCAGAGAGAGAGAGAGATGGAGAGGCAGAGAGAGATGGAGAGGCAGAGAGATGGAGAGGCAGAGAGAGAGAGAGATGGAGAGGCAGGGAGAGATGGAGAGGCAGAGAGAGAGAGAGATGGAGAGGCAGAGAGATGGAGAGGCAGAGAGAGAGAGAGATGGAGAGGCAGAGAGATGGAGAGGCAGAGAGAGAGAGAGATGGAGAGGCAGAGAGAGAGAGAGATGGAGAGGCAGAGAGAGATGGAGAGGCAGAGAGAGAGAGAGATGGAGAGGCAGGGAGAGAGATGAGATAAAGATAAAACATACGTGAGTGGTGCCTGAGGCTGACGTTCTGAGCTGACACCCTAGCTGCTAAATGTCTTTGTTGTCGGGAAGATATACCTCTTATCTCCATATTTAAACTTTTTTGTGTTTTTTTTTCTAAATGAACACCCTACTTCCCCCTAGCGTCACACAGAGCATCAACAGTATACCAGACCCATTTGGAGCTTGTCGTTTAGTATACTTTTCATTTTGAGCTTGTAGTTTGGTATACTTTGAGCTTGTAGTTTGGTATACTTTGAGCTTGTAGTTTGGTATACTTTGAGCTTGTAGTTTGGTATACTTTGAGCTTGTAGTTTGGTATACTTTGAGCTCGTAGTTTGGTATACTTTGAGCTTGCAGTTCGGTATACTTTGAGCTTGTAGTTTGGTATACTTTGAGCTTGTAGTTTGGTATACTTTAGCTTGTAGTTTGGTATACTTTGAGCTTGTAGTTTGGTATACTTTGAGCTTGTAGTTTGGTATACTTTGAGCTTGTAGTTTGGTATACTTTTAGTTACTTGTAGTTTGATATATTTTGAGCTTGTAGTTTGGTATACTTTAGCTTGTAGTTTGGTATACTTTAGCTTGTAGTTTGGTATACTTTGAGCTTGTAGTTTGGTATACTTTGAGCTTGTAGTTTGGTATACTTTGAGCTTGTAGTTTGGTATACTTTGAGCTTGTAGTTTGGTATATTTTGAGTTTGTAGTTTGGTATACTTTAGCTTGTAGTTTGGTATACTTTGAGCTTGTAGTTTGGTATATTTTGAGCTTGTAGTTTGGTATACTTTAGCTTGTAGTTTGGTATACTTTGAGCTTGTAGTTTGGTATACTTTAGCTTGTAGTTTGGTATACTTTGAGCTTGTAGTTTGGTATACTTTAGCTTGTAGTTTGGTATACTTTGAGCTTGTAGTTTGGTATACTTTGAGCTTGTAGTTTGGTATACTTTGAGCTTGTGGTTTGGTATACTTTGAGCTTGTGGTTTGGTATACTTTGAGCTTGTAGTTTGGTATACTTTGAGCTTGTAGTTTGGTATACTTTGAGCTTGTAGTTTGGTATACTTTGAGCTTGTAGTTTGGTATACTTTGAGCTTGTAGTTTGGTATACTTTGAGCTTGTAGTTTGGTATACTTTGAGCTTGTAGTTTGGTATACTTTGAGCTGGTAGTTTGGTATACTTTGAGCTTGTAGTTTGGTATACTTTGAGCTGGTAGTTTGGTATACTTTAGCTTGTGGTTTGGTATACTTTGAGCTTGTAGTTTGGTATACTTTGAGCTTGTAGTTTGGTATACTTTGAGCTTGTAGTTTGGTATACTTTGAGCTGGTAGTTTGGTATACTTTGAGCTTGTAATCCTCAGTTCTGTCTTTGACACGTGAGGTTTCCACCCGACGGAGGCCATTATGTAAATCACAGCGTCGCTCTCTGAAAGCCTCTCCGTTCTGAGCGCTGGGGTTCTGCCAGGCGGCTCCCCGTCACTGGACCGCTTTTACAGCACGCACACACGCACGCACGCACGCACGCACGCACGCACGCACGCACGCACGCACGCACGCACGCACGCACGCACGCACGCACGCACGCACGCACGCACGCACGCACGCACGCACGCACGCACGCACGCACGTATCCATGCACACACACACGACAGATCCGCTACACCCTGCACCACAAAAGCACATTTTCCTCCGTAACCCCATGAATTATTCCATAGGCATCTGGATGATCAGCTGCTGACGAATGGACCACACACACACACGCGCACGCGCACGCGCACAGGCATAACTTTTTTTTTTTATGCCTGATTTATACAGCAGTTAGTTAGTTAGTTAGTAAATGTAAAAAAATGGCAGTCATAAAATCTGTCCTCACAACTAGTAATACGAACCTGTGTGTGCGTGCGTCCGTGCGTGCACGTGCGTGTGCGCGTGCTTGCACACTGTGATGGAGCACCTGTGCTCGTTCCAAATCCCCCAGACAGCACAGAGCTGCCTCTATATAACAATGTGCCTGCAGGAATGATACATAACCCTGTTACCCTGTTACAGGAATGATACATAACCCTGTTACCGGGCAGAACACACCTCCTCTACATAACCCTATACATAACCCTGTTACCGGGCAGAACACACCTCCTCTACATAACCCTATACATAACCCTGTTACCGGGCAGAACACACCTCCTCTACATAACCCTATACATAACCCTGTTACCGGGCAGAACACACCTCCTCTACATAACCCTATACATAACCCTGTTACCGGGTAGAACACACCTCCTCTACATAACCCTATACATAACCCTGTTACCGGGCAGAACACACCTCCTCTACATAACCCTATACATAACCCTGTTACCGGACAGAACACACCTCCTCTACATAACCCTATACATAACCCTGTTACCGGGCAGAACACACCTCCTCTACATAACCCTATACATAACCCTGTTACCGGGCAGAACACACCTCCTCTACATAACCCTATACATAACCCTGTTACCGGGCAGAACACACCTCCTCTCTCCACCATTCTAACTTCACGTGTCTTCGTCATAAGGTGACGTCCTCCTACTTCCTGGTCGTACTACTACGGTGTCACACAGAAGCATCAAAATCAAAAGTCATCATACGCAGATCTGCAAGCTGTAAACATAAGCTGTCTCTGCTTGAGCTTGTAGATCTGTGGCTTTTGCCGTTTTATGTTTTTGAAAACGTTTTTTTTGGACATCATGAGGTTTCCACCCGACAGAGACGATCTTTAGATCTTTAACTCTCAAGAGTGTAAACGGGTCCATTTGGTTCCTTTTTGCTCTTGAGAGAGTTAAATTATTGTTACACGTATGCATTACATAAGTCTACACAATTAAAGAATGTAGAAGAATTGTTATTTTTGACCAACGTTTGTCTGTTATCTCTGTTATCTCTATGGTACCAACATCAATACAGCATGGAATCGTGGACAAAATCCTGTCCTTAACGACAAACGAAATATTCTTTGGTCTTGGGTCTGACTCTGAGGAGAGACTAAACTCATTAAATGGTGGTCCGTGGCATAAATGCCTACTAAATAACGGGCCTTGTAATGAAAAAGGTTGAAACCCACTGTGTTATTGTTCGCGTGCGTGCGTGCGTGCGTGCGTGCGTGTGTAACCGGCCAGGGCACTGGCTGTTGTTCTAACAGTCATTACAGTGGTTTAGGGCCAGACGGGATCATAATCACATTAATATGTTGCATGCGTGTTTGTTCCACCGTGGACCAATTATGGAACGTGTTATGGAATCATCTGGGGTGCTTTTATTTTATATAAGACAGCACGTTATAAATAATAACGACTCTAATGGTGCGGCATGACTTAACGCTCGCCTATAGGGTGCATTCCACACACACACACACACACACACACACACACACACAGACACGCACACACACACACACACACACACACACACACACACACACGCGCATAAAATCACGCACACAATCACGCACACACACAAACAATCACACGCGTACACAAACACACAACAAATCATTAGTAGCAGATGCGGGGGGATTGTTTAGTGGGCTGCAAACAACACTCTGACCAGTCTATAAATCGTGTCGTTCACATGCCCGTAAAGTGACCCTCGTTAGAGTGTGTGTGTGTGTGTGCACTGTATGCGCCCGTGTGTGTGTGTGCACTGTATGCGCCCATGTGTGCGTGCACGCCTGTGTGTGTGTGTGCACTGTATGCGCCCATGTGTGTGTGTGCACTGAATGCACCCATGTGTGCGTGCACGCCTGTGTGTGTGTGTGTGTGTGTGTGTGTGTGTGTGTGTGTGTGTGTGTGTGTGTGTGTGTGTGTGTGTGTGTGTGTGTGTGTGTGTGTGTGTGTGTGTGTGTGTGTGTGTGTGTGTGTGTGTGCCTTATAAACCTTAGCAGAGGTTGATGGGGTCATCAGGGGTACATTATCCGCCATCGTTCAAAACACACTAGCTGGCTCAGACTGGGATCGTGGCTCGAGTCTCTGCTTCAGCCGACCCAGCGCTGTTTGTCCCCATAGGAAAAAACATGTGACAGAATGGTACAGTACAGTTATGTATATGGGTTTTAAATGTAATGGGTCCTGGGACCCAGGGGTGGTCTTTTAGATTTGTTAAAGGGATATTTTATGATTCCTACTTCAACAACGTTAGAGCACAGTACTGATTACAGTATTGCATCCCAGCCAGGACCCCCCGGAGGAGGGTGACATGATTGTGTCCTTTCTCAATTTAGTGAGTCTAAGGATGCAGGATGCAGGCTATATTACATCACTGATGGTAACTCATATCCCGCCTATAGTCAACATGTGACTGATAGACAGAATGGTAACTCGTATCCCCCCTATAGTCAACATGTGACTGATAGACAGAATGGTAACTCGTATCCCCCTATAGTCAACATGTGACTGATAGACAGAATGGTAACTCGTATCCCCCTATAGTCAACATGTGACTGATAGACAGAATGGTAACTCGTATCCCCCCTATAGTCAACATGTGACTGATAGACAGAATGGTAACTCGTATCCCGCCTATAGTCAACATGTGACTGATAGACAGAATGGTAACTCGTATCCCCCTTATAGTCAACATGTGACTGATAGACAGAATGGTAACTCATATCCCCCCTATAGTCAACATGTGACTGATAGACAGAATGGTAACTCGTATCCCCCTTATAGTCAACATGTGACTGATAGACAGAATGGTAACTCGTATCCCCCTTATAGTCAACATGTGACTGATAGACAGAATGGTAACTCGTATCCCCCCTATAGTCAACATGTGACTGATAGACAGAATGGTAACTCGTACCCCCCCTATAGTCAACATGTGACTGATAGACAGAATGGTAACTCGTATCCCCCCTATAGTCAACATGTGACTGATAGACATAATGGTAACTCGTATCCCCCCTATAGTCAACATGTGACTGATAGACAGAATGGTAACTCGTATCCCCCCTATAGTCAACATGTGACTGATAGACAGAATGGTAACTCGTATCCCCCCTATAGTCAACATGTGACTGATAGACAGAATGTTAACTCGTATCCCCCCTATAGTCAACATGTGACTGATAGACAGAATGGTAACTTGTATCCCCCATATAGTCAACATGTGACTGATAGACAGAATGGTAACTCGTATCCCCCTATAGTCAACATGTGACTGATAGACAGAATGGTAACTCGTATCCCGCCTATAGTCAACATGTGACTGATAGACAGAATGGTAACTCATATCCCCCTTATAGTCAACATGTGACTGATAGACAGAATGGTAACTCGTATCCCCCCTATAGTCAACATGTGACTGATAGACAGAATGGTAACTCGTATCCCCCTTATAGTCAACATGTGACTGATAGACATAATGGCAACTCGTATCCCGCCTATAGTCAACATGTGACTGATAGACAGAATGGTAACTCGTATCCCCCTTATAGTCAACATGTGACTGATAGACAGAATGGTAACTCGTATCCCCCTTATAGTCAACATGTGACTGATAGACAGAATGGTAACTCGTATCCTCCTTATAGTCAACATGTGACTGATAAGAAACAGAATGGCAACTCGTATCCCCCCTATAGTCAACATGTGACTGATAGACAGAATGGCAACTCGTATCCCGCCTATAGTCAACATGTGACTGATAGAGACAGAATGGCAACTCGTATCCCCCCTATAGTCAACATGTGACTGATAGACAGAATGGTAACTCGTATCCCCCTTATAGTCAACATGTGACTGATAGAGACAGAATGGCAACTCGTATCCCCCCTATAGTCAACATGTGACTGATAGACAGAATGGTAACTCGTATCCCCCTTATAGTCAACATGTGACTGATAGACAGAATTGTAACTCGTATCCCCCTTATAGTCAACATGTGACTGATAGACAGAATGGTAACTCGTATCCCCCCTATAGTCAACATGTGACTGATAGAGTCACATGTCAACATTTGCCGTGTTGGCTACCCGCTTCAACCCCCCGGCCAAACGTCTGACTCCTCGGGACGTCCGTCCTGAGAACTGACCCGTGGGAGTGAGAACGCATTGTATTTTGGACATGCCATAATTGCCATTAAAAGGCGCACATTTCCAACACATATCCACATATTTGTATGCTGTACGCATTCACACAAGCATAGTTGCACACACACACACACACACACACACACACACACTACACACTACACACACACTCTCTCTCTTTTCATGTTTGGCCAGAGGGGCATTGGGTGAAGTCCTTGGCCACAGCTGGAGCCATTTGGGTTAAGTGCCTTTCCTCCCGGGAACAAGTGGCCACATTCAGTCAGTTAGCCACGGGCTCTCCAGGAGGCCAGCCAGGTCCGCACGCACGCACACGTGCATGCAAGCACGCACGCAGGCATGCACACACATGCACACACGGACACATGCACTCGCGCGCCGCACACGTGTGTATAGTACTATACTTGTGAGGAAATCAACATTTTAGGACAGCAGTTATATGAGCGATAATTTTTTCCCTCGAATTTCTGCCATTTTTTACTGACCTATAAAGCCGAAAAATAACCTTTAATAATCTTGAACTTTGTATCTGTAAAAAAACGTTTTTGTTGGCCATAAAAGAAGCATTTATCTTGTGAGGATCAGGAAAATGGTCCTCACAATGTCTATTTCTCAAATTATACTGTACTCCAGTACAGGATAAGTAGAGTAACAACATGAACAAAGTCCCTTATCAGTGACACATACTGTATCGCACACACACACACACACACACACACACACACACACACACACACACACACACACACACACACACACACACACACACACACACACACACACACACACACAGCCAGTGAAAGGGTGGTGAAAAGTGCTGCACAGCCACCAATCAAAAGGCCACTCTTTTGGCACCTCGAGCCTTGAGCATGCTGGGACATTTAGGGTGCTTCTTTTGTACGAACCTTTCAGCCATTTTTCGTTTGTGCTGTCTGTCTGTGTGTGTGTGTGTGTGTGTGTGTGTGTGTGTGTGTGTGTGTGTGTGTGTGTGTGTGTGTGTGTGTGTGTGTGTGTGTGTGTGTGTGTGTGTGTGTGTGTGTGTGTGTGTGTGTGTGTGTGTGTGTGTGTGTCTCGTGCGTACGTGCGTGCGTACATGCGTGCGTGCGTGCGTGCGTGAGAGAGAAGGTGTTGCAATAAACATCACCTACCAAGTCCGTGTAAAGCATTATTAAAAAAAAGGTTTGAGATAACCCAAAACATCCATCTCTGCATTCAGCATGTTGTCGTCGGCATTCAAATGATATGCCTTATGGGCAGAATTCTATGAAATGAGCCAAAGCGATTTTCCTTTTGGTCAGAATTCTATGAAATAAGCCACCATTCTTATTCAGAAATCTATATATTATGACAACATTATAGATGCATATTTCATCAGAGATCTGTGAGCTAAACCCCAGCATCTGTATTCATGAGGAAAACCTTGGCAGACAAATAGCAAAGCTGCAAGCTCCTAGATCGTCTAGTTTTGGCTAAGAGATTTGGTGTGCACGGCAAAAGGAATCCAGTCCAGCAGTTCACTAAGTCTAGAGGGTTCAAGTGGTTACAACATGAACAAAGTGTGTCCCTTATCAGTAGCCTCGGAAACCCAGACGTTTTTATTTCCAGGGAGAGAAAAAGAAAAGTCTGGGGCCGAGTCCACTTCAATTCGGCAAACGTCGCTCACTCTCTGCTGATTTCTGATCGTCTGCACCTTTGTTAAATTGACGCACACACACACACACACACACACACACACACACACACACACACACACACACACACACACACACACACACACACACACACACACACACACACTCCTCTCTCTGTCGCTAAATGGTAAATGGTGCATTTATATAGCGCCGTTATCCAAGGCGCTTTACATAGATTGTGCATTACATTCACACGCACATTCATACACCGATGGCAGCGGAAACCATGCAAGGTCCCAACTAGCACATCGGGAGCAATTAGGGGTTCAGTGTCTTGCTCAAGGACACTTCGACAGTAACTCTGGGGGAGCCCGGGTTCGAACTGGCAACCTTACGGTTACCATCCAGGCACTCTACCCCTGAGCCACCGTCGCTCTAATTAATTAGTCTCATGTCCAGCGGCTGTGCCTAGTTTCTCCCGGCGGATCCTGCCGGCAGCTGCCTATGCCATAAAAAGCATAGGTGAGTTCCAGTCTACTTATCAGTGACGCATACACATATAAGGGACACGTCTTTCAGTTTACAAATAAGTGGACGATTCCTTATTTTCGAGGAACGGTGGACAACCACCTATAGCCATAATATGGGTACAAAGCACCAGGTTTAGTTTTAGTTTATTTATCTCGGTCATGTTTTTTTCACAGCAGTTGTACATACAGAATAATAAAGGTTAACATTTACAATATTGACCGATAAAAGGAATGGGCTGAAGCCGCCGAAGCTGATTATGCCCAACCTTATTAATATTTAAATGGGTTATTACAGAGAACAGGGAAAGGAAAGCAAAACAGAGAAAATGAGTTTCAACGTCGCTGCACTTCTTACAGAATCAAAACAAACTAAGCAGAGGGGAAAGGAAACATATTGGGCTTTAGCTCATTCAACAGAAAGAAGCAGACATACATTCTGTCACCGAAGGAAAAACCTCCAGTATTTATTCGTAAAGATGGTTAGTTGACTAGTTGAAGAATGACCGTAACCCTCCTGTAGGAGCCGTAATGTGTTTGCTTTCTATGTGCCATTATGATTGACGTAAGGTATGTCACTTTAATGGGCACTGCACAGGTAGTGGGCGTGTCACTGGGGCTGGGGCGCTGCCACTCTACCTATTCTTGGCGTTTACCTGTCACTTGGTGAGGGAAGTTGGACAGAGAGAGGAGGTGAGCGTGGGAGAAGACATTTTCTGTTGACCGTATCAAACACACCTTTTATCACCTTAACAACCACGTTTAGTTATAGCTAAAAGCCTGGGAACAGTTGTGACTTGCGTGTGGTGACTGAATAAACGTTAAAAGTAGTGATGTGTGTGTGGTCTGTCCACTGGGCTGTGAGGTGACTAGTTGTCTGCTGGGGACAAACCTAATCGTAGTGATGTGTGTGTGGTCTGTCCACTGGGCTGTGAGGTGACTAGTTGTCTGCTGGGGACAAACCTAATCGTAGTGATGTGTGTGGGGTCTGTCCACTGGGCTGTGAGGTGACTAGTTGTCTGCTGGGGACAAACCTAATCGTAGTGATGTGTGTGTGGTCTGTCCACTGGGCTGTGAGGTGACTAGTTGTCTGCTGGGGACAAACCTAATCGTAGTGATGTGTGTGGGGTCTGTCCACTGGGCTGTGAGGTGACTAGTTGTCTGCTGGGGACAAACCTAATCGTAGTGATGTGTGTGGGGTCTGTCCACTGGGCTGTGAGGTGACTAGTTGTCTGCTGGGGACAAACCTAATCGTAGTGATGTGTGTGGGGTCTGTCCACTGGGCTGTGAGGTGACTAGTTGTCTGCTGGGGACAAACCTAATCGTAGTGATGTGTGTGGGGTCTGTCCACTGGGCTGTGAGGTGACTAGTTGTCTGCTGGGGACAAACCTAATCGTAGTGATGTGTGTGGGGTCTGTCCACTGGGCTGTGAGGTGACTAGTTGTCTGCTGGGGACAAACCTAATCGTAGTGATGTGTGTGTGGTCTGTCCACTGGGCTGTGAGGTGACTAGTTGTCTGCTGGGGACAAACCTAATCGTAGTGATGTGTGTGGGGTCTGTCCACTGGGCTGTGAGGTGACTAGTTGTCTGCTGGGGACAAACCTAATCGTAGTGATGTGTGTGGGGTCTGTCCACTGGGCTGTGAGGTGACTAGTTGTCTGCTGGGGACAAACCTAATCGTAGTGATGTGTGTGGGGTCTGTCCACTGGGCTGTGAGGTGACTAGTTGTCTGCTGGGGACAAACCTAATCGTAGTGATGTGTGTGGGGTCTGTCCACTGGGCTGTGAGGTGACTAGTTGTCTGCTGGGGACAAACCTAATCGTAGTGATGTGTGTGGGGTCTGTCCACTGGGCTGTGAGGTGACTAGTTGTCTGCTGGGGACAAACCTAATCGTAGTGATGTGTGTGGGGTCTGTCCACTGGGCTGTGAGGTGACTAGTTGTCTGCTGGGGACAAACCTAATCGTAGTGATGTGTGTGGGGTCTGTCCACTGGGCTGTGAGGTGACTAGTTGTCTGCTGGGGACAAACCTAATCGTAGTGATGTGTGTGGGGTCTGTCCACTGGGCTGTGAGGTGACTAGTTGTCTGCTGGGGACAAACCTAATCGTAGTGATGTGTGTGGGGTCTGTCCACTGGGCTGTGAGGTGACTAGTTGTCTGCTGGGGACAAACCTAATCGTAGTGATGTGTGTGGGGTCTGTCCACTGGGCTGTGAGGTGACTAGTTGTCTGCTGGGGACAAACCTAATCGTAGTGATGTGTGTGGGGTCTGTCCACTGGGCTGTGAGGTGACTAGTTGTCTGCTGGGGACAAACCTAATCGTAGTGATGTGTGTGGGGTCTGTCCACTGGGCTGTGAGGTGACTAGTTGTCTGCTGGGGACAAACCTAATCGTAGTGATGTGTGTGGGGTCTGTCCACTGGGCTGTGAGGTGACTAGTTGTCTGCTGGGGACAAACCTAATCGTAGTGATGTGTGTGGGGTCTGTCCACTGGGCTGTGAGGTGACTAGTTGTCTGCTGGGGACAAACCTAATCGTAGTGATGTGTGTGGGGTCTGTCCACTGGGCTGTGAGGTGACTAGTTGTCTGCTGGGGACAAACCTAATCGTAGTGATGTGTGTGGGGTCTGTCCACTGGGCTGTGAGGTGACTAGTTGTCTGCTGGGGACAAACCTAATCGTAGTGATGTGTGTGGGGTCTGTCCACTGGGCTGTGAGGTGACTAGTTGTCTGCTGGGGACAAACCTAATCGTAGTGATGTGTGTGGGGTCTGTCCACTGGGCTGTGAGGTGACTAGTTGTCTGCTGGGGACAAACCTAATCGTAGTGATGTGTGTGGGGTCTGTCCACTGGGCTGTGAGGTGAAACCTGCTCATTGACCTGGGTCAGTCTTTCTCATTATGATTTCCTTAACCCCTGCAGGCCACTGAGAAATCCATTGCTCAGTCAAAGTTGACCTTTTTGGTGTCACCCAGGGCACCCCGCTCTGTCCCGGGCCAGGGACCTTTATACGTGGCTCCCGGGCCACCGCGCTCTGTCCCTGGGCAGAGAACCTTTGATGAAGCGCGCACCTCCTCACATCCCCGCCCCGCTTGTCAAGATGTAGATTCATCAGAGCACTTGGCAGGGATATTGGATTAGATTCAAGGGCCTGTGTGTGTGTGTGCGTGTGCGTGTGTGCGTGAGTGCGTGCGTGCATGCGTGCGTGCGTGCGTGCGTGCGTGCGTGCGTGCGTGCGTGCGTGCGTGCGAGCGAAGAATTGCAACATTAGAGAGGCAGCGTGGAAATGCGATCTAACAAAGTCCCGTGGGCTCTTCTGGGTGGAAGCAATATATGGGGAAACCTGTTCCATCCCTGATGGTGCCGGAGATGACACAATTTATGCAATGTCTCTCTCTCTCTCTCTCTCTCTACCACCAAGTGAATACAGTCAGCATGCATGTATACATCAGCCGCCACCGCAGACTGAGTCCACACTGCTATAGCAACAACATATTGAAACACATTTCAGTAGTTTATGCATGGTCTTCCCTGGAAGCAGCATTAACACCTTTTGTTAATTTACAAAGCACTATACCCTTGGAACTAAATATATATGGGAACTAATATTTACTATAAGTACTTAGCTCTGGTCCATAGCTCTAAATGCGTTTCATTTAGAGCTATGTTACTCTCAACTTCCGCCGCTCGCATGAATGCAGACCAGCCTCTCCTCTTTAGCGTAAATAAAAAGAACGTTTTTGCTACTCACCAAAACAAAGGCGAGTTGTGTCATTAGAAAGCCTACTTTCCTTAGTGGAAGCACTCTGAGCCCCCCACCACACGTATAAACTGTACTTTTTGGCCAGAAAGGGATTTTTTTTCACCGGAGGAAAAATATTCTCTATGAGGCAGTTCTCTGGGCAATATCGGTAGAGGGCGCAGCGGAGTAACTAAAAGTATTCTTTTTTTCGGTGGAAACAAAATCCCCTTTTGGCCAAAAAGTACAGTTTATACGTGTGGTGGGGGGCTCAGAGTGCGTCCACTAAGGAAAGTAGGTTTTCTAATGACACAACTCGCCTTTGTTTTGGTGAGGAAGTGATGCAAAAAAACGTGAGTAGCAAAAACGTTCTTTTTATTACGCTTCATGCGAGCGGCGGAAGTTGAGAGTAACATAGCTCTAAATGAAACGCATTTAGAGCTATGGATCAGAGCTAATAAGTACTGTACTTAGACCCTACAGTATACTTTTTTTTACTGGGGTTACTTCCCCAGGGGTCTATACCTGGTCCCCTCACCTTTTCCCTTTCCCTTTTCCCCTCTACACGGGGCGGCGTGGCTCAGGGGTAGAGTGGCTGGATGGTAACCGCAAGGTTGCCAGTTCAAACCCGGGCTCCCCCAGAGTTAGTGTCGAAGTGTCCTTGAGCAAGACTCTGAACCCCTAATTGCTCCTGATGTGCTAGTTGGTGCCCTGCACGGTTTCCGCCGCCATCGGTGTGTGAATGTGTGTGTGAATGGGTGAATGTAATGCACAATCTATGTAAAGTGCCTTGGATAAAGGCGCTATATAAATGCACCATTTACCATTTATTCTACACAAAATGTCAATATAGCCGATCAACACAAGCTCACAACCCGTTGCAACGCTTGTGGGTTTTTACATCTGCATTTATTTATTTTATTATTATTATTTTTGCAGAATGTTCACCTACTATGACTCGCTATACAATTCAGAAACTATATGGTTTTATTGTGGTTAAGTACAATTTAGATTTTTAAGGAATATCTTTACTGGAGTATTTGAGATTTAAGCAATAAGCCACGAGAGGTCTCAGGTTACCGGGTATTTTACAATGGTTGTAATGGCTTGCAATATACATATAAAACTATTAAATTCACAAAAGTAGCTACGCTTTGCGCCACCAGAGCGAGCCACATCACTTCCTTGTTTTGCTCGGCAAGTAGGCTATGTGACGGGCGAATAGCGCTTGATGTCCTTACGGGGCTGCCTGGAGCCACACATTCACAGTCACATGAGCCGGGTGGTGGTTAGACGCCCGCACGGCATGGGTTTGTAAAGCAATCAAGCGCTCCCCTTCCCCAGTACAGCTACAGCGATGCAGAATCAGCTGCGAATGATATAAAGTGATTGAAGGTGTGGGTTATCTGTGAAATTTACAACGGTCACATGACGGTCACATGCCCGAGCGCGGCACGGCTGCGGCTCACCGCTCCAAGAGATCAGGGGTCAAATGCGGAAAAAACTAATTTCACTGCGGTAACAATGTGTGACAAATCGTACGACTTTGACTAGATCTCAGATATTGTACTATTTGCTCCCACTGCAGTTATTTGACAGATTTTAGATTAATGGAAGCCTTTATAACTCAACGGATGGATTAAAATGTATTATTACAGATGAATCTAAGCCGGCAGCACATGAAGTCATTAAAACCATCTCCACCTTTACCAGCTGTATCATTAACCCATTCTGGGCGGGAACCCTTTTGGTGTTAGCATCACGTTATGCTTTAGCTATTGAAAAATAGCAGACCTACAAGCTCGTAGCGCGCCACCGAGTGGCGCGCTACGAGCTTGTAGGTCTGCTATTTTTGAAAAATTGAAGAACGACTGACATAGAAACATAGCTTTTTCAGAAAACTGTCTGATCTCAGGTCAGAATGGGTTAAAGTGACGAACACTTTAATGCATTACTAATGGGACATTCTGCATGAGTACCTTTTTACGATTGGTATCTGTGAGAATTATTTTTGATGCCGCTACTTAAAGTGGCTATAAGCAATAATATGTCACCTTTTTAATGACCTTTTCTTTTTTGTATTCAGACAGCCAGTAATGAGTAAAATGCTCACAAAAATAATGTAGTCTCTGTGACACATCTAGGTGCCACCATCTGCATTCATATAGAGTTTCCTAGAAACTTTGTCATTGGTCGAAAAAAGCCTGGTCGAAATGACTAACCAATCAGGAAGTAGACAGGCAAATCGACCAATGACAAAGCTTTTTGGGAGCGTTTTACCCATGCTGACAAAAAGGTCATTACAATTTTGACATATTATTGCTAATAAGTAATATTTTGAATGCCGAATTGTTACTTGCAACAATTTTGAATTCTGGATTAAGTGCATCTGCCAAATGCCTAAATTGTTACTTGCGACAAGAGTATTTTTACATTGTGATATTGCTGCTTTTACGTACTTTAGAAAAACATTTCCCTCAGCCCTATTTGTTCCCTCAAAACTAACACACGTAGGCCTGTCACAATTATTACACAATCGCCTAATCACAATTATTATTTTATTTATATGTTTACATGTTGAAAATTGTCCAAACATTTGTTAGAAATAGCAGATCTACAAGCTTATTACGTGTTGTTATAAGCTTGTAGATCAGCTATTTCAGCTATGTTTCCTTTTTTTTTGGAAAGTATTAAATAATTAAAATATTAAATTCAATATTTCAGTAATTTATATTTAAGTTATTTGTCATATCTGCCCTTTGATCACGAAACCTAAAAGGCAAACAGAAATGTATTTTTTTTCCCAAAAATGTTCAATGGCAAAACACAACTAAATCACAATTATTTGTATGACAATGAATCGTCAACTTACGTTTTGTAATCATGATTCGTGACCTACTCCTACTAACCCTATAACCCCAGTGGATCGACCCCTCCTAGGCCCGTGGCGCTACACCAAATCAAAGGGTCCCATGCACATGCGTGTTTTGCGCGCACCTATAACACAATCAAGAACGACACTTTTTACGTTTACGCGCCCAGTGAATGAACGCGCGTGCATTCAGCGGAGTCTCCTGACCCCCTTGTTATTCTGGGCCTGCCTAACCCCAAGCCTGAGGGGCTGAGCCAACATAATTGCGAACGCAGTGAGCATTTACTATGAGACCCAGCAGATCATGTCTGTCTGTCTGTCTGTCTGTGTGTGTGTGTGTGTGTGTGTGTGTCACGCTGTAACACCACCCGCCCACCACCAGAGGGCGCAGCTGTATCACACACAAAAACACACACACATGCACGCACACACACACACACACACACACACACACACACACACAACTTAACTTAAAAAAAACTTAACTTAAAAAAAAATCTTAAAAAGAAAAACTTTAAAAAAAACTTAACTTAAAAAAACTTAACTTAAAAAAAATCTTTAAAAAACACTTAACTTAAAAAAAAAATCTTAAAAAAAATCTTAAAAAAAGTAAAAAAAAGAGAACTTAAAAAAAACCTTAAAGTACGTAATTTATTCTAATTGTTGTTATTGCAATTTACGAGCTGCGTTCGCTTCCCGCGTTCGCGCGTCTTACTTGTAGGTACTGTATATGACCCCACATGTGAGTTCTTCTCTCACCGCTGGTGTTTATAATGGCACGTTCACACCGGCAGACGCAACGATGCTGTGACGGCCCCCTGTGCCTTTAAGGAATGTGTGCTGTTCTGTGTCAGGCCTGCTTAACCATAGATATTATAAAAAATAGATGCCTCACTGGCCGTTGCAGTTCATTGGAGCGACGTGTATCCCAATGAAGGCGGAAGTGCAGTGCTGAAGGCTTTTCTTTTTTAACAAATCTTTATAACATTCATGACAATATACATTACAATACAAGACAAACAAACAAACAAACACAAACAACAAAGTTATTAACAATACAACATCAGAGCCAGGGGGGATTAGATTACACAAAGCAACAGTTCTCCGCAGCTTTCTTATTTAGAAGTGCTGAAGGCATTTGCTGAAGGCGACTGCGTCGCTGCCCAAGTGACGTCACTCATGCGACTCCTCCATGTCTCTCGCTGTCACTCAAGTGACTACTGGCCAATCACAGCACGTCTTTTCCGGGACTTATGTTACGCACGCGGAAGCTTGACAAGCTTCCGCTAATGCTTTGCAAGGAATGTCGGGAAAATTGTGCCTTCAATGGTGACACGCGCCTCAGAGCCGGAAAGGGCGTCTACGTATATATGTCTATGTGCTTAACCCAATCTCCTTGGCTCCTGGATTGGGAGGGCGGAGCTGGCAATTTGCAGAAGGGGAGACACCTGGCCAGTGTCCTCCCCAAACACTATATAAAACACCTGCTGCACTGATGTTCTGGTCTCTCCATTCCTCCTCAGGCAGGCTGCAGGAGCAGCCTGCCTGATTCTCTTTTGTTAATTGGGTAGTTTGTTCCCTGCCATCCTTAGTTGGAACTGAAAATGAATTCTTTGATTATATTTTTCATTAATTGTTAAATAAAATACTTTTTTGCTGCTTTAACTCCGTCTGGTCTCCCCTCTTTGTTATGGCTCCTATGCCAGCCATAACAATGAAAAAATGCGTTGTGAGTTGATTTTGGAGCAGCTATACGTGCATCGTTGCGTCTTTGCAACGTCATGTCGCTGACTTCCATTGACAATAAATGGTAGACTTTTGTATCTTTTACATTTGCCCGTGTGAACGCACCATAATGGAACGTGTCTGTGTGAACGCACCATAATGGAACGTGTCTGTGTGAACGCACCATAATGGAACGTTTCTGTGTTTTTGTCTCGTGTTTTGTCGTCCAGGACAACGACGTGAGGATCATCATCGGACAGTTCGACGAGAACCTGGCCTCCAAAGTCTTCTGCTGTGTAAGTGCTAAACCTAACCTTATTCCTGCATGGTTTGGTTTTGCAGTAAATCGCTGATGTTGATCGCTCAAATTATTATTATTTTTTCTCATTTTTTTAAAGATATCCGTCTTTGACTATATACTCTTTGCAGTGTTTGTACTTCCAGGAGTCAAAGCGAGATTTCACCCGTGATGTCATCCACGTGCACTCGTGCAGTGCCCTTTATTTGGGACGTAACACTAAGATACAGATTGGACAAAATTACATTTCATATATTAAAAATAAGTTACATAATGCAGACTACATAATGCAGAGCACTTTGTTCCACCACTGCTGATTATCACTACCGCTGCATGTGGCAATGAAGACAAGTTGTGTGACATTAGCAGGCGCTGTAGTGCTGTCTTAAAGAGCTGATTTTGGGGCGATTAGTGTGGTGGGGAATGGGTGGGTGGTGGGTTTGGATAGAGCGGGTGGGTGGGTGAGTGGGTGGGTGCGTGACGAAGTGCTTGACATTTACGGCTGAACATGATGAGATGATTCTCACCCTATGTGCTCGTGTTGGGTTAGCATTTGGCATTTGGTGCTTAATTACATGTTTTGTTTTTCAGACGGGTTTGTAATCAATCATTGTTTAAAAGGGACTATGATTATGATACGACACGAGTCACGACAGTATAGCAGACCTGCAAGCTTGTAGTTCTGCTACTTTTGAGGCTTTTCAATGTGAATCCTGAAATACCATCAATCATTCAAATGTGATTAATGTGCAATAAACACTAGTGCACTTCCATAGCGTTCCGGCTATGGAACGATGCGCTCCATTTAAAGTTCCTATTCATCCGCACTACAACAACATATCATCTCTGTCGGCCAGAAATCTCTTATCTCCATATTTTGAACTTTTTGTGTTTATTCGTAAATTAATGCCCTACTTGACCACACACAAAAGAGATTCTCAACAGAATATGATGAGAAATCTTGTCACCGGCAGCATGAATCCAACATCCTACTATAAATGCGCCACGTGAGTCTGTCTGTCTGTCTGTCTGTCTGTCTGCGTGTGTGTACGGTTGTAATGCACGTAACTCGAGAACCGTTTGCCCCACCGACTTCACATTCGACACACGCGTTCCACACCCCCACAGGGAGTGCAGTGCCCGGTATCGAGTCGGTCGGACCCACGGTTCTCCAGAACCACCACAAAAGGCTCTGGTCAGGCTCTGCCAGTGGGCCTAATTAGGCCAACTCCTTTCACCTGTGCAATTTCCAGCCTCTGCCTCAGCCAATTGACTCTCAACCAATCAGGCTCTGCCAGTGGGCCGAATTGATTGCCAAGTACAAGTTTCAGTTTGTAGTCTTCGCACACAGGCACATACACAGATCTCCATGTGGGACACCGGCTGACAGTTAAAACGGGTGCTATGACAACGTATATCATTAAGTTGCAAGTTGCATCGTTCCCAAGTAGGTCGGGGACTGACTGCGACGGGCACGTACAGGTCTAATAGGTCATAATATAAATAATGCTTCATCTCTCTTTCAGCTAAGGAGTCCTATAGGCCTGAAATACGTTGAAGACACCTGCTCTGATACAAACAGAATATACTTACACTCTCTCTCTCTCTCTCCCTCTCTCTCTCTCTCTCTCCCCCTCTCTCTCTCTCTCTCTCTCTCTCTCTCTTTCCCCCTCCAGGCGTACAACCTGAACATGTACGGCAGTAAGTACCAGTGGATCATCCCGGGCTGGTACCAGGGCAACTGGTGGGAGCAGGCCAACTCCACCAACTGCACCACGCGCAAGCTGCTGACCGCCATGGAGGGCTACATCAGCGTGGACTTTGAGCCGCTCAGCGCCCGACAGATCAAGGGCATCTCGGGCAGGGTGGGTAGCGTCAGATCAAGGGCATCTCGGGCAGGGTGGGTAGCGTCAGAGTGACCTATAGACAGATCAAGGGCATCTCGGGCAGGGTGGGTAGCGTCAGAGTGACCTATAGACAGATCAAGGGCATCTCAGGCAGGATGGGTAGCGTCAGAGTGACCTATAGACAGATCAAGGGCGTCTCGAGCAGGGTGGGTAGCGTCAGATCAAGGGCATCTCGGGCAGGGTGGGTAGCGACAGATCAAGGGCATCTCGGGCAGGGTGGGTAGAGACAGATCAAGGGCATCTCGGGCAGGGTGGGTAGCGACAGATCAAGGGCGTCTCGGGCAGGGTGGGTAGAGACAGATCAAGGGCATCTCGGCCAGGGTGGGCAGCGACAGATCAAGGGCATCTCGGGCAGGGTGGGTAGCTATTGGAAAAATAGCAGATCTACAAGCTCATAGCGTGGCACTGAGTGCCGCACTACGAGCTTGCAGATCTGCTATTTTTGAAAAATCATGAAAATGTGGTGCAAATCCTTAAATATATCGTTGCTGTCGGGAGGAAACCTCATAACTCAATTTTTGAGGTTTTAGATTTTTTTTGGCATAAATCAGTGCTATTGAACACCCTTTACGTCTGTGTGTTTTGAAAATATTGAACCAATGGAAAGTAGTAAAAAGTGCTTTGGACAAAACCTCTTAACTCCATTGGACCCTCAAAATGTCTGCTAAAGCAACTAACTCCACCACCTCTCCCCTCTCATGGAAGTAATTGACAATATATAAAGTTACAACACCAACTTTGATGAGGCTGTATTGCTTTGTTTTAAAAATATAAGGTTTTCTTTATTTCCTGAAAAATGTAGCCTATATTTTTCATTTCCTGAAAAATGAACATTTTGGATTTATGAGGTTTCCTCCCGACAGCAGAGATATATTATTTCAGAGCGAACGTTTTTAACTCAAATCTTTGCTTCCGATGGGGGTCCCTGGAACAACATATCTTCAGATGGGGGTCCCTGGAACAACATATCTTCAGATGGGGGTCGGTGGCCAATTACATTTATTTTTGGGGGTCCTTGACATGAAATAGTTAGAGAACCACTGATATAGAAACATGAGGTTTTTCTGAAAACTGTCAGGATTTAGAAGCCATTCGTAGAATCGTCCTTAGGTCTAAATGGGTTAACTCAAATCTTTGCTTCTGGGGGGTCCCTGGAACAATATATCTGTGGCCAAATACAGATAATTCTGGGGGTCCTTGACATGAAATAGTTTGAGCACCACTGACAGAAATAGAAACAGCGATTCTTCAGAAAACGGTCATGATTTAGAAGACCTTTTGTAGAATCTGCTCTCAAGTCTAAATGGGCTATCTGGCGTATAGCCAGAGAACTATTCCATGGTCTCCTTATGCTATGTAGGGCATTGCAGAGAGAGAACCCATTCATTATGTTGAGCCTGGAACCAAACCATATAGGCTCACGGTGAATTATGACCATAAAACATTTAATTCTGTGTCCAAAAAATATTTAAAACCACAAAAGGGTAGGCTATTTATTACATTGAGGGCATGGAGTGCAATGGACGTAAGTGACATATTCAAAACTTTACAGGACACTTTTTTTCCCATTGATTGTAATTATTTAATTAAAGGGATTGTGACGTAAAAATAATTGTCACAATTTTTGTATTTTTTCTGAGATCAATTGCACCCAAAAAAACCTTTAACACTTTTAACATTCAGTAGATTTTATGTGGTCTTGGGTTTTCTGGCTCAAACAGGTGCTCTGATTTTCCCTGTGGGGTGTGATGTAAGAGCCTGCAGATCCCATATATGGGATTTGCAGCAGATGTCACTGTTTTGCCTGTTTTCATTACAGCTCAAAAGGCTTCACAGACACAGAAAAAATCCTAGACCACAGAAAAATCCACTGAATGTTCAAAGTTCAGGTTGTTTGGGTGTAATTGAGGGCATAGAACCTAAAAGAAAAACGAAAAATAAAAAATGAAAATGAATGTCATAAAACCTTTAAAAACAACGTACTGTAAAACTGTTCTGTAAATTTCTCATGATTTCACTTAGCCCTCAAAATATAGTTTATAATAATATTAAATATAATTGGGGAGAAAAGGGGCTTAAAAGCCCCCCCAAAAAATAAGAAAACAAAAGGGAAACGGGGATCTAACCCGTCTTGGCGTGCCCATCCCCCTCCCCAGACCCCCAAGGAGTATGAGCGCGAGTACAGCCTCGAGCTGCAGCAGAAGGGCGTGGAGGCCAGCAAGTTCAACGGCTTCGCCTACGACGGCATCTGGGTGATCGCCAAGACGCTGACGCGCGTCTCGGAGCTGCTCCGCGCCAAGCAGCGGCACCACGTGCACCACAACTTCACCGTGGACGACCGCGAGGTCGGCAAGATGGTGCTGGACGTCATGAACGAGACCAACTTCAACGGCGTCACGGTGAGGCTCTCCCCAGTGTTGTTTTTTAGTCATAGTCTCTTGAATAGTTTTTATTTAGTTTTAGTCACATTTTACTAGTCACCTGGAATGTCTTGGTGTTAGTCTAGTTTTAGTCGACTAAATCTACAGTTAATTTAGTCGACTAAAATGTTTTTTGGCAGGCCTCGATGCCGTCGTAATGACCACTTGCTGAAAATAGCAGATCTACAAGCTCACAACGCGCCGCAGCGCGACACGTTGTGAGCTAATAGTCTTAGTTTTAGTGATCATAGCTCAGTTTTCATTTAGTTTCCATTTAGTTTTCGTCAGTGGAAAAAAGTAGTCGACGAACATTGGTTTTAGTCGACGAAATCAACACTGGTCTCTCTCTCCTCTCTCTTTCTCCATGTACGTTGATTTTGACAGCACATTATTTTTATGTGGTTTTAGTCAGGCTGACTGTTTGGTTGCCTCACGCATGATATGTTTGTGTTTCAATCATTATTATGAGGATCGGCTTGGCAAAGAAAAAAAAGTTCACTTAACTTTTCTATACTACAAGGAATACATGCACATGTTGATACTCTTTTTCTACACTTTGCTCTTTTTTGCACTCCATATTCTAGCCCTTTGTTTGCTGTGTTTGCGGTTCTGTTATATTTATGCTGCTGCATTCCCTGAAGGAAGCCAAAAACAATATATAATATAATATAATATAATAATATAATAATAATAAAAATAAGTTTTACTCTTATGTACCACCTTGAACCTTGGTACATTTTGTCACCGGCGTCTTGCCCTACGCACAGTGCGTCTTGCTTGTATGCCTGGCGGTGGCGCTGGTTTTAGTCGTAGTCTTTCATTTGATTTGGTGATTTTCTTAGTGCAGGGGTTCTCAACCCGTGGGTCGCGACCCTTCGGGGGGTCGCCAAATTATGTTGGGGGGTCCCCAAATTATTTTAAAAAAAAAGCAACTGAATGGCTGGAAAAAGGAAATGAAGAGTTTACATAATACATGCATACACCTTCCCTAATGTATATCTGGTTTCAGTATTTATTAATGGTGTATTGTCTCTATTATTAAGGTTATTGTAGCAGTCAATTTATATTGGGGGTCGGGAGGGGGCCGGGCGGGGGTCCCGAGACATTGCCAAAGCATTTCCGGGGGTCCCCGGCCAAAAACGTTGAGAACCCCTGTCTTAGTGGACTGTTTTTTTCGTTTGTTTTTTCTTTCTTCCTGTTGCTGTTGGTAGTCATGGTAGCCAGTTCCCACCTGATGTTGTGTGGGAGTTCTGACTGCTCAACACCGTACTGAATAACCGCTAGCTTGCATAAGGTCTTAAGACTAGGACTCAAGTCCAAGATGTACAGGTCTGTGGGTGTATTGTAATGGTGTCCTCCAAAGACGATGATACGATCTCCCTGCATGCAACAGCACATCGTAGGTATTGACATCGGGTCTGTCCCCTTGAGCTTGACCTTCTTCCAGGAGAAGGTCTCCGGATTGAATTTCCACAGACCTTTGGAGGACTGCCTCAAGTACCACAACCCAAAAAATATGTACAGCTCTTCATTGTAGGTAAAGGCTGATAAATGCCTGTAGTGTTGTTCTGGGAGAAGCATTGTAGAAGCCGTGCCCAGCCAGAGATTGGTCTCTGTGTCAAACACCCTGAGATGGCTGAGATTTTCAGTGACATATTTGTAAGAGACCCCGAATACAAACATCTTTGTCCCGATGATGGTGGCAGAGGAATACCGTGCATAAGGTGTCGGTGTGCCTCTGGGGTTAATTAAAGCCCAGACCATTGTGCTGGTGTCCAACTTGTAGATGCCATCGTGTGCAGTCCAACGGATATATCGTCCATATATATAAATGAGCTTCACCAAGACACAGGCTAAGTGGTAGCCACTCCACTCTGGGACAGTCCCAGAAACCCTGGGTTTGAACCATCTGTGGGTGTCGACGTCAAATGCATAAAGCTCGTTGGGCTCACTATCGTCGTTACGCCCTGCCCAGATGTAGATGATGTCCTCTATTAGAACAGCCGCGTGGACCTCGCGCCCGGAGGGACTCTCGAGGTGACCTTCTCTTCCTGTTGTCACCGGGGTCAACGTCCTCCAGCTTAAAGACACTGTGTTGAAAACGTGAACTACAGTCCGTTCCGTGTTACCGTCATAGAGCTTTTCAAAGGTGTACACGTCGTGCTTCACTGCAACGGCAGCAAAACCGCGTGTCTTTGGTCCTCCGGTCGGGCGTACCAGCGTCCAGCATAACATTTCTCACGCCGTAAACTACACGTTGGATTTGCAGGAAAAAAAATGTGCGCGTTGTCGCTTATATCGGGTTCAGCGGCACAAATGTCACAGAGACCTTTGCCGATCAGGTGGATTGGCCAATCAAGGGAGTCGATGACGCCGCTATACACAGCAGAACACTGAACACTGTTGAAAGATTGTGTTCAAGGGAAGAGTCTATGGCATATAGACACAGTACATATACATACATACATACATACATACATACATACATACATACATACATACATACATACATACATACATACATACATACATACATACATACATACATACATGCTTTAGTATGATCAAGTAGGTCGCAACACAATTTAAATATGGATATAAACGACGTGTGGCCCTACAGCCTACACTACAGCAACAACATAGCCTACAGATACGACAGCCAACCTCTTCAATGATCTTTCCCTGTAAATACAATCTCCCCACATTGTTGTTGTTGTGCCTGATTTTCCTATTTGTAAAACACTGAATTGTCCACCACGTCTTGAGAAGTGACACCAATTCACACCTGGTAAAAATGCCCCCATTCACTGTCGCCAGATGGCACATGTTGAATTATCATATACCTGAGGCTTGCAATTATCATATTTGAATGTAAACAGTCAAAAAAAGAGAAATCATCACGTGTAAATATGTAATTTCAACAAAAAAAAGGAAAAAAAAGTATTATTAAGTATTTAGTGTAAGAAACAACATTGTTTGAGACTCCTATGACAGTGGTTCTCACAGTCGGTCCTTGAGGGAGTTCCAGGGGGTCCCCAGCAAAATGATGGATAGGAACCAAATTAACCCTTATGGGTCTGTCTGTAACTCGGAGAGTGTAAAAATAGAACCAATTTGTACACTCTCAGATTTAAATTAACATTGATTTTACAATATAAATTGGGGTCCCAGAGATATAAATGTCATTAAACGGGGTTCCGTAGCCTGATACATGTCACATGCACTGGGGGTCCTTGAAATTAAAGTGGGTGACAATCACTGCTAGAGCCGTGGAAATCTTCTCTTATGGGGGGGGGGGATATCTCTTCAAATGGGGGTCCACGGGGTAATTAGTGTTCATTTGGGGGTCCTTGACATGAAAACGTTTGAGAACCGCACTGTCCTATGAGACAAAACACATCACATTTATCGGAATTGTCACGATGTCACATCCATAGAGATATTTGCCTGACATGTAATTTATGCATGTATGTTATGTACAGTGTGTTATTTATGTATGTTATTATGTTTACACACACATTGCAGTAAATGTCACAAAAGCACTCTGAGGCGGAGGCAGTAAATATATGCTCGTTGTGAGGATGAGGTTCGTTAGGCGTCCTCGTCTCGTCTTGCGCGCGGAGCCTAAAGACATGTCGTTTGGGAGCGCCGTCTCACTCCACTGACTTCTGGATTGATCCTGGTGGCTGCATTTATGATGAGAGAGAGTGAGTGTGCGTGCATGCGTCCGTGCACAGTGAGCTCTAACAGTATAGGCCTATAGGCTATATTGTGTGGCTTGTACCACTAGCCTATAGCATACTGGCCTACTCGGGGAACTATGCAAGTGGGAATGCACTACCCTTCCCGTTTTACCAGTTTTCAGAGTAGGCCTACTCGCTGTACCCAGTGTGTGTGTGTCCGTCCGTCCGTACGTCCATCCGTAAATCCGTGAGCAGCTGGGGTTAAGACGTGTGTGTGTGTGTGTGTGTGTGTGTGTGTGTGTGTGTGTGTGTGTGTGCTCAGATTGGACCCCCACATATAAGATGCGTCATGCATCTTATACAGGCACTCTGTAGACGTCAGGGGGACATTTCTAGTATGTACTATAAATATTTTGCCACTTTGATGTATTCTTCAAATTACACTTCACTACTCCAAATAGAGGGTATGCGACATCATCATCACACCCGGAAGTTACGCGGGAACGCCTACTGAGTGGCAACAAACTACTTCCTGGCCTTGACAGCCCATACATCCAAACAGATAAGTCCTATCTGGCCTGGGCCGTGGCTCAGCGGTCCAGGCACCTTGGCTGGTAATCCAGTCTGGCAGTGTGTCGTGGGTTCGACTCCCGATCCCGACGGCCTTTACTGCATGTCACCCCCCCCCCCAGGCGAAAGCCAAAAAAAAAAAAACTTCAAAAAAGAAAAAGAAAAGTCCTATCTGATTGCATTAAGTTACTTTAAAATTAAATTCACTTTGTCACTCACTTTGCCACTCGATCTGCCACTCACTTTATGCGCATGCATACCCTCTATTCTGGCCAAAACGCACTTGTCCCTGAAGTCATGTGAACCAGAATGCATCACATTCCATTCCGATTGGCTGTGACTGGCTTTGCAGCCCGGGGTAGGCAACCCAGCCTGGCGAAGCCTGGCAGAGTTTTACTGTAACCCTTAAGGAACTGGCCTCTCTCTTGAGGCGTACACAGTAATATCCTCCAATTTAATTTATCCATTTGTGACTCCGAGAGAGCAGCATACAAATGGAACCACTTATGGGTCAGTGCGTGGTTCCATTTGTATATATTATGCTCTCCAAGTTTAAAACGCCACTGAGGATTTCACTTGTGTACGTTAACGACACGATTGGAAAACATCCGCCCGCCCGCCCGCTCACACACACTCTCTCTCACACACACACTCTCTCTCACACACACACACACACACACACACACACACACACACACACACACACACACACACACACACACACACACACACACAATACCGGCGCCGGCGGAAACATGGGAATGCTCCTTCATGCATCTTTGATGGCGTTTTGGAAGGTAGACAACATAAGGAGCTCTTCTTCCGCTGGCCGTATAGCAGTATTTATTAACAGTTTGCTGAATTACAGTACATTTCAAGCACACAAAAACTGTTAACTGTCATACCATTTAGAGACGTACAAATATACACTAAAACAGGAAATCATCATAAAGGAGGTAAAAAAGGGGAACAAACATATACAGTGAGGGGATTAAGTACAATTTTGAGGTATTTGTACTTGAGTATTTCCAATTTCCTATACTTTTACTTGTACTCCACTACATCTCAGAGACAAATGTTGTAATGTTTCTCCAATACAATTATTTGAAAACTAGTTACTTTGTAGATTTTCATTATTATTACAAAACATACATTAACCACTTCAGCCATACATTTCGGTCAATTGAAAATGTGTTTTTGACATTTGTCAAACACTATAGCTATAGCTATGGATTTGGATGCGATGCCTGAAGAAGGTATTTGACCGAAACATTGCCTAAATAAAGTGTTTGTGTTGCGGTGTGCAGGTCTTTATGCAATTGTGCATGTTTTCTGAATACATTGAGCCCTGCCTACGCACCCGTCTCAGAGCATATCAGCTGTGCATAAGACTTTGTTGCCTGACATTTGAAAATTGAAATGGGACATTCTACATAGTGAGTACTTTCTATACTTTTGGTACCTTAAGTACATTTGGTTGCCAATACTTTTATACTTGTACTTGTACAGTCTACTGTCGATTTTGAATTCAGACCTTTACTTGTAATGGAGTATTTCTGTATTGCATTATTGATATGTTTACTTGAGTAAAACATTTGAGTAATTTCTTCCACCACTGGTCGCAGACGCCCAGCCATCAATCCATGCGTATCCAGATGAATGGAGCACGCGTGCTCCCTGTGAATGACACGCGTGATCCCTGTGAATGACACGCGTGCTCCCTGTGAATGACACACGTGCTCCCTGTGAATGACACACGTGCTCCCTGTGAATGGAGCACGCGTGCTCCCTGTGAATGGAGCACGCGTGCTCCCTGTGAATGGAGCACGCGTGCTCCCTGTGAATGACACACGTGCTCCCTGTGAATGGAGCACGCGTGCTCCCTGTGAATGGAGCACGCGTGCTCCCTGTGAATGACACGCGTGCTCCCTGTGAATGGAGCACGCGTGCTCCCTGTGAATGGAGCACGCGTGCTCCCTGTGAATGACACGCGTGCTCCCTGTGAATGACACGCGTGCTCCCTGTGAATGACACGCGTGCTCCCTGTGAATGACACGCGTGCTCCCTGTGAATGACACGCGTGCTCCCTGTGAATGACACGCGTGCTCCCTGTGAATGACACGCGTGCTCCCTGTGAATGACACGCGTGCTCCCTGTGAATGACACGCGTGCTCCCTGTGAATGACACGCGTGCTCCCTGTGAATGACACGTGTGCTCCCTGTGAATGACACGCATGCTCCCTGTCACACAGCAGGGTCATGGAAAGGTCTCGCCTCCGAAGCCCTTTACCTCATGCAGCTGCGGTTTTGTGCCATGGGGACGGTGTGCACTGTGCACGCACACACGCTGATGCACCTTTCCAAGACAAAAAACAAAGTATTGTTCTCCCTTGGGGCCTCGAGGCATCCCGTTTATGTTGACAGCTAGGGTACAATGTAGGACGGAGTAGTAGTAGGAGTAGGAGAAGAACTCAGACTTACGTGTAAGTAAAATACCAACACCTCAATGTAGAAACACCGTGTGACTACTTATTGTAATACTTTGACTTGCTTTGACTCAAAATTGTATTTGAGTGAAAGTACAAGAGAACGTCAAAATATACTGAGGGTAAATATGCCGAATGGCCCATTTCACAATTTATATTCTTCTGCCTACTGTACACGCACATCATGTCATGTATCAGCGGATATGGGAAGGGAGTCAACATCACGTATGTCCGTATAGCAAAGACCTGGTCTTGTCCGTCCAGATTTTGGGTTTTCTTTTTTACACACCTTATTATTATCATCATTATAACATGTTTATTCCTATTTTGTTCATAAGACCCAATTACTGAATGTACACAAATACTCACTCAGTTAGGCCTTCTTTTTCACCACTGGTATCGATCAAAGCCGTTGGTCACAGGGAGGAAAGCTGACATTATCACACACACACAGAGAGAGAGAGAGAGTAGAGAGGCCTGCTGGAGGCTACAGGCCACCAGGGCTGGAGGCTACAGGCCACCAGGGCAGTGCTTTTCAAAGCGGTGTCCAGAGGACACCCCCGGGCATTCTGGAGGGCGTCCTTTTCATATCACTGTAATTCATGAGTGATTTGGTTTAATGTTTTCAGACAAACATCTTTTCATATCGGGGTCATAAGTATACACCGCCGCCGGTTCCACAGGCACTGATTTTGACAAACTTTTTTTATTTAGTTTTTGAGCGGTGGGCACACCGTCTCCAAACTACCTGCAGTATACCTAGGTTCCATCCTGTAGTCAAATCTTTCCGGTGATAAAATGGCCACTAACGTAATAAAAAAGAACAAGATTCCTATACAGGATCTCCTCACTGGTCGACAAAAACACCTTGTGTTCGGGGGGGGGGGGGGGGGGGGGGGGGGTGGTGTGTGTGTGTGTGTGTGTGTGTGTGTGTGTGTGTGTGTTAGGCTGCACAACAGTGACACTTGGTGGTGAAAACCAACCAAACGCAATGTTCATGCTCGGACAGACCCAGCCAGGGACCGACCCAGGGACACACATAGCTCCTTAATGGAGTAGTTGCACCACTCAAAATTGTTTTTAAATAGTTCAACTATAGCCAATCTACATTGATACATTGTGAGCTTGTAGATCGGCTATTTGAACTATTTGAATATGTTCTTCAAAATAGTAAAATTAGTTGGGGATACGGGTGTAAACCAGGTTGTGGCGCAAGATATAGCACATGTAGTCTTTTGAATACAGTTCCATTTAGTTTTAGTTTCCATTTAGGCAAACATTCACACACACACACACACACACACACACACACACACACACACACACACACACACACACACACACACACACACACACACCGACCGTGTGCATATACAGTACACATGATTATGTACGTGCACGTGGGGCACGTGCGCATATCAAAGGTGGAACACAGACTTGGATAGAAAGGGAGGGGGCGGGGGTGTCCGGCGGCCCCTCCCCTCCCCTCCACTTCAAAGCCAGTCGTCTGTTTGAGGTGAAATTGGCTCTCCTCTCAACCTCCTTCTACTGCGTTCTAATCAGCCGGCTGTCGACCACAAACCTCTTATCTCCACATTACTTTATGTAAATTGTACGCCTTACTTCCATCCATCCATCCATCTTCAACCGCTTATCCGTAGTCAGGTCGCGGGGCAACAGCTCCACCAGAGAGCTCCAGACTAGGGCATTAAGCAACTAGTCGACTAGTTTACTAGTCGACTAGTAAATCCACTAGTCAACCTTGTTGGTACTAGTTGACTAGTTGAAAAAAAGGGGGAAATAAGATTTTTTTTATGCCTCAAGATCAGGTAGATTATAGTTATAGTCACCAATGTACACAGTTTTTAAATGTACAAATATTTATTACCCAAAAAAAAAGAAAAGTTTTATGTATTTATTTATTTACATAATATGTAGTTAAACAACTAGTCGACTAGTAAACTAGGCAACTAGTCAACTAGTAAAAATGACTAGAAGTGAATGCCCTAGACCAGACGTCCCTCTCCAGAGCAACATTAGTAACTTCCTCCTGGGGGATGCCGAGGCGTTCCAAGGTCGATGTAATCCCTCCATCTGCGCCTTGGTCTGGCCCGAGGTCTCTTCCCAGTGGGACGCCTTACTTTATCATAAAAACAACGCAGTAAAAAAACAGCTGGCTCGACACTTTTTCCAGTGGTGGAAATAATAATAATAATGTTTATTGTCCCGAAGGAGTGGACTGAGTCTAAGAAAGCTACAGTCTGATAATCAGGCTAATACAGAACCATCCTATCGGCGGGGCAGTTTGTTTAATGCCGTGATGGCTGAGGGGACAAAACTCCTACTGAAACTAACCTTTTTCTAGGGTAAATGGAGAAAAGTACTCGCATGTTCTTCTTACGTAAAAGTGTCAATACTGCAATGTAGAACTTCTCTGTTGACAGTTAGACGTCTGGATTTTAAATGCTGTATAGTGAGTAGGCCTACTTTCTACTTTTCGGTAGCCTACCACTTTAAGTGCATTTTGATGCCAATACTTTTGTATTTTAAAATGTTGAAATCCGCACATTTACTTGTTGTAAGAGAGTAGTTCTACATTGCAGTATTGATACTCTTACAGTAAAACATCCACCACTGGGTGTGTTGTTACATGCAGTTGTACAGTATATATGCCAGCCAGTTGTATGAAATGTTTCATAATTATTGAGCTTTCTAAGCTGACGGTGCATGTATGTATGGTGAGGCTGAACTCATCCTTCCATTTATTATATCATTTTCTTTCATATGTTTTCTGCTGCATTCTCTGTTTGCTTTTTTTTTTAATTGTGTTTGTTTTGTATTGTTTGTTCTTGTTCAGCACTTCTGTTCCGTTGCAAATGTGCTATATAAATACACACTTTGATTGGATTTGAACAGCCTTATTTCATCCAACAGTCTAGACGGATAGAGAGAGAGAGAGAGAGAGAGAGAGAGAGAGAGAGAGAGAGAGAGAGAGAGAGAGAGAGAGAGAGAGAGAGAGAGAGAGAGAGAGAGAGAGAGAGAGAGAGAGAGAGAGAGAGAGAGAGAGAGAGAGAGAGAGAGAGAGAGAGAGAGAGAGAGAGAGAGAGAGAGAGAGAGAGAGAGAGAGAGCGAGAGAGAGCGAGAGAGAGAGAGAGCACAACAGACAGTTTTCGTCCACCCATAATCATTTTAATCTTGTTGGTGTCTGGAAGAAACCACAGGTCGGACCAATGCTATGTCGAACCAAAGTCTGCCTCCCCAGATGGACAGACACCTAATGATTAGGTGTCTGGATTTTGATTAGGTCCTAATCAAAATCCTTTTGGTTAAAAAACTAACGACTTGTAAACTTCCTTTCCACAAGGAGTTGTTCTTCCAACTGCCGTCTAGCCGCCAATTTTGGGGTGTGAGGCAGTGTTTGGCAACTACCTTTTTTAACCGACAAAATCTAAATAAAAACTAAGCTATGAAACTAAAAACTAAGCTATGAAACTAAAAACTAAGACTAAAACTAAAACTAGATATGACAATGTTGTCAACTTTTCAGGGAGGGATTAGTGGAGAAGAGATCCAGTACAACTAGTTAAGTTAATTTATGCTTGGTTGTGCTCTGAAAATATTTTCAGCCATGCAACCAAGTATTAAATCTGCCATTACGACACCCTCAAGGTAACCTGACTCCGCCAGATGGGGCAGCAGAGAATACACTGGGTTCCCCCCTCCTGCTCCCATCTGGGAACTCTCAGGCAGACTTGATGCCCGGCCACAAAACGGCCTGGCCAATCAGCAGCAGCAGCTAGAAGCTAGAAGCTGCTGCTAGAAGTTGCTAGAAGCTGCTGCTGATTGGCCAGGCCGTTTTGTGGCCGGGCATCAAGTCTGCCTGAGGGGATGGGAGCAGGAGGGGGGAACACAGTGTACTCTCTGCTGCCCCATCTGGCGGAGTCAGGTTACCCTCAAGGCCCCCCAAAATACATTTTAGTTGACTAAAACAACTGTAGATTTAGTCGACTGTAGTATTTACAAATGACTAAAATATAACTAAAACTAAATCCAAATTTGCTGCCCAAACCAACACTGGTGTTATTGTGTAACTACTTAGTGGTGGGCCTGGCCGGATTCAGACAGCCTGGCCCATATTTCCAAGGATGTTAGCTAATGAATCTGCCCGCTGATAAATCTGTTTACTTTGCCATAAACGGATCAATTTGTGCCCACCGCTAATCTGATGAGACGCAGCTTTGCCAGAGGCGCGGACTCTGTGCATGCCCGCTGAAATGGCAACATGTTGTCCTGAATGCCTGCACCACTGTTGACCCCTTTTGGTGTTAGCATTATGTTATGCTTTAGCTAATTAAAAATAGCAGATCTACAAGCTCATAGCGCGCCACCGAGTGGCGCGCTATGAGCTTGTAGATCTGCTATTTTTGAAAAATCGAAGAACGACTGACAGAAACAGCTTTTTCAGAAAACTGTCAGGACGTAGAAGACATTTATAGAATCTGATCTCAGGTCACAATGGGTTAAAGTCCAAAAGCATCAAAAGGAGCAGATTTTCAAGCCCAAAAACTAGAGTTGTCCCGATAACTGATGGGTTACTCGGGGCCGATACCACCCTCAAGTACTCTGAATTGGCCCCGATACTCTGACCTGAGTTCCAGAACATTCAATTGACACTAGCTAGAACAAAATGTTTTATTGCTAATACGCGAAATAAATAATAATTAATAATAATAATTTTGGAATTTGATATTTGTTCTAAATTGTTTCAGGCTATTATTGTTGTTGTAATTGAAAATGTCAGTATATCATTACAAGTACAAGGCATGACAATGACATTTAATTGGAGAAAAAGGGGGTCAAATTAGTGGTTACTTAAAGGCGCATTCAGTGATTTGGAAAACCACCCAGTCCGCCCCGGTAACAAAATGTGCACATGCACGCTCTACAGTGGGGGGAAGTGCAACAGGCCAACAGCATGTGCACCAAGGCTCGATCATGATTGGAGGAAGGCCCCTCTCATCCTGATTGGATGAAAGCTTTGCCACCCACCACCAAAACTGAAACTAGGGTTTTTTGACCCCAGGGGCTCACTGGGGACAGGGAGGAACTCCTTATAGTCAGCACACTCTATAGTAGGGAGGATTATTCCAAAAAAAAAATGAAGTACTCGTACTCGGTCTGAAAAAATGGTTTCTATCAAAAACAAAAACGCTTGTGGAGCTTGTGGATCTGCTACTTTTGAAAATTGTACGGTACTTCTCATGGTTGTGGTAACGATTTGACATCGGTTCTTACTTCACATAACCGGGTTGGGACGCACGCACGCACGCACGCACGCACGCACGCACGCACGCACTCACGCACCAACAGGAAGAAATGAGCAGCACTCAAGTCTATGCAACTATGCATATAGACTCTATATAAAGTTGTGGGTTATGCGCTCTATATTATAGACTAGAACACCCAGTCTGTATATAATGTGGGTGTGCACATCTCCGATTATAGGGACTAGTTAAAGAACTATTTGTATGTAATGTGATTAATATTCCTTCTTTTTCCCCCCTCCCCTCTTCTGTTCAGGGCCAAGTAATGTTCCGGAACGGTGAAAGAATGGGCACCATCAAGTTCTGCCAGTTTCAAGGTAACGCAGAACCACCGTCCTATACAGCCCTTTTATCTTTAGCATAAATCATCTTAAATCATCATACATCATCAGCCAAGTACCTGCACTCTCCTACATACGACATAAAATAAAACCCCAGCCTAAAACATGATAATCAGGTATGAGGAGGAAGGCTTTTGTCATAAAAGTGTAGAGTAATTGTTAAATTTATGTTTTGTTTTATGTAGACACGCCCACCAGGTCATTAACCCATTCTGGGCGGGAACCCCTTTTGGTGTTTTAACTAAGCATTATGTTATACTTTAGCTATTGAAAAATAGCAGATCTACAAGCTCAAGTAGGTCTGCTATTTTTGAAAAATCGTAAAAATGTGGCACAAATCTTTGAATATATATTCTTTCAGAGCGAACGTTTTTTTTATTTTGATGCCAGGCCTAAATGGGTTAAGTATACCTGGATTACAATTTAGCACCAAGCTGCGTCGCTGCCGGTCGCTGCCACTCAAGTGACTACTGGCAAATCAAATCACGTCTTTTCCGGGATCTTCCGTTTTCATCGCCAAAGCAAGTGCCACGCTGGGATAGAAGGATGTCGCGCCTCTTGATTGGCCTGCCGAACTACCCCTTCCGTTCTTCCACTTTGCGTCACTAGGAATCTCAGGAAAGATTGCCAATATCTCCTCCATGTTCCTTCCGTTGAGATACAGACGCCCCGGAGCCGGAAATATATGTCTATATGTGACCAAACACACCGTCCTACAGCCCCCCGCTCCTTTTCTCGTGAGAGGACTGCCCATCATGGCTCTGCCCAGTTTTTTACTGAATGGTCTGACAGCAGTCAAGTCTTTACAGATTGTTTGATATGGCTGCACTGGACATCTACATAACAGCAAAGCTTAGAAAAAGATAATAGGTCTACACATAATATTTTAGTCACACTCAGATCGAGTTAAGGCTGTTTAAGCGTACATTTGTTTCAATCATTTTTCTCTGCGTTGCTCAAATGCATTAACTTGTAGAGATCGGCATGGATTCGTTTTATTTACTTTTTTGTCTTTGCCCACTGCAAATGAGAGAAAGAAGAAGGAACTTGCCAGTATGAACCTCCAAAATAAAACCTATAATATTGAGTTACCATGCTCTCTTCTGATACTCTTCAGTGAATCTTATTTTGAAGAGCCACTCTTACAGGAAGTCTGATGGTTGTGGTCACGTCCTACTTGTCGGTGCTATAGGGGAAATCAAAGCTGTGCTGAATGAGTGGATTATTATGTTGTAGGATCTCTCATATTAACCTGTTTACCAACATGAACACCATGCAATATGAAACCTACGTGATCTTTCAACCAATCAATCCATTGAGTGGTGAGTCTCATGGATTGTTTTGCTGCTTGCTCTCTCTCTCTCTCTCTCTCTCTCTCTCTCTCTCTCTCTCTCTCTCTCTCTCTCTCTCTCTCTCTCTCTCTCTCTCTCTCTCTCTCTCTCTCTCTCTCTGTTTAATCACCCCCTGTTGCTGCGTCGCTACGCGTGTGTTTGTGCTAGCCAAGCCCACACCTGTTGTGATATGATAATGAAGGGGGAGGGTATGATTTGTATCTTTATCGCTGTGTTTTTGGATTGGAACTTTTCACTCTCAAGATCTCAGCCTCCAGGAAGAATTCCTACAGTAAATGCAAAGGGAAGATCATCATTGCACATAACAACCAAAGTTTTCAAATAAATGCAGTGGAGTAAAAACTAAGTAAAAATCACACCTGTGTGGGGGTCCCCGGGTGGTCCCCGGGAGTTCCAGACCCCCAGGAACATGCCCAGGGGGCATGATTTCATAATTGTTTTTTTAATGTCCTTTTTTTAGGCTTTCGCCTTTATTTGAATTTTTTTATGGAGGGACAGACAGTAGGCTGACAGGAAATGGGGAGAGAGATGGGGGGGAAGACATGCAGTAAAGGCCGTCGGGATCGGGAGTCGAACCCGCGGCACACTGCCAGACTGCATTACCAGCCAAGGTGCCTGGACCGCTGAGCCACGGCTCAGGCCATAATTGTGCATCCCAATTGTACTTACGTACAGTACTTCAGTAAGTTACTTTCCACCACTGATAGAATATAGTACCATCATACAAAGAAAAAAAGAAGGGGAAAAAAATGTCAACAGTGGATGAATGCGGTGCCTGTTTGTAGTAATCTGCTGGGGGAAGGCATTTTGATGTGCACTATGATATGTGTAGACTTCCCTTCCAAAGGCAACCCCCTGGTGTGAGATCTCTATCTGTCCTTGTGTTGTCATACAGAGGTTGTTTTTATTTGTAGTATTGCCTTCTGGCTGGCAGTGGTGCAAAGTAACTAAGTGGATTTACTCAAGTACTTTACTTAATTTTGAGGTATTTGTATTTTACTTGAGTAATTCCAATTTCCAATACTTTTACTTCTACTCCACTACGTCTCAGATCTAAATATTGTACTTTTACGCCACTATATTTATTCGCACTGCACTTTAGTTACTAATATTACTCTGTAGATTTTGATTATTATTACAAAACATTCATTAAACACTTATATAGTAAGCCCTATATACAGTACATTTCGGCCATTTTAAAATACCAGATCTACAAGCTCACAATGTGTCGCGATGCGACGCATTGTGCAGCTTGTAGATCTGCTATTTTCAAAAGATTTGTATACATTTGAAAACTTGAAATAGGACATTCTGCATAATGAATACCTTTACTTTTTGCAGTATTCTACATTGCAGTGTTGGTACTTTTACTTAAGTATAATTGAGTACTTTTTCCACCATGCAGAGAGCAGAGACTGAACGTGGTGTGAGGCGTTGCAGGATAGCATAGATAGATTGCATCTGGATTCGGGACACGGGGGGATTCCCAGCAGCTCAGCTACCCCCACCCCCACCCCCACCCCCACCCACCCACATCCACACACACACATGTAGTAGCATCCTGTGCAGTGCACTTCCACCCACCTTATCTATCTCTCACGCACGCACGCACGCACGCACGCACGCACGCACGCACGCACGCACGCACGCACGCACGCACGCACACACACACACACACACACACACACACACCATGGCTGGGTGGGTTTGCTGGCTGGCTGGATGGCTGGATGGCTGGCTGGCTAGCTGGCTGGCTAGCTGGCCTGCTGGCTGGCTGGGTGGGTTTGCTGGCTGGATGGCTGGCTAGCTGGCTGGACTTCAATTCAATTCAAAGGAGCTTTATTGACATGGGAAAACAACATTGCCAAAACAAAAGTGGAACAAAACACAACGATGTATATGGGAATAGAAACCTGTGTAAACAACAGAGCTGTGATGCACATTGCAACTTGGAGACAAACTATCTTTCAGAACTAGCTGTACACCCAGCTGTACAGTAGATCCACATAGGACAGAACTAGCTGTACACCCAGCTGTACAGTAGATCCACATAGAACAGAACTAGCTGCACACCCAGCGGTACAGTAGATCCACATAGAACAGAACTAGCTGTACACCCAGCTGTACAGTAGATCCACATAGAACAGAACTAGCTGTACACCCAGCTGTACAGTAGATCCACATAGAACAGAACTAGCTGCACACCCAGCGGTACAGTAGATCCACATAGAACAGAACTAGCTGTACACCCAGCTGTACAGTAGATCCACATAGAACAGAACTAGCTGCACACCCAGCGGTACAGTAGATCCACACAGAACAGAACTAGCTGTACACCCAGCTGTACAGTAGATCCACATAGAACAGAACTAGCTGTACACCCAGCTGTACAGTAGATCCACATAGAACAGAACTAGCTGCACACCCAGCGGTACAGTAGATCCACATAGGACAGAACTAGCTGCACACCCAGCTGTACAGTAGATCCACATAGGACAGAACTAGCTGCACACCCAGCTGTACAGTAGATCCACATAGAACAGAACTAGCTGTACAGTAGATCCACATAGAACAGAACTAGCTGTACACCCAGCTGTACAGTAGATCCACATAGAACAGAACTAGATGTACACCCAGCTGTACAGTAGATCCACATAGAACAGAACTAGCTGTACAGTAGATCCACATAGAACAGAACTAGCTGTACACCCAGCTGTACAGTAGATCCACATAGAACAGAACTAGCTGTACAGTAGATCCACATAGAACAGAACTAGCTGTACACCCAGCTGTACAGTAGATCCACATAGAACAGAACTAGCTGTACACCCAGCGGTACAGTAGATCCACATAGAACAGAACTAGATGTACACCCAGCTGTACAGTAGATCCACATAGAACAGAACTAGATGTACACCCAGCGGTACAGTAGATCCACATAGAACAGAACTAGATGTACACCCAGCGGTACAGTAGATCCACATAGGACAGAACTAGCTGCACACCCAGCTGTACAGTAGAGCCACATAGAACAGAACTAGCTGTACAACCAGCTGTACAGTAGATCCACACAGAACAGAACTAGCTGTACACCCAGCTGTACAGTAGATCCACATAGGACAGAACCAGCTGTACAGTAGATCCACACAGAACAGAACTAGCTGTACACCCAGCGGTACAGTAGATCCACATAGAACAGAACTAGCTGTACACCCAGCGGTACAGTAGATCCACATAGAACAGAACTAGCTGTACACCCAGCTGTACAGTAGATCCACATAGAACAGAACTAGCTGTACACCCAGCTGTACAGTAGATCCACACAGGACGAGCAATTGGATTCAACTTTTGAAACAAATGACAGCAAGTATTTCAGTGTTTTGCATTCAGTTGGAATGAAACATTTGGGATAGATGTATTTGTTCTGTTTGTACAGTCAGTGTTTCTATACCGACGACCTCAGTGGTTCTTAAACTTTTCAGCCCGTGATCCAAAACAGAAATGTGATATAAATAGCAGATCAGCGCGGCATGACCAGCACTCGAGCGCCGTGTTCTGCCCCCTCAATGACGCCACTCTAGCCTCCTCTATACCACTCTGGCAGAGACTCAAACGATGCCGAGGCTCTGTCAGTGGAGGCGGTGCTGGAATGCACACAACCATTTGATTTGTAGTCCGTAAGGTGGTTGTTGTGTTCCATTAGACATCCTTCTGCTGTCACAGAGGCTCACAAATCTCTCTCTCTCTCTCTCTCTCTAACAGATAGGGTCACTAACACAATCACCGCAGCCCCCGTGCTTGACTATCGATCACGTTAAATTGCCTCGGCGGGGATGCCCCATGGCCGTGGCCAGGAGGCAGCAGAAGGACACTTTATTTTTCATGTAGGGTTTTTATTTTATTTTTTTATGTTGACGTATTATATCTGTTGACAGGGAGGACGTGTGTATTGTTGTTGTTGTATCACTTTCATGATTTATAATAAAGCATGTTGTTGCTGCCCGGGAAGAAAACACCTAACTCCATTTTGGAGGTTTTAGATTATTATTATTTTTATTTTTATTCTTTCATAAATCAATGCTATTGAACACCCTTTACGTCTGTGTGTTGGTTAAAATAAATATTGAACCAATGAAAGTATCAAAAAGTGCTTCGGCAAAAACCTCCTAAGTCCATTGGATCGTCAAACGAAAAAATGAACATTTTGGAGTTAGGTGGTTTCTTCCAGACAGCAGAGATGTGAGAGTCTTGAGGGGTCGACAAGACCCCCTGACCCCAGTATATCCTCGCTGACGTCCCTATGTTGGCATGTCATTGTACTTAGGCTCCACATTCTAGAGCAGTGGTCCTTCAGGGGGTTCCAGGTGGTCCCCATGCAGCTAAATGATGGAGAGTTGGTTATAGATCTTTAACTCTTGAGAGCGTAACATGAAACCAAATGGACCCGTAAGGATCTACGCTGTGGCTCAAATGCCAAAAATAGTAATAGACCTAGATATGGAAAGGCTTGAAAACCTACTGTTCTACAGCAATGGAGAATGTGGGTGAAGAAATGAGTGCAAGCAGGTTGGAGAACGGGTGGAGAAAAGTGCCATGTGTGATAGGAACGTATCAGCAAGAATGAAACACAGTAATAGTAGCTTTTACAACATGAATATGGAACATAATATGTTCCATATTCATGAGTTTGTGAATGTAACCTTTACTGTACCTAAAGTATTTGTGTCCCTGTATGCTTTCCCTCCCTGTGTGTGGAAATAAATATATTGTTAAACTGTGTGTGCGCGCAAGAAGAAAAAGTCAAAAGTGAAACCCTCTCCTCTCCTCTCCTCTCCTCTCCTCTCCTCTCCCCTCCTCTCCTCTCCTCTCCTCCCCTCCCCCACCCGTGAACACAGTACAAGTGAATGATGTTTATGAGGTAGAACGCAGCGCGATTTGCCCGCGCGTTCATATACGACCGGCACGGGGTCGCGACCTCAGACCACCATTAAGGCCATACGTATGAGGGAAACCTTTTTAATAAGAGAGGAATGGCACTGAAATAGCTCCATTAACAGACCCCGCAGAGACCACACACATGCACGTTTACAACCATGCTACAGGGTATTCCAATTTAAAACCCTCCTCGCTGTGTGTACCTGCACGCACGGCCGGCCGGGGGAAGCATCCGTGATATTGCGCTACAACAAATGCCAAGATGCAATTGCATTTGTTTATCGTCTCCCTGTTTATGTGCATCAACCGGAGATGCAGTTTTCCTTTCATAGTGTAATCCTGAAGGATATACTTGCTTAGGTAAAAGTAGCCCAGACCACCTATTTGAGTGCATACATTAACATATTTTCCCAGATGGTCAACAATTCTATATTTTAAATATGTTTTTTTTTGTGGTTTCATGCGTTTTCTCCCAACAGAGGGACAGGAGGTGAAGGTGGGAGAATACAACGCCATTGCGGATGTGTTGGACCTCATCAACAACTCCATCAAGTTCCACGGTACTGTGTGTGTGTGTGTGTGTGCGTGCGCGTCTGTGTGTGTGTACAGTATGTGTGTTCAAAGTTGTGCGTCACTTGCCAAGTTGCCACCTCAGCACTCTTCATGGTTCTCTTTCACTCTTTCACTCACTCACTCACTCTCAACACACACACACACACACACACACACACACACACACACACACACACACACACACACACACACACACACACACACACACACACACACACACACACACACACACACAGTAAGGACACCACTCATGCTGCCTCCACTAAATTATTCAACCAGTCCATCCATTTCTCCCATGCCATTATATTGCTCAATGTTGACATACTTGGTAATTTGTTTGGTCCCTGGTGAACAGAACCTGCCTGATGGCGTGAGACCACATCTGGTGGCTTTTTTCAGCTACTCTACGAGGGTTAAAGGAGAATGTCCTACTAGAAGGCTTTCTTTGCAGTTGTTGGGTCCACACCAAAGTGGTCCAGGTGTTATTTTGTGCAAAAACTCTGGCTATTTCCCCTATACCCCACCATAAGCCCTGAGTGGGGTGCTGGGTTTTAGTGCTAATTCACTTATTTCCATCGCTCGGAAATCTTTTATTTTTTTGTATAAATCCAGTCTTCATAATGTCAACACTGACAGTATGTGTAGCGTCACACTTTACTGCATAGTAATCCCGTTGCTGTGTTCCAGCCGTAAAGCGTGAAGTATCGTCTATCGCGAGACTTCGCGAGCTCCATGCAAGTGGATGGAGCTCGCGAAGTCTCGCAACGGTCTCACAACGGGGTTACTATGCAGTAAAGTGTCATGCTACACATACTGTTGACATTATGAAGAGAGGAGTTAGTATACCAAAAACAAAATGATTTTCCAGCGATGGAAATAAGCAAATTAGCACTGAAAACCCAGCACCCCATCGAGGGCTTATGGTGCGGTAGAGGAAATAGCCAAATAGCCAATAATGCTCTAATCCTTTGGTTTTTTTACCCCCTCGAATTAAAAAAGGACATTTTCGATGACGGTTTGAAAGTATCGACACAAGACACTTGACACTGAGTTTCGTAACCGAATTTTCAATATAGTTTTGCAGCAGTGAATCTTGGCCTCAATTCCAGTGAGTCAATTCATTGTTTCTGTCTTTTCTTCCTTTTTTTGGATTATTCATTCACAATAAAGGAAATGCACAATTCTCCTTGTATTCAACTCCCCTGTGGAACCCCCAGGGCCCAAACAACACCAGCTGCAACTCATTGCAACAACACAAACCACACCAATGGAACTCATTGCAACAACACAAACCACACCAATGGAACTCATTGCAACAACACAAACCACACCAATGGAACTCATTGCAACAACACAAACCACACCAATGGAACTCCTTGCAACAACACAAACCACACCAATGGAACTCATTGCAACAACACAAACCACACCAATGGAACTCATTGCAACAACACAAACCACACCAATGGAACTCATTGCAACAACACAAACCACACCAATGGAACTCATTGCAACAACACAAACCACACCAATGGAACTCATTGCAACAACACAAACCACACCAATGGAACTCATTGCAACAACACAAACCACACCAATGGAACTCATTGCAACAACACAAACCACACCAATGGAACTCATTGCAACAACACAAACCACACCAATGGAACTCATTGCAACAACACAAACCACACCAATGGAACTCATTGCAACAACACAAACCACACCAATGGAACTCCTTGCAACAACACAAACCACACCAATGGAACTCATTGCAACAACACAAACCACACCAATGGAACTCATTGCAACAACACAAACCACACCAATGGAACTCATTGCAACAACACAAACCACACCAATGGAACTCATTGCAACAACACAAACCACACCAATGGAACTCATTGCAACAACACAAACCACACCAATGGAACTCATTGCAACAACACAAACCACACCAATGGAACTCATTGCAACAACACAAACCACACCAATGGAACTCATTGCAACAACACAAACCACACCAATGGAACTCACTGCAACAACACAAACCACACCAATGCAACTCATTGCAACGGCCATTGGGAATAAGCGTTGCAAGTAGGGCTCAGGCCTGACTCACACCTTCACAACAGATTGATGTACTGTATAGCTGATGCATGAGACTTATTGACTGATGCAAGCTCACAATGCATTTCCAATGGGAGTCACATGGTTTGACACAACACTTGTGTTGTATGAGGGGGTGGGGGGCAGTCGAAACACAGCCGAAAGCCGTACAACACAAATGTTGTGTCAAACCATGTGACTTCCATTGGAAATGTATTGCGAGCTTGCATCAGTAAAGTCTCATGCATCTGGGCATCCAACAATGTTGTATGCTAGATGCGAAGGTGTGAGTCAGGCCTTAGGGATCCCTGAACACCACTTGGAGAACCCCCTGCCCGATGATATGAATGTTGTTGTGCCGTTCCTTCCAGTCTTTAGACTAAGACTAAACAGGTTTTTCAGAGTAAGACTAAATCGGACTAAGACTAAAATGGTGTGATATTCAAAAGACTAAGGGCTCCATTTTTGTCTCATCTTTCTAAAGCCACTATTTGGGGATTTAGGAGTGGGGAAAAGGGGGTTCCCCCACTAAAGTTGGTATTTTGGTTACCTGTCTAAATCCCTTAAACACCTCCGTTACCCGTTGTATTATGCATAGGTGTGGTTTGGGCGTTACACAATTAGACCAATCACCAGTCCACGTCCCATTGCCTTTAAGAGATCCCTTATGCGTTGGCCGTTAGTGCTATATTGCTTCATAGCCTCAGCCCGTTGCTGCCTCACTTGTGCTGCACCCCCCGCCCCCCGTGTCGTTCTTTTTTTTTTTTACACGCAAAGAGCCAAGAACACTCGTCTTTTCATTGAGGCACAACTCGCTCAAATCTAGCCCATTTTTTAAATGTAAACTACGAAATTAGGGCTTTCATTTGGTATATAGATCGTGCGTGTATATCGTCTCTACGGAACGGTATGAAGCGAAAAGTTCGGCAAGTCGGATTAAACCATTTGCTGCGCTGGTGATGAACTGAAGAGCAGGCTGGCACAAATGACTTCTTTGACTATGAAATGAAATGAAATGAAATGAAATGAAATGAAATCTATATTTACCCAGGGTATCTGGGCTAAGCTCACAAACTTGTTTCCAGCCAGGCCCTGCTCATAGAACACATTTCATCGTAGTGGTTCAATGCCTAGTTCAAGGGCACTTCAGCGGTGGTAATTTTAACGTGTCGGACGGCTGATTCGAACTAGGAACCTTCCGGTATCAAGACCGCGCCGCTATCCGTTCGGCCACCGCTGCCACAAATACAATTATATAAACACAATGGACACAAGGAAGTGGCAGGCACTCACTTCAGCTGATTATAGGAAAAATAACAAAGAGGTGCAATATGAATATTGGAGAGATGAGGCAGCCTGACTAGTCTGTGCCTGGACATCTCCATTGAAGCGCGCGGTGGCCGCTCTTTACCAAACTAATTTGGCATGGTTTACGGGTGCTTTTAAATGCCACTATCGCTTTCCCAAATGTGTGTAACCAAAATAGCAATTTAGGGGAAAGCGTGCCAACACGCCCATGACCACACCTAGGCGCGAATACCGGTGTCGGCAAAGAAGATAGCGGGTGACGCGGGACGAAAATACCATTAAGGGACAGAGAAAGCTCCTATATTCGTAATTTTCGGGCAGCGGCTGAATTGCGGGCCGTTCTGCGGGTAAAGGCTGTGACAAAATTGGAGCCCTTAGACTCAATGCCTCACATGGTTTGATGACAACCCCCCCCCCCCCCCCCCCCCCCCATGCAACAAGGCTGTGTCATCAAACCATGTGACTCCCATTGGAAATGCTTTGAGGCGGCCATGACACACAGAAGACACAGGACACAAGTTTGTCTTGCATGCGTCTTAGGTGTGAATGAGGCCAAAGACTAAAATACTGAAGTTCTTACACTGCCTCCCAAGGACCCAATGATCTGAGTGTTCTTGTTGTTCTCCGTGCAGGCGTGGAGCCTCCCAAGGACCGCACGTTTGTGCGTCTGCAGCGGCGGCACATCAACGTGCCTCTGTACAGCATCCTGTCCACCATCACCATCCTGGGCATGCTGATGGCCGGAGGCTTCCTGCTCTTCAACATCAAGAACCGCAACCACAGGTGGGCCACCACGCACGCACGCACGCACGCACGCACGCACGCACGCACGCACGCACGCACGCACGCACGCACGCACGCAATATTGTAATGTTGTGTTGTTGCAGACTGATCCAGAAGTCCAGTCCTTACATGGGTTTATTCCATTTAGACATGAGGACGCAACTGTAACTTTTTAGCAACTGCTATTTTTTGAAAAATTGTGAAAATGTGTGCAGATCTTTGAACATATACACGCCTGCACACAGGCGGTCCGCCAGTGCGCATGCGTCGTCAAAATTCATTCTGCGCTGTCAATCAAGCGCCGGGAAGCGCTTCTGCGTACCAACAGCTGGGGCCGCCCAGAATGATTATTATGGCCAGAATACTAGTAAATTCTGTGGCGAGAGCATTTCCCACCGACTGCCACTCAAAGTAGCTACTGGCCAATCACAGCACTTCTTGCACAAGTGCACTGGCCATTGTGGCCAATCACAGCGCGTCCTCACTCAAACGAGGGAGGATTCCATGCTGCTCTGCTGGGAGGAGGAGGAGGACAGGAATTTACTACGAAGAAAACCTGACACAAATGGTTCGGCTTCTCCGTTTCAGATGTGGAGCAAACTAGTTCCCGGTTTTACACCGGGGACTAGTTTGTTGTAAAAGGGCATGCTTTGGATGCTCTGCACTCTTCCCATTCGCCGCTGTGCTTGTGTTTGTTTTCCGGGTGCTGGAGCAGGTTGCTTGTGCGATGCCTTCTCTCTCTCACAGCCTAGGCACCAGCCACCGAGTACCCACTTTTTACGGGTACAGGTTTTAGTTCCGACAGTGGACTGGGAAGAGTGCAAAGCATTGCGGACTGGCACTGCTGCTGCACAACATGAAGCTTATCAACACCGTGTCGCGACATACTGTCCCTTATTATCGTAAAGTCGGGTAGTGTACACTGTTTATTTTGCACCGAGGAGCCATGTGTGTCTGACTGTCTGACTGTACGTCACCTCGGCTAAAAACAAAACGGAAGCCTGACGTATGCTTCGCCGTACGACGTGTCGCATGTTAAAAAAAGTAGCTGATCTGCAACTTACAACGTGTCGCCTCCGCAACACGTACGCTAGTAGATTGGCTATTTAAATAAAAAATAAAAAAAAGTATCTAAATATTGCCTTGATGCTCATATTATCCTTAGGAAGTATTAAGTTGTTTTTATTAGAATATGCATTCCATAGGGCTGGATCACACATGGACCTAGCTGCAATTTGCAACTCTAGATTTGCAATACCCTCCATTGACTCCCCACTCATCCAATAATAAATATCATTTTTCTATAAGTTATTCATGCATCCCTCTTTTATCCATCCGGCGAGACGGGTCGCCGCATTTTGGTCCTTGACATGAAATAGTTTGAGCACCACTGATACAGAAACATAGGTTTTTCAGAAAACTGTCAAAATTAAGAAGACATTTTGTAGAATCTGGTCTCAGGTCTCAATGGGTTATTATAATAATGTGGTGTCATGGCAGACTGATCCAGATGTCCAGTCCCTTCATGTGTTTATAACTAACATTGTGTCTTTGCAGAATGATCCAGATGTCCAGTCCCTTCATGTGTTTATAACTAACATTGTGTCATGGCAGAATGATCCAGATGTCCAGTCCCTACATGTGGTTATAACTAACATTGTGTCTTTGCAGAATGATCAAGATGTCCAGTCCCTACATGAACAACCTGATCATCCTGGGAGGAATGCTGTCCTACGCCTCCATCTTCCTGTTCGGCCTGGACGGAGGCTTCGTCTCCGACAAGGAGTTCGAAGCCCTCTGCACGGTGAGTACCACGCACGCACGCGCGCGCGCACGCACGCACGCACGGCCTCTCTCTCTCTCTCTCTCTCTCTCTCTCTCTCTCTCTCTCTCTCTCTGTCTCTGACTCAGAGCAGCATAAATTAGGAAATCAGTGGTAACGCTGCCTGTCAACTGTCACTGGAGCGCTGCGTACAGTGGGGGGAAAAGAAACACACACACCCACAGTCAATGGCACGTGCACTAATGAACATGTGCGCATATGCGTGCACACACACGTGCACACACACACACACACACACACACACATGTGCACATACGCGCGCACGCTCACGCACGCAGGGAGACCCAAACGTATATGGACAGACATAATGCCAGTCAGCGCACGTCTTGTCTGTCTGTCTGTCTGTCTGTCTGTTCGGCGGACCAAAATGGAGGTAGTCAGGCTCAGGGCAGGTACAGAGAGAGAGAGAGAGAGAGAGAGACACTGCTTCGTCCCACACACAATCAATATGCAGCCGTCTCTCTCTGAATGGAGAGCTGGTAATTGTTTTTCACCCTCTACTGTGTCACTGTGTCTGCTGCTCTCTCTCTCTCTCTCACCCTCCGTCTCTGTCTCTGTCTGTCTCTGTCTGTCTCTTTGTCTGTCTCTGTCTCTTTGTCTCTGTCTGTCTCTGTCTGTCTCTGTCTGTCTCTTTGTCTCTGTCTGTCTCTGTCTGTATCTGTCTGTCTCTTTGTCTCTGTCTGTCTCTGTCTGTCTCTTTGTCTCTGTCTGTCTCTTTGTCTCTGTCTGTCTCTTTGTCTCTGTCTGTCTCTCTGTCTCTGTCTGTCTCTGTCTGTCTCTTTGTCTCTGTCTGTCTCTCTGTCTCTGTCTGTCTCTGTCTGTCTCTTTGTCTCTGTCTCTTTGTCTCTGTCTGTCTCTCTGTCTCTGTCTGTCTCTGTCTGTCTCTTTGTCTCTCTGTCTCTCTGATATGACAGTGAAAGACGTGTGTCTTTCACAGAATAAGGAAAGGTGATAACGGATAATCATAAAGAATAATAGACTCTGCATACTGATGCTGACAACGCTTATTGGATCTGGAAGATTGTTTTTAGAAACCAATCTTAGAGCTTCAAATGCCGTTAACTCTTTGAGCGTTTCAAGGATTTCTATATAGTAGGTAGACTTCTCTATGGCCAGAATGGCGTTTTTGAATGATTTATTGAAAATTCTCTGTTGTGAATGTGTGACAACGAAAGACCTTCAGAGAAAGCTTGACTTGTCTGCTTCCAGGAAAAAAATGAACTGAGTTGATAAAATGTTTAGTTCTTGTGTTGGAAGCCATTTAAAAGAGCCTGCATTTACACTGTTTCTGTTTCTAGGACAACCAAAAAAAGTTATGCCCGGTTGAAGTTTTATTTTCTAAATAACTTTTTTTCTGCTGGGCATACATAGCCATGCAATATCTCATTTTAAAGGGTGAGTTGTCTAGTTCAATTAAAATAAAATAAAAAGTTTCTCACATGTACCACTGTAGATATTTTGCCATCTATAAATAGCATGGTCAGTCATGATCAATCTGACCTATCCAGCTAAAAGTCCCCATAGCTCTGAAATTGGAACATCATATAAACTCAATTCTTTTTTGGGGTAAAATTAGACATTCTAACGCACATTTTGATATATACCATGTTTACATAGTCTTACCAGTACCTTGTCTATTCATGCATGTATCTCAAAAACCTGTTATGAAGAAACACAGTTTTGATAAAAAACACATCCAAGGACATTGTTTTGATATGACTTGGTGCCCATGATATGTATCAAAATATAGACTTGAATGTATACTGTATTATAAAAAAGAAATTGAGTTATTACCATCTACCGTTACAGAGTAAATCACAGTTGAAACTTGCTTAGTCATATACAATAAACCTCACAATAGTGAACAAAATAGTCATGACAGGTCTAACTCATTGTAAAAGCGTCTTTAATTTTTACGACTACTAACATAATAAAATGATAAATATTACAGAAAATAAATAGGCCTACATACAAAACAGTTACTCCTCCCCTAGCTCTGATCCATAGCTCTAAATGCGCATTTAGAGCTATGGATCAGAGCTACTCCTCCCAAATGTCCCCAAACCCAGTCCTTGACGGTGTGTGTGTGTGAGTTAACCTGACTCCGCCATATGGGGCAGCAGAGTGTACACTGTGTTCCCCCCTCCTGCTCCCATCTGGGAACTCTCAGGCAGACTTGATGCCCGGCCACAAAACGGCCTGGCCAATCAGCAGCAGCTTCTAGCAACTTCTAGCAGCAGCTTCTAGCTTCTACTAGCTGCTGCTGATTGGCCAGGCCGTTTTGTGAGCAACTTCGCTTCTAGCTGCTGCTGATTGGCCAGGCCGTTTTGTGGCCGGGCATCAAGTCTGCCTGAGAGTTCCCAGATGGGAGCAGGAGGGGGGAACCCAGTGTACTCTCTGCTGCCCCATCTGGCGGAGTCAGGTTATGTGTGAGTAGGCTAAATAAAAAAAACACCCAAAAACTGCCCCCCCTGAAATGAATGAATGAATGAATCCGGTTCAGTGTCGGAGAACGCCATCGCAGTCTTGACTCTTCATCCTCCTCCTCCTCCTCCTCATCTGATGCCAGTTCTAAATATATAAAAAGAAATAAACATTTTAGCTGTAGTCAGTGCACGCTACTATTACATGGCGTTTTACCCGGCTGCTGGCGATCAATGATTTTATTGTGCAGTGTCTTTGTGGGCCGAGTCGTGGCATGACAAATACAAATAGATGCTTGTATAAGTAGTATCACGATAAAATAATATGGCAACGTTAGAATGAAACACCAATGAGTGATCGGTGGTAATGTAGATAGCTGCCCAGGGTATATCCAGCACCATTGCGTCGCAATCATCCAGCAACATTGGTACTGGCTATTGCCCGGGCTTGTGGCCCGGCCAATAGCCAGTACCATTTGTGCAGTGTTTGTTAGCAACTACTACTAGCCAACAGCCAGTGGAATGTGGTGACGTGATGGTGCTGGATATACGCTGGGCAGCTACATTACACGCGATCACTCATTGGTGGTGTCATTCTAACGTCGCCATATTATTTTATCGTGATACTAATTATACAAACATCTATTTGTATGCCACGATGCCACGATTCGGCCCACAAAGACACAGTACAATACATTCATTTGATCAGATGTTTTTGTTAGCTACGTAGATCACCTATAGTACCGACCCTTGTTATATATTCTCCGACTATGCATGTCACGATGACTAAACCAGTTAGATCTATCCATATATGGTTCTACCACATCTATCTGATATCAGCACTAGGTCGGCTCGGGCCAAATATAGGGATCGTCTTACTAGACATGTCATATTAGGGCATTTTCGAATACAATAAAATTACCTTTTAGCGAAGGCATCAGCCTTGGTGGTAACTCCGGTGGGGAGAAGAAAAAACATTGCACACGTGTAATCCGCGAGGGTGGATGTTGCAGCCCGGCCAACGGTCTGGGACTGGAGAATGCCACTGGACACGGATGGATCATTTTTCAGATTGTTTTTTTTGCGGCGACTGCAAACCTGGCTGAAAAACTCTTCCTCCAGTGCCCACCTCGGAGGAGTCAACCAACCCCCCTGTTCACTGGGGGCTGGGCGTCAGTTTCCAATAGGAAAGCATACACGCGTGTCACGTGACACGGGAATTCTGGGAAATGTAGTTGATATTTATGCTCAATACTATATACAGAGGTGCGGACCGAATTAATATATTGGTATTAATAAAAAAAGAGAACTACGGAAAATCACGTACAGGGCAGAAAAGACTAATGCAAAACTCCACGTGTTTTCCAGTAGTAATCTGTCTAAGGGTTAAAAAAAACAACAACATGAAAACTCTGTCAAAAAAACAAAGCCGGCAAAAAGTAAATCCCTTATTTGGGAGGTAGCGAAATGCAAGCCAGTGTTGATGATCCGTTTGCATATAGAGATCCATTCTGAAAGCCTTTTAGACCCTAATATAGGCCTACTTGGAAAAAAATCAAAGGAAACTGTTCACTTCATCCACATGAAGGAACTTCTATCTGCTTATAATCAGAAAATTGAGGATGCTAGAACTGCATATTTTTCGAACTTAATCAATCTCAACAAAAACAAGCCTAAAGCCCTTTTTTCAGTCATCAATACTCTCGTCAACCCAGCTCCTCCCCCTGTTCCTGTTTTCTCTGACGATGATTGTGAACGATTCCTATCATTTTTCCTGCAAAAAGTTGACATTAGGTCCAATATTACACCGTCTAGCATCACCATCGTTGACCACCCTCCTTCTGTTCCCTCACTATCCCAGTTCACCATTATCTCCCTAGATGATTTATCACCAATCGTGTCTCACATGCACCCCTCCTCTAGCCCTGTCGACACCATTCCCCCTACACTTCTAAAAAAGGTTTTCAACTGTTTAGGCCCCCACATTTTGGCAATTATCAATAGCTCTCTATCATCTGGCTGTGTCCCTGATCTATTCAAACATGCAATTATTCAACCACTCCTTAAAAAACCAAACCTTGACCCACTAGTTCTCTGTAATTATAGACCCATTTCAAAACTCACCTTAATTTCAAAACTATTGGAAAAAGTAGTCTGCAATCAACTCTTACAGTTTCTAAACAATAACAGCATTTTCGATAAATTTCAATCCGGATTCCGACAAAAGCACAGCACTGAAACTGCTCTACTTAAAGTCTCCAGTGACATCCTCATGAGGGCCGACGCTGGAGAGTGTTCAGTGCTACTGCTACTGGACTTAAGCGCAGCGTTCGATACTATCGATCATTCCATTCTTCTGGACCGGCTCCAACTATGGGCTGGGTTAACTGGGGTGGCATTAGATTGGTTTTCTTCGTACCTGTCGGGGAGAAGTGTGGCTGTCGCTGTTGACAGCTATGTGTCCTCCTCAGCTCCCCTGACCTGCGGGGTCCCCCAGGGCTCCATACTCGGTCCTATTCTCTTTGCTTTATATATGCTCCCCCTCGGCAACCTTATCAATAGCTTTGAAGGCATTTCCTACCATTGCTACGCGGATGACACTCAGCTATATCTCTCCTTCAAACAAAACAACCTCAATAAACTCACCGTCATGCACGACTGCTTATCTGCCATTAACAACTGGATGGCTCACAATTTTCTTCAACTCAACCCTGATAAAACGGAAATTCTCATCATAGGCCCAGAGACCTCTTCAAACGCAATTCAGCTCTCCCTCGGTCCACTCGCATCAAACGTTAAATCTGTAGCAAAGAACCTGGGTGTGTATTTTGACAACCATATGAACCTTGAGTTCCACGTTAAGAAAATGACCCAATCCTGCTTCTTTCATCTGCGCAACATCGCCAAAATCAAATCTATTCTCTCACCTCAAGACCTGGAAAAAATCATGCACGCTTTCATATCCTCCCGACTGGACTATTGCAATGCACTCTACACCACTCTTAGCCGCTCATCACTATCCCGACTTCAACTAATACAAAACTCCGCAGCCAGAATCCTCACAAACACAAACCGCAGGGCACATATAACTCCAGTATTAGCCGCACTACACTGGCTCCCTATTAAAGCCAGAATTGATTTTAAAATATTTTTAATTACTTTTAAAGCTCTACATGGGCTGGCCCCGCCGTATATCATCGACCTACTGCCTCCTAAAACCAATGTCAGACCCCTCAGATCCTCCAACAAAGGTCTGCTAGAAATACCGGCGTCCAAGCTGAAAACGAAGGGTGACCGGGCTTTCGCTGTGGTAGCTCCTACCCTATGGAATGCCTTGCCCCTGGCATTGAAAAATGCTGAATCAGTTGACTGTTTTAAGAGACTTTTAAAGACTCATTTATTCCGTAAATATTTCTCCCATGTACCTTTGACCTGATTCATTTTTAGCCCTATGTCTTTGCTCTGCCTTGTTTATTTTTGTTTTGCTCATTTATGTTGTCACAACTGTTTATTTGTTTTTACTGTGTCAATTGTTCAGCACCTTGTAGCTTTGCTTCGAAAGGTGCTTTATAAATAAAATGTACTTACTTACTTACTTACTTACTACTTTAGTTCTGTCAGGACAACTCATGAATGGATGGAATACATTTGTATTGAATATAAAATGAGCAATGAGTCTAGTCTGCCTGTGCTATTAACTCATTTTGGGAAGAAAAAAAAAGTTTTTCTCCTCTGGGGAAAAGCTGTAATTTGCGCGATGGCAGTCTCAGTCAAATCTGGTCACATATATTATGGTTTGGCGATGAATTGGATCTGTTCTTATGTACTGATAATTAAGCGCATCAGTCCCGACCACAGGGACTTCGAAATCCCCCGTACATAAACAGAAGATCCAAAACAACAGGTGGTAGCTGGGGTGGTGGAGGAGGGAGAGCAGCAGTGTTTTAGTCCCTTCAATAGTTTTCATTTAGTTTCAGTGAATGTTTTAGTGTTAGTCTAGTTTTAGTCGACTAAATATCATAAGATAGAAAACACTTTGAAAAGTCCTTTAAATGTGTTTTAAATGTGCAGGTTGGTGTAGTGATCCAGTGCTCTCATTAGGCACGTACATTCTCAAACATTCAGATAGCTTCCATGGTCCGTGGCTCCCGCTCTCACAGCTTCCATGGTCCGTGGCTCCCGCTCTCACAGCTTCCATGGTCCGTGGCTCCCGCTCTCACAGCTTCCATGGTCCATGGCTCCCGCTCTCACAGCTTCCATGGTCCGTGGCTCCCGCTCTCACAGCTTCCATGGTCCGTGGCTCCCGCTCTCACAGCTTCCATGGTCCGTGGCTCCCGCTCTCACGGCTTCCATGGTCCGTGGCTCCCACTCTCACAGCTTCCATGGTCCGTGGCTCCCACTCTCACGGCTTCCATGGTCCGTGGCTCCCGCTCTCACAGCTTACATGGTCCGTGGCTCCCGCTCTCAGCTTCCATGGTCCGTGGCTCCCGCTCTCAGCTTCCATGGTCCGTGGCTCCCACTCTCACAGCTTCCATGGTCCGTGTCTCCCGCTCTCACAGCTTCCATGGTCCGTGGCTCCCGCTCTCACAGCTTCCATGGTCCGTGGCTCCCGCTCTCAGCTTCCATGGTCCGTGGCTCCCGCTCTCACAGCTTCCATGGTCCGTGGCTCCCGCTCTCACAGCTTCCATGGTCCGTGGCTCCCGCTCTCACAGCTTCCATGGTCCGTGGCTCCCACTCTCTCAGCTTTCATGGTCCGTGGCTCCCGCTCTCACAGCTTCCATGGTCCGTGGCTCCCACTCTCTCAGCTTTCATGGTCCGTGGCTCCCGCTCTCACAGCTTCCATGGTCCGTGGCTCCCGCTCTCAGCTTCCATGGTCCGTGGCTCCCGCTCTCACGGCTTCCATGGTCCGTGGCTCCCGCTCTCACAGCTTCCATGGTCCGTGGCTCCCACTCTCACGGCTTCCATGGTCCGTGGCTCCCGCTCTCACAGCTTACATGGTCCGTGGCTCCCGCTCTCAGCTTCCATGGTCCGTGGCTCCCGCTCTCAGCTTCCATGGTCCGTGGCTCCCACTCTCACAGCTTCCATGGTCCGTGTCTCCCGCTCTCACAGCTTCCATGGTCCGTGGCTCCCGCTCTCACAGCTTCCATGGTCCGTGGCTCCCGCTCTCAGCTTCCATGGTCCGTGGCTCCCGCTCTCACAGCTTCCATGGTCCGTGGCTCCCGCTCTCACAGCTTCCATGGTCCGTGGCTCCCGCTCTCACAGCTTCCATGGTCCGTGTCTCCCGCTCTCTCAGCTTCCATGGTCCGTGGTTCCTGCTCTCACAGCTTCCATGGCCCGTGGCTCCCTATCTCTCAGCTTCCATGGTCCGTGGCTCCCGCTCTCACAGCTTCCATGGTCCGTGGCTCCCACTCTCACAGCTTCCATGGTCCGTGGCTCCCGCTCTCACAGCTTCCATGGTCCGTGGCTCCCGCTCTCACGGCTTCCATGGTCCGTGGCTCCCGCTCTCACGGCTTCCATGGTCCGTGGCTCCCGCTCTCACAGCTTCCATGGTCCGTGGCTCCCGCTCTCACGGCTTCCATGGTCCGTGGCTCCCACTCTCACAGCTTCCATGGTCCGTGGCTCCCGCTCTCAGCTTCCATGGTCCGTGGCTCCCGCTCTCACAGCTTACATGGTTCGTGGCTCCTGCTCTCAGCTTCCATGGTCCGTGGCTCCCACTCTCACGGCTTCCATGCTCCCACTCTCACAGCTTCCATGGTCTGTGGCTCCCGCTCTCTCAGCTTCCATGGTTCGTGGCTCCTGCTCTCAGCTTCCATGGTCCGTGGCTCCCGCTCTCACGGCTTCCATGCTCCCACTCTCACAGCTTCCATGGTCTGTGGCTCCCGCTCTCTCAGCTTCCATGGTTCGTGGCTCCTGCTCTCAGCTTCCATGGTCCGTGGCTCCCTCTCTCACAGCTTCCATGGTCCGTGGCTCCCGCTCTCAGCTTCCATGGTCCGTGGCTCCCACTCTCACGGCTTCCATGGTCCGTGGCTCCCGCTCTCACGGATTCCATGGTCTGTGGCTCCCGCTCTCACAGCTTCCATGGTCCGTGGCTCCCGATCTCAGCTTCCATGGTCCGTGGCTCCCGCTCTCACAGCTTCCATGGTCCTTGGCTCCCGCTCTCACAGCTTCCATGGTCCGTGGCTCCCGCTCTCACAGCTTCCATGGTCCGTGGCTCCCGCTCTCACAGCTTCCATGGTCCGTGGCTCCCGCTCTCACAGCTTCCATGGTCTGTGGCTCCCGCTCTCAGCTTCCATGGTCCGTGGCTCCCGCTCTATCAGCTTCCATGGTCCATGGCTCCCGCTCTCTCAGCTTCCATGGTCTGTGGCTCCCACTCTCTCAGCTTCCATGGTCCGTGGCTCCCGCTCTCTCAGCTTCCATGGTCCGTGGCTCCCGCTCTCTCAGCTTCCATGGTCCGTGGCTCCCGCTCTCAGCTTCCATGGTCCGTGTCTCCCGCTCTCTCAGCTTCCATGGTCCGTGGCTCCCGCTCTCACAGCTTCCATGGTCCGTGGCTCCCGCTCTCTCAGCTTCCATGGTCCGTGGCTCCCGCTCTCTCAGCTTCCATGGTCCGTGGCTCCCGCTCTCACAGCTTCCATGGTCCGTGGCTCCCGCTCTCACGGCTTCCATGGTCCGTGGCTCCCGCTCTCTCAGCTTCCATGGTCCGTGGCTCCCGCTCTCTCAGCTTCCATGGTCCGTGGCTCCCACTATCACAGCTTCCATGGTCCGTGGCTCCCACTCTCTCAGCTTCCATGGTCCGTGGCTCCCGCTCTCAGCTTCCATGGTCCGTGGCTCCCGCTCTCACAGCTTCCATGGTCCGTGGCTCCCGCTCTCACGGCTTCCATGGTCCGTGGCTCCCGCTCTCACAGCTTCCATGGTCCGTGGCTCCCGCTCTCACAGCTTCCATGGTCCGTGGCTCCCGCTCTCACGGCTTCCATGGTCCGTGGCTCCCGCTCTCTAGCTTCCATGGTCCGTGGCTCCCGCTGTCACGGCTTCCATGGTCCGTGGCTCCCGCTCTCACAGCTTCCATGGTCCGTGGCTCCCGCTCTCACAGCTTCCATGGTCCGTGTCTCCCGCTCTCTCAGCTTCCATGGTCCGTGGTTCCTGCTCTCAGCTTCCATGGTCCGTGGCTCCCGTTCTCACAGCTTCCATGGTCCGTGGCTCCCACTCTCACAGCTTCCATGGTCCGTGGCTCCCGCTCTCTCAGCTTCCATGGTCCGTGGCTCCCGCTCTCAGCTTCCATGGTCCGTGGCTCCCGCTCGCACGGCTTCCATGCTCCGTGGCTCCCGCTCTCACAGCTTCCATGGTCCGTGGCTCCCGCTCGCACGGCTTCCATGCTCCGTGGCTCCCGCTCTCAGCTTCCATGGTCCGTGGCTCCCGCTCTCTAGCTTCCATGGTCCGTGGCTCCCGCTGTCACGGCTTCCATGGTCCGTGGCTCCCGCTCTCTCAGCTTCCATGGTCCGTGGCTCCCGCTCTCAGCTTCCATGGTCCGTGGCTCCCGCTCGCACGGCTTCCATGCTCCGTGGCTCCCGCTCTCACAGCTTCCATGGTCCGTGGCTCCCGCTCGCACGGCTTCCATGCTCCGTGGCTCCCGCTCTCAGCTTCCATGGTCCGTGGCTCCCGCTCTCAGCTTCCATGGTCCGTGGCTCCCGCTCTCAGCTTCCATGGTCCGTGGCTCCCGCTCTCACGGCTTCCATGGTCCGTGGCTCCCGCTCTCACAGCTTCCATGGTCCGTGGCTCCCACTCTCACAGCTTCCATGGTCCGTGGCTCCCGCTCTCAGCTTCCATGGTCCGTGGCTCCCGCTCTCTCAGCTTCCATGGTCTGTGGCTCCCGCTCTCAGCTTCCATGGTCCGTGGCTCCCACTCACAGCTTCCATGGTCCGTGGCTCCCACTCTCTCAGCTTCCATGGTCCGTGGCTCCCGCTCTCACGGCTTCCATGGTCCGTGGCTCCCGCTCTCAGCTTCCATGGTCCGTGGCTCCCACTCTCAGCTTCCATGGTCCGTGGCTCCCGCTCTATCAGCTTCCATGGTCCGTGGCTCCCGCTCTCAGCTTCCATGGTCCGTGGCTCCCGCTCTCTCAGCTTCCATGGTCCGTGGCTCCCACTCTCACAGCTTCCATGGTCCGTGGCTCCCGCTCTCAGCTTCCATGGTCCGTGGCTCCCGTTCTCTCAGCTTCCATGGTCCGTGGCTCCCGCTCTCACAGCTTCCATGGTCCGTGGCTCCCACTCTCACAGCTTCCATGGTCCGTGGCTCCCGCTCTCAGCTTCCATGGTCCGTGGCTCCCGCTCTCACAGCTTCCATGGTCCGTGGCTCCCGCTCTCACAGCTTCCATGGTCCGTGGCTCCCGCTCTCTCAGCTTCCATGGTCCGTGGCTCCCGCTCTCAGCTTCCATGGTCCGTGGCTCCCGCTCGCACGGCTTCCATGCTCCGTGGCTCCCGCTCTCACAGCTTCCATGGTCCGTGGCTCCCGCTCGCACGGCTTCCATGCTCCGTGGCTCCCGCTCTCACAGCTTCCATGGTCCGTGGCTCCCGCTCTCAGCTTCCATGGTCCGTGGCTCCCGCTCTCACGGCTTCCATGGTCCGTGTCTCCCGCTCTCAGCTTCCATGGTCCGTGGCTCCCACTCTCACAGCTTCCATGGTCCGTGGCTCCCGCTCTCAGCTTCCATGGTCCGTGGCTCCCACTCTCACAGCTTCCATGGTCCGTGGCTCCCGCTCTCACAGCTTCCATGGTCCGTGTCTCCCGCTCTCACGGCTTCCATGGTCCGTGGCTCCCGCTCTCACGGCTTCCATGGTCCGTGGCTCCCGCTCTCACAGCTTCCATGGTCCGTGGCTCCCGCTCTCAGCTTCCATGGTCCGTGGCTCCCGCTCTCACAGCTTCCATGGTCCGTGGCTCCCGCTCTCAGCTTCCATGGTCCGTGTCTCCCGCTCTCACGGCTTCCATGGTCCGTGGCTCCCGCTCTCACGGCTTCCATGGTCCGTGGCTCCCGCTCTCACAGCTTCCATGGTCCGTGTCTCCCGCTCTCACGGCTTCCATGGTCCGTGGCTCCCGCTCTCAGCTTCCATGGTCCGTGGCTCCCGCTCTCTCAGCTTCCATGGTCCGTGGCTCCCGCTCTCACAGCTTCCATGGTCCGTGGCTCCCGCTCTCAGCTTCCATGGTCCGTGGCTCCCGCTCTCAGCTTCCATGGTCCGTGGCTCCCGCTCTCAGCTTCCATGGTCCGTGGCTCCCACTCTCACAGCTTCCATGGTCCGTGGCTCCCACTCTCACAGCTTCCATGGTCCGTGGCTCCGTGGCTCCCGCTCTCACGGCCCAGAAAACACTGCAACAACAAAAACCCCATTTACTGTCCCCGTCGCCGCGCGACATTTGTGTCACGCTTTCGCCAGAAATGGCCAATTTACAAGCTGTAGAGAAAGGATTACAAATGAGAAGTAAGGATTAATCTTTGACCGCTTCAAAGATGTGTGATTAATATTTCACAATTCGTGGCACAAAGCTCTCTGCCGCTCTGTGTCCTCTTCTGAACTGGCAGAGCATGTTCTGTTTTGTTCCATTCTGTTCTCTTCTATTCTCTTCTATTATCTCTCCTCTCCTCTCCTCTCCTCTCCTCTCCTCTCCTCTCCTCTCCTCTCCTCTCATTTCGGTTAAATTATATACATGAAGCAGAATTCGAATCAATATGTCATCCTCAATGCGGACAGGCAGACAGGCAGACAAGCGGGCAGACAGGCAGACGGGCAGACAGGCAGACAGGCAGACAGGCGGACAGACAGACAGACAGACAGACAGACCTTTTTAAGGTTCAAGGTTCATGCATTTGTCATTTGCTTGCAACACGAAAGGATAATCATACTCTGGGCCAGCGATCAGTGTGCAATATTTATCGAGCCCTCTGGGGAAATCAGTGGTCAGAAGAACCATCAATAATGAACAAATATAATACACCTCTGCAAATATCCTGCACTATGCAGAGAAACACACACACACACACACACACACACACACACACACACACACACACACACACACACACACACACACACACACACACACACACAAGGTTACACAGTGTCATCAGATCACACACAGTATCCCGTCCTCTGAGCACACCATGACAGTACAGCAATGTCGTTGTCCCCCCCCCCCAACTCAACCCCCCCTTCTCTTGCAGGTGCGGACGTGGATCCTGATCGTGGGCTACACCACGGCGTTCGGCGCCATGTTCGCCAAGACCTGGAGGGTGCACGCCATCTTCAAGAACGTCAAGATGAAGAAGAAGGTACAGTACCATGCAGGCCTGGCTGGTTTTGTGCGTCCTGGCTGGGGACTTGTTTCCATTGTGGTCCTATTCTGTACCTACCCTGTCTCACCCAAACACGATGAAATAGCACAGAGTTTCAGTTCCGTACATACACACGCCTAGAAAATGTCCCAAAAGCCGCACATGGGACACTGAAATCCTCCCCGTAGACAATGACGGAGGGGCTGCCGTCTCTACCCAACATGAGCCACGGGAGACACCACCTGCACTGCGTGAAAAGAGGAGTTAACGGGCAATTAATGCTAGATTTGCCCGTAAACCTCATGTTTAGCAGGTATATACAGTAATATACGGTAATATAATAGGTGTGATTGTACAATTCGGGAGTTTACCGGAGTTTGTTGGAAAGTTTAACGGGAGTTTCCTGTAATATACACATCCGTGTTCCATGCTTTTTGCGCAGTGCGAGAGGCCCTAAAGGGCCGCGAGTTGCCGAGTGTCGAGCGTCGCGAAGTTCGGTAGAGCCGACTCAGCCGAGTTCTAACCCGATATGGACAGAATAGTAAATAATGTCAAACCCGAACTTCACCCAGACATGGTGAAATAGCACTTCACCCAGACACGGTGAAATAGAACTTCACCCAGCCATGGTGAAATAGAACTTCACCCAGCCACGGTGAAATAGAACTTCACCCAGCCACGGTGAAATAGAACTTCACCCAGCCACGGTGAAATAGAACTTCACCCAGCCATGGTGAAATAGAACTTCACCCAGCCACGGTGAAATAGAACTTCACCCAGCCATGGTGAAATAGAACTTCACCCAGCCATGGTGAAATAGAACTTCACCCAGCCATGGTGAAATAGAACTTCACCCAGCCATGGTGAAATAGAACTTCACCCAGACATGGTGAAATAGAACTTCACCCAGCCATGGTGAAATAGAACTTCACCCAGACATGGTGAAATAGAACTTCACCCAGACATGGTGAAATAGAACTTCACCCAGACATGGTGAAATAGAACTTCACCCAGCCATGGTGAAATAGAACTTCACCCAGACATGGTGAAATAGAACTTCACCCAGACATGGTGAAATAGAACTTCACCCAGACATGGTGAAATAGAACTTCACCCAGCCATGGTGAAATAGAACTTCACCCAGACATGGTGAAATAGAACTTCACCCAGACATGGTGAAATAGAGCTTCACCCAGACATGGTGAAATAGAACTTCACCCAGACATGGTGAAATAGAACTTCACCCAGACATGGTGAAATAGAACTTCACCCAGACATGGTGAAATAGAACTTCACCCAGACATGGTGAAATAGAGCTTCACCCAGACATGGTGAAATAGAACTTCACCCAGACATGGTGAAATAGAACTTCACCCAGACATGGTGAAATAGAACTTCACCCAGACATGGTGAAATAGAACTTCACCCAGACATGGTGAAATAGAACTTCACCCAGACATGGTGAAATAGAACTTCACCCAGACATGGTGAAATAGAACTTCACCCAGCCACGGTGAAATAGAACTTCACTCAGACACGGTGAAATAGAACTTCACTCAGACATGGTGAAATAGCGATTCCGTACCAGTGAAAGGCACAGCTCCGTCGCGGTCAAAACAGTAGTCGTGTAACATATACAGATTTTGGGGATTTCTAGGCGTCTATGTACGGAATTGCAATTCCGTGCTATTTCGCCGTATTTCTGTGAGATGGGGTTGGTCCAATACTGTATATGTGTGTTCAGTTTCTTGTCTTGAGCTCTGCTGTGTTGTTGGCTCTGCTGTCGCACCGCAGTGTGTCTATGTATGGTGTGTCACTTTCTCTACATTCCTGGCGGTGTCCTAGGTTGGTTGGTTGGTTGGTTGGCTCCCACTGTGGTCAGTTTGTCTCTAGTTCCTGGTGCCTGACGCTCTGCCCTGCCAGCCTCATCCTCCCTCTCTCTCTCTCTCTCTCTCTCTCTCTCTCTCTCTCTCTCTCTCTCTCTCTCTCTCTCTCTCTCTCTCTGACCTTGCCTGCATGTGGTACTACCCATGGTGTAAACTAATGAGGAGGACAACAGTTTATATTTGTAGCAGACTTTTTTTGAGTGATGGTGAACTTCAGGGTGTTGTTGGCTCATATCCTGCCACACTAATAGCCAGCGCAACACCCTGTCCTTTGTCCGCCTTCTCCTACCAAACCACACCGTTTGCACACATCTCTCCATGCACAACACCAACAGCATGCCTGTCCAGACATCACACATCTCACCGTGCACAACACCAACAGCATGCCTGTCCAGACATCAACCACTACTTTGCATCCACGCAACTGGTCCATTTAATAAAAGGATATGAGCAGTTTCCCGCCCCGAAAGTGACGATGATAACATGGACAGTGGAGATCACAATCTTGGAAAACAGACTTTGCATCCAATCATAAAAAATAAATAATAATGATAAAGAAAAATGAAGAAATGAAGTGTGTGTAGGTGCGCTCAGTGAAGCGCCAAGCAAACTCACGATGAAGCAGGTAGCACTGAAGCGGAACAGAGAGAAGCAGGCACACAATAATTGGCCATTATTATGGCCCTCAGACAGACAGACAGACAGACAGACAGCGCTGTAACACTGTGCCGAGCCTTAACCGGCGATAAACCTTTGTATTATTACAGCGCGTACATCTGTCAGCCCAGGCACAAACTTAACCCATTCTGGGCGGGAACACCTTTTGGTGTTTTACTTTTAACCATAATTTTAAACTTTATCTATTGAAAAATAGCAGATCTACAAGCTCAAGCTTGTAGATCTCCTATTTTTGAAAAATCGTTATAATGTGGCGCAAATCTTTCAATATATTCTTTCACAATGAACGTTTTAACTCATACCTTTGCTTCTGGGGGGGTCCCTGAAACTACATATTTTCAGATGGGAGTCGGCGGCCAAATTCAGATAAATCTGGGGGTCCTTGACATGGAAAAGGTTGAGCACCACTGACATAGAGACATAGGTTTTTCAGGAAACTGTCAGGATTTAGAAGAATTCTTTTTAATTTCGACGTCGGGTCTAAATGGGTTAACCCATCACCACCGGGAAAGCAACTGTGTAACCACTTTATCCATTATTTCATACTTTGGCTATTTAAAAAAGAAAAAGCTCATAGCGTCTTGTAGCTCTGCTATTTTAAAACAAATCTTGAAAATATGTGCGATTTCAAGACGTATGGTTTTTAACGCGATCATTTTTGAGCGGTGGCACACCGTCTCCTTTGCACAGCAACTGTATGGGCGCGTTCGGAAATAGCACACTGAGCGCACTGTGCAATGCAAACTAATAGGCGAGTGTGCTCCCGGTGCGCATTTCCGAACGCACCCTAAGTGTGTCCATATGTATGTCTGTATGTCTGAGTACGAATCTTTTTTTAACTCATATCTTTGCTGCTTCAGGTCCCTGAAACAAGATATTGTGAGACGGGTGTCCGTAGGCCAAATGCATATAATGTTGGTCCTTGAGTCCGCAACACGAACAAGTCTGAGAACCACTGATATACATATCCTATCAGGCAACATGAGTAAAACTGTCAGGATTTAGGAGACATTTTGTAGAATCGTGTCCTCAGGTCTTACTGGGTTAAAGGCACATCATGTCCCTATTAATGATTCGTTTGAGTGCAGTACAACAGCAGCACCCCCCCCCCCCCCCCCCCCCCCCCTTTCTCCCCACCCCCCCCAGAGCTAGTCTCTTTTTGATGCATGCTTTTCCTTGGTTTTTATTAGCTTAACCCATTCTGTACGGGAACCCCTCTTGGTGTTTAAGCATTATGTTATACTTTAGCTATTGAAAAATAGCAGATCTACAAGTTCATAGCGCGGCACTCAGTGCCGCGCTATGAGCTTGTAGATTTTAGAAAAATCGTGAAAATGTGCCTTTTTTGAGCACCACTGATACAGAAACATAAGGTTTCTCAGAAAACTGTCAGGATTCCGAAGACATTTTTTAACATTTTGACGTCAGGCCTAAATGTGATAATAAAGCTAAATGGCTTGATAGCGGTAAGGGACACACATTATGGGCTTGGAGAGCCCACACCGCAGGGTATCCGACCACATGCTAGCCCATGCAGGCGTCATGGCGCTCTAGACCTGCTTTGGGTAATTTATTTTCCTCGCTCTGGTGAGTTCATTGTGTAATTTCTACATCGTTTGTTTTAACTTTAGTCTTTTTTTAAACACGAGCAGAATCACGCGGCGTGTCGTTAACCCAGCTGTCAAGAGGAGCCATCCCATCGGTGGTGAAGACATTCCTCAAGTAATTGATTGATTGATTGAATTTTTTGAATGAAAGCCAAAGTCAATAAAAAAAGTGCTACTTTTTCAATTCATCAGAACATTTAAAGAACTACAAATATACAAGTAAAGGTATCGACATATGAAGGAGAAAAAAATAAAAATACTGTGCCTTTAATATAACGTAGTTCATTACGCAATTAAACAATCCTGTAGGCCTTTTTTCCACAGCCAGTCCTAGTTGTATAATGATTCTTCCTTCACAGCTGTTTCCAGTGATATTAATTAAGGTTATAACAGGGTCAGGGTGCTGCTTTAGTGCACGCTAGCACACAGTGTTGATTTTGACAGCTAATTTTGAATTAGTTTTAGTCATATAGTCGTCAGAATAAAATTCAATTTAGTTTCAGTAAAAATGTTGTCATCTGAAATGTTTTAGTTTGTCTTGTTTTAGTCGACTAAATACCATAAGATTTCAATCTACAGTTGAATTAGTCGACTAAGATGCATGTGATGGTGTTGAAAGGCCTGATTCATACTCAGCTGTGTGCCGAAACGTTGTGAGCTTGTAATATCTCCTATCTTTTTGGAGAGTGACACCTGCACACAACCAGACATAGGGCAGTATTATGCGTGTCTTAAGTACCAGGTCTTATGACTTAACTTAAGACCTGGAGGCGTGATCAATGCCATTTGGCTATTCTGAGTGGCCAAACAGCATTGACCACGCCTCCAGGTCTTAAGTTAAGTAATAAGACCTGGTACTTAAGACACACATAATACTGCCCTTAGTCTTTTAGTTCTACTGGATCTCTGCTCCTTTAGTCCCTGTCTAATGGTGCGTTCACACGGGGCAGATGCAAAGATACAGTCTACCATGCATTGTCAATGTACACCAGCGACATAAACGTTGCAAAGATGCATCCGAGTTTTTATAGCTGCTGCCAAAGATGCAAAGCTTCCAAGCTACAAATAAGATGAACTGTCTTGTTTCTTTGCATATTTGCATCTGCCCGTGTGAACACAGCATAGGACTTTAGTCTAGTTTGTATTTGTCGACGGAATTGTCAGTATCTTTAGTCCTAGTTTTAGTCATCATAGCTTAGCTTGTGTTTGGTTAGTGAAAAAAGGCTAGTCGACGGACATTATTTTGTCATCGTTTTAGTCGACAAAATGAACACTGCTGAACGGCTAACTGGAAAGACTCTACACCAGGGGTGCCCAAAAGGTAGATTGTGTGTGATCTACCAGTAGATCATTTGTCTAATACGTAACTACTTTCAGCAATGGGATAATATATATTTTTGGTGGGTAGATCTGGTTGAGCTGGTCATTTTGAAAGTAGCTCTCAAGTCTAAAAAGTGTGGACACCTCTGCTCTACACTAAATGGAACAGAGCCTTGTTAAGTGACCAGTGGTGGACACTGGGCAGCAAGACATTTACTGGAGCAACTGTACTTAGGTACTTTTTTTGTAATTTATTGGGGTTTGAACACTTTTTTCCCACCACCGCTGGTATCATCGGTAACATTTCATAGGTTCTCGGCTGCGGGAGAGTCATTTTGTTCGTGATAATCCGACCAGCGTGGTGATGATAATCCACTTGTTTTCGCAAGTCGTACAAGTGCGAGCGGAGTGTGATGTTTGCACCTCCTGCGACGCGCTGTGCCAAACTAGTCTGGCGTGCCAGCAGCACAGCACGGCACTACTCCCACGGATTAACCCATTTAGGCCTGACCTCAAAATTTAAAAAAAATCTTCTAAATGCTCCAGTTTTCTGAAATAAATATTGTCACGATTTTTCAAAAATAGCAGACCTACAAGCTCGTAGCGCGCCACTCGGTGGCGCGCTATGAGCTTGTAGATCTGCTATTTTCCAATAGCTAAATTATAACAATGTTTAAAACACCAAAAGGGGTTCCCGCCCAAAATGGGTTAAAGTTATCTGTCGCCACGACTGATTATTGCAGTCATTTGGATTCCATAGCAGTCTTCAATGGAATCATGTTGTGCACCGAAAATAGCCAAAGAGCGAGCGAATATCCTATTTTAAATGGGACCCTATGGCCTATGGGATGCACACGCACGTTTCCTGGTGCTGGGGGTGAGCAAGGCGTTGCCTATAGCAACCGGGCCAGTGTTAAAAGTCGATTTTCAGCTAAACCGTTTCGAATCGATAGCTGTACATTTATTGACGGAGAATTCCGACAAAAGCAGACAATGGTTGGATTTTAATTGACGTACAGTTGGAGGCCATCGATATTGTCCTTTTCTTTTTGCAGAGGTTTGCGTGATCTGCGCAAAAGGACAGTTAACCCATTTTGGGCGGGAACCCCTTTTGGTGTTTTAAACATTATGTTATAATTTAGCTATTGAAAAATAGCAGATCTACAAGCTCATAGCGCGCCACCGAGTGGCGCGCTACGAGCTTGTAGGTCTGCTATTTTTGAAAAATCGTGAAAATATTTATTTCAGAAAACTGGAGAATTTTTTTAAATTTTGAGGTCAGGCCTAAATGGGTCAAATGATAAGGGACAATATCGGTGGCACCCAACTGTAATACTCTGTCCACGGCAGCTAAATTGATAAGTGGTTAATTCAGCGTGGATTAAATTGATATAAATATGGATTAAACTGATATAAATATGGATTAAACTGATATAAATATGGATTTTTGTTTTGTTTTTGTGGATCATTACAGCCAGCTTGGGCATCTTAAAATTATATCTCGTAGATTAAAAAAAAAGGGTGGGGGGTTGGCTTTTTAAAGGGGCCAGTTTCGAGTTGCAACCACCTGTAAGCGGCGAAGTGCTCTTTGAGAGCGGTTTTGAAGGAGAATAGGGATTCACATTCTTTCTATGACTGTTGGTTGGACATTCCAACAGTCTAAGACTGGACGTTTCCATTACTGTTGTATTGTAAGGGCCGATTCATACTCCTATTTTACCGCTGTTTCGGCGCTGTAGTGCCGAAATGATTTCGGCTCGTCAGAAATTTTCAGTAGCACCGAAGAGCCGACTTTAGGACGGTACCCGCCCCCCCCCGAACCTAAAATGACGTCACATTGTAGGCTCAACAGAGCCGAACCGACTTTTATTCGGCTCTAAACTAGGAGTATGAATCGGCCCTTAGTCTCTCATACTTTGACATCTGGACCGTTGTCTCTGCCTTAGTTGGTATTCTCATGTTCTCTGAGTATACCCCGATACCAGAATCACCCAAACAAGAATGTGCAAAGTAAGCTGCCTCAGCAATGGGCAGGTTTTATGGATTCTAAAACATATGGCTGTCGCTGTGTGTGTGTGTGCGTGTGTGCGTGCGCGTGTGCGTGCGTGCCTGTGTGTGTGCGTGTGCACGTGCATGTGTGTGTGCGTGTGTGCGTGTGTGTGCGTGCGCGTGCCTGTGTGCGTGTGTGTGTGGTCCCTGCAGACTGCAGCATCTGTCCCCACATGCACCGCGGCCGTCCGGAAGAATCTTTTGACGAGCGGCAAAGCCACTGTAAATAATTCATTGGTTTCTGTTCATTAATATGGATAGATTTGTCTCCGTGACTGGCTGCGCTGCACCAGACTCCATACCACGAGTCCATGACAGATGTTTCTTATCCAGGAAGGCCCCTCGCATTACCTTTTGAAAGACCTGCGCGTGCGTGTGTGTGCGTCTGTGTGCGTGTGTGTGCGTCCGTGCGTGTGTGTGTGTCCTATACTCGTGAGAGCCAGAGCTAAATGAATGTGATGTAATGCATTGTTAGCTTGTTGTTCAGAAGAACAATGGGTTGCGCCAGAGCCTTCTATTGAGAGTTGCGCCATTGAGGGGGGCAGAAAACAGCGCCGGTCACGTGGTTCATGTAACTCTAAATAGTGACAAATGCCCAGACTCCAGTGCATTCCATACACTTGCTTTGTGCTTTGTCACTATTCGCTAATAGCGGTGTGTGTGTGTGTGTGTGTGTGTGTGTGTGTGTGTGAGAGAGAGACCTGGTGAATGTGAATGGAGATGACGCAACTCTCCTTCAATAGCTCTGGGTTGCAGTTGCACACATCCAGTTTGTTGCTGGTGCTGGACAGCAGTGGACACCGATTAAATGTCCCTGCAAACTGCTGCATTTTTCGGACAGCAGACTGCACAGATCTTTTCCACACATTCCACGTATAATTGACGAGATACCGTGACTGCCAACTGTGACCGAAACATTTATTTTATTTATTTTTTACCCATGAAAAAATATTCCTCTCACTTGTTTTATACTTTTGTTTTGTTACTTTTTGTTTTATCCCTCAGTACACGCTTGTTGTCTCTGTCGGGCGTAAACCTCATTATTTCCAAAACCGTTGCTTCTCACGATTCAAATTCGAAAGTGTCAAAAGTAGCAGATCGACGAGCTGGACTCGTTTTGAGTTTGTGGATCTGCTACTTTCCTTTCCATGCTCCTGTCTGACGCTGCAGTGTGATCAAGTAGGGTCTTAATTTACTAATAAAAAAAAACACACAAAAATAATAAAATGTGGAGATACGAGGTTTCTCCTCGACAACAACGATGCATTATGAGTCTGAACAGTCAACATATGTAAACGCGCCACTTAGTGGTTGTTGGATAATAATAATAATAATAATAATCTTTATTGTCCCGACTCCCGAAGGATATTCGTCTTCACAGTCTGTTCAAACACCCACATAAAAAACAACACAGAGCACATAACACCAAGACAACACATCGGTGGGGCAGTTTGTTTTATGCCGCGATGGCTGAGGGGACAAAACTCCTACTAAAACGGACCTTTTTCCATGGCAAGGTTCTGTATCTTTGTCCAGATGGCATGAGGTTAAAGAAGCGATACAGAGGATGATCAGTGTCATTTGATATCGGAAGTGCTAGCCGTGTGATGGCCTTATTGTTCACAAGCGTTAAACGTTGGTTCCTAATAAATAATCGTCACTTTGGCTCTCAGTGTGTGCGGGCGGCCACTCTTTTGTCTTTTTAAGACTTATCCTTTTAGCCTTATTGTTCAAATCAGAAAGTGTGGTTGTAGGACAGTGGTTCCCAAAGTGGGGTCCGGGGACCCCCAGGGGTACCTGAGGGAGTTCCAGGGGGTCCCCAGCTAAATGATAGTTTGGAACCAAATGGACCGTTATGGCTCTGTAACTCTGAGAGTGTACAAATGGAACCAAATGGACCCTAACGGGTCCATTTGGTTCCATTTGTACACTCTCAGAGTTAAAATGACATTGATTTTACAATATAAATTGGGGGTCCCAGAGATAGAAATGCCATTAAATGGGGGTCCGTAGACTAATGCATGTCAAACTGGGGGGTCCTTGAAATGAAACGGGTTGAGAATCACTGCTGCTAGAGCCGTACAAATCTTCTCTTATGGGGGGTCCCTGGCATATCCTTTCAAATGGGGGTCCCTGGCATATCCTTTCAAATGGGGGTCCGCGGGGCTAATTAGTGTCCATTTGGGGGTCCTTGACATGAAAAGGTTTGGGAACCACTGGTGTAGGAAGTCAGGTGATCTTTGGATATACAGTATTTGACGCAGTGTTATTTCTAGACGAAACGGTGAAAGCGTTTAATCCAGTGGGATAACACGATGCTTAACCCATTCTGACCTGAGATCAGATTCTAAAAATGTCTTCTACATCCTGACAGTTTTCTGAAAAAGCTTTGTCTCTATGTCAGTCGTTCTTCGATTTTTCAAAAATAGCAGACCTACAAGCTCAGTTGTAGCTATGAGCTTGTAGATCTGCTATTTTTCAATAGCTAAAGCATAACATAATGCTGACACCAAAAGGGGTTCCCGCCCAAAATTGGTTAATCACCTCCGTACCAACCAGGCTGGCACCCACAGGCCCCGTTTCCAGAATTAACTCCCTTATTGGAACAGAGTCAGACACAGATACGTACACGTCTGACCCAACCTGCTTATGTAAACTGGAACCAGGTTCCCTGCCTGCGTCGTATCTCTGCAACCTGGCCTGGTTGTATTTATAGCAACAACCCTCTTCTCTCCTCGCTTTCTTTCTTTCTTCATGCTCTCATGCATTAAAGGAGAATTTTGGACTAGAAGGCAAATTTCTTGGCTTTATTTGTAGTTGTTACATCCCCACCAAAGAGGTTATTTTGTGCAAAAGCCCATTATTGGCTATTCCCCCTACCCTAAGCCCTCATTGGGACGTTTTAGTGCTAATTCGCTTATTTTCATCTAAATAAGTAGTAAAGTGTGCCGCTTAGGATACTATTTACATTATGAAGAGAGGATATATACAAAAAAACTGATGTTTGAGCGATGTAAATAAGCAAATTAGCTTCTTCTGCAATGTACTCCTTGTTGATTTGCGCGTGCGCACTGCAGTTCACTTCCATGTTTGCGGCTCGAAAAGAATGGCTCGTAACTAATATCTAGGGAGCTTTCTATGGTTTTGACCAGATGGGCAATGTTCTGTCTTCATTTCTGACTTCAGCATGCCTCTCGTTTGGAATATTAACTCTTCTAGAGAGACTTTAGCCTTCAGCGTGACCGGCGCGAGGTAAGAATGGAAGATTATGCCTCCCGGTTTTGGGGAGGAAAGGAAGGCGGGGCTTTTCAGAGTAAAATCTGCCATATCTGATGGCACTCTAGCGCCTATATTTTGAAATATGCTGGCGCATCCGTTGTGATAAGATGAAAGAATATTTGAAGTGATCAAACTAGCAATAGAAAACAAGTTTAGAAGCATTTTCCATAAACATGAATGGGCTCATATCAGAAATGTCATAAAAGTAAGCTCAAATCTTAGATTTCTTCAGCTTGGTCGGCCTAAAACATCATTATATTTTCCGTCTTGAGATTTTATTATTTTGCTTTTTTCCCATGTGCTCTGTTGTTAAGAGAACGTTGACTGCCATATGGACGTAGATCTGTGTCATCTGGTGTTTTACGCTAGATGGCGCTCTTCGCCAACCTATGCATTATTCTAGAAACGAATTCACCCGGAAATCACGTGATCCAAAAGAAAACTACAGCCCGCTAAAGTATTCCAAGTATTTTAATAATGCTTCTTCTGCAGTTAGTGGCATACAGCAGTGGTTCCCAAAGTGGGGTCCGGGTACCCCTAGGGTCCTTGAGAGAGTTTCAGGGGGTCCCCAGCTAAATGATAATTAGGAACCAAATGGACCCTTATGGGTCTACTTTGATTTTACAATATACATTGGGGTCCCTATATAGAAATGCCATTAAATGGGGGGCCGTAGCCTAATTCAGGTCAAACCTGGGGTCCTTGAAATTAAAATGGTTGAAAATCACTGCTATAGAGCCGGGAAAAAAGATCTCTTCTCTTATGGTGGGGGGGGGGGGGGGGGGGGGTCCTTTGCATATATTTTCTAATGGGGGTCCACGGTCCACGGGCTAATTTGGGGGTTTGAAAACCACTGGCATACTGACTGAATCAATGTTGTCAGTAAATGAGTTGAGGTCTTCAGATCTCCACCATCTACAAGTACAACGTTTTTTAAACAACCAAATAAAAGGGACAGAAATAGCAGATCTACAAGCTCACAGTGTGTGGTTCTGGTTGTAATGGCAACGTAATGAAACCCATCCCAGAGCTTCCTGGGTTGTGTCAAGTATCCTGTAGGCTACTGTACGGAAGGTTCTGGGTTAACCTTCATAGATAAAAAGAGCTATTTGCTCCTCTCTCATCCATCTAGCTCTCTCTCTCTTGTTCCTACTCTATGTCTCTCGTCCTTGGTGCTCTCATTCGCTCTCTCATCCCCTCTCTCTCTCTCTCTCTCTCTCTCTCTCTCTCTCTCTCTCTCTCTCTCTCTCTCTCTCTCTCTCTCTCTCTCTCTCTCTCTCTCTCTCTCTCTCTCACTCTCACTCTCACTCTCACTCTCACTCTCTCTCTCACTCACAGGTTCCAATATTCAGTTCAGTGACCATGGAGGCCAGAAGCTGTGTTCATGTCCACTTGTCCTGTGCCTACTTGGGGACGATGCAAGTTGGGAACAATGACCATCTGGAATGCATGCTCCACCCTAGTATGCAATACCCGTTATATCCGTTATTATTATAACAACGGATCTCTGCATCCGCATCTCTGTATCTGTCTGCCTGTGTCTGAAGAGTGCAAACTGACTGTGAATAGTGGACTGGTTAAGTAATCAAATGGCAGGTGTGGTGTTGCCATGGCAATCATTTGGCTGGGGCTGGGAATTCTACGGTGCATTTATTGATAAGATAGACTCCGACCTGCTTCTGGTCTCCTAAAAAAGGCGTAGGGGAAGTAACCCGGAGATATAGCATATCTTGCTATTTTGTTCCCTATGCATTCTGTTCTGAAATCCCCTCCATTTTCCTCCCTATATTTGAGGCAAACAAATCCGTCTGGCTCTGATGAACCTGCCATAGCAGCGCTTTATACGACACTCCTCCACAGCCCAATTATCTCTGCGCCGTTCCCTTGGCGCTCAGCGCCCTCCCTCCCCTGGCCCTGCACGGCCCCCTCCACCGAGCCCCCTCCACCCGAGCCCCCTCCACCCGAGCCCCCTCCCCCCAACCCCCCTCCACCCGAGCGGAGTCGAAACCAATGTCACCCCAGGATAGAAGCAGATAGTCAGTCAGGTCCCTGTGCCTCAGGCCTCAGTAGAGATGCATGATATTGAAATTATGACCGATCTTCGATTACATGTAGGGTCAAATCGGGCGATACCGATACGTTATATTATATTTATTTTGAACTTTAGGACCTCAAGGACCCCCTCAAGGACATCAAGGACCCCCAGAGGTCCTTGAGGGGGTGTTTTTGAAAATACAAAAATATGTAATATCAGATGATAGCATTTTTATTTTGGTTTGCTTAAATCATCTCTTTGTGGTGGCCTCCCTGGTGCAAAACCTGTTCAGACTGGGGTTTTCAATTCAATATCAATTTAGGGCTCCTTGGCACGAAATGTTTTTTAGAACCAAGACAATGACTGCACGCTCCACAGTGATTTGAAAGCAGGTGCTCTCCTCCGCCCCCCTCCCCCTCTCCTCCTCCCCCCCTCCCCCTTGTCTTTAACACACTAAGCAGCGTGCCGCGCAGAGCGTAAATCACAGTGGCGGGTTCGATAAAGGGCTCCGCTCTGCAAGGTGCGTCTCGCTCTCTCGCTCGCTCTCTCGCTCGCTCTCTCGCTCGCTCTCTCGCTCACTCCTTCACTTCTCTAAAGAGACGGCTGCCAGAGCCTGTCAGTCATCTACCGCCCCTCTCCCCCTTCTCTGTCTGACGTCTCACACACACAACACACGCACGCACGTGCACATGCTTGCGCGTGCACACACACACACGCACACGCACATGCACACACACACACACACACACACACACACACACACACACACACACACACACACACACACACACACACACACACACACACACACTCGTATCTTGGCTGCCCCTCAGTCTGCCTGACATGGTTCGATGCCTGCCGCTCCGCAAACTGCGCCGCATATCTATAATCAATGGAAGAACAGTCTGGGCCTCAGTCTGGACATCACATTCTGATGCCCAAACTGCACCGCATATCTATAATCAATGGAAGAACAGTCTGGGCCTCAGTCTGGACATCACATTCTGATGCCCACTAAGTAGCTGTGGTGGTAAAAGTACTTAGTACTTAGTAAGTAAAAGTATCAATACTGCATACACTCATTCCACTCACGGTACAATTCGAATCACTAGGTTCACAGTACAATTTTCACCATTTTTAAACATCTATTGTTTAAAGTAATGATCCTGTATTCTCTTCTCTTTTATTTACCTGACCTCTGTTGTTTTGCATCATGTTTCAAATTGCAATTTAGTCACAATTTGAATTGTCACCAGTTTGAATCGATTTCTATTGAGTCTATTTTCGATAATATCATGATACGTATATACTATTTATATCTGCTGCAAAGGTTTCTCTATACTTTCTCCTCTCTCTTCTATTTGTACCACCTTTTGTGTATTTGACATTATGCCTTCTTGTTATTATGTCTTTCTTCCGGACAAATGCACCGTTCGGGACATTCATTTTAGCCCCCTTTCCTACGTGAAAGTCCCCATAGTGCTATATCACTGTCTCGCCTGCTCCAAACCAACCGTTCCACAATGTAAAACAAGCCAATCCCCATTACGTTACGCACGTGACGCGACACGTGAGCCACATGGAGAGACGGACAGACGGCCTCATTACAATCGTTTTACACTCGACTAATTATCGACGACAAAACGAGTCATTAAATGAGTCATTCGGTGACTGTTCACATACGTTCACGCATCGGTAATTATTTCTTTCTTTATTTTCTCCACCCCACTACAACGTAAATGAATCCATTCACACAGTCTTTTTCCCCTCCACACCCCACCACAATGTAAATGAATCCATTCACACAGTCTTTTTCCCCTCCACACCCCACCACAATGTAAATGAATCCATTCACGCAGTCTTTTTCCCCTCCACACCCCACCACAATGTAAATGAATCCATTCACACTGCAGTGCAGAGAAAATGATCATTCATTCTTCGCAGGCTTGTTGCTTTTGGCCCGGCATGCATGGGAACCGCCGTCGATCCCCTTATAATGTCTCATTTCCCTCAATCAAAGAGGAGCCAGGCTGGCTGAAATGAGACCCTAATTGCACCATCATTTTTGGATGGCGTAGAACATTAGATCCATCAATCAGACGGAATTTTCCTTGACAATGGAGGTATGATATTTTTCGCCGCCTTCCATACGTCATCATATCAGCCCCAGTTGGGCCTTCCATACATCATCATATCAGACCCAGTTGGGCCTTCCATGCATCATCATATCAGCCCCAGTTGGGCCTTCCATACATCATCATATCAGCCCCAGTTGGGTCATCATATCAGCCCCAGTTGGGCCTTCCATACATCACCATATCAGCCCCAGTTGGGCCTTCCATACGTCATCATATCAGCCCCAGTTGGGCCTTCCATACATCATCATATCAGCCCCAGTTGGGCCTTCCATACGTCATCATATCAGCCCCAGTTGGGTCTTCCATACATCATCATATCAGCCCCAGTTGGGTCATCATATCAGCCCCAGTTGGGCCTTCCATACATCATCATATCAGCCCCAGTTGGGTCATCATATCAGCCCCAGTTGGGCCTTCCATACATCATCATATCAGCCCCAGTTGGGCCTTCCATGCATCATCATATCAGCCCCAGTTGGGCCTTCCATACATCATCATATCAGCCCCAGTTGGGCCTTCCATACATCATCATATCAGCCCCAGTTGGGCCTTCCATGCATCATCATATCAGCCCCAGTTGGGCCTTCCATACATCATCATATCAGCCCCAGTTGGGCCTTCCATACATCATCATATCAGCCTTCCATACATCATCATATCAGCCCCAGTTGGGCCTTCCATACATCATCATATCAGCCTTCCATACATCATCATATCAGCCTTCCATACATCATCATATCAGCCCCAGTTGGGCCTTCCATGCATCATCATATCAGCCCCAGTTGGGTCATCATATCAGCCCCAGTTGGGCCTTCCATACATCATCATATCAGCCCCAGTTGGGCCTTCCATGCATCATCATATCAGCCCCAGTTGGGCCTTCCATGCATCATCATATCAGCCCCAGTTGGGCCTTCCATACATCGTCATATCAGCCTTCCATACATCGTCATATCAGCCTTCCATACATCATCATATCAGCCCCAGTTGGGTCATCATATCAGCCCCAGTTGGGCCTTCCATACGTCATCATATCAGCCCCAGTTGGGTCATCATATCAGCCCCAGTTGGACCTTCCATACATCATCATATCAGCCTTCCATACATCATCATATCAGCCTTCCATACATCATCATATCAGCCCCAGTTGGGTCATCATATCAGCCTTCCATACATCATCATATCAGCCCCAGTTGGGTCATCATATCAGCCTTCCATACATCATCATATCAGCCCCAGTTGGGTCATCATATCAGCCTTCCATACATCATCATATCAGCCTTCCATACATCATCATATCAGCCCCAGTTGGGTCATCATATCAGCCTTCCATACATCATCATATCAGCCCCAGTTGGGTCATCATATCAGCCCCAGTTGGGCCTTCCATGCATCATCATATCAGCCCCAGTTGGGTCATCATATCAGCCCCAGCCTTCCATACATCATCATATCAGCCCCAGTTGGGCCTTCCATACATCATCATATCAGCCCCAGTTGGGCCTTCCATACATCATCATATCAGCCCCAGTTGGGCCTTCCATATCAGCCCCAGTTGGGCCTTCCATACATCATCATATCAGCCCCAGTTGGGCAGCATAACCCATTTTGACCTGAGATCAGATTCTAAAAATGTCTTCTACATCCTGACAGTTTTCTGAAAAAGCTATGTTTCTTCGTTCTTCGATTTTTCAAAAACCTACAAGCTCGTAACGTGCCACTAGGTGGCGCGCTATGAGCTTGTAGATCTGCTATTTTTCAATAGCTAAAGCACAACATAATGCTAACACCAAAAGGGGTTCCCACCCAAAATGGGATAATCTCTCGTCTCCGTATTATTTCAAATTTGTACGTTTTTTTTGTCCTATTTCAGTGTTTTTTGTAACCCTTTTCATATCAAGGTCCATTATTTATTCAGCGTTTGAGCCTCATCCCGGCGCTGATTGTGTTAATATTTCATCATGTCTTTTCCCCCGCCAAAAATCGGTGAAAAACGTGCATGTTATTTTTAAAATATTCCTAAAAAAAGATAAATGAAGTTGGGACCTTCTCCTTTGGTCCACCCATTCCTAAGACATGTGAGAATGGTCCACCCATTCCTAAGACATGTGAGAATGGTCCACCCATTCCTAAGACATGTGAGAATGGTCCACCCATTCCTAAGACATGTGAGAATGGTCCACCCATTCCTAAGACATGTGAGAATGGTCCAGTGAAGTCCATTGTGGGTGTATGGGAGGTTTTCTCTATGACACTATCACTAATCACGGGTGAAACAGGGATGTGGGCAGGGAAACAAACCTATACGTTCTATGATGTCACTGAGCATGGAGGTACTGAAAGACCTGCCCACCTCAGACATCAGCAACATTATGATGTCACTGAGCATGGAGGTACTGAAAGACCCGCCCATCTCAGACATCAGCAACATTATGATGTCACTGAGCATGGAGGTACTGAAAGACCCGCCCACCTCAGACATCAGCAACATTATGATGTCACTGAGCATGGAGGTACTGAAAGACCCGCCCACCTCAGACATCAGCAACATTATGATGTCACTGAGCATGGAGGTACTGAAAGACCCGCCCATCTCAGACATCAGCAACATTATGATGTCACTGAGCATGGAGGTACTGAAAGACCCGCCCACCTCAGACATCAGCAACATTATGATGTCACTGAGCATGGAGGTACTGAAAGACCCGCCCACCTCAGACATCAGCAACATTATGATGTCACTGAGCATGGAGGTACTGAAAGACCCGCCCACCTCAGACATCAGCAACATTATGATGTCACTGAGCATGGAGGTACTGAAAGACCCGCCCACCTCAGACATCAGCAACATTATGATGTCACTGAGCATGGAGGTACTGAAAGACCCGCCCACCTCAGACATCAGCAACATTATGATGTCACTGAGCATGGAGGTACTGAAAGACCCCGCCCACCTCAGACATCAGCAACATTATGATGTCACTGAGCATGGAGGTACTGAAAGACCCGCCCACCTCAGACATCAGCAACATTATGATGTCACTGAGCATGGAGGTACTGAAAGACCCGCCCACCTCAGACATCAGCAACATTATGATGTCACTGAGCATGGAGGTACTGAAAGACCCGTCCACCTCAGACATCAGCAACATTATGATGTCACTGAGCATGGAGGTACTGAAAGACCCGCCCACCTCAGACATCAGCAACATTATGATGTCACTGAGCATGGAGGTACTGAAAGACCCGCCCACCTCAGACATCAGGCAACATTATGATGTCACTGAGCATGGAGGTACTGAAAGGACCCGCCCACCTCAGACATCAGCAACATTATGATGTCACTGAGCATGGAGGTACTGAAAGACCCGCCCACCTCAGACATCAGCAAACATTATGATGTCCACTGAGCATGGAGGTACTGAAAGACCCGCCCACCTCAGACATCAGCAACATTATGATGTCACTGAGCATGGAGGTACTGAAAGACCCGCCCACCTCAGACATCAGCAACATTATGATGTCACTGAGCATGGAGGTACTGAAAGGACCCGCCCACCTCAGACATCAGCAACATTATGATGTCACTGAGCATGGAGGTACTGAAAGACCCGCCCATCTCAGACATCAGCAACATTATGATGTCACTGAGCATGGAGGTACTGAAAGACCCGCCCACCTCAGACATCATTCATCATTATGAACATTGCAAAAATATAATTGTCCGCGTGAAAATCACCCGTGTTTAGTGTTCTAAGGTTAAGTGTGTTTGAACCGACATGGTTCTGCATTGCAGACAGTGAGTGAGTAGAGGTTTTCCTATATAGTTTAGTGATTTTGTATTGTTTTTTTTTATTCTTTATTTACCCAGGGAAGTATAGCTGAGCACAGGTGCTCATTTTCAGCAACGCCCCTGCACATAGAAACACACAGACACACACACACACACACATTAAAACCTGGGAGCTGACCAGTACAACCACAGTCTTATACTGTTGGCCACTAAGCAGCTCCAGGGGGAGCAGTTGGGGGTTCAGTGCCTTGCTCAAGGGCACTTCAGCGGTGTTTGGTGAGTGATGACTTCCCCACCCAGACATTTAGTCGACAAAATCGAGCCTTAGTCGACTCTCTCTATTTCTGGACATAGAGGGGCGGGACAAAGTAGCGCTGGAAAACCGACGCCAACTTCCTATTGGTTCACCATGCTATATGAGGCCCCGCCTCCCCACTCTCCTCCCCTCCCCCCTCCCCCACACTGAATTTAGAGCGACGCCCCTCTGTTATTGTTTTTTCCCCGAAATATGAGGGTTTTTTTTTCGTGCTGGGCTTTGAAAACAAAACGCCTGCGGTCCCGAGGCTATCCTCACTCTCTTTGTTTTTGTGTCCTCTGTCTCTCTCTACACTCTCATTCTTGTCTTCATGTGCGTGTGTGTGCGTGCGTGTGCGTGCGTGCGTACGTGCGTGCGTGCGTGCGTGCGTGCGTGCGTGCGTGCGTGCGTGCGTGCGTGCGTGCGTGCGTGCGTGCGTGCGCGTGCGCGCGCGCGTGTGTGTGTGTGTGTGTGTCTGTGCGCGTGCCTCAATTTTCCCGGTGCCAAAGCCATCAAAGGAACAGCATATCAAAATAACACAATCCCCTCATGAATTTCACGGTGAGGCCAGCCGCTCGCCCGGCTGCCGGGGGGAGGGGGTGAGAGAGAGAGAGAGAGAGAGAGAGAGAGAGAGAGAGAGAGAGAGAGGGAGAGAGGACTGAGAGACTGAGAGACTGAGAGAGAGAGAGAGAGAGAGAGAGAGAGCATCTGGGCCATATCGTCTCTGTCGGGTGGAAACCTCACATGTCCAAAACAGCAGATCTACAAGCGTGATTTTGCAGATCTTCTCCTTGTGAGACGCTGTATGTGGTGTAAGAGACACATGGAGTTAGGAGCTTTCTGCCCAGACGACGGCACGGTTATTATGTCCTCTAGAGCGTCGCAGTCCCCGCCCCCTTTCATGACGACGACATGCCCGCAGGAAAATTCCCCATGCATTTATTCCCCATAGTCATTTCAAAAAGTATTTATTCAAAGACCTTTTTAAGCCTCGGACAAAAGGCCAACTCTTGTTGTGACAAATCATGAAATTAAACGTTTTGGGCAGATCAAATAATTAGAAGAAAAAAAAAAAAGGGCAACACCTTTTATTCACGACAAGAGTTGGCTTTGTCCGAGGCTTAAATGTCTTTAACGTTTTGGGGGTTTGACCCCCCCCCCCCATCCCCCCCTCCCTCTGGCGGGACAGACTTTTCGGGGCTGATAATCTGCCACATCAAAACGCTTACCACGTTCTCGCCGTTTCCCTGCAACACGTTCTCCTCTTCTCATCCATTTAATGTCTTCCCCCCCCATCTCCCCTTCCCCATCCATCCACAGATCATCAAGGACCAGAAGCTGCTGATCATCGTGGGGGGCATGCTGCTCATCGACCTGTGCATCCTCATCTGCTGGCAGATCGTCGACCCGCTCAAGAGGACGGTGGAGGAGTACAGCCTGGAGGTCAGTGTGTGTGTGTGTGGACCGCAGCATGTGCGCGCGCGCGCGTGTGTGTGTGTGTGTGTGTGTGTGTGTGTGTGTGTGAGTGAGATGGCCTTGCTTCCCTTCCCCTCAACGACGAAGGACGTGGGGAAATGGCCTGACACTAGCAATGCAGCTCTCTTCTCCCCTGTCTGTCTGTTTGATGTAGCAACGCTTCTGAGAGCCAATGTTGTTGCGTCGTTGATGATGCCGGTGATGTTGAA